>NC_061777.1:26051333-26651542 GCF_022458985.1 Mugil cephalus | reverse complement strand
CTCCCAGAATCCACAGCAGGAAATTCAGAGAGTATGATTACATATATGGCATGCTCCACTTCATACATATCAAGCTGTTACCTGTTTGCATTTTTATGGTTTATCATTGTGAAGCAAGAAAATGGAAAATAGTGTTTGTCTCACATTTTTGGTCATTTGTATGTCAGCTATTGCAGCCAGATGCTGAGCAAAGACGTAGACGAGTGTGTGACGACTCTGCTAAAGGAGCTGGTTCGTTTCCAGGATCGCCTGTACCAGAAGGATCCAATGAAGGCCCGCATGAAAAGAAGGCTTGTGATGGGCCTTCGAGAGGTTCTGAAGCACCTCAAACTTAGGAAGATCAAGTGTGTCATCATATCACCTAACTGTGAACGCATCCAGTCCAAAGGTACTTACTTGAACATCTTTTAGCTTACACTTTCACAGACTTTTAATGGTTTTATGGATTTGTTCAGAATTTAGGGACAAATCCAACACAGTGTACTTTCTCTGTGGGATATTTTCGGCACCAAGAGTATTCCAGAATTCATGTCTGCTGTTAGACATACAGTGTTGTGTGTAGCATTGTTTCATATTGTTTCTTTTTGTTGCCTAAATAGTAACTGTGTTCCTTCTGAGTACTACCGTATGTTTTCTGTATTAATCTATAAATGATTGTCTTGATTGTTTAGGCCAGTGCTGCCCAATTCCAGTCCTCGGGGGCCACTGCCCTGCATGTTTTCGATGTTTCTCTCCTCCACCACACCTGATTCAAATGATCAGCTCGTTATCAAGCTCTGCAGTGGCCTGATAAGGAGCCATTCGTTTGAATTAGGTGTGTTAGGTTAGGTTAGGTTAGGTTAGGTTAGGTTAGGTGTGCAAAAAAGGAATTTCAGGAGGGCCAACCCTCCTCATGCTTCAATAGTCTAAAGACGTGTATGAATCATTAAAAATTGCCATCACAGTATCTCAGATTCTTTATTTTCCCAAATAAAAAAATACATTGTACATTATATTTGCTATATATGGTCAAAACTGAAACGCAGGGTTCTTAAAACACTGGTGTTTTTCAGGTGGTCTGGATGAGGCCCTTCACACCATCATCGACACATGTCGTGAACAGGGGGTGCCGTTTGTGTTTGCACTCTCCAGGAAGGCTTTGGGGCGCTGTGTCAACAAGGCTGTGCCAGTCAGCCTGGTGGGCATCTTTAACTATGATGGTGCACAGGTAAGGGTCATGTTTAGTATCCGTACACACTTTTTTCCCACACAGCACCATTGTAGAAGATGACTGTGGACTATTCATCTTTACACAGGACTACTATCATAAAATGATTGAGTTATCATCCGAGGCCAGGACGGCCTATGAGGTCATGGTGTCAAGTTTGGAGCAGCGAGATCAGACAGAACAGGAAGTGAACCCTGAGGACCTGCAGAGCAACATCTTGTTTGAGGAAGCTAAGCCTGGTCCAGACACTACTCAGGCAGACGAACCAGAATATAGTAAGTTACTGCTCCTTAAAGGTGTGGTATACTATGTGTATCTGCTCTTCCTATGAATTACTTTTCACCTTTAAAAATTAGATAATTACATGTTGTCTCAATCATCTCCACAGTAAAAATCTGGAAGAAAATGCTGGAGAAGGAATGTAACCACACTTTTCTGAACTTTGAGGAGCGTCTGAGCTCCATGCACTTGGACAGTGAATGTACTGAAAACACTGATGAAGATGAGAAGAGTTGACAGTGGCGAAAGCTTTCGTGTCAAACATAAGGAACCCGTTTGAGATGGTCCACAGCTTTGAGGAAACTAGGATGCCACATGCAGAAAATACATTTTGATCATGTGGTTCTCACACAGGGGCCCACAACCTAATCAGGACTTAATCAGGTAATCATTTTATGTTGGTAGGATTTGATAAGATTTAAATAAGGTCAATCAATGACTTAAAAGGACTGAACCAGCTACCAGGAGATATCCCACAATATGAATTTTCAGCCATGGGTAGACGTACATCCACCAGTTATAGAGTGGTAATAAATCTTCACTGCGTTTGGGAGCCAATATGTTGCCATTATATTGCGTTTTCTTACTATTTAGCTTGAATATAAAGTATTTTTCTGGAATGTTTGCTATTATTTGACAAGGATAGCGAAGGGTGAGAGGCGGCTGATCTGCAACAAAAGTCCCTGGCTGGACTTAAACCTCAGGTACAAACAGGCTCCAATAAAATATCATTGAGAGCTTCTGGAGTAGGAAAATGTTGGGGGTGAAGGGGTGAAATTCAGGTTAAAGAATGTTATAAAAGATGTGTTATTATAGGAGGAAAAGTGAGAAACTTAGATGCTCATATTTCCAACATTGTCCATGACATTGACAATAGCTCTTGCGTGTCTCAATTTTTCATGTCCATTTTACACAGAATGTATAGTCTGTCAGATGAATTTCAGCCCTAGTCTAAGTCACCACATCTACCTTTAGTTTAGAAGTATAACTAATTAAACTCAGATTTATCTTTTTTTTCTGTCTGATTATACTACATATTACAAATTAATGTAGCGTTGACATTCTTTTCAAAGTTCTCAGTTGTCCGACATAGTGAGGAAAGTGTAGAAAATAATGATAACTCTGCAAATTACAATAATCAGAATTGCTTAGAGGTAATCATGTTAACTGCAGCTCTCATGATAGTTTGTTATGTGTCAAGAGTATAACAACTTAACTTAAAGAATTGATTATATCAGTTCCTGGACCAGTATATTGGGGCATTTAATGTTACCAGTAGTCTACAGTCTTAAACTTCACATGCATCTTAAAGTAAATACTTGAATTTTCCAAAATGTTTCTATTCCTTGAAATGCTTTGGCCTAAGGTAGTTCAGTAAAAAAGCTATTGGTAATGAGACTGTGAAACAACAGGGATTAAGTGTGTAAAGATGAAGCTTGATGTCCAGATGTCCTGATCTTGTAAAGAAATATATTTTTGATTGAACTCTTTTGTAAATGTCTATGTGTGTGTGTCCACATTGATTGCTGTCACACGCTTAATTGAAAACTAAAATTAAGGAGAGTTTGGAGGGTTTTTTCCCCAAGCAGAATAAATAAAAAGTTTCATTTGATGAAAGATAACTGAATGATGTCCAATCATGTCACTGATGTTCAACAGCAGTGGACTGGGATTAAATGTGACCTCCACTAACAACATAAAGATTTTGGTATTTGTGGTTTCTTTACTAACATTTGCCAATGATACAACAGCGAATAAATTTGGTCAGAATTAAATTGGAAATTGGTATGTTTATGCAAAATATTTAGTTAATTTGATCAAAGAAGAGACACAAATGATTTAAATAGAATACAAGCCTGCTCTGCAAGCTCTTTCAAACTTCTATTTGTTTTTAAGGAGAGGCAGCAGAAATAACCGCGGGCTTAAACGCATTTGGCAGAGTGCCATTCAAGACCAGACACGGTGCTTAAAATGTACAACAAACATTTTAACTGCCCTGCCTTTATCATTGCTTCAGCAAAATAGAAATATATTCAGCTGTATAAACTGCATTCTGTTAGACTACTGTCCTTGAATGGAATGGGAAAAGTCACAATTTCTTTTTAAATCACTTGTATAATCACATTTGTATAATGAAATGCTTCATTCCAAAAATATTTCACGTTTCAAAATAGAGAGATAGAATGTATCAGCCATCTCTAACTCCTTATATAACATCACATAAATACCCTTTAAGATATAAAAATAAGCATCTCTGTATTTCCGTATAATTTATTTATCGGGTTTATCACAAACATTAATAAAGGAAATAACCCCTGGGACATTCAGGAATGAACCTCAGTATATTTGTCATGGATTTTAAATCAGGAGTACGTGTAAGCATCAAACATCATCTTGATTAGAAAACTAACATGTTCATTTTTAGATTTTTAATGTGAATATTTGACATGAATCAAATACAAGTACATTCTTTTGAGCAAGAATGACTACATTTTATGTTTTTTCACAGTATGTTGCCATATTTGAAGTGTTACAGTAGTATTACTCTGCTGTACTTTGGAAATAAATACACTGAGGTCTCTTATGGTGTATACATTCTTGATAAACCGGACAGGCAGGAAATTAACTTGGCCTACAGCGAAAAGAAAAAAACAGACTACATCTCTATTATTAACTGTTGGACAAGTAACACAGCTTGTTACTAACCAAGAATCTGATCTGCATATAGTAGCAGTAATGACATAGAGCTCAGTCCACTAAGACTGACACTGAACATTAATTCAAGTTATGAGCAGCTCTGTGAGGTTTACAGTTGATGTTTAGCAGGTGTCTACCAAGGTTCAGCACCTACATTTAGCCTATCTGGTTGGCAACATTTAAGAATTCATAATAAAGTACAGTTAGTTTTACAAGTATTGAAAATTTGTGAAATTCTGACACAGTGAAGGTTGTAGTAGAAAAGTCACCATAGCAACTCTGTCTTTTTAGAGACTGAATGTGTGTCGCACATTTCACAACAACCTATTCAAATGTCAAACACAACACGACACAAAAAGATTCATCAGGAGATCACCAGACACACGTTCTGGGTACCACAAATACCTTGACAACGTTTTGTGGAGATGTTACGCTATTGTACTGAGGAAGTAAAAGCTTTGTGCTAGAGGATTTTACCGTCAGTGGAGTACATTTAACAACAGCCCATCCAACAGCTGGTGCCCCATGAATGCCCCCATGAACTGAAAGTAATGGTAATATAATCATGGACCATACTGTGGATATACAACACACCTATGTTAAATTCCAGGTTTTTGTGATGTAAATAAATACAAAATAAATAATTTCAGAACTTTTTCCAAGTTTAATGTGACCTATAACCTGTGCAATTATTTTAGGTTAAAAATAATAATAATAGAAAAAATGTGGTTCCATAAAAGTGCACACCCACTTATATCTGGGGATGTGGTTGTGTTCAGAACTAACTAATGTTGAATGTTGAATAGTAGTCGGTACACACCTGCCATCATTTAAAGTGCTCCTGATTCACCCCAGATAAAGATCAGCTGTATTAGTAGACTCAAACATGTTCTTAGTCACATCTCAGCAAAAAACTTCCAAATCTATTTATTAAATGGTATCAGTCAGGAAATAGAAAATATGGAAAAACAGTGACATTACCTAGAACTGGCCATCAAAACTTATGTAAATATGTATGTTCTTAAATACAAGAAGAAACTGGTCAGGGAGGCTGCCAAGAGGCCTACAGCGACATTAAAGAAGCTAAAGAAGAGTTTCTCACAAGCACTGGCTGTCAGGGACGTGCAGGCCTCATCTGTCATCATGAAAAGTAATGATGATGAAGTAAATGGTACTATTTGTCCATTGGTCTGTGATATAGATTTAATTTCTGTATGATTCCAGTAATTTTGATCGTGTTTCAATATCGCTGAATCTACGTATTTCCTGTGTAAATACAGGGAGGAGCGGCCTCAGGCAGAGAGCACAGGGAGCTGAGCCTCTCCTCTGATTGCACAATCTCTCACAAACTGGGTTGGCCTTGCATGCATTTGGCATTTGGCGCCAATATAATGGTTGCGCACATTTTCATCGTGTGTCCTGAATTGTGCCCATAGCCAGTTAATGTATTACATGTTCATACACTCATGTGTAACTTACTTAGCCTTGTTTATCTGACATTAAACCGCACTGAAAGAGCCAGTACTACGGACTCATGGAAGAGGGCGCACACAAGATGCCCTTGATTTGGAGTATCTTTGCAAAGAAGAGTGAGCTAATATTCACAATTTGATATGTGCCATGTTGGTAGACTCCTACACAAAAATACGGAGGGTTGTAATAAAAGCAAAAGGTGGTTCAACAAAGTATTTGTGTAAGGGTGTGCACATTTATGCTAGCATGTTATTATTTTTATTTTTTTTATTATTTTTATTTTTACTTACTTTTATTCCTCCCTCCCCCTAATATATTATTTACAGTTGGCCTGTAGAAGTTATAGGTCACATCAAAGGTAGAACATGTTCTGAAATGATTGATTTCGGTTTGATTTTTATAGGCACTGTATCCCCAGACTTATCTTATTATCGTGTTATCTCTGCATGTTATATAATCCAAAACTTTAGATCAGAGGTGCAGGGATAGTATCTATGTTTCCATTGCCAGTGAGTTCTGTGCACATTCCCACTTTACTTGATCCAGGGATAGATGGATTCTGATTTGGACACTCTGTGTAGTGGTTGCCATTCTCCTTACAGGAAGAGTTAACAAAGTAATTTTGTTTCTGCAGGAGGACAATATTGTCATTGTGCACTTCTTTCACCCGGCTATAGTCCTCTTGTATGTTCTCCTCTCTTCTCTGAACGTCAGGACTTGATGGAAATCCTTTCTCAAGGATGAGAACATTGTCACTGTTCAACTCCTTTACTCTGCTGTAGTTCACCTGTGGCACATCAACCTTCTGCGTGTTGTCGTGTCTCTGAATATCCACATAACTGCTGTTGGGGAGGCAGTGCATGGTGTGAACAGTTGCACCTTGGTGCTGATCCGCCGCCTCTCTTATCACACCAGGACACTGCTGCTTCTGAGGGAGCAGCTGGGGTGACTTCATGTTAGATAAATCTTGTTCTGACTGAGACTCCAAGCTTTTTACAAAATGATCCCTTTCGTCCATGCTTTTCCAGGAACTTTCTCTTGGCTTTGAGTCCTTATATCGGACTTCCAAGTCTAAGTGGAAGGTGGAAGGAATAACCAAGCTTTTCTTCCTCATTTGTGAACTGAGGGGATCTGGCAAAAGCATGTCATTGCTGTCAGACACAATGAGGAACTCCTCCATCTGGTCTTTGCAGGACAACACAGGAGGAAAGTTCTGGCTGACAATCAGGGCATTAAGAACATCTTCAGACTGCCCACTCTGAAAGGATTTATTCAGTACATTGTTATCAAAGCCAGCAGTTTTGATAGTATGGAAACATAATACAGATTTACTGCTACCTTGAGAAGCTGAGCGTCCACTCCTCTTATCTTTGGACCAGGAACAGGTGGCAGGATAATATGTTCCACGCTGAGTAACAACATAATCAGTCATGAGTTAGATCTTTGTCATTGTGGCTTCATATTAGTAGTTGCATACTGTACATATAAGTCAGATACATACTATTTCCTCTTTATGACCAAAACACCTATTCCTGCTATGGACAAAATGGCGGCGAGGCAGGTTACCAATATCCAAAAGGGTCTCTCATTCTGAAGATCTAAATAAAAAGAGGCGTTGTTCAATTAATTGTGAACAGTTGCTCAAGGTGGAGTGAAGGTGTTCTGAGGCTTACAGCTGGGGGTTTTCACATAGCTAATGTTGCTCCACTCGCTCCAGTAGCCATGGTCTAGAGTACAGCGCACTTGGACCATATACACCACCCCAGGATTGATGATATACAGGATGAAATAGGTTTGCGTGCCTGATGTGTAATTCTGTGAAGGAAGAGGGAGAAAACATTCATTTTTTGACCTGTTTTAAGATCACTTTTAGGTCAAACAGAATTCATTTTTCTTTGTTAAATGATGGTTGCAGCACACTGATATACTGATTCCTCAACAATGTCTGACATTTTGATCTGTTACTGATTAATTTAGTATGAACGTCTAGACACAAATGGCAAACCTTCACCCTGTGTCCAGATAACACTAATAAAAACTTGCGCCTTCCTATGTTATTTCGCTTGAACCAGTGACCACTTTTGTGATAGTTGCACTTACTGCCTCTAATTTTAAGTTAAATAATGTCATATTATACTTTTTCAACATGCCTTCGTCATTTACAATGCAACATACTATAAAGAAAACAGGATAATTTTAATTTACCCATTGTCTAGTGTTGTGCACTTCTGTAACTCATTTACATTTTAGCAAAGCCACTGTTTACATGCAGGTCGTAGGCTGTGCCTTTCAAAGGAACTCACTGTGCTTTCATTCCAGCACAACAAATGTAAGATGCAGCGGTCATCCAAGACGAATGACTTTTGTTTCGGGAAACAAAGGTGCGAATGCTACTTGACCCACTGTGAAATGCACTGGTTATGTTCAAATGAATAAACACTTAGTTTCAGGAGTTCAGTTTTTACCGTCCAGATGTTGCTGTTTTCTTGTTTGACTCTCAGCTGGTATTTAAGGGTGACCCAGCCGGATTTGGTGTCCACGTTGGAGGGATGCTCCCATCTGATATGGAGCCGTAGATTATCCTCTTTGTCCTCCACAACCACTGTAACGTTTTCAGGACTATTGGGTTTCACTGTGGAGCACAGACAGAACAAGAGTCAGAGTTTATAGCCGCACTACTGTGTGTGTCTGTGACTCTGAATTAAGACAGCCATGGCCTGAAGAGGCCTGGGACTGGAGGGTCTCTGGTTTGAATCTCAGGACTAATTGTTCTGTGTGCGAGAGGAGAGAGTGCAGAGTTTTCCACTCCATCCATGACTGAAGTGACATTTGGTTGAGAGGTGAGAGGATAACTGAAAGCACGTTTGCTTTATTCAATAGCACTGGCGGACATACAGACAGAAAATAAACAAGGGGGTGGGGGGTGGACCGACCCTTGCGTTGCTGACCCTTGAGCCATACCACTATTGCGAAGAGTAAGCATGTTGAGGGTCTGCAGCACCATGTGCCATCCGCAGAAACCTACATAACGATCTTTGGTTAGCCCTTGTGCACATCTTGGATAAATGTTGGAAAGGTTCATATCTCTAGGAAGATACTAATACTGAAGACTAAAGAATACTAAGACTCACCCATGTGTACATGTCCGCCTGTATAATCAGACAAAAGATGTGAAGTCTGATCCTAGACTGTACACATGTTTTGCACTGGGCACAAACCTGTTCTACCTCATTCTGTTAAAGCTTTCATCTTTGCCCAGGGACTGTCAGTACTTTTCCATTCCTCACAGAGCTCAAGAAGACAGTCAATAAAACTGGGCCAATCATTAGCTCAGTCTATACAGATCATTTTTGGTGGTGTTGACTTCTGTCTCTAATAAAGACACTAATCTAGAAATGGTCAGTAGTTCATACTGGTTCACTGTGAAAACAAATACACTTAGGTAGCAAGTATGTCAAAGCTATTCAGTATTTAGTATTCATCTGTATAAAGTTTTGAATGAAGAAGTTAATTAGTGTCACATCTAATCATTCTCATTACTGCATAATGATATCTGCTGTGTTGTAAAACAAGAGTTCAGGAAGGGTCAGTTCTTTTTATAGATATTGTGAACAAGCCAAATGCACAGGGCTCAAACTGTACCTCTTTGTCATAACCCTAAACTTAGCTCAGATTTCAATACACATAAACTTTAGTGGAATTCCACCTGTTTAAAGGTGTGATTAGACAGTGATTAGATGTATTTATTTTTGTATGTGTCAATTCATTCTTCTGAAGCAATAACTCACCAATTTCCACCACATCAATCTGTAAGGGGTCTGTGGACGTGTTCCCGAGTGCATTGGAAGCCACCACTGTCAGGTAGTAGTAGACCCAGATGGAGGTGTGGTTCTTGTCAAAGAAGCAGGAATTACTTCCTGCTGAAAGGTAGTCGGGACACTCATGTGTTCCCTCCAACCTGTATGCAGCCAAAACAAGACCTTTAGTGACCGAGACATGGGTGAGAGCTACTCAGAGCGTGGTGCTTACATCTTATACGACAGTCAGCACTTCAAACTAAACATGATGAAAGTGCAACATGATCCTAAATACTGTATTTGTTGAGAATGTTCTCAATCATACTGAAACCATACCCAGAAGTGAATCTGTCACCAAACCGTTATTTCTATAACTGACAGACACACTGCTAAAAGGCTAAGCGTATTGACATGCATTTGCAACTCTAAAGTACCTTTGGGTGTTAGCATGCTAATATTTATTAATGAACAGCTGAAACTAATGGGAATGTCCTTTTCAGAAAATTGGTTTCAGACAAATTTAAAGTTTGGATTCATCCTCTGGGGATCATGTCTCAGTTTTGTGGCAATTCATCATTCTACTAGTATGGGCCTTGCTCGGGCTAGGGCAAGTAAGGGTCACACAGGTGATCCAACCCTTTGAAGTCTTGCGCGGCAAGATTTGAGCTCAGCTGACTGAGCACAAGCTTGTCAACAAGTGTACTTTTCCGTTTGCTTGTCTTGACCATAGCCTAACTAACCATCTGTTGGCCTAGCGGTTAAGACAAAATACTAAGCTTAAAAGCCTACTTTGATTCTGCCTGAGTACCCTTGTTGTAAGTCACTCCCCTTTATCCCTCATCTTCCCTTTTCCTTAGAAAATGGCCGGAACTGTCTTGAAATTAATATTAAATAAAAACAAAACATGTGATCAGACTTACACATCTCTCTCATAGAAGAGGCGATGTGTTGTTGGCAGCCCTCCATCAGAGCCTGGCTCCCACCAGCAGGTAAACGTCTCCTTGTCAGGGGACCTGCAGCCAAGCAGGACTGGTTTCCCTGGTGGCGACATACCTGACAACACAAAAAAAAACAGGCATCAGTCGCTAATCCCCAATGAAGCATTAGAACAATAGACGTTGGCACAAGAAGACTTGAAAACACATGTTAAAGGGCTGGTTCAGTTCACTGACATTTAGCTGTGTCTACAGTCATGAAGATAGTTTCGGTCATATTTCTCCAGATTGAAATCCGCATGAGTTTTCAGTGTCCATCTTAGCTCAATTCAGTGTTCATGGCACAAAGTAAATGATGGTATAAGAATGCTGGGTTTGTTAAAATGATCTTAGTTTCTTAGAAAACAATACATTTAATTTAGTGATACACAGACGTTAACGTGAAAAAAATAGAAGCACAGGGCAGCGGCTACAGTGCTATGTGATGGCTCATAAAACCCAAGGCCGAGATCAAGTCCAAACAATGTCAGTTCACTCAGTTACATATTGTCTAATTTCTAATCAAATTTTTACCTTTTGTTGTAGCAATCACGCTGCTTCTGTAGCAACGCTCCATTTGGCTATTATTACTAACTACTATTATCCTCACCGGGAGACATATCAAAATGTGGTCTCTTAAATAAAAGAGAACCTCTCCTGGTGAGTTTTAGTAGATAATAAATGTCTAATAAATAAAAAATGTAATAAATGTTTTTGCTAAGCACTTGTTAATGTTGATTTCAAAAGAGTTCTAGAAATAAAGAGAATAAATAATACTTTATTTAATAATGTATTATTTTATATGATTATTATTTAATTTAAGAAAGATTAACCATCAAAAGGCATCTGTTACTAGAAGGACATAGCCAGTGTATGTTATATGTAACATATAGGCTGTGTATCATCTCCCCTATTATCTCAAACATAATACTGTTCAGATAATGAAAACAGAAAATTGATCATTCAGGCCTTTCAACTTACTGTTGCACTCCACCACTGTAGGCAGCAGTAGGAGCACTGCCAATACGAGACCTCTCCTCATTCTGGCACAAACACCATCACACTCTGTGTCGGGGTTAGTGACATCACCAGCATGTGGTTAAGGAGGCGACAGAATCTTGTTTCTACATAAAACAAGCAGATATGGAGGGAAAACAATGAGCACAACCAATCATGTTTTAGCTGAGGAATACGGGAACGTACAACACTAAATAAATATGTTATTACAATTGACATTCACTGTGTGGTGTGACCAACGGCATCATATGCTTTCATTAGAGAAGGGCTCTGCCAAACATCCTGTGACAGTTTTAAGTCAACAACACACCACGGAAAGGGACATAATAAGGTTAAGTGAGACCGTGTAAAGAATCATGTTATAATTGAGTTGTTTGTTAAATTAAGGCACAAATTTGGACTACTAAGGATAACTACCTTATTGTAACTCATCCAACAAATCCCCAAAACATGTTAGGACATCTTTATTTGCTTCCTTACTGCAGGAAGTTGTTTTTTTTTTTTTGCTTCAACCTCCCGCTGCTTTTTTTGTGCTGACTTCTATACCCACATGGAAATTTACTGGAACTTGGCTCAGAGAGTGGATTTATGCTCCCGGGTTGGGTAGTTTCTCTTGCTGTGTAACAACCTTAAAATGCCTGGTGTAATTAGTCACCAGAGGAGGTATGGGGAGAATCGCTCCCTGTCAACCAGCCTGTAATTGCCAGGAGTTCAGTTTTCTTGTTTTGCACAGTAAATACAGTAACAATAAGCTCAGTTTCATGCTGCGACACCTGCGCCAACAAGTTTCAGCAAGACTGAGCACTTGAGCAAGGCGGAAGCAGGGTGATGATTAATGTATTTTAGGGTTAGGGCACTTCTGACAACAGACAGGAATGAATACATGTGAAAAATAAAACCTAGCCTTAATGACTGAGGAATAAGTGGAGTCTAATTTATAATGCATTTGTATGTATTATAGGATTATTTCATTTACTATTTATAAATAAAATAAATGTACTTAAAAGGTTAATACAGAAAACAATTACTTGCACATACTACATGATCTTAACTTGTATAAAAGCTGTAAAATATATTTCATTATTAGAAATATGCATACTGATGTAATGGTACTAAGACAATAGTTTTTCAGTGTTCCACATGTTGTGTTATTGATTGCAATATTATAACAACTTATCATAGGGATATTCCTAAAATAGATTGTTATAATATCGTAGTCAATGGCACACATAGGGATTACGAACATTTCATGAACATTTACATGACAGAAAATACAGAATACAGGAATTCAAGAATTCACTCACCCGTGCAGGACTTTTTTTGTACATTCAAATGACGTTGACAAAGGCAGAGGAAAAAGTAGCCCTATTCAGTCATTACATGACCGCAGACGTCCTCCTCAAACCTGGCAGCTCTGACAACCCAGGTATGATACGAGGAAGACAGGCGGCTCTGAAGTCACGAGAGGGAGTGGCTTTATGTCGTCACGACGTTGCACACCTGAGCGCAGCCAGAGATTGGGGGTAGAGAAAGATGCTTCACTTTGATTTTTTTTCATCATCAACACTGTCATATTTGGTGTGAAAATGAAGCACAAATTGAAAATCACTGACAGAACTGTCACTATTATTTAGAACTCAAAGGGTCAAGGGTGTAAGCGATTGCCTTATTGCCAGTTGTCTAATGCTTTTCTGGTCTTTAGAGCAGCTATCTTCATGTTTGTTTCAAAGGCCTCTCTGTCTTCAGTTTCATTTTCAACAGGTACATATATATTTCAGCCATTTTTTTTTTTTTTGAAGAAAGTAAATTATTATCTGCATGGGCAGTGTGTTTAGGTTCTGTGATGAGATCAAAGGAACTGTGTATTATGGACAGCAAGCAGGACATTATTTATTTGAAGCCTCCTCACACCTGGTTTCTTTCATCCATAGCACCAATGTTTTATGGGAATGAAAAACATTAGAAAAAATCTCTATATTTTTTTCTTTCTTGTTTTTGTTTTTTGCAGTTGTAAAGTAATAAATTCTCATTTTCTTTCACACTCATCAATTGATTGTAATCACTCGGAAGTTAATATCAAAATGCACTCATCATTATAGACGGTAACGTCAAACAGGTATAATGTTACTGTCCCATAGAGCTGATTACTTATCTAAATGACTGAGATGAGGTAAAAGTTATTGAAACTGTTGTACACACGGATTCATCAACCCTATACAGTTTAACCCGCCTGAAAACGATCAAATCACCTTCAGTGGCTCATCTTGCATAAAAAAGTCTTTGTCAGGACCATAACCTCCAACCAATCCAGAGCCAGGACAGCAGACGCTACATGGATTGTTATGAACTCACTCAAGTCAAAAATGAATGGCATTTTGGTTTTGGTTAGACTGCACCACATAGACCACAATATAAACAGCATGTTATACTTTAAAAGTGTTGAATAAAAGAGTAAAAACTAAGATTGCCAGAAGTAGTTTTATTGTTACCTCCTGCCACCAACTGCTAAGATGAAGAGAAGAGCATATACATCTAGACTTTAATCTACATAAATGGCATTTGTCAGCTGATTATAAATGCAAGCATAGACCTACTGTGTGTTACTATGGCTGTTAACTATGGCCTACAAACATAACGGAGTAACAGCTCAAAAAGAAGTTTTTTATAAGGTCACATATTACCACAATATGTTGCAGTCCTCTGTTGACGACAACAGTATTAGGCCAGAAAGCATTCAAATAAAATTAGATATTATGCTAAAGGGGATGTTCCCCTGTGATATAAAGATGTGTACTTTGCTCTTTCTCCTCTATCAGCAATGTAGCATTTGTGTGACCAACAGGAAAACAAGATCTCTGGAAAGTGTCATATGCAGTAACCTGTATAATATAGGTCCATATCTCTCAAGGCCTCAGAATTGCTAGGTAATGGTTAGACTTTAATAATGTGAGTTTTAAGATTCTCTTTGGTAAATTTAGATCCTTGGAACAAAACTGAAGCAGTAGGGTTGCTGTGTTCTTACACAGAATGTTCAATGAAAGTGCAGTCAGGCAGATTACATGCATAGCCAAACAAAAGACGTGAAATTAGATCCTAGACTGTACACAAGTTTTACAACGGGCAAAAACCAGTTCGGCCACTGTGCCTTTTGACTGTCACTAAGTACTTTACTCAGTGCCTATACAGCTAATTTTCTGTTCCAGCCATGCAGATCAATTTAATGCAGTGTGCGGCTTATGGTCTGAACCCTAACAGGCTGACTCCACACCCCTTCAACCTCCGCAGCAATGCTGTCAGTACCGATACGTCTACTTTCAAAAAGACATCCTCTAGATATGACCCTCAGCAACTTCTTTGGTCGACCATGACGAGGCCTGTTCTGAGTGGATAATCTTCTAATAGCCTAGGCCGTCCTTATGCAGAGCAACAGTTCTCTTTTTTCTTTGCCATGAGGCGCCATGTTGACCTTCGAGTGGCCAGTATGAGAGAGTGTGAGAGCAGTAACACCAAATTTAACACAACTGCTCCCTATTCACACCTAAGACCTTGCAACACTACCAGGTCACATGACACTGGGGAGGGAAAATGGGCACAGTTTGGACATTTTCATGTAGGGGAGTACTCTCTTTTGTTGCTGACAGTTTACACATTAATAGCCGTTATTTTGAGAGGACAATTAATTTACACTGTTATGTGTAAACACAAAGTGTCATATCTTCAGTGCTGTTCTGTAAAAAGATATATTAAAAAAATTACAACAATATGAGCGGTGTACTCACTTTTGTGAGACACTGTACATACTGTATACGTCATACACGTTAGTTTTTTGACTTTCCTTCATTTAAATGAAGATAAAACTGTGTTTATTGATTTTTATTTCACAATCATTTTTGAGTTCTTGCATTGGACATGAGAAGGATCTTATTGTCAACAGGAATCAGAATGTACTCAGTATGTCTTTGCCTAATGAAGGTTGATTCATTCATTTATTATATGTCCCCACACCTGCACTGTTCTTTCAACAGTCAGTGGTGAATGATCAATTCTCCTTCCAATTCCAGTTGTATGAAAAAAAATATTCTACAGTGACATTAGTTATGTTAATAAGCTGATGACAAATATGCATCATGTCCATGAAAAGATGATGGGTAACAAGAGAAGAAACCTGACAGCAGCAGTAAGTGGATTTTGATGCCAATGTTACAAGTGCACAGAAAATACATACTGAATCCACATGTGACATAAAATATACTTGTAGGTTTTAGCCTAGATTTTGAATCTGTCTGAATATTTTTCTGGGAATCAGCATTGGTGTGACTGGTTCTCAGCTATCAGAAAGTAAAACTAGGCGGCAGGAAGTAAATATGTGTCAGGACTAAATAAAGTACATGGCTTGACTGAGCACTCAGCTGTGCGTTAAATATCTACATGTTCTTTTCCCCAGTCGCAGGTACATGAAACTAAATGCGTCATGTAAAACACAGTCATACATTTTTCTAAGATCCAGTTAACCTGACCTTGTGTTGTCTCATTAATAAATCATAAAAGGAGACCCTCTGTTTAATGTGTCTCCTACCACAAAGGCAGAGGCTGTTCAATTTGGCCACTGAGTCTTCCCTCTTAACTTCCCGGATGAAATGCTGTTTTTGTTGTGCATATTTCAGCACATAAAAAATGCAGTGATAGAGACTTGAACATGCTGGAACAAAGCGCCATGCTTTTCACTGAATGTACATTTATCGTGTTGTTGCTGGGAGGGAGCCAAGGAGTGCTTGTACTTCAGCCAATACAGGAGAGCTCCGGTGGATTCTCTGCATAAGCAACACACACAGACAACCAACATGCACGCATAAAGGCATTAAAGCTGCGCTGCACCAGACTTTGCAAACCTCACAAAATCTCTCCACATCCTGGCTCAAACTATCACACTGAGTACCTGAAAAACCAAGCAGCATCACCAGCATGGGGTGCAGGCAGTGATATAAACCTACATGTTGCCTAAAAGACGGTATGGAGGTTTTCACACACTGGAGCTCAAAAGATCAGTCCATGTAACAATGTCACATTATGAACTCATGAATAAATAATAAACAGAACACTATTCTAGTGGTATTGTGTTAATATTGATCTGATCACGAATGTATTTTTACTTACTTGCCCAGAGCAAACAGACACACATAAAGAAAAATTCGATTGCAGTAGCTAAATATAAGCTGTTCTAAATCTGTTCTAAACGTCTAAAAACGTAAGAACATTTAACTGAAACTGATAAACACAGAGGGAAAAGTCTTTCTGTACACATGACAATACTAAATGGAGCGTCACACTGAAATAACCCAAGACAAAAGACGGCCTTGAAGATACAGTCTTCTCCCACGAACTCTTGGACTTGGATTTCTGTTGGGGGAAAAAAATTATATGACATTTTGTCCCATTGAAACAAAAATCATAACAAACTTGCGTGCAGCTGAGTAGCTGGAGGAAATGCGGAGAAATCTTGGATGATCGTGGACGTATTTTCAGGTCATGTCCATTTATAAAGGTTTTTTGGGCTGTAGCATCAGCACAACATATATATTTCTCTGTCTTGGACAAATATTTGATGGGTTAAGTTTTTTGCCAGTGGGCAGAAAGGCCTGCACAAAAGCCTGTCTTGAGAAAAATTGTCCCACCGCTTATCTGTTTTTATTAATCGTCGAATACATACTGTTGCTGAAAAAACACCATACACTTACAAAAAGTGATGGTGTAGTGTATGCTATGTTGTGTTTACTCAACCAATAAGACGCATATTGACTATCTAGTATGTACCCTGTGTAGTCCTTGTTTGGCATTGTTTTTTATTTTTATTTTTATTTTGTTTTTTGGAAGTTCCAGCTTTCACCGATTGGTCACCCCATGACCTCTGTTGTGTTTAGTATTTTGCACATTTTAGTTTGCGTGATTGCACTTTTTCTTGTCCAATCATATTGTCTGTGAATAAAGGTTTTAAAAAGGAAAAATGGAGCTCACACATCCAGTAGATTTCCTGTCCTGTCTACCCGAGCAGAGTAGAGAGCAGATGATGATGATAAGATTGACTATGTCCTGATTCATCACCACACCAGACTTTATCAGTCCCCTATGATTCTGTAGTTTCTGTTCAAATGCGACAGTGGTGTGAAAAAGTGTTTTCACCCTTCCTAAGTTCTTTTTTTGCATTTTTGTCACACTTAAAAGTTTCAGATCATCAAACAAGTAAACACAAAATGCAGTTTTTAAATGAAGGTTTTTAGTATTAAGGGAAAACAAAATCCAAACCTACATGGCCCTCTGTGAAAAATTGTGAAATGATTGCCCCCTACACCTAATAACTGGTTGGGCCACCCAACTGCAAATCAAGCATTTGCAGTAACTTTAATGTGTGTTTTCCAGTGCTGTGGAGGAAGTTTCCCCCACTCATCTTTGAAGAATTGTTGTAATTCAGCCACAGTTTCCAGCATGAACCTCCCTTTCAAGGCCACACCACAGCATCTCAGTAGGATTCAGGCAGACTCTGACTAAGCCACTCTAAAGTCTTCATTATGCCTTCATCCATTCAGAGGTGAACTTGCTGGTGTGTTTTGGATCATTGTCCTGCTGCACACATGGTCAGACATTCTCCTTCAGGATTTTATGGTAGAAGAATTCATGGTTCCATTTATCACAGCAAGTCTTCCAGGTCCTGAAACAGCAAAACAGCCCAGATCATCACACTACCAACATTCAACTTGTCTTGTCAGCCCACAGAGTATTTTCCCAAAAGTCTTTGGGATCAAAACTGAGACAAGCCTTTGTTCTTTTTGCTCAGCAGTGATTTTGGTCTTGGAACTCTGCCATGCAAGCCATTTTTGGTCTGTATGTCAGTCTATTTCTTATGGTTGAGTCATGAACAAAGACCTTAACTGAGGCAAGTGAGGCCTGCAGTTCTTTGGATGTTGTTGTGGCGTCTTTTGTGACCTCATGGATGAGTCTTCTCTGAGCTCTTGAGGTAATTTTGGTCAGATATTGACTCTCACTGTGGTTCAATGGAGTCCCAAAGCTTTAGAAATGGATTTATAAGCTTTTGTAGACTGATAGATATCAATTACTTTCTCATTTGTTCTGTTGTTTTTTTTTTTTTGGATCTCCCCATGATCTACTCTTCACTTTGTCAGGCAGGTCCTACTGAAGTGATTTCTTGATTGAGAGCAGGTGTGGCAGTAATCAGGCCTGGGTTGGGCTAGAGAAATTGAACCCAGGTGTGTTTTAATGAGAGGGGCAAACACTTTTGCCTTTAATAATAACAACCATTTAAAAACTGCATTTTGTATTTACTTTTGTTCTAGTTGTCTCATATTTAAATTTGAAACATTTAGGTGTGACAAACATGCAAAAAAAAAAAACAAAAAACAAAAAAAAAAAAATGTTCTTATGTACTATTAGGCTTAGGCTATATGTCTTTTATCTTAATCTTAATCTTTAAATTTTCAATAATGTGGCTTTTGGGGGTTATTTTGGGCGGGAGGAGGGGGGATTTGCCAACTGAAAGTTTAACACTCCGCTTTCCCCACATTAAAACTACGTTGCCTACCGTGACTCATCTTACTGCATAAACAATCTTTGGCAGAACCCGCCTGCAGCTGCGTGGGGGGAAAACCAAGGCAGTGCAGTGGGTGGGTCTGTATCACTTTTACCACTTGTTTCAGGAAGTAGACGTGTTTGAAGTCTTGACGTGACTTGTTTTCAAGCGTAATTCGAGTGTGGTAGAATCACATTGATGGTAAAGTTGCTGTGCTGGCTGCCATGGCGGATTCTTTGGACCGGTCCACGAAGATTAACTTGTTGAAGGAGCCAGTCGTGAAGAGGATCTGCGAGGTGCTGGACAAGTCCAGCAGTAAAGGATGGCGAAAACTTGGAGAGATTGTCGGAAATGACAGGCGGTTTAAAGTCAGGTGGGCTCAAATAAGTATTAATGAATAACTATAGCCTATAGCCTACATACGCTCTACTTTATCTATTCAGCACTGATGCAAATACAACAATCCTACAGTTAAACCTACTTTTATGAAAGCTATGTAGATTCAGATAGGTGTTAAATCAGCTTCATGGTCTTTACGCTTGTAAAAAAGCGGATTTTTGGATTATTTCTTACAATTAATCAGAATGTGTAGTATGTGCATGTGATTCTGACATAAATACATGTGTAACTTCAACTGAATAAAACATGGGCATTCCTTGACAAGGGGCTGTTGTAGTCCTGATATAAATTTGGGCTCATCTGGTTGTGTTTTCATCCAGTTTGGATGACAATGACACCACTGCTCAGAAATGATAGGATCTTTAATTTACATGAAAAACTGACGTTGAGACATTTTCCTCATCAAAGCTGTCACCATGCAGCCACGGTATGATCACAGTATCATCCACTGTTTCTATCTAAATTGTGTTTTAAATTGTGTCAACCTCCTGCGTCGTTCCCTCCAGCCCAGACGACATGGAGATGTGCTCTCTGAAAGTGCTGGAGCTGGAGGGCAGCCCGAGCCGCATGCTGCTGAGGCTGATGGCAGAGCGAGGCTGCACCACAGGTCACCTGGTGGACTACCTCCAAGCTCTGGGCAACTCAGAGGCCCTGCAGTGCCTGAAACCATCAGGTAAAACCAAGATAATCCAACTCAGCTGTGTCAAACCTGTCTTTGCGTTGTCAATTCTGGTCGATCACACATTTTTGAGCAGAAAAGGAAATGTAAAATGACTCATTGAGTGGTGTTCTTTGGATGACAGTTTTTTGCCATCTCACTTTATAGTCAGTGCAATGCTGTTTAACACGCAGGGCTCAATCTTTTTAGGTTTATGTAAGAGGAAGCAGTATTTTAATTCAGGACAGTATTAATGTTCACTGACTGAAAACTGAACTCCTAAACTGATTGGGGATATATTAAATATCAACAATAAACCGATATTATATGTAACGCACCTGAAACTCAGTGTAAATTGGTGGATTCTAATTGTGGATTCACAGTGAACATCTCTTAAATGTACAGCCCTGCAGATCCTCCTTCAGCCCCAGTCTGTGGCATTGCTGTGTGGCCACAATCTGCGCCTCAGCTGCCACGCTATGGGCAAATCCCCGGTCCATTACCAATGGTTCAAGGCTAAGGAAGAGGTGAGCTACAACTCCTTCATCCATGTCGTCTCTGTTTAACTTTGTCATGTATTTTACCCATAACTTCTCTCACTGTACGTTACAATCCCTCAAATGCATTTTACTCACCGACAGCACTGGTTGGCCCAGGAGTTGAGAGACATTCACAATAAAAACAATGAGTCACAAACCACAGTTAAAGTGACAAATAGACAGGTTTAGGCTTTGCCAAAGAATGCCCATACAGTAGCTGAATCATTCCTTTTAGGGGTTTTCCTGCTCTGTTTTACCAAAGTTGCGTAGGTAAAGCTCATAGATCAGAATCTGTTGCATTTAACAAACTATTCTAGTAGAGCTGTGTTCACAGGTTAATACAAATATATATCTTTCCTGTATTAGTCCATAATGTTGATTTAAATAACATATGTTTTTGGTCAGAAAGGAGGTGAACCTCAATAACCTGCATGTATTTCAGCTTTCTGTTTTACTGTAAAGTGTAAAATTATTCTTTCAATACATAAACTCTTCTGTAGCTGTTTCAGTTTTTACAAAACACAAAACGAGTGTTATAACAGACTCAAAAATACCCAATCCCAAAAATCCTTACTCACATAGGAGTTGTATTTCTAAATGTTGGGCCACGTCAAGCTAACTGGACGCTGTCACACAGCCATTCCTCTAACATCAAAAAACAGTTTTCTTCATTCATTCTTGCTTATCCAAAAATGTAAAACTGAATAGTAAATGTGTGGTACGTCAATACACTAGAGGTATTTCATTGAAGGATACCTGCATTCAAAAGCACGTTAAATGTCAATTGAATGGTATTCTATGCAATTTGAAAGTAAGTATGTAACTATGAAAGTAAACACCAAGACGCCTGTTATGTGTGCTCAGATGCATTGAGATACACATTCTTGCACAAAATAAACTTTTCTGGAGCTAGCTGTTAGAGAGACTATATCGATGGAGGGTTAAGGACGTATTCTGGTAAAGGTGTTTCCACATTTTCTCAACCTCAGGTGCCAAACAGCTCCTCTCCAGACCTGGTGATTAGCCCAGTCCAACTGAAGGACGCTGGCTTTTACATCTGCAGGGTGCACAGTGGAGATGCCTTTGAATTTAGCCACTGGGCTCAGGTTGACGTCCTGAATATCGGCATGTCTTATGGTAAGATAGTGTTTGTGTGTTGCCTGTGACAGAGTAGATGAGGTTTTGACTGTGGATGTGTGTTACTTCTGTGGAAGCTTATCACTAGTTTTTAAAATGTTCCTTGAATTGTTTTGTTTACGTATAAGTTGTCATTTGTTTTCTTTTAATCATTTTATTAACCAACTTGTAACGAATGATTTAAAAAGAGGTGCTGTATGAGTGAATGTGCAGTGTTAATAGCAGCTAGAGCAGGATGCCTTAATCTTTAATATACAGTACCAACGGCGTCTTTGCCCTCCCACACCACCAGGACAAAGCTATCACTCCTTAGATGGTCGGCTAAAGTTGGTGATTCAGCCTCAGACCCAACGCCTTCATGTCGGGGAAACCCTACAGCTGGAGTGTGGAGCCACAGGGCGGCCGATCCCTCGATACCAGTGGCACAGAAATGGAGTCCCAATTTCTAACGCCACAAAGAGGAAACTCATGGTGAGGAGAGACTGTTAGAGAGCCCCTTTTTGAGGGTTGTTTTTCTTTGCTGCTTGTTTATTTAGTTATTATTTTCCAACTATTTATTGCTCTCAAACATTACATGGATAACATATAAGATGTCAGGTTGTCAGAATTATTGGTAGCTACCATCTCTTTTGAGACAAGGCTTAGTAACATGTGTCTGTGTATTTCAGATCCCTCATGCAATGCAGGATCATGGCGGCAAGTATCGCTGTGAGATCAGCAGTAGCACGGAGAGAATGTGGACCAATGAAGTAAATGTTGTGATAGGTATGTCACACTGGGGGACATTTTTTTTTTTTAAACCATAAAACCAGCTCTGTGTACATTATAATTGAGCAACTATTTGCCTGTGTTCTTAACTGAAAGCACCAAGGATATCAGTCCAGCTTTCTGGAGCAATGGAGTGCTCTGAAGGTAGTATTGAAAACACCTGTGCATGCTGTATTGAAAAGGTTATCACACGTTAGCTGCATGCAAATGTTAATCATGACTTTAATACTCTGAATGAAACTGCATGTTGGTCACAATCTGGATTAGTGATTACATACTAAATACTAACCAGCTTGGGTCTCAGAGGTTTGTCCGGCTTTCACACGCATGTCATTACCTCAAATCATTAAAAAACGTTACTGTTACGATACTGTCAACAAATCCAACAAAAAGACCAAAACCACAAGTGATCCGGTCCAAACAATCCTACATCGTGTCATTAACCTGAACCACTGAATGAGAAACATCTAAAAGACTGTTAGAGGTGATGGCATATCTCTTGTTGCTTTATTACTAATCTGTTTTATCTCATACACACCTTCCTGCCGCTGCTAGGAATACTCACTAGGTTATCAAAAATGAATTATTGTGGCTGCTGTGGCTCTGTGTGCTACACATTAATTTTTGAGGTTATGGAAATGAGAAGTTTCACAAATTAGCAGAAACTTTCCAAAAACTGAGATCTTCCTCTGGAACACTTGCTGGCTGACCTAATCACTTTTCATCCACACATACTGGGCGGTTCACATGTGTGAGACAGTCACTTACTCTGTGGGGCACTATGATATAGCACTCAGAAGTCTTTCAGTTTCGTGCTCAGCCATATGTATTCAAAGTGGAGTACAAAGGCATGAAGCTGCAGGGAGCTTTCACTAGGCTACTAAGTTGCCAGTTTATTAGGTACAATAGCCCTGCTCTAAGTCTTATCTTAATGAACGTTTTGGTTTCAGTATTTGTTTTAAGTAACTGAGAGAGTTGTTGAATCAACTGTGATTTCATTTTGAAGGTTTGTAGTACTATTGAAGTGTAGTAGTGAACTAGTGTACCTAATGGCCTGGCAAGTTTGTACATACATTGTTTTCCCCACATCTCTGCAGAGAGTATAAAGGTGAAATATCCCAGGTTGAAGGAAACAAAGTTACCCTTAAATGTACAACTTAAATTTGACCAACATCCACCAGTTGTTTCTATTTGAGTTATGTTAAGCTACAAAATGAATTAATTGTTTTCAAAAATGACACCGTGCAGTGGTTACTGCATTGTTGGTGTCTTTCTTTCTTTCTTTTCATGGGACCTACTAAAAAAACATAACACTACTAACCATATAAATTAATGATGATTAGCTGACTTGATAGCATGGAAATTACTGTGAGGTTCACCCTCCACCCGCCTAATATTAATTTTCATCTTTAATATATGTATTATGTCACAAACTGCTGCGCTTATGTGATGCTAATATATTTCTGTTTTTGATTCGTAGATGACCTTTATGCCATTGGAGGAGGTGAGAGTAATTACACATAAATGACAAACAGCGTGTACTGTCTGATATGTGATCGATCACTGTGTGTTAACTGTGACATTTCAATTTTAGGTTCCAGTGATTTTTTCCTAAATAGCATCCCAGAACAACTTTATGGTGAGTGTCTTTATGTAACCTCAGAGAGTTACATCTGCTACTGAATCTTTAATCTGACCTACATCACTTCCCTTTTTGATATCCATACCAAAACAAACATGTCACATTTTCTTGTAACAGTATCTGCAGTCAAACAAGTGAACATAACATAACAATGTTCTGTCTCATGCCATTGTGTCTGGTATTCATAGTAATAAGACCCACTTCCTTCCTGCCTGCATTTCTTGATAATTGTGATTTTTATCAGCACTGCCTGAATTTGTGGTGTATCAGTCACACATGCATCTCCAATGTCTTAAAGGGGATTTTTA
The DNA here is from genome assembly GCF_022458985.1 of Mugil cephalus. NCBI lineage: Eukaryota > Metazoa > Chordata > Actinopteri > Mugiliformes > Mugilidae > Mugil > Mugil cephalus. Next base: position 26,627,068 of record NC_061777.1, on the reverse strand, counting down.
ATCTTGCTGCAACATATGGGTCAAAGACGCATATGGATTTTAAAGCAGCTGGAAAAAAAAATCAGCTGCTATTAATAATAATAAAAGAACAACAGTACAACATCAAATCAATGTCCAAAAACCTACAGCTACTGAATTGATTAACATGTCCAGTCTGTCTAACAGAGGACATGTCCTGGGTAACAGAATACCTTTGTTATCCAGGAAGGACATATCGTTACCCAGGAAGGACAAAACATCTGTTTTTCCTTCATATTCGGGCACTCACTGGGTCTACTGTGTAAAACTTTAGCTTAATCTTCAACACATCAATGTCATATTTCACATGAAATAGTCATTTTAAAATGTAAAAAAAATTTTAACTGTGTTATTAGCGTTATCCAGAAAGAAACATCATGGTGGTACATCACGTACCACTGAGCGAAAAGGTCAAAATATTAACATTTTAAGAGAGATTTACTGACATTGTTATCTCTTTTGGGGTCCTTCAGAATCTGTTGGCTGATACAACACCCTGTAACATGGCTGTCCAAATCCAAATATGGTCATATAGCCACTTTATGTGTGATACACAGGAAGGACATTTGAGAATCCAAAAATGGGGACAAAAGTATTTCTTGAATAAAAATGTAAATGAGCTTAGTGTTGTTACTATATTTGTAGGTGTCATTACAAACACCAACACAATTATGCCCCAGTGTATCATTAATGCCTTTATTAAGATTTTTGACATTTTAGCATAATTTTGTACTTAGATTTTTAGCCCGGACGTTATCCAGGAAGGACAGTTTTGTACTTTTGAGCTAAATAGCTTCTTAAATTTTCATTTCTTACAGTAAATACTCATATGAGCAGGTAAAGTGGGGAGAATTGAGTAACAAATTGTACTTTTTCATTTTTTTTGTTTATTTTTACTATTATAAATATGCCTCGGACAGCAGAATTGACATGTCTCGTCTTTGACCCATATATATTAAAATCATGTGGATAAAGAAAAAGTATGGGCCATAGATACTTTTTTAGCACATCTGAACCAGCAATTGCGTGATCTTCTTGGAAGCACCACCTACAGACCCAGGTAACCCAGGTCATTCTTAAACAAATGACGCACAAAACGGAGATCATATAGTCATTCTCATAATTTTGATTTCAAATCTCAAATTTTTATCATTATTTCCACAATGAATATACAAGTAACAATGATACATTGAAGATGCGTATCACAACAGTTACAAAAATAACTGTTGTGTGCACACACAAACACACACACACACACACACACACACACACACACACACACACACACACAGACTCCTCCGGTCTATCTTGAAGCTTCACAAATGTCAGGGGTTCATAATATTCGCTCTCATGTTATAATCTATACTGTTTAAGAGTCATGGAAATGGGTCAGAAAGGATTGCCAGGTCTTAGAAAATTTGTCATTCTCATAATTTGAATGGTTAATGGTACTCACCTTTCACATGGAAAAAATAAGTTGTTAGTGTTGTTAGTGGGGTCTTTGGGTCCTATGTGTTGAAGGGAGGGGAATCTGTGTATCATCACAGATGCTTAATCAGTTGGGATCTAGTGAATTTGGAGGCCAGGTCAACACCTTGTGCTGTTCTTCACATTTTTTTGGGTTGTTCCTAAACTGTTTTCTTGTGTGTGTCTGTGTCAGGCCAGTAGAACGTTGAAATGTCACAAAATGTTCCATGTTATTTACTTCCTCTGTCAGTGGTTTTAATGTTGTGGCTGATAGGTGTATACTGTATATTTTATATTGAATATCCTTATGGACATTCCTTATTTAAATGTGCACTAAGTCAATGCCATCTCGAATTCTTCTATGTTCCTGGTTCACTTGAAATGTTTCACTGCTACGTCACTGATATCATGTGTGGGTTTCTGTTCCCCTCAGCAGTGTAACACTGTATCACAGCCTGGTTTTCTCTCTGTCTCCCATGTTTGTCCTTAGCAACTGACAAAGTGGCCCTGCTTATCGGCAATCTGTCCTACCAGAACCACCCACAGCTCAAAGCTCCCATGGTGGACGTGTACGACCTCACCAACCTCTTGCGACAGCTAAACTTCAAGGTGGTTTCGCTGCTGGACCTCACAGAGTCAGAGATGAGAAACGCTGTTGATGAGTTCCTGCTGCTGCTTCACAAGGGAGTCTATGGTTTGTTGGGGTTTTACAAGCTTGTGGTGGTTTTGGATATTGTTCCAGGTCAGAGATAGACAGACAGGAACAGGAAATGGATTTAATTTAAAAACACTTTTAATAAAGAATCCGTGTGTGGTTGATATAACAGTAAGTACATAATCATCAACTCCAGCTTGCTCCAGTTTCAGTCATAGCAGTTAAAACTTTCCCTCTAATCTATTAATGATTATATACACTATATATACTAGCTAAAATGAGAAATGATTAACTCTAAATGTGATCCTAATCAAAACAGTAGTTAATGAAAGTAAAAGCCTTTCAAAGCCTTTTCATGTATCCAGTTAGATCTTTTGAATCCAAGCTCCCTGACTGAAAAAACACACCTCTTCTTTTAGGTCTGCTGTACTACGCCGGTCATGGATATGAGAATTATGGAAATAGTTTCATGGTGCCAGTAGACGCACCAAACCCATACCGCTCAGCCAACTGTTTATGTGTGCAGAGCATCCTTAAACTGATGCAGGAGAAGGAGACAGGTCTGAATGTGTTTCTGCTGGACATGTGTAGGAAGAGGTGAGTCCTTTACATTTCACCAAGGTTTCATTAGTGCTCTTGCATAAAACACTTGATGTGTGTGTGCTGAATGTCACTGATATTAAAGGCAACCGTGAGCGAGGAGTGCAAGTTTCAGTCCATTTAATCACTAAACTTTACCAAATATTCATATTACTACAAAGACAAAAGGAAAAATGAACTTGAACAATTCTATTCATTCTTGTTTAACGTGGCAGTTTTCTTCTTTTATAAACCCATCAAACATTTAAATAGTGAAAAGTTATTAATGTCCAGCCAAGTGTCTGTGAATAATGAGTTAATCATCACGGAAGACCAGGTTATTATCAAGAAACCCAGAAAGTTAGGTTTCCATAAGATGGAATTCTGAATCACTTTTTATGTATTGTGCATAGCGTAGATGATAGTAGGCAGGTGGCAGCACATTAAAAGACCAGCAATAAATGCAAAAAGGCTGCCAGCTATATCAATAAATCAAGAATGGTGTTGTTATCTTTGCCACCAGTTTAGAGCTGGTTAGGCCTTGGTTTGCACACCAGAAGTATATTTATAGATTTCTTAATCTTCCAGAAATATTCATGACGACAGCACTCCAAACATTGTCCTGAGAGTTACAGCCAACATTGTCTTTGGATATGCTACGTAAGTCTGAAGCATCAGTCATTATTCACTTTATTCACATTTTGTTTTCTCTAATATCAATCGTTAAATTGTGTTGTTCTGTTGTTTGGCGGTTCAGGTGTCAGGATGCTGAGGCCTTTGAGCTGAGCTCTAGTGGCTTCACCAATGGCGTGTTTGTCAAGTTTTTGAAGAAGCGGCTGCTAGACGATGAGAAGATTACCACAGTACTAGACAGAGTTGCTGAGGGTGAGATCTTCTTTCAAAATGTAATGCTCCCCATATTTTTAGTGTCACAGATTCTCTCAGTTGGAGCCAGTTTCAGCTCATTGAAGGGAGTGTTCTGGATATTTTTGTGCCTCAGCCATGCCAGGGTTTCTCCTGAATTCTACCATGTGATATTTACAATGTTTTCTGACCAGACATGGGGCAGTTTGATGCTACAAAGGGCAAACAGGCTCTGGAGATCCGCAGCAGTCTGTCAGAGAGGAGAGCGCTGACCGATCCTATTCTGCCCGGAGACAGCGCCGACCTAGCTCACGCTCACAGCCGCCAGTGGGCAAAAGCTCATGGTGAGTTTAAAACTATAAACACATAATATTTGTTTATCTGTAGTTGTGGTTCCGCAGTGGAAAGCCCCCATTTGCTTATTATGGCTCAACACTGAAGGCTCAGTCAAATGTTAGACCCAGTTCACATCACATCATACACACACAGTCACGCCATTGTTGAAGCTTGTTATTGAGAACTGATGACATCCATCAACACTTCCTCTTCATTCAGCCTGTAAATATTTGCTCATGTTACATTAAAGCCAGTAGGTTGTCTTTAATAGAAAATAATACAAGTTTATTCGTGTCTCATCCAACCTCCTAGTTGGAAGAATCCTGTCACAGCTATGAAAAGTGAAACCTTTGTTAGCAGTGACAGTCCTGTTCAGCATTGTTCTGACCTGTCTGGCTTGTGACTCCATAAAATAAAATGGTGACACTTTGAATTTATGTGCAAGCACCAAGACCTTGGTGTTAAGATTTGTGTATGAAATAACACAGATGACTTTTAAGTAATTTCAAATTTGCCTGAACTAAAGATTTAAGCCCAAGAAGATTTTTTTTCTTGTTGTTTTAATATATTTTTTGACAGGTTGTGCAAAGAGGTGTTGGTGTATTGTATGTGATTGTTGCCATGTTGATTCAAAACACAAAAAAAAAACATTGTTACTAGTCAAATGTAAAGATCAGTAAGGTACTACTTAGGATACTAATATAAGAAGGATTTTATAAAAACAAGTAAATAAGCACAATAGTGAAATAGTACAGCACCTGTAATATGTTTCTGTATGTTTTTCCAGAGCTTCCGGAGAGCATGTGTCTGGACTTTGACTGCGGGGCTCAGATCAAGTTGGGCTTTGCTGCAGAGTTCTCCAATGTGCTCGTCATTTACACGCACATCATAAAGAAGCCAGACGACATGTCGTTCTGCCAAGCTCACGTCACTGATTTCTCTCAGGTCATTCATTATGTTATGTATAAAGCAGAGTACAATACTAATATGACAGTCACGACGTGCATGTTGTTAAAAAGGCACCTGCAGTTATTTTGAGTGTGTGCAAACTTTCTTCTTACTGCAGGATCTTGATGTGGATCCTAAAGAGATGAACAGAGAGACTCCAGAGGAGACAGGAATCTACCTGTTGTCCAGCAGCCTGCCGCAGCACTGTCTCTACACCAGACTCAGTTCACTGCAGAAACTCAGGGTAAAACTAGGAAACACACATGCTGGCAAAAAACCTTGAGGTTCTACTTGTTAAGCACATACAACGTATACAACATTTACGGCCTTAGTTTAACACGTTAGGTGGCAAAGTGCAATAAATGGTGATGGAATCACAAGTGTTGCAAGACTTTATATCCTGAGGAGATGGAAAAGTATTCATTGTGGCAAACTGTATAATAATCCAGGCGTTTTACCCAAAAATTAAAATGTCTTCTTCATGATGGCACTACAAGAAAAGTGTTGGAATTTAGTCTTTGCTCAGCATGAGTGTGTCATTAAAATGTCTGAGATTTCAGAGCAGACCATTACCAGGAACAACAGGACAGTCCTCTCTTCCCTCATTTCATCATGTGTCATTTCCAGAAAATGTCTAGTAACGAGAACTTCTGGGTTATGAAAAGACGTTTTATAATAGCACTGTCCTCTCCAATCCATGCAACAGGAGGAGCTGGTCTTCACCGTGTGCCTTCAGGGCGCCTTCACAGCCATGGATGATGATCATCCCATCCACTGGAAAAAGAGCGTCGACATTGGCAAGCCGCTGATCGCGCGTCTGGACCTCCACCGGGCCATGAGGAGAAACAGCTGCCTGCAGACGTGCATGATGCCCCACAGCCCGTCCCACAGCCCCTGTCACAGTCCCGGGCCGGAGCACCACCTCCACCTCCACCTTCATGGGTCACACCAGGCCCAGGACTACAACCGTCTCTCCCCTCAGCACCGCTACCTAGACATCTCTGAGCATCTTCAGGGTGCCGTCGGAGGTTGTGTAGATTCGTACTATGACAATCTCAGCCAGTGCCCCTATGAGCCCACGTATGACTCTGGCGGGCTTTCGAGTTCACCAGGCAGGTTCAGCATCCCGATAGAGGCCAGTGAGGACATCACCGAGCTGCAGACTGTGTTCATTAACAGTCTACAGCTTCAGTCACAGTAAAACAGAAGAGTAGCTCAGCTCAGGCTGTCAGGCTGATCAACAGACCGCCCCCCCATCCCTAAATACACACACACACACACACACACACACACACACACACACACACACACACACACCCCCCCCCCCGACAGTTTAATGCCACTGATGAGGATGAATGTTTAGTTCTTCTCTGTCTACGCAAGTATTCAGTGAAACATGACAAAAATAATCTTGAATCTTGAATCTTGGAATACTGCTGCTCTTTCTGATTTTATTCTCTCAAATTTTGAAGCATTATATTTGTCAAGGAACTATATGCTGACTTTGTGCTTAACATTTTATGAATTTTTTTTAGAGAAATGGAAAATGTGCATTTCAGTAAACTGGCATATGGTGATCACCTTTGTGGAACAGACTGTTCAATTGTGATAGTTTGATGGTGATGGACATGTCAGTCTTTGTGTAACAGTATTTAAATAGAGCTGGAGGTTTATTTCCATTATAGGCCAGGAGTGTGCAAAGTATGGGGCATCTCAGTGCAGAAGAAGAGTCTTCAACGAGGTGGATTGAAACTTTGGTCACAGACTGAGATTCACTGTAAATTAGTCAATGCGTACTCAGTATTTTACTTTAGATGGCCAGGAACAGTACAGTACTTTGGTCCTGCAGTTCCTAATATGAGGGTCGGGACCCCTTAACGGTCACATGATAAATTTAAGAGGTCATCAGTTTTTCATAGTAAGCATTGTTCTCTGATCTATTTTTTATTTTTAATATAATTTCCTTGAGCTTCAAAGACTTGTTTATATTGAACCATTTGAAACATGGAACATTCAAGTAGACTTTAAAAGATTACACACACACACACACCTATTTTGGAGGGGAAGCAGTCACAAGAAAGATTAACCATGCCATTTATGTCTTCATTTAAAATAAACCTGTGTACCAATTACTACCTATGCACTGTGTAACTGTCAGATAAATGTAGCAGTGTAAGACATTATTTTATTCTGAATGCTGCAAATGTTATATAGCACCAACTGAAAATACTTAATGTACAAGTACCTCAAAAATATACTTTTATATAGTATTTGAGTAAATGTATCATGGATTATATCTCTGACTTAAAATATAATTTCAAAAAACTCTTCCTACTTTGTACTGTTCCTTTGTTTTCTGTGTATTGTTTTAGTCCTCACCTCAGGATGGCAGTAGAAAGGCCTTTTGTTACTGTACTCTGCTGCGCACCCTCTGCATGAATTTATTTGCCCAGCTAATATTCATGTATACTCATTCCCTGCCTGTAAACCGGGAAGTTTTCCAAAAGACCTCCTCTCCAGGTAGTCTCCAGGGGTTTGAGTCCCCTGAAATTGATGTTGCTGCTTTTGGATCTGGCCTGGTGGACCGAGGCCTGGTGTAGCCCACTGCACGTTTGATTTATTAACTTTTTTTGATGAGGTCCACATCTGTATGTAAAATTAAAACACAAAACTCAAACTTAAACTCAAACTATTTATTTATATAGCACTTTTCATACCAAAAAGAAGCCCAAAGTTCTTTATATAAATAAAAACATAGAACAAGAAACAAAATCAAGAAATCGCCACCACATATATACACGTACAGACACATATGAACATACTCACACACAAAAGCGCACACGTCCACACTCACCAATATATGCACTAAGAAATGCCAACAAAACATGCCTTGAATTAAGGAAGACGCTACCTTATGGGGGGGAAGGCTCTCCAGCAGGCTGTTACAGTCGGGGGCCATAATACCTGAATGCCGCCTCCCCGTGTGTTTGAGATCTAACTTGTGGTATGGTTAAAAGGCCGGTGCCGAAGGGCCTCAGGGTTCGTGAAGGTTGATACGGTAAAAGTAAGTCAGACAAGTAAGAAGGCCCAAGACCTTTAAGACATTTAAAAACTAAGAGAACCTTAAAATCGATCCTGAAACACACGGGGAGCCATTGCAGCCATTTTAAAACTGGTGTAATGTGCTCTCGCCCTCTGGTTAAAACAAGTTGGGCCTAGAATTGACCCCTGGGGAACCCCACACTCAACCCCATGGGTTCCTGGCGAACAGGTATCCAGACTTACAAAGAAGCTTCTATCAGACAGGTATTTACCAGAGAGGCCGACCAGGTGCCTCAGTTTATTCAAAGGCGGCACTAAGATCCAGCAAAAACAAGACGGTGAGTTTATGGTTATCTAAGTTACACCTGATGTCTTTTAAAATCTTTAAAATGGCTGTCTCTGTACTGTGGTTCATCCTGAACCCAGAATGATACTTCTCTAATATGTTGTTTTTACTCAAGAAATCATTCGAATAAAAACATTTTTTTCTAAAAATTTTGCTCAAAAATGGTAAGTTGGATACTGGCCGATAGTTATTAAAATAGTTTGGGTCCGAAGTGCTCTTCTTCAGAAGGGGCCTCAAAACACAGATTGACATTTATTTTATTATTTTAATTTAGCCTCAAACACTAAAATACCTGCTGAGACCCCTCCGTCCAACTGAATCTGTGCTGCTTCTCATTCTGTTTTTCTCCATATGATAAAGAACATAAATAAATAAATGTACACCAGAATAAATTTCTAGCTGAACTGTAAGGATCCAGCAGACCATACTCATTCCTACTATATGTACTGACGACATGCGGAACATGAAGAGTGGTGTCGGCGTGCCTCGCTCTCAGTGTGTGTCGAACTACAGAACTATTTTTTACTTTTACAGTATTTTTTTTTTATTATTTGGTTAGTATTAGTTGTTAGAGGAACTATTTAAGAAGAAACACTGGAGGAGAAAGAGGTGAATAGGAAATTAACCAAATAATGGGGAAAACAAATATATTTTGAAATAAAATGTAGAGAGTGAATAGGGAATCATGCAAAAAGCGTCTCCCATTCTAATGGAGAAACATATTGGTTCATTTCACACTTTTTAGCTTGTGCATCGATGAAGCAATACAGCAATACCATGTTTGACTCTGGGTTGTTGTAAATATTGCTATGGGGGTTGTTTCTATAGGGATGGCAAAAGACCTGGCACTACACATCACAGGGCACTTTGTACAAAGCTCCAGTCGCGACAAAGCAGCGCTCAGACTGCGACACTGGTAATATGTTTGTGCGCACACAGAAACGTTTAGTTTCTAAGAACAGAGCTGTTTGTTGCAGCATGTTTTGGTCACGGACAATCCTGCGAGACGAAACTCATTGCAGCACAGCGTCAAGGTATGAAACCAGCGCGACTGAATAATGGATGGAGTCAGCCACCCTTAGGCTGCAGCATGATCTCATGACTGCGTCACTCATGCAGATGAGGAGAGGAGGAGAAGGACGAGGAGGGGGAGGAGGAGTGGTGTGGTTAGTCGCTGCTGCGGGCAGAGAGACAGAGTGAGAAACCTGCTGGCAGAGAGGACACAAGGACAAAAACCATGACAGCCTCCTGGAAGCAGCTCTTTTTTCAGATGCTCCTGCTTGTCGCCTCCTGCAGACGCATCAATACAAGTAAATAACATTTGGGATTAATTTTGACTGTGTTGTGTTTAACCTCTGTTCTGCCTCTTCTTTTTTATACCTTTTTCATACCTTTTTTTCTTCCTGTAACCTTGTAAGGGACAGAGAACATAAGATCCTCATAAGATCTCCACATCATTATGTACTAATCTCCGCTAGACCCCGTCTACTCTTCATTTTTATTTTTTATTTTTTTATTTTTTTTTTAAATGTCCCCCAAAATAGTTCTTGTCAGGGCAGAAAATTTACATAATCGCAGCAAACTTTACAGACACACAATGCAGCTTCGTGGTATGACAAAACTAGAAAAGAGAACTGTTCGTTTTATCAAAATAAATGTCTTGAACTATTTATGGACACACTTCTTTACTTATCAACAACCGAACTGTAGGGAAAGGTTTTGGTTATATGAAACACTCATTTTTTTTTTAGTTTTCATTAACAGCATCATTGATCTGCATTAATCAGTACAAAATTAAACAAGAAGAAAAAGATGAAAGAAAGAAAAAACTATAATTAAAGCTGTGATTAGTAATATAAACCTTTTGTCATTTATTTTTGTAAATCCTGAGCAGACTAATTTCCTTCATGAGAACAAAGAAAGAACTTTTAAGACCTTATTTTGTCATTTTATTACATTCAGTCCCACTCCATATATTTATTTCAATTTGTTTGCTTGTTTTATTGAATTGTTTATGTTACCTTTGCTCGCAGGAACTACTACGATACAAGTATAAAATCAATGAGTAGAATGAATGAATGAATGTAGTGGGTAGTACATGGCACCACCAACACCTATTGTAACCTAATAAACAACTAGCAAGACCCGAGTGAACAGTCTTTATTAATTGCCATGTAAGAAAAAACCTCATAACAACAAATTCCATGGAATCTAAATCTGCTACTATGCATGAACCACTCTGAACACGTGTCAGGAGCCTAACAACCAGCTAGCTATTGATAAGTTTGGTAGTTAATACCACAACTACGCAGCAACAACTTTACACCACTCTATATAAAATGTAGCATCAACACTGAGCATAATTGATTTAAGTACCCCAAAGAAGTGTCCTGGTGTTGTCTAATGTGACAAGTTGTTGACAAGTGCCTGAATCAGCTCTGATGTTCTAAACCAAATAAAAATCAAATGAACTTTATTTATATAGCTACTTTCATTGCAAATGTATTGCAACCCAAGGTGCTTTGCACATCGAACAAACAAATATAAAACAAGCCCACGGAAACCTCCCACTTCCCACCCCCGCACACACAAACATGTGCGCACACACAAAGATTTGCAAAATTTCACATAAATTGTTTTCTGACATCATATGATACACTCATACAATTTCTAACTATTTCAATGAGTGCCCTATAAAGGGTATAAACCCTAAACAAAACCAACAAAAGGAGGTTCAGACAGACAGCTACAATCTGTCTCATCATTAATATTGCAAAAATAGTCTTGTTTTACAGGAAGCCAAAACACAGGAGTGACACTCTTTCACTTTGGTGCCAAAGAAGAGAAAGTAGAGGACATGTCCTCAGTGCTTCGTCCCCCAGCAGCCTAGGCCTATAGCAGCACAACTAAGGGGTGGTTTATGCTTGTCTTTATGCATTTAATCTCTATCAGACTCATCGACCCCAACCAAAGAACCACTGCTCCCCACCCCTACTCTGTCAACAGATGTAAAGAGTATCGTTCTGAAAGGTAAGGGTTTCAAACACCAATCAAGATTTTATTTGTCAATGTATGAGTATATATGTCCCACACTGCAAAAAAAAAGAAATTCAAGAAAGCAATAAATCCTACATCGTATAGTTTGTTCAGAGACAAGAACTTTGTGTCAAGCAAAAAACCTTAACCCACTGGCAGAATGTTTTCTTAATACAAGATGATTTGATTTAATATAAGAATATTTAGCTTCTTTCTAGTAACACTGTTTTGCTAAGGAAACCTAACTATACTGTTAACTTACTATAATACAATGTAAAAAGCATTATAGAAAAATGAGTGTTGTAAGGTCACATGGAAAGCTTGTGAATTAAACTTTGAAACTCCTTTGTGACGCTCCACACAGGTGACAGTCTCACTGAGACAGTTGAACTGTTGAAACCTGTCAAGCTGTTGCTGGAGTGCAAATGGACTGGTAATGAGGAAAAGCTACCAAACATAACTGGCTTCTGGACAAAAGATGGGACCGAAATTCTGGACAGTCGTCGCTCAGTGCAGTGGGAGAATGAGCAGTACAATCTGAAACAAATGTAAGCACGTCATCAGCTTTAGATGACGCATGTTTGATACAGATTTAGTTGAATAAACGATTTGTTTTTCTTTGCAGGTTCACAATCGACAGTGAAGGAGATCTTGGGAACTACTCGTGCGTTTTTGGAAATGAAGCAAGTTCAAATTTTATTCTGTCAGGTACAAAACTCATCCTTTCATATGAGTTACATTTATGACTGTTTTCAGCTCAGCACATCAAGCTCCTGCTGCTTTTAAAACCGAATCTCACCTTTTTACTCAGTAACTATGTGAGACGGTGCAGGACGGAGGCTGCACACCATGCCACTATGTTAACATTACCCTGCCTCTGACTACTCTTCCAGTACCACAGATCGGTGAGGTGCGAGATAAGCCAGTAGTCAGCTATGTGAGGGATTTTGTGGCATTACAATGTAAAATGAAGGAAACCAAACCACAGCCCACCACCTGGATCTGGTTTAAGGGAAATGCGACAGATAAGGTGAATGAGATGCTCAGAACTTATCTTTTTGTGGTTCTAAATTAGATTGGTGTTACTTTTGAATTAACAGTCTTTCGATCTCCCATCCTATCAGTAATTATAACATACTACAATGCACTGATCCTTAGTTTAACCACGAGTTTTCCCATGTGGTTAAAGACATAACTTATGAAATTTATTTGTTTGCACATATTCATGACAATGTATTCCTTTATCAATGCTACTGGTGAATGTGGGTCTCATGTTTTTTTTCCCAGTAAGGTTCCTGTAAACACATGCTGGACTCTGATTCCTTTAGGCTGATATGTTTGTGAGTACTGATGCTCTCTTCCTATAGGAACGGATCTTTCCTGCTGAAAATCGCTACGTAATTGAAAATGTCAACAATAAGACCAGGCTGGTGGTGCACAACCTGACGGAAGCTGATGGAGGCTTCTACTACTGTGGTGCAGTGTACGCCATCGGTACTACCTTAGGCTGTGTGGAGCTCAGGGTCAGTACGGGGGAGGAGGGGCTGTTTACTGTACAATTTTGACTCAGAGGAATCTGGTTCCATTTTATTCCACTACATTTGTGTACTGTATATCACCACTGTGATTGCTTAAGACATCAAGATAAGCGTTTCAAATAAAACACAGCGGCATCAAAGATTATAGTGTTTCTGAACTGGATTCGTTAAATGACAACTGAGTCTAGTCAGTACCACTTGACACCAAAAGAGAGAGAGAATTATTCTCTAACTAATCAAAAAAAAAAAAAAAATGTGTAGCACAACTGAGGCTGCTTACTGTGAGGGGCTTAGCTTGTGGAGTGGAAACCACACAGCTATGTCATAGCTGGTTAAAATTGTTTTCAAAGATTTTACATATGGTCTTACTTGTTACTTACTTGTTGTTTTTACATCGTTTGACTGATTATGTTACTTAAGTGACAAATCTGAATATCTCTCTTCCTCTGCTGAAGGTCATCACAATGCTGGAGCCTTTGAAGCCATTCATAGCCATCCTGGTCGTGGTCATTGTCCTCGTCACTGCCATTCTGCTCTACGAGAGGATTCAGTCCAAGGAAAAGAATGCAGCAGGTACTCGGACAACAAGCGGCTCTTGTTTGTGTTTACATAGTTTTTAAGTTTATTAAAATCAACATATTCTACACTGATTGACAGTATTCACCAGTATTTTAATACTGTATTAAAATGTGCCATCCCATGAAAATTCTCTAGGTATCTTTGAGCATCATTTACTGGTAGGCTTGAAGTTTTTAACTTGTCGTTCTTATTCCCAGAAAATGGCATGAGCACTGACCAAACGAATTCGCTGTGAGTCCTATGAGAACTCCTCTCAAGATCTTTCTTAGGTTTGATTTGTACATTTGTAGTTTTTCATGGCGAATGAATGAATATTTGTGTCTTCGTCAGGCCACATGGAGAAGAAAACGGACCAGAGGGACATTCTTCAGTGAGACAGCGTAAAGTCTAAAGGCTCAAATCCAGCAGATTCAGGCTTCCTTATAATACTTGGATATATTATTATGCAGTTGTCAACTCTTATGCACATTTTCGTTTGGAATTATTTCATTGAAAGACACTTTTTAAATTTCATTCTGTCACAGTGTTTGACGACACAACGGCAAGTTTCTTCAGGTGTGAGCTTCCTGTGAGGAAACTGAAATCATGCACTCAATTTCACATCACTTGACAGTCTTAAGTTCTGTTGAAACGGAAGTGCGTTTTGTTTTTGGAAACAGCCGAAACCTCAGCTCTGCTGCTGCTGTTCACATTTTGTGGTTTGTGAGCAGTGCCTTACACTTTGAAAAAGCAATTAACCCTTCACTGTGCTTGCAACGACTATTTAGAGCTTGTCCTCACCGTGACCTAAAAAAATGTGTATCAAGATATATCCTCCTGTATGGAATATAGTCAGGACCACGTTTATCCCTGAAGAAAACCTGCACTGTATGTGAAAATAAAGCAAAATATTTACTGTGATTATGTTCATTCCAGCAGCAGACATCCTTACAGTGGAATCTAAGATGTTTGACAGATGTGAATATGTTAGTATAAAGCACAGATAAGCACGTAACATTCAATTTTGAAAGAAGGATTTTATTTTTCCATAAATATAACCAACACAATGGCAACATATGGAGTCAAGTCACAGGTGGGATTTTCTTTTTCTTGATAACTTTTGCAATACCACACAATAACATCTGCAGGCTGTTCCATCATGTAACAGACTGCCTCTGGTGGTGACCAGTGCACACGTCTGTTTGATGGCCTTTCAAAAGAAAAAACAAGAGGAGCTGGTTCACTCACTGCTCACTCGCTCCTACAGTCATCCTACTGTAAACCTGAACATCCTGCTTTGTCTGCATCAAATGCTGCTCTTCATACTGACAGTTACTGACAGTGAAGGGAAAGATATTCTGAAGAAAAATGCCCCCTGTGACTTTGTAGTAGCTCTGTGTGAAGTATTTGTTCAGCTTGTCCCAGATTGTTCAGCTTTTTTTGAACACAACATTTTAGACAAGCTGACTAATTTTACTCATGTCCATCTCCTCATCTTACTTCTTGTATCCTTCAAACCTGTGTGGAGACGTCCCTACGGCTGGTTCATGAGGAACTGAATGAGGAGCTTGAGGACGTCGTCGTTCAGACCCACCACCTCTCCATCCTGCACACTCTCATAGAGTCGCAGGCTCTCTGTGCCCCACAGCAGATTTTTCCTGGGGTTGCTGGCATCGGCCTCCACAGACAGAGCCACCGTGTTGAGCTGGTAGCAGAAGAAGGAGAAGAAGTGGCCATCGGTGATCACAGCCTGGGACACGAAGGGCCTGGTGACGTCCTCATAGTTCCAGAAACCTACAGAGAGGAGAGAGAAGCGTGACAATCGGATACATTTTCTCTTCACTACAAAAACTTAAACTTCTCTTTCTGCTTTTGGACGTTTAATTCAGGAGTCGCCACAGCAAATCATCTGCTCCCATCTCACCCATCTCATGTGCTCCTTCACTCCATCCATAAACCTCTCAACCATATAGTTTGATAACTTTGATAACTAAAGCTTTTATATTTACTTAACATGTTTGTTTCGTAACACCCTCAATCACTTCAGACTATATCACAAACTAACAGATGTATCCTGATCATATCTGTAAAATCAGTTCTGCAGTAGTAAGAGATGCCTCTGCTGTTTCTCACCCTGGTACATGGCCTGAGCTCCTGTCCAGGCGAAGAGGCTGGCAAGTGCATTGGCTCTGAGGAAGACCTCCACCTGGTCAGACTGCTGCCGCCGAGCCATCCGATCTCTGTGGTATCGGTCGGGCACCACATGGAACTGAGTGTGACCGTAGCACGCTGGGTCTGGCAGCTTTGCACCTGTTAGCAAGACAAAGAGGAAAGGTTGAGTACAATGAGCAGACAGAGCAGGGCTTCAGCTTCTGAAAAACAACTTCTTCTTCTTTCTAGAATTGTAATAATCAACTAGCTGATTACACAAAAACAACTGTTACAGTAAATATGAAACCATCATGGCTGATATTCTTCTGCTTATTCAAAGAATGAATATAACTGGTGTAACAATCTAACATCATTAAGTTTGACTGAGGGAAATTGTGATGGGAATTTTTCTGCTATTTTGTTGACCCAACAATTACAAACAGCTGGCAGATATGCCACTAAGAGAATAATTATTAGATTTAATGCTACAGTAGCTTATTAAGAAATCTCTGAAAACACAAGGTACAGAAGCTCATACTTCATGTTAGAAAACTGGGAATTAAATTACAAATAATAGTTTTAAGTAATGTAATAATGCAAAAAGCATAGACTGTATGCCATGACTAGACTATATGGAGTACAAAAGGGGTGTTATGTCTAACTGAGCTGTATGTGGCCCCTGAACTAATAGCATAGTGACCTTTCAAGAATGACAACTTCATATTTTCCCCTTTGTTTAAGTGACAAGACTTACACTGTGAAAAGGTTCACGTTTTTTTCTTTTTCTTTTCTAACAACGTGAAATTTCTTCAGTGCAATTTTAGCACAAAGTTGCCATCTTCTGTTCAGTTTTGGGTCTCAGTGAAAGAGACCCCTAGTGGACAAACTTTGTAATAGCAGCTACGTTTATTGAATAAGTTGATGTCTTGTAGACAGACTGGACCCTCTGGAGAGCAGGCTTTGCCTTGGGTTAGACTGTTTACAGAAAAGGCAGAACTATGTAACAGAACAATCAGTCATTAGTCATTTAAATTCTGTGCCTTGATACTGTGTAGAACCTGATCATTATTATTAAGAGGCAGGGAGGATGATGCTTAGATTAACACTGTGTTACCTGTGAAGATATTGTTGGTGTACTGTCTCCTGAACAGTGGCAACAGGTTGGGAGCGTATGTGATCACTGGGACTTCTGCTGAATACGATGTCTCCATTGGGACAAACTTGAAGAAATGAATATGGCAAATTAAACCATAGAAAAGGCAAATAAATATGATGGTACTACGACAGTCTGTTACCCTTAATGGAAAGCATGAGAACCTTTTAAAAAAGATATACTCTGACATGTCTTTTATACAGTGTCATTCATTTTGCATGTCTCGGATATCCAGGCATGGAGTTCAGTGGTGATGGGTCCTGACCCAAAAAAAAAACAGTCTATCTTGATCAAACACTAATAGCAGAGCAGCAGCTATTCAATGACAATAAGAGGCTAGAACAGGAGTTGTGTTTCCACAGAGGAATGAAAAAAAGCCCAACTCACGCCCACGTCTGTGTGCTACAGCTATCTGCACATAATCTCTCCTGGTCTGATCGGTACCTGTGGGAGCTGCTGAGTTATTCTAATCTGACTGTGGGGATGGTCATCGATCTGGAACCGGGTCGGCTCCAGGCGCCCTTTGCGGTGGCCCTTTGGGATGATTCTTTGTCCTCTTCTCCAATAAAAGTTCACCTGTGGACTGAGATCTGAGAGAAAAGCAAAAATAAAATTACACTTGAGGAGCATACTTGTTTTTAAAGCTTCATTGATGTCTGTTGTGTTGCACTGACTTAACAGGTGTTAATGAATGTAAGCTTTTACTACTCAGTGTATACAATGCAAGGCTGCTCATCATTTCATTATCCATTGATGCTTCTACTTTCATGAATGTATCAGCACTACTAAATGCAGATATTCACCTGCCACATTCAAAATATGACAAAAAAGTTTTGCAAAAGGACTGGAAATGAAAGTGGCAAGTGTAAATTAGAGGTCCTTATTTCAGCATTTACTTGCAGCATGCATCGCCTCCACAACAATTCATCATTACATATCTTAGTGCTTTAGTTATTATTTACTTTGCAGATATATACTAATTATAATAGGTAATTGTTGTACTAATAAAACTATTAAGGTGTAATTAGCCCACATTTACCAGCTGCCACATTCAAATGAGGCACACATTAACTCGTGAGTAACTAATATATTAGATCGGATAATTTTTTCATTAGCTTATGGCCCAGTGAACACATTCCAACTCTGTCCATCCATACCCAGACTAGAGAGCGGCAGCACTGGGTTGTATTTGGCCAGGCTGTAGGTGAGTCCAGACACCAGGCTTCTCAGGAAAGGTCCGACCACCTGCTCTTGTTCCCTGTACAGGAACGTTTTGCGTTTCTTTATGTGCCAGTGCTCCTGTAAAATCACACGAGTGACCAGGGAGCGGATGTCCTCGAACGCATCAACTTCGATCCCAGGCACCGCGGACTGAGAGGTCCCCTCCACCGGGGACAGCCTCTCGGGCAGCCCCGGGATATATGCGCTCTTGGTAAAGTGTTGATACCATCTGTCTGCGTTCCGTGCAAAAGTCTGAGGATAAATCACAAATTTCATCCGCTGGATACGAGTGATGAGGGACAGCTTATCCTTCACGGGCGAGGCGCATATCTTCTTGATGTGTTCTTCGTTCTGTCGCAGCCGGGCTGATTTGCTTTTAGCCGTGAGGGACGGGACTACCGGGGGATACGCTGGCTCCCTGACCGCAGCCTCGGTGTGAACGTGCTTTTTGTTTCTAAACGGAGGCAAGCTTTTAGGGAACAGCAAGGACAGGCGTGTGCGGGCCGCCATGTTTCCTTCTGTGACAACTTCTTCCTCTGTTTCGTTTACACTGTAGACACATACCTGCGGTCTCCGCCAACAGCGCCCCCTTATTGCAAAAAATAATAATAATAATAAAAAAAAAAAATAATAATAATAATAATAATAAAAGCAATAATGCATCTTGCATTACTTTAACTGTATAAACTTATGTGGCGTCCAAATTGTATAGTGTCGTAAGATGTTACATTATTTTATTCAGTTTTATAAAGGTTAGCTAATGCAGGGTTAACACTGGAATACGACGAGGCTCTTGAATGTAGCCCTGTACGCGTAATCAATGTCCCCTTTGGAACCTCTCAATAATGTTGTAAATTTGACAGAAAACAACGAGAAGGCTACCACAGCAAGGATTAGACAGCCTTAATGGCCACCGTCTGCACGGTGTATGAATTGACAGTAACTGCCATTTCTAACAGCTCAATTTCTAAGGGGAGCATGCCCACTTTATTGTCCTTTAAAGCGAGGTGCGCACGTAAAGCATATTTCGCGTTCTTCATACTCCTATGTGCGTGAAATTAATTTTAGATAAAGCGGTAACTTTATACTTGTTTATACATCTGTATTTTCTTAGTATTATAGCCTTCTTGACATTGACACAAATTCAAGTGAATGCTTGATTCAGGTTTGAGTTAAAAAAAAAAAAAAAAAAAACATACTGCGGGTACATGAACGCATCGTTACGCAGACGGAAGGGGCAGCGCTGTGCTACGTGGGGAAGGTATCCGGCCAAACTGTTCACAACTCAGGCTTGGGACACCTTGTGAACTACCTATGTATTTTCGTCAGGTTCTGCGTGCACAGTTCGCCGGGAACAGAGCTGCCCACCTAGGCCGCTTACACCGCGTTTGTCGAGCCGAGGTAGCTGCGCTGAAAATAAACTACCCTGCTGTCATTCTCGTAAACATTTTCTTTACGATGGTTGCTGCGGAGCACATTGCCAGCAGCAGCTCGGTTGGTGGTGGTGGCTGTGGGGAGCCTGCGATGCCCCAGCGTCACCACCAACAGGTTTGGCTTATCACGGCACCTGCTTGTTTGCCTGGGAACGACTCTTAGTAGCTTTTAATTTTTCTGTGTGTTTCACTGACCCTCAGAGACCACTCTGCACCAAAAGGGATGAGGTGAAGCTGGCAGAGGAAGCCAGCAAGAAGTACGGCTCCCCAACTCCAACCATCTTCTCCAAAGTAATTGATAAAAGCATCCCTGCGGATATCATTTATGAGGATGAGAAGGTGAACAGTGGCTTCAAAACATGTTTATCCCATTTGGCCTCTTCCACGTGGAGTCCAGAGATAAATAAACACGTTGTTGTTCTCATTAGGTGAAGTTGTGTAACTCAGCCGTTTTGTTGTTTTTGTGTGTTTATCAGTGTTTGGCATTCAGGGACGTCAACCCACAGGCCCCCGTTCACTTCCTGGTTATTCCAAGGGTCCCTATTCCTAGAATAAGCGCTGCAAAGGATGATGATGCTGCGGTAAGCTGTTCACTGTCAGTACATTTGGGATGTGTTGTCACATGAAACAACGCCAGACAAATTAACATTCACTCTTTTAAAGAGGCATGTGTAAAGGCTTTTATTTCTATGTATCCCTGAGAGTGTAGAGATAAGGATTCATGCATAAAAATAGACTAAGGTCCAGTTTCCACCAGAACTTCCACAAGGTGTGAAGCACACGACTGACAACTAGTCTAACAAAGCATCATGCTTCCCTCTGCTGGAACCATCCAAACTTATATCATTAAAAGAATACTCCTAGACCAGGGGCAGGTAAATGAATGACAGCAATCTCCCAGCTCAGCTGTAGGTTAAGGTTAGTTAGACACTAGCTAGCTGCAGAATCTATTCCCTCTAGTCAGTAGTAGTTGCAGCTGATGTTTGTCACATTTCTGAGATGACTTGTTTGTGCTGCAGTTTCTATCAGTTCTAATAAGACATACATGCACCGTATCCTCCCTGTGTAGAGTGTGTTATTAAAACGTGCATGACCAATCTAAAAATTAAAGTGTAGTTGCGCAGAACAGAAGTAATAACGATTGAGACAGTTTTTTTCCAGGTTGTTCTGTAGTCTGACCATTTTTGCTGCCCTCACCAGAACTCAAGGTCCTTACCTATTCCTCCAAGTCTAGAAATTCAAAATATTGATCTTTGAAAGGCCTCACTGGCTCATTTACAAGTGACTAATGTGCACGCATGCAGTGGAAATTCTGTCTTCAGCTCTCTTTTCCTCAACTTGCAGCTCCTCGGACATTTGTTGGTTGTTGCCAAGAATGTGGCAAAGCAAGAATCTCTTAATGAAGGCTACAGAGTGGGTAGGTTATTTCATTTACTGCATAGCGGTAATAATCATATTTGTGGATCTGCCCGCTGTTTATTTACCTGCACTCTGAATTTTCAGTAATCAACGATGGAAAAGACGGTTCTCAGTCAGTCTACCACCTTCACATCCACGTCCTGGGAGGAAGACAGATGATGTGGCCGCCAGGATAATGTGTGCTAATGTGTGTGTCCGGATCTCCAGCGTACTTCCATGACTTTTCATGTGTTCATCAAAAAAGAAAATGTAAATATGTTGACCTAAATAAAAGCAAAAATTAAACATAGAAGTGAAGACATTATGATTAAAATGACTGCACCATTTCTAATAATAACATCTTGGATTAAATATTTAGTTGGTAAACTAATCCAGAGGACATAGGCAGCAATTGTCAAAGAATTGTTTTTATTTGTAAAATAGATTTGACCTGTTCTTACATGTTCACATTAAATGATTATTTGGGAAGACAGGATAAATACAAACACTCGGTGTGTGTGTGTTTTGTTTTTCTTTTTTTTTAGAGCCATTGTATTTACGACATAACTCTTAAACATAACATGAACAACATAAACCTGAGCTAAGATTACACAATGGCGTTTTCACACCTGAGACTGCTTCCTCATCACTAACTGGATCAGCCTTGAAATCAAACCCACAGGAAACTCACAACTCAAAAGCAGAATGAACTTTTATTATGAACATGTTTTAATATAGATGTTTAGTAATCATCTCACTGTTGAGGTTTTCCCCCAATGACTGGATTGATTTTCATTAATTAAAAAATACAATATTAGTGTTTGTTGCATAGGATTAGAAGTTTATACCCCCTGACTCTGTGCAGCACAATTTCTTGTTTGCTTGTAAAATACTTGATGGTTTCACCATTGTTGCCCTCAGGATACTATGGGTTCAATATGATGTAAATAAAGACTTTGTAAATGGTTAATAAGTTACATGTAAACATTCTACAGAACCGAAAGTAATAAGACATTACTTTAACCTTCTAATCACTGATAGAATAATGCTAATGTAGGCTAAAGTCTAATTTTCATTACCTACAGCGTATGCTGTGTGTATTCCAGTTTCTGACAACCTTCCTGGCACTGACAAATCCCCTCACTAATCATTCACAACCTCCACAGAGGGCCTGCGTCCAGATAGTAGCAGTGAGGGTCAGAGATGAGACGCTGTGGTGTGACTGGGTGGTATGATTCAGTGACCTTGGTGCCCGTGACCAAGGTAACTCTGTTTCACTGGCGTGACAAACTTAAACTTTCCCCTATATTTGCTTAAAATAGTGTTCACTTCATTGAGCACAGCTACGAGATGGATGTGGATGTGAGAAAGTACACAGTTCTCGAGAAACGAGGAAACAAGGCCTGTTGTAATGGCACATTAAGAGTCATATTTTTTACATTACACTCTTTATGTTCTTAAAGACAAGGGGAGTTAAAAAAAAAAAAATAATCAGCTTCATTCATCTTTGCGTCTGTTGCAAACATCTTTCTTGATGTGTCAAGGGTAGAAGAAGTTGCACAAGTTTTGTTAAACTATTGAAAAACTCTTTTATGGGTCAAAGTCTCATCAGTCCTCATAAACCTTAGAGAACTTATCTCGTTTTATCTTTACTCCTCTGACAGGCCTCGTCATGCTTGTCTGATAATGAACTTCTTCACAAGTCCATTTGGAATAGAAAGGCTCAATAACACCTGCCCAAATACCTCTCAGCTTGTTGTGCAGCGGACTTAAATCTCACTGAACACTACTCACTGTCGTCAATGCCAACCACTGTTAGCTATTGTTATATAAACAAAGCGGGTATCAGACAGCTTCAGACTGTTTATGTGTCAAGTTTCAGGTCTTCTTAACCCTTATGAGGCGTGACCTCTGGTCAGGTGGACTTTTGAGGCGGCCTCAGAGGCAGGTGTTCATAGGATTGCGAAAGTGACTGTAGGTCTGGACAAGGTGTGAGTGTATGGGAACCTGTGCTGCCTTCATGTAACTCCCCTATAGGTGGATATGTCCAAGAGTCGCGGACTTGCACCGGGCAAAGTTTAATTCAGGTCGTTCCTACAGCTGACTGCTCCTCTCCCCTTGATGCCATTCAGCTCTGTCAGCAGAGAAGGTAGGTTATCATCCATTATGCATTTCCAACCTTTTTTATACCTTCTGAGTATGTGTAAAAAGAATACACATCACACTAGATTTCCACACATAGCTGCGCATGTAAAATCTGTCTGTTCTTTTTTTTCAGGCACACTATTTTTTATTTTTTTATTAATGTCAGAGTGATTAATGTCAGAGTGATTAATGTCAGAGTGTGAATTTTTTTTTTTTTTTTAAAAAGAAACAACAACAACAACAAACATATGACTTTTAAATGCTGGTTATGATGATTTTAGCCTTGAAGAACAGAGACAGAGGCTTTTGGTAAAACGTACTCTCCTGCAACCATTGGCTCCAGTTAAACATCAGTAGTCCTCATTTCATGTTCCTTTACTTTAACTTAACATCTGCAGTGACTGTGGATTTTTAGTTTTTCCTCTTCTTTTAAAGCTGATTATCAAAGGTTACATTGCCTCTTCTTGGTATTGTACACTCCAAGCCATTAATGACACTGAGCCCTTCTTTTTGTGCATTGCAGAGAAGTTTAAACGTTTTCCTAATTCTGAGGAAATATTTAACTTTTCAATTTCTTATTGCCACACTGTAATTTTGTAAGTCTTGTGAACCTTGGTCCCGATAAGTATTGAGCTGAGCAATCTTTAAAAAAAAAAAAAAAAAAAGGGGGTCAGCCCTTTATTGCTGTCTTTGACAGATTTTAATCTGATATGGTTTTATGACAAATGCAGCATTTCATTTGTAGACCTAGAGCTTGGCAAATATGCTGAACTGATGGATCACCTTTGACAGTTTAGTTGATTAAAGGTACAGTGAAATATGCAATACACGTGGGGTATTGGAATAGTTGGCTGATTTTGTACACCAGAGGGCAATGTACTACAGACATGAGTGATCTGCGTCAAGGAAGATCTTATTCTTGTCCTAGTATTAAGTATTTTGAACTTCCCTAATCCCTTTAGTTAGTCAGTGTGTTTGAATAACTGCTAACTAATAGTAACTGGTACAAACTTTGTGAGACTTTGGGCCACGGGGTTCACAGAGACATATAAATAGTGCCAGATGTAGCAATGTCTCCTGGCACAATATTCACAGTTTCAACATTTGGACCATGCTGTGTGTTACTTGTAGCATCAGCAGTCATTGGCTCTGACCTATTGCAATTACTTTAGTGAATGTCACCCTCATATAAATGAGCGCAGTGGGGCTGGTTTGTGATAAATAATCCTCTCCGAGAGTCCTCAGTTAATGTTAATTTTACTTATTCTGTGTTTGTAGAAAATACAAGATGAGTCTCGAAGAAAATATGGTAATGAACAACGGTGTTGCAGCCATGGATCTTAATACGGAAAGGTACGTAAAATGATGCATGTCTGAAAGTGGACAACAAGGTGATTGTCATGAAGATTTGGATTTTTTGTTGTATCTAAAAATGGCATTTATCCATTTTTGGTTATCACTTCTCATTCATGTCATCTGGCTGTGACAGCCTTCTTTCCCAAAACTTACAGACTGTTTCAGATGACACTGTTGTAAAGAACCACTCCGCTGTTATCCTCAACGGAAAACCCACAACAGCTGAACTCAGTGTGGCACCAGCTTCAGAGAGCCAGGAGACTCATCACTCTAGTAACAGTGAGCCACCAGTCCAACCGACCACGTGTGCTGAGCTGGAGGAAGCTACTGAAGCACTTACACCAGGTAAGAGGCACAGGCACAATTATGCAATTAGGCCTATCCCCAGTTTGCAAAAACAGGTTGTGATTAAACATTGTGTCACTTCCAAGTTCATAAACCAACTTGTTCAAGCAGCTGCATGAAGGGTAGAGTTTGCAAGACTGTGTTTTTTATTCAGAACTACTATCATTTAGAGAGCTCTGGGCAACAATAAAATACGTAGTGAAGACATAGGTTTGGTGCAATGAAGGTAAAAGCAAGTCTTTAAAAAGGGTTTGAAGAAAATTTAAGCTGTAAAAGTAGGTCAGGTAAAATGCTCAGGGGCAAATGTGAGGAGAACGTGTTTGAGAGGTTTTGCAGACAGCTGAGGGCAAGATCCAACTTTTTCCTTTACAGTAAATAATAGCAAACAGACTCATGAAGCACTCGTAACTCAAGCTGACATTGTATTCAAAACATATTACTTCCTCTAACCAAACCTGATTGGTAGGTAGGCATGTACATTCCCCAGCTTCCGGTTGTGTCGTGTAACAGCTTAGTCCGCCTTGTTCTTAAATTCCCCTTAGCTCGAGGACAGTAGGTGTAACACACCCTCAGGGATAGTCCAGAGATGTTTGCAGATCTCTCGTACACCCGGCTCTTCGTCTAAACTGCAAACTTGCTCTGTTGTCTGAATTGCACTTTAATGTCATCGATGGCGGGAAAATTCAGCTGTCCCTGTTGTCCCCCAGAGGAGCCCAAAGCAGTTCCTCTGTCAGTGGCAAGCTTGGCAACAACCCTGGCCCCGGCGGACCAGCTATGGAGCAACAGCAGAGACAAGGGAGTAAAGCTCAGGTTGGAGGGCTCAGGCCCAGGCTCGGAGACACCTATTACCATACATCAAATGTTCCTGGAGACACTTGAAAAGTGTGAAAATACTCCAGCTTTGGTCTTCAAAAAAGATGGACAATCAGTGTCTCTGACCTGGAGGGAATACTATGAGCAGTGCCGTGCAGCAGCTAAAAGTTTTCTAAAGGTAAGCTGAACATTTTTCTTGATTCTGACTTGCTGATGTTAGTCTCAATTTAAACTTTAATTTTTAAAGCTGTTTGGATCTGTTTGAGAATCCCAGTCTTTTTTTTTTTTTTACACATACACACTAAAATTACACATACTATCTCTCCCACTGATGTGGTCCCACTCTTTTCCTTTAGCCACCAAGCTAAATGTAAAAAGAAATAGGTGTTAACAGTTATAACCAAAACATACTACATATACGCTGCTTGTGATTTTTGCTCAGTCTACTCAAAAACTTTATCTTCTGACACCAGTTTGATAAACAGTACTTCAGAATGTACTTCCCATTTCCTTAGTGTGAGAATGGGCTGCTGAAAACCAACACTTGGGTGTGTGAAATTCACAGCTTGTGTTACATCTCTTGTTTCATGGACATTTTTAAGCCTCATCATGAGGCTGAGTGCTAAAACAAGATGTAGGTCAGGAGTAACAGAGGCACTGTGCCACTGTGTCATTAAAGGTACATTTTATGTTTCCAGTTGGGGCTGGAGCGCTACCATGGCGTGGGAATTCTGGGATTCAACTCACCTGAGTGGTTCATCTCAGACATTGCCTGCATCTTGGCTGGGTAAACACAAAAGTAACATTTCACATGGGGCTTATACACTCTCCACTTGAGATTCTTAGTCGAGTCTAACTTGATACAGCACATTTGTGTCTCTCACGCATATCTCAAAGCCTGCCTCTGTATTCTGTTTCAAAGACCACTAATTATGCAGTTAAAACTGTTTAATTCTTGTCTTAATTCCTTGTCAGTGTCATAAACTGTTTAAAATTATTTAATTAATTTTGGTGGACAGGGCTGACATTGGCTTAAAAGTGCCATTTTCTTCTGTCTAATTGAGCATTTCCTGTTTTGAAAAAAAAAGAAGATACTATAAGTTTCTGCTTAGACGAACTACATAGTATTTAATTATGAACCACTTTGTGTTAAGAAATTTACTCAACATCTGCTATGTGCCATAGGGGTCTGGCGGCCGGCATTTACACAACCAACTCGGCAGAAGCTTGCCAGTATGTGGCAGCCAACTGTGAGGCCAACATCCTGGTTGTGGAGAACCAGAAACAACTGGACAAAATCCTTCAGGTCAGGAGCTTTATCACAGCATCAACTCTTAGTGTGTCTGAAATGACATTTTGCCAAAAGGTAAAAGTAATCAGTCCTCACATGCCTTTCTTTATTGCGTCTTTTCCAACAGGTTAAAGATCAGCTACCTCATCTGAAAGCCATTGTCCAGTATAAAGGCGAGCTGCTGCAGAAAGCACCTTTCCTCTATACAGTATGTTGACACAACAGACATATTGGTTAGGCAGTTGAATCAAATGGTTAGAAGACATAGTATATTATGTATATCATCTGTTGATGAATTTATGTTAAATTATTATTGTCTTAGTTGAAGTGTAAGATTATGCCTGAAATGTACTCAGCTACATGTATCTAATCCTCTGTAGTGGGAAGAGTTTATGAAGCTGGGAGAGGATGTTCCCAACGAGCAACTCAATGCTGTGATTGAGAGTCTTCGGGCCAACGAGTGCTGTACCCTCATCTATACTTCTGGAACCACTGGCAATCCTAAAGGAGTCATGTTGAGCCATGACAATGTGAGTGGCCTAGGCAACAATACTTCAGCTTCTATTGCATCAACACAACCAAATTGAATCTTAATGTTATTTCTTCTTATTATTGTGACGAAAGGTAGGAAATGGCAAGTTGTGATCAGGATTGTAAATGAAAAAGAAAAAAAAAAGTACTCAACATGGTGCCTTGGGGAACACCAAAAACTCTTACCCACCAAATAGAAAAAATATTTTTTGAATTCTGCCTTCTCATGAGAATGTTTTTTTTAGGAAGCTTTGGGACAGATTGGAAAGTTTAAGAGAAAACTGTTGTTTTCCAAGTAATGTTCGTGGTAATGCTCAATTTTCTGTCTCTTGGGTCAGCTCAGCATTTATGGCTTGGGTTTCAGCAATGAACTGCAACAGATATTCACTCTTTAGTTCCCATGAGGGGATCTATTGCTAGGTGTCATGTGCATTTTAAACTAGACTTACACATGAAGTTACCATGTAAATGGATCATAAGCATTAAATAAAATGGCTTTATTCCTCATTTCTGTGAGTACGTAATAGAGGCCATGTGACTAGTGGATAATATGCAAAGCTAAAAAGTATTCCAGACTCTTCTTCAATGTTTTAATGTGCAGATTACATGGACAGCCCGAACAGCATCTAGCCTAGTAAAATCAGGTGGTGGTGAGGAGGTGGTGGTCAGCTACCTGCCACTCAGCCACGTGGCAGCTCAAATGGTTGACATATGGATCTCTATGGCTTTTGCTGGGACCACTTATTTTGCTGAGCCAGACGCTCTAAAGGTAAGGATGGCTATTATTGTTCAATCAAGTACTTATCAATGATGAATAGATAGGTTTGTTTTTAATCACTTGTTGTTTTTCCAGGGCTCTTTAGTGGACACACTGAAAGAGGCACGTCCAACTTGTTTCCTGGGGGTTCCTCGTGTGTGGGAGAAGATGCAGGAGAAGATGAAAGCTGTTGGTGCCAAGGCATCTCCACTGAGGAAGAGAGTGGCAGACTGGGCTAAGGCAATAGGCTTGCAGTACAGCTACAGTGCCATGAACGGGTAAGAGCATATAATGTCTGTGGGATTTGTTAACACGTGGTAATGTTTAACATAAACTTTTATCAGGATGATTGTTATAGTTTGTTGTTAGGAACATATCCATTTCTAGATATAGTTACCCATATTTTAGTTTAACAGCTAGAGTAAATATTCCCTCAGACATCATTTATTTTCAGTGCTCTTAATAGTGGCACATTTACTTCATTTTGAAAAGAACATTAAATAACAGCACACATTACAGATTAGATCAGAACAAGGCTGTTGTGTCAGCCTCACAAGCTGCTCTGTGAGGACCATGTATAAATGCATATTTGCATGCAAGCAATGCTAAAATACTAATGTTGCCCCCCCACCCCCCCCAACAAGACAACTGTCTTTCTGTCTTTGCCTGTTTTACTTGATGGCATTGTGCCAAAAGTGTGGTGATTTCCTCGAATGTGTCGGGTGAGATAAAAGAGCTCTTTGTCCATACATTTAATGAAAGCAGTGATCGGTGTAATTTTCTTTGGTCCCAACCTTACTCAAGTTTTACAAATCGACAAATAAACAAGAGAGGTGAGCACAATAAATGACACTTTTGTGCTGACATTGGATCTGCACCCCTGCTCCTTCTTAATTTAGCCTGTTAGCATGCTAACATATGCTGGACTACACACAAAGTACTGTTGTTACTTTATTAGATCTGCACATATTTAGTCTCTATTCAATATGTGGACCTGATCATCACAAAAGTCAAATAATTATATATTTAAAAAAAAGTTTGGAGCGGTTATCAATCATTACTATGTGAGAAAACAGAGGCATGATGACACCACAACTTTATTTACGTTTGTCTCCTTTAGTTGAGGTAGTAGGATGTCCCTCTGTATTATGAATGATCGGTATTACTGACTCATCTTTGCCAGGGCATCTGTATTCCATGGGGTCCTTCACATAAGGAATGCTCTGACCTCCTCCAACTTTCCCTTCATCTTACATACATATGGAATATCCTGAAAATAGGTTTTATAAGGTTTAATCTCGGGTTCTTAATTCCACTAACTCTCGATCTCGGAACCTTCTATTTTATTTGTACTGCAGGGAGAATGTGGTGCCGTGGGGCTTCACGCTTGCAAACAATCTGGTCTTCAAGAAGGTGCGTGCCACCCTGGGCTTAGACCGCTGCAAGCTCTGCCTCACAGGAGCGGCACCTATCACCAAAGAGACTCTGGAGTACTTCATGAGCCTCAACATGCCTGTGAAGGAGCTGTACGGCATGAGTGAAAGCTCCGGCCCACACACCGTGTCAGTTGACGAATACCGCATCACCAGGTACGCAGCCAAGACTTATGTGCATAACACATGTGCTGTTATATGGATGTGAAAAAAAACTACTGATGTGAAAAAAAAAAATGTCAAATGTTACCAACTAGTTAAATCTGATGGCACCATATACATGAAAGGAAGGTTTGTCTTTTGTGGCTCCGCTTGGAACTATGTAAAATATATACAGATAGATAGATAGATAGATAGATAGATAGATAGATAGATAGATAGATAGATAGATAGATAGATAGATAGATAGATAGATAGATAGATAGATAGATAGATAGATAGATAGATAGATAGATAGATAGATAGATAGATAGATAGACAGACAGATGTCAGGCCACCTGACAATAGGACTTACAATAATACAATGTAAGTCCTGAAAACAAGAACAACCAAAGGCATAGCTGATGACAGAAGTGAGAGTGAACCAAACGAGTAATGTAACCTTAATACCAAAATACTGAAGTGAAAGTCAGTACTGTATAAAGCTCTGCAGATCCCAGGAGAACTTGTGATATGTGACCATTTCACAAACAAGTGAGCATGTGTTCCAGTGCTGGTATTTACATAACTTAGTCACTTAGACATTACAAAATAAATAAACCACAACCTTCACAGTTAACAAGGATAAGTTTATGAAGCTCAAAATTCAAACTGTCAACAAAATAATTCATTTTAGTTTAGTCAGTTTCTTTTCCTGTTTTGTGGCTTTATAGGCTCCCTCTACGGGCCTATTTTTAGTTTGTACTTTTACTTACTCGAGTAGTTTTGTCAGAAAGAACCTCTCTGCATATCTGTCCATCTTTTAGTAATATTATGTCAAGTTTCAATGGAAAGCAGATGGGGCACCATTGTAACAGAATAGGATATTTGAACGGTCATATTACCTGTCTGTTTGCTATTAAGAGGTGGAGAAGACAGAGAATGCGAGACCCGAAAACAGAAATTCAGACAAATATTTGAACCCAATATTTGGAAGTTTACACAACCGCTTAAAGAAGCTTTCTTTTTATCAAGTTTCATACTGAGCTAAATTACAGCTGTATGGGGGATGTTTATCAGCAACTGTTCACATCAACTCTGCACAAGCTCATTATGATTACGCTTTTTCAGCTGTGGAAAGGTTATGCCAGGCTGTAAGATAAAGCTGGACAATCCAGATAAGGACGGGAACGGAGAGATCTGTTTCTGGGGTCGCAACGTCTTCATGGGCTACTTAAACATGGCTGATAAAACAACGGAGGCTCTGGATGAAGAGGGCTGGCTGCACTCTGGAGATCTGGGAAGAAATGACCAGAACGACTTCCTGTACATCACAGGAAGGATTAAGGGTAAGATGCAGGAATTTAAAATATTCACATGGCCCTAGGAAACATTCTGATTGCTGATTGGGTATGGAGTTAGACGACCAACCATCTAACCCCATACATATTAAACTAGGACACCTGGGAAGTTTTTACGGCTGGTTGGTCATAAGGACCAGTGAAAAAACACTGAAACATGACAAATGTCATCATGTTGGCTAAACAAGTGGCACTATTTTGTCTTTATTAAACAGAGCTGATCATCACGGCTGGTGGTGAGAACATCCCTCCTGTTCCGATCGAGGATGCACTGAAGGCTGAGGTGCCCATCATCAGTAATGCAATGCTGATCGGAGACAAGCTCAAGTTCCTCTCCATGCTGCTCACTCTTAAAGTAAGCCACTCTCCACTCGTGCAGACAGGCACAGCTGATAAATAATTAAGGCAAAAGATGGTAACGGCCCCATTTCTGTTTGCACAGTGTGTCGTGGATGACAATGGTGAACCTACAGATGAGCTGGGCCCTGAGGCCTTGGAGTTTTGCCTGCAGAACGGCGTCACAGCAACAAAGGTGTCTGAGATTATAGCCAATAAGGAGCCAGCTATTTACAAAGCTATTCAGGAGGGCATGGAACGCATCAACGCCAGATCAATGTCAAACGCTCAGAAGGTCCAGAAGTGGGTCATATTGGAGCGAGACTTCTCAATCACTGGAGGAGAACTGGGTCAGCTACTATCTATTGGTTTTGATTTCTTTTTGTCTTCTTTTCTCTGAAAACCATATCGCTGGAACTACTGGTATTAAGGAAGTAGAAAGTATTCACTACTGTTGTGACGAACTCATTGTGATGCATGATCAACTTTTAATCTAGGACATGTTCTGGCCTTGTGACATACCAAACAGCATTCCAGTGAAGATTTTTCAATACTGACTCAACAGCTTATCAGATGTTGTTATTGTGTTGTTGGAACTAAACCTATGTCAAAACAACCTGCTCTTCTTTCTCATCTTTACAGGGCCCACCATGAAACTCAGAAGGCCCATTGTTGTGAAGATGTACCAAGAGAAAATCGACGAAATGTATGCAGTGGCCACAGAAAAACAGTAGACTGAACTGTACAGGTATGAGAGTTGGTCATTAGGAGCCTGGCCAGACTATCATGCTACAGCATGTGCAGAAATACATAAACCTGCAAGTGCAAAGGAGGATTATTTAAGAGTAAAAGTCTTGATTCTGATTGTGTTGTATTTGATCGAATAGAGGATTGTGTTGAAGTTTTAAGCTGTCATGTTCTCCAGAAGCTGTAGAGATGTCTGTTTGTGTCTGATATTTAAGATGCTTTATGTACATACAGTTTCACTGCAACTCCAC
The DNA here is from genome assembly GCF_022458985.1 of Mugil cephalus. Classification (NCBI taxonomy): domain Eukaryota; kingdom Metazoa; phylum Chordata; class Actinopteri; order Mugiliformes; family Mugilidae; genus Mugil; species Mugil cephalus. Next base: position 26,594,821 of record NC_061777.1, on the reverse strand, counting down.
ATTGTATAATAAAACATCCAAATCAGAGCCAAAGCTTGCCATATAGCGCATATAGGTGAAACTACTGTCACTCAGCACCAAACATTCAGCACTGGATGTTGACCGTCAACATTACATTTACATTTTTTTTTTTACATTTACATTTTACAAAGCAAATGTTGTAAACACTGTGGCCTGAAAGAACCTTATGTATGTTTAAAGATTTCACAGCATTAATACTCGTCACCCAGTCTCATGTTGGTAGATGAGACAGAATAATCCCTAACCTTCCAAAGAAGCAAGTATTTTTATAATGTGAAAGAAGTAATCTGAATTTATCCGATCACAAACATGTGCAAATTGTAAATCATTTATCTGCTTCACTGTGTACAGTTTGACACATAAAGAATGTATTTATTTTGTGATATGTGAAGATTGTCAATAAAAAGTGATTGATTTGGACAAAGTGAGCAAACTCAGTTCAGAAACATTTTTTCATACTTTTGGATCATCCTTTTTTATATGATTAGCATATACAAATAACATAACAATTTGGTATTTTTATCTTTATCACTGTGGCAGCTATTGGATCATAATTCTAGTGCAATATGAAAAATGTTCCAGTTTTTCTTGCTAGCAAATAGTAGCATGCTAACCTGGTGGGTGGTGAACATAAGACATTAAGCTACTGTGAACATCAGCAAGTTATCCATATCAAAGGTTATATTTCTAACATTTTCTATAATATACAAAAATGGATGGCGAGAGGGACCCACGGCTATTAATATATAGTAAAAGCACACAATTGCATGAGAAGTAACAAAGAACAAATTAGATAAGAAATCAGAGGAGGAGGGGCTCAGAGTCGCTGAAAAGAAAGTAGAAGATAGGAGCTTGGTTGAGAGAGAAGAGTAGATGGCAGGTGCTTGGTGCTTAATCCCCCCGTTGCCTAGGCCTATAACAGCATAACTAAGGTTAATGACTAATGGCTGCTATAAACACTAACTCAGAAAAAAAAACTCCGCTAAAATTCAAAGTAAGGAGCAGGTGGGCCATACACCACCACACAAAAAGAATATGATGACGTGCAACTAAACGTGTCATGGGAAGGAGACCAGAGAAAACTGCAGAGTCTGATATACAGGTGCTGTCCAGTAAATTAGAATATCATCAAAAAGTTGAATTATCTCAGTAATTCCATTCAAAAGGTGAAACTTGTACATTATATTCATGCAATGCACACAGACCGATGTATTTCCAATGTTTATTTCTTTTAATTTTGATATTTATAAGTGACAACTAATGAAAACTCCAAATTTGGCATCTCAAAAAATTAGAATATTGAAAAGGCCAATGAAAAAAATGTTTTAGAAATGTTGGCCAACTGAAAAGAATGAACATGAAAAGCATGCGCATGTATAGCACTCAATACTTAGTCGGGGCTCCTTTTGCCTCAATCACTGCATTAATGCGGCGTGGCATGGACTCGATCAGTCTGTGGCACTGCTCAGGTGTTATGAGAGCCCAGGTTGCTCTGATAGTCGTCTTCAGCTCCTCTGCATTGTTGGGTCTAGCGCATTGCATCTTCCGCTTCACAATACCCCATAGATTTTCTATGGGGTTAAGGTCAGGCGAGTTTGCTGGCCAATCAAGGACAGGGATACCATGGTCCTTGAACCAGGTACTGGTGGTTTTGGCACTGTGTGCAGGTGCCAAGTCCTGTTGAAAAGTGAAATCTGCATCTCCATAAAGTTGGTCAGCAGCAGGAAGCATGAAGTGCTCTAAAACTTCCTGGTAGACGGCTGCATTGACCTTGGACCTCAGGAAACAGAGTGGGCCAACACCGGCAGATCACATGGCACCTCACACCATCACTGACGGTGGAAACTTTACACTGGACCTCATGCAACGTGGATTCTGTGCTTCTCCGCTCTTCCTCCAGACTCTGGGTCCTTGATTTCCCAAGGAAATGCAAAATTTGCTTTCATCAGAAAACATAACTTTGGACCACTCAGCAGCAGTCCAGTCCTTTTTATCCTTGGCCCAGGCGAGGCGCTTCTTACGCTGTTTCTTGTTCAAGAGTGGCTTGACACACGGAATGCGACAGCTGAATCCCATGTCTTTCATGCGTCTCTTCGTGGTGGTTCTTGAAGCGCTGACTCCAGCTGCAGTCCACTCTTTGTGGATCTCCCCCACATTTTTGAATGGGTTTGTCGTCACAATTCTCTGCAGGGTGCGGTTATCCCTAGAGCTTGTACACTTTTTTCTACCACATTTTTTCCGTCCCTTCGCCTGTCTGTTAATGTGCTTGGACACAGAGCTCTGCGAACAGCCAGCTTCTTTAGCAATCAACTTTTGTGTCTTGCCCTCCTTGTACAAGGTGTCAATGGTCGTCTTTTGGACAACTGTTAAGTCAGAAGTCTTCCCCATGATTGTGGAGCCTTCAGAACAAGACTGAGGAACCTTTTAAAGGCCTTTGCAGGTGTTTTGAGTTAATCAGCTGATTAGTGTGGCACCAGGTGTCTTCTATATTGAGCCTTTTCAGAATATTCTAATTTTCTGAGATACTGAATTTGGTGTTTTCATTAGCTGTCAGTTGTAATAATAAAAATGAAAATGAATAAACACTTGAAATATATCACTATGTGTGGAAGGAAAGTATACAGTATACAAGTTTCACCTTTTGAATGGAATTACTGAAATAATTCAACTTTTTGATGATATTCTAATTTACTGGCCAGCACCTGTACTTTTGGCAAACTTGTACTGATTCCACATTAAATTTAGTGTCCTCTGATTGGTGTAAGCAGGTGTCATTACTGCTGACGCGAACAACAAAAGAGGTTAAATATGGTAAATATTTAGCCTATTGGTGAAAATATTCTTCACAGCCTTTTTTAAGGAGCAAACACTGGCAACTGATGTACAGGACAGTAACATTGGGAGGCACCAGAGAAATTTGAGCTCTCGATGTTTCCTAACACCGTGAAACTGTCCCACGCTTTAATAAACCTACAATTAGATCACCTCGTTACGTAACAGGGATCATTACCTAAACCAAACTAAATAATATTTGTTTAGGCCTTTACATTTATTCTAACGTCACTACTGAACGCCATGAATGCCATTTTTCATCATCACTGTTGATCGTGCCGATTCATTCGGCATGTTTACCTGCACTGGAGTTGCAAGTACAGGTACAAGTACAGATTGTCTTTCCAAAAACCTCTTGTGCGCGCAGACATATCAGATTGCATTTTTGGTCTCCTGCTTGTGTTCCCTTTGTTTGGACTCAGTTCTGCTGCAGGTCATTATAATGTGCTGTGACAATTTAAACTATTTTTACAGGGTGGTTCACATCAGACTTCCTGGCACATCACGAAGTGTACTGATGGTGATGATATCAGATCACACCCATCACCATTTCAAAACAGGGAAACAGAAAACACGAGGCCTATAGCCTGTCTTGATGATCTTGATGTGTTCTGTCAGTTCTCTAAAATCATCTTTTAAAGGCCCCAGAGGTATTTCTTTCATTATTTCAAACAGGTTGTGACCAAAATTCTCTGTACAAGCTACTGGACACTTGAATTTCCCCCCAGGGGATGAATTAAGTATTGTTATATTCTATACTACTCTATTCTGTTCTTCAAAATATATTATGAGGCAGTTTTTAAATCTGTTAAAAGTTCCATTTAATTCAATACCAACACAAATCATGTTTTTCTGTTCCCCAGTTATCATCATTCATCCCATCACAGAACTATTTTCTAGGATTCTGCTCATCTAACAGCCTATTATATTAATGAAATAACATGGTGATGAACAACCTGTGGATTACAGGCATCTCCTCCCCTTGACTTACAAGTCACATTAACTAAATTCAGTTTAACGTAGCCAAGTCTATGTAAAATAACATGTTATTGTAACTAAAATCGTTTGCAGTGTAAATTTGGACTCTGAACATGTAATAAAGACAAAACCTATGTCATAACAAAGAGCTATACCGACCAGCCACAGCATTAAAAACACTGACAGATGAAATGAATAACATTGACCTTCTTGTGATAATACAGTGTTCAGCAGGAAAACTACTGGAGCTGGCATCCATGCAGGTGTTACTCAGACACCCACCTACATCAGACTAGACACCTCCACCCAACAGCAATGACACTCCTTGATGATAGAAGCCATCCCGAGCAGGATGCAGCCTGCATTCTATCCTCTGATTTCTTGTCTAATTTGTTCTTTGTTACTTCTCATACAATTGTGTGCTTTTACTATATGTTAATAGCTGTGGGTCCCTCTCGACAACCATTTTTGCATATTTTAGAAAATGTTAGAAATATAATCTTTAATATGGATAACTTGCTGATGTTCACAGTAGCTTAATGTCTTATGTTCACCACCCACCAGGTTAGCATGCTACTATGCAGCCTGCATTCTGTTGCCACCTCAAGGTTCATGTCCATTCTGATGAGTCACAGCTGTTGAGACCCGCACAGTATTAGGAAGGTGGTCATAATGTTATGGCTGACCAGTGTATATATTTAACATGTTACAAACTTACTCCTGACAGCTGTTAGAAGTTATACAGTTATTATAAGTTATATAAAACCCCAGAGTCACCTGCATTTCAATTTAATGGTGTGATTTTAAATCAACTTAGGGTGAATTAAGACTTCTGAATTACTTGTTAACCCTGATTTCATACAAACAGGTGGAACACAAAATTATGTGTGTGGAGGAATAATAACCATTCAAATGTTTTGCTACTCCTGCATACAGCTAACATCTTTCATTTATTACACATGCAGAAGCTGAGAATGTAACTCTGCAGAGCCAAACTGGAAGACAGGTTGCATTGTAGGCCACATGTTGATCACTGGAAACAAACCCATCCAGATGTTTTGTCTTTGACAGATGGTGACAGAACCGTCCTTTTATTATATATTGTAGCTCACCACAGGATATCTGCCACAAACCTCAATTTGCTCTTAAATTATTTCCCAAACTGCACTTCCAGCACACTCAATATTGGCAACACAGAACTCATAACACACATGTTTTGATATGAAGGGATTGCATACAAGGCATTTGTTCCTTCTGGTTTATTTTGTTTTTTTTAGATGTCAGTTAAAGCTACTAAATCCGACAGTCAGAGTCGCCCTCGTGTGGCTGAAAGAACGTATTACCCCCACATGTGTAAGGGACATGGACCTGAACTGATGATAGAAACACCAACATAATTGCACACTGTATGTATTAACACAGGTTTGCAAATATATAAAAACAAGGAATTTGTTAAACAAGCGTCATTAAACAGACATTCATCAGGCAGATTTTATAAGGCAGACAAAGATTTTTCTCTTCCCCCAGCTGCAGCAATATCTCAACGTGAACCATATTCAGGCATTTTTTGTGTTTTCTTTATGGTGCTCACAGATTTATTATTGTAAAAACCTCAAATGTTGCTATCTTAAAACATTCAAATGGTGAGATAAGGCTATAAATTGGTAGGCAAATATATATTGTACTTTCGATGTAAAGACACTGGATACTTCTTTCTCATTTGGTGATGATGGCGACCGCCTGCTTGACCCAGGCGTTGCTGTTGAGAAGAGAGAGCATGAAGCGAGCCACGTCTCCCCGTCCCACTACGCCACCAGCAGGTTGGCCACTGCTGTCTGGCACAAAGTATCCCTCATGGGTCAGAAACTCTTGAGCTGCAGAGAACACACAGATCACTTTATCTCAACCTCCAGAGAGAAGAACACACAAAACAATATGCTCAAACCTCAAGGAACAGATCTCCTAATTAGCACGTTGTAATAATGAGTCTCTACAAACTCAGAATGAGCTGCTCTCTGTGACACCCTGTGACGTCTATCGTATACCTGAGGCCGGCAGGTTCTTGAGGCCAGGTGGACGAACCACAGTCCAGCTGATGTCCTCAGTTTTCTGCAGAAACGCCTCCATCTCATACATGTTGTTGAGGACGCTTCGAATCATGGGCAGAAGGAGGAACCGGATCAGGTACGGTGACTGAGTTCCAGAGTTAGCTAATGAAGAAAGAGAAGAATGCACTGAAACTCTGATGTCAAATCTGTGCAACATAAAAGTGCTTTTTAAACTACAACATTACAGCATTTTTAGTTTAGTTCTTTAGGCACAGACTGATGTGATCTGATTTCCTAGAATCAGTTAGTTAGAGAGTTGAGAGGCCTCTAGTTAGAGAGGCCTCTGAAGTAGGGGCGGCTGTGGCTCAGTAGCTAGATTGTCCGTGATCCAAAGGTTTAGTAGCTCGATCCCTGGAATGTGCCACATGCCGAGGGGTCCTTGAGCAAGACACTGAACCACCAGTCGCTCCCAGTGCGTGGCTCTGGTGTGTGTTTGCGTGAGCGAAGGGGTGGATGTGTCTGTGACTGTAAAAGTGCTTGGAGTACCAATGGGTAGAAAAGCACTATATAAAATCAAGACCATTTACCATGAAGGCAGCAGGCTTGTATGAATGCCCACAGTATTCACTTGAGAACAAACAACCATTTTTTTCTTGGCAAATTATTTCTTCTTGTTTTTATGTGATAAGTTCTTTTTGGACAATGCTCCAATGTCCTTACGCCATGCAGATGAGAGTACAGGGCGGAGGTATCGGGTTAGAATTTTTTTTTTCTTGGAAAAATAGAACTTTATATTGGAAAAAAAATGGATTTATCTTTTCAGAATACTTTTTATTTTTTGAAAAGAAAACAGGCTTAATGCAACACACCACTAAAGACTAAAGCTCTTTAATTGTTGATGCAACTTCTCAAGTGATACCATAGTAGGATATTTTTATGATTGTATTCTTGGGGATGTGAGTCCGTAACTACTACATGATCTGGGTGGGTTTTTAAGACTATGACTGATGATTTCTGAACAATGAAGACTAAACCCTCAGACCACAATGCAACATAGCCACAAGTCTGTGCTCAAAAAACAGCTGAAAAGGTCGTTTGAAGCGTCTGATTGTGCCACTCATCCTCTGGGCTTTGAAAGTCATTGCGAGATAAGAGCAGTGAAGAGTGTGTTTATTTACACTGACAAACCCAAAAAGACACTCACGCTCCGTGTACCAGGAGGTCATGGTGATGACCCGGTTGACTCGGGCCTCTCGCATAGCGTTGATCATAGCGTTCATGGAAAGCGTGTATCCTGTCACTGCTGAGAAGAAGGAGGTTGGGAAGCCAAGACAGGACATGATCACATCCTGTCCTTTGAAATGAACCTTTAGACTGTCTGCTGAGAAAATATTAGCTTCCACCACCTGCCGACAGGGAAGGACAGATCGTTGTGTATTTATTTAATTATCATATTAAAAAGGATACAAGGAAAATGATGTATGTCGAGTTGTGTAACAGAGAACTTCATTTCTGTGATTTATAGTTGACAATATAATGTGACAATATAATGATATAATGATATATATATATATATACACATATATATACACACAATATGTCTTCCCTGATACAAACCCTAATGACTGAGACATAGAACAGAAATAAAATCAGAATACAGTGATTTGCAAATATTTTTTTTAACATATATTCAATGAAATACACAAACATAAGATATTTAATGTGCAAACTGAGACACTGTTTTAGAAACACTGTTTAATATCTTTCAGAACTGCCACAAATGCCACAGCCTTCTCTGTGCTTGAGCTCATCTGAGATGGACCGACAGTGAAAAAGTGTGCTGTGGGCTTATGAGTTCACATTTCAAATTGATTTTGGAAATCGTCAATGTAGTGTCCTCTCAGCTAAAGAGGATAAGGACCGTTCAGATTGTTATCAGCGCAAAGTCAACTACTGTGATGGTATGGGGGGGTGTTAGTGCCCATAGCATGGGTAAGACGCACATCTCTAAAGGCACATTAGTGCTGAAAGGTACATATAGGTTTTGGAGCAACATATGCTGTCATCCATACCTTCTGCACATCTTACAACAGCGTGACATTGTAGCCTAGTCTGCCTGCAGTCCACTAGCCTGGCACTGAAAATGATTATTATGAAGCATATAATATGATAACGCAGACTGCAGACTGCTGAGCAACTGAAGTTGTACATAAAGCAAGACTGGGAAAGAATTGCGCAAAGTTTCAAAGTTTCAACAGTTCATGTAATCTGTTCCCAAATGCTTATTACAAGGAAAGCTGATGTAACAGTCATAAACATGCCCCTGTCCCAGATCTGCAAATGATTGTATTCTGTTTTTACGTCTATTTTACACAAGGTCCCAACTTGTTTGGAATTGGGGGTTCATCTCTGAACCCAGATTACCTTGAGATTGTCATGTTGCACGGTGAGCTTCGCCGGGTTCCTGACGACAGCAGTGACAATGTGACCTTGCTGCAGCGCCTGGCTGACCAGATGCTGTCCAGTCTGCCCGGTGGCTCCCAGCACAGCGATCTTCATCCTCGTACACTGAGCTCAGTCAGGACTGATACGACCAGTGATGATGTGATGAGAGCTCTGATCACTCAGACTGACTGCCCTGAAGTTCCCTTCCTGTTTCACAAGCATAACTAAATGATTATTATAGTACAATAAAGAAGCCTTCTGAGTCAGTCTTATGACAGATTTAGTGGTTCAAATGTACTTTGTACATCTTATGTGTGTCGTCTCTGTTTCAAAACATGAGTGAACAAGAGTTCATGTGCAGCAGTTGCACTTGCATGGCTGCAAAAAATCACAGAATGGGATTAGAATAGCAGCTAAACATTTAAAGTGATCTGTTTTTAACATTTATTTTGGTTTATTGATTCCTTTGATTTCTTTTTAAAGTGCCAGAGAACAGGAAAAACATCTGGTACAACTTAACAGAGCACAAACTGATAAGTCCAAATAAGATCTTTCTTCATTTAAAAGCACAGTGATATATTTTAATGATATAAAACCGACAAGATCTAACATGTGAGAGCTTAAAAAATGAATAAATAAATAAAGTGCATACATCTTGCATTTATACAAATTCCATAATTAACTGACTATCAAACTTCTGTCAACTGCTCAATTCAGACTTGAACTCTTCAGCCATCAGTCTCAGTATGACAGACTGGTGTTTTAATATACAGTGAGTACACACATTAAACACGTTACTTAAAGCAAGCACCTTTTCTAAACTTTACCAGCAGTACAACAAGACAATATTTCCAATCACAATCACATGATTAAGATTATTAAACTCTTCAATCCCAACTTATACACCCAAATTATGGTTATAGAATTTCAGATGGGTCATTTAAAACACTCGAGTGACAAATGATCTAATCACCTCTCTTTCAAGTGCTGAAGTGTAGTCAATAAAAGCAAATTGTTTAAGATTGTATAACCTTAGCACCTTGTATAACCTTGTATGACATTTAGTTTCCAGGAAACGCAACTGCACACAGCACGTCTTTGTTGAATCAAAACTGGGCTGAATTGATTATATCTGAAGCTTAGTATGATGAGCTTGGTGGTCAGATGCTTACTGCAGATACAGAGCAGATACTGTTAACTTAATCTCAATTTATGTTATGTAGAAGATCATTGTGAGGACCTTCATGCAAACCATGTTCAAAATGGCCGAGCCGTTGGTGGTTTGAGTGACGACGGCTCACACGCACAGTAAATATCCCAGAAACCATGACAGAAACTGGCATTTTGCACAGAATGGTTTTCCCAGACAGGTAGTTTCTGAAGCAGTTCTTGCCTCACTTAGTGTGGTGCTGCTAGTAGCAAATGTGCTCTCTGGTTTATTACAGAGGATGATTACAACACACCACGAAGGCAATAGGTCATTCAGACCATTCAGACTACTCCGTGTACTGTTGTGAAAAGCAAGTGACTCAATCAACAATCATAAAGCATACGCACACCTTTAAACACCGCTTCGTGTGTATGAACATATGAAACCCTCTTATGTTTTATAACCCACTACATTCTGAAGATATGAAATCTTCACAAAGTAGAAACACTGTGTTTAATATCTTTCAGAACTGAAATTCAATAATGAAATGGATTAGAGAAGGTTTAGAGTATAGTATGAATCAGTGATTCTCAATCGGTGGGTCGCGACCCAAAAGTGGGTTGCAGGCATGTTTTCAGTGGGTATCGGGCAAAAAAAAAAAAAGTTAAGAAAAAATATTAACAGTGTCATCGACTCCCACTGCTTAACAGTAGGTGGCACGTGACACCTGCCATTTCACACCATGGAATAAGATCTGCATCGTTTGTTTATATTTCGCTAATGCTAATGTAGCATGGTGAAACGCTGGTACAACGCAAATTATATGAGATATGGATTTTCTTATAGACAAAAATCTCAGTGTGTTTCGTACAACGGGGTGTTGGCTCTTCAAAGCTCAGTTTTTCAGTATTTACCTACTGATAAGGCAGTTATTGTGTCAAACTCATTTTATTTCTGTGACCCAATTTGATCTCAAGTGGGCTGGACCAGTAACATAAAAGAATATACAAATAATGACAACTCCAGATTTTTTCCATTTGTTGTAGTGCAAATAAGTACATTTAGATAAAGAGAATGTTTACAATTAATAAGCTGTCCTTTAAAATTGAAATTTAAAAAAAAAATAAAATAAAATAAAGCAATTTGGCCACATTGCTCTCTGCTCAACTGGGGCCGACATTACTTTTAATAAAACACAATAAGAGTAACAATCCACAGTTTGGTTTCCTAATGCTTTCTGTATCTTGTATGAATTGCTGTTATCGACACTTTGAATTCACAGCAGGGTCACCCTAACTGACCGGTGTTTAGCTGTAATGGTACCATTATTTATATTTTAGTGAGTTTCCTGTGTGAGTAAACTGACAGCGATGCTGAGGCAACCTTCAGACTGATGAATTTGTCAATAAAGGTGTGAGGGCGCGCTGGAAGTACCTGCCTAATTCAGTTCAGCTGTCAATGCATTCTGGGATGTGTAGAATCAACTATGCGATGCAAATTGCGATATTCTGATAGATATGTATAGACAGACATAGATAGATATTAGGTATTTCATGAGTGGGACCTCAGCTAAAGGTGCATATTTGGACTTTCATTTCGTGTTTGTACATGAAAGCTCTGTTGAGTCTGTTAAAAAAGGCTGAAGTTACTTAAGTGAAGAGTTTTGGTTTGAATTAAAATGCAGCTAGTTGAGGATAAAAGGAAATAGTTCTCTCTCTAGCATTTCCAGTTGCAGGTTGTTTTTTTTATCATTACATTTGTTGTTTTTGTGTTTTCATACTATGATATTCCATTTTACTTTATCTGCTTCCATCTACACAATCTTTTCATTCAATAAATTTGAGAAGTTGAAAATGTTCTTTGATTTGGTAGGTGGCTGGTAGGAGATTTGGTAGGAGGTCACTGATTCATACTGTCATTAAGGGGTGATGTTGGGTCCCAAAGCCAGACCAGTTGAGAACCACTGGTATAAATAGTAAGAGATCCGGGCCCATTTAATGCTTCATAACTATTCATATGAAAAACACAGAACCAGAAGGAATCTGTCTGTGAAGGTTCTCAGTCATCCAGGTCATGGTAATCCAAAAAAGCGTTGAATAAGGTCAGCTGGACTTGTAGAATTTCTTCAAGAAATTTTACAAGTCTAGTTCGGAATATCAAGGAATCACCTCGTGTCCATGAAAATACATATAAAATAAAACACTATTCATGTAATGCACAGGGCCTACCATAATATGAACAATAACGTTTGTTCTGATTCACATTTGGTTCACACAGCTTTTGTCCGTTTGACTGAAGGTGCTAAGTTTCCACTCTCCCTCCACAACACGTCATAAATGTCTGTATGGTTACTGATCACAAGCAGATAATGAAGTCACCTCTGTGTGGGAAACGCAGCTGTGAAATAGTGTCAAAAGAAGAAAACTCAGACTCTGTGAGAGACCTTGTGATAGACATTTCTCTCTTCCCACTGGTGCTATAGCGTTTAAGCCATTTTTTTGTTGTTGTTACTTATTTATTATTATTATTGTTTTTGTTTTGCTTTTTGAGATTGTATCCATCTAAATCCCCCTCAGTGCAGCTTAAGTAGGTTTAACTAATGAACTGTTAATTGTGTGAATTAGCACACTGACCCTTATGAACACACTGGACCAGTGTTTTGCTTCGGCTTTGTTTCGCTCCTTTCTTTACTGTATTTGTGCAACACGTGGAACAAAGCATATTCCTTCCATCTATCCAGAACACTACAGCCTGGAGTATAATGTCATGCAGATAAAAAACAAGACAGCCGATTATAGCCGTCAACAACAACAACGTTAGCAAAGTTAGCCGCTCACTCACCTACACAACAGCATACAGCATGTATACAACACGTCCGGGTTAGGGAGAGTTCAAGACCGGCAGCGTTCCGGTGCGTTTGGTAAAGCAACTTTTTCCACGAGTTCCACGTCTTGTGTAATTGTGTAAATTCTTTTATTATTTGCCCTTTAATTTACATGAGAAAATTGTTTTTTGTTGCAGAAAAAAGATCCTCACGTGATGTATCTGTCAAAGAAAAAGTAAGTAGTGCCTTCAAGGACTAAACATAATGAATAAAAATGCGCACCAAGTAGCATGTTATTTTTGTTAATAAGCAACCATTTTCACAGGGATGACAGAGGGCAAAGTCCATTTGATAATGAAAGATATTAAGACTAAAGAAATATGAATAAGCCATATTAATGATATGTTACATGATAGAGGATTTTGTTTTGTGGGAGGCGTTGCTTTTCTTTTCAGACAGGCCTCAGCACATGCAGCTCCATTTCATTGAAATATGAAGGTCCATCATCAGGTAAGAGTGTGATTGTGTTTTACAAAAAAACCTAACCTTTAAAAAAAACCTCCCACCTCCCATGAGCTGACACATAAGCACCAACTTGTACTCCTGTAATCAAATCACTTAAAAAAAAAAAACAAGACCAGAAAAAGACACTGGCCTCCCTCTTGGCTCTATCTTTACCTCTGCACTTTACCATCTTTCTATATAAAGAGACGTCTAGCCGCATCAAGTCATTAGCTCAAGTAATCCACTTTTGACCCAGTGCTTTGATTATGCGATCACACTAAGGGACTAAAGAGTAAAGTAGCTTCAGCACAGCACAGGGGAGCTGCACAGTGGGGATTGCTTCATACATGCTTTATACACGAGACCTACGTTAGTTACTAGAGCTGCTGTTATTCCTACATCTACAATGATAGTTCTGTTTGACATCTAGCAGTTGCTGATCTGATACTGGCTGACTCGTGGAGGATGCGACAGAGCAAATGTCTGTTTAAATACTCAGTGGAACTGCAAGCCTTCAGGCAAACTTGGGAAGTGGTGACTGGAGGAAGGAGGTGACCACGTAAGTTTTAAAATCTGATATGGTTGATGTATTTCTACAGCAGTTAACTGAATACAAACTGAAAAGAGTAGAACTTTGGTCCATTTCTGATCTCTGGTAGTTCAGAGGGAGTTGGGAAACATATTCTGATTCAAAACATAGTTCCATGTATTCCTCAAAGTCTGGTCTAATGCAATTATAATGTGACTTTTGTCTCGTTTAGCACTTTTATTCAACTCATCTTTCATCTGTTATTAAATGACTTTACTTGTGGCACTGCAAAGCAAATCCCTGTTTAAACTCTTATTGTTTTATCGGGTGTTTCTAAATCCTAGGCACTGATTTCTGACGTTTTTGCTCTAAAAATAAAGCAGGACTTTCAAAAAAAAGAAAAAAAAACTTTAGAAGGTCTTTGTTTTTCCATTTCCTGAAAATAGCGTTAGACTGCCTCTGTTTTGCATAATGCAAGCCTTCGTAGAATTCAGACAGAAAGAGTCCTGTGCAGCAGGATTTAGGCCAGTCATAGAGGGTAGGAGTGAACCAGCAGATAACAAGATTAAAAGGCCTCAAAGTTGAACGTCCTCCAGAATTAGTAGGTCTCCTGCTGCTACTGAGCAACACTCATCAATTTGTTATGTGAATGAAAGAGCTTTTTAGGAGCCATAACTGAAGCAGAAGTATTTTTTTTTTTTTTTAATAATTAAAAAAATGCATGTATGTAACATACTGTATATATGTAAGAGTTGAGGCGCAAAAAGTCAGATGTCCCTTTATAATTTATCTTTGCGTGTGCATGTATTTGTACACTTAAATAATGCAATAACTTCAATAAATGTACTTTATTTTGGAATTCTCTCTTTGGTCCTTTTAATAGAAACAGTCATGGGATGTGGCGTCTCAAAGTCCGGCCATTTCCACAAACACTCCGGAAAAGGTAACAATGCTTTAAGCGGACAATGATTCATACAAACCCACACCACTCAGACTCCAAAGTAAAAGCATCATGGTTTACCTTCAAGTACCTCATCCATCATGATGTTTTTGTTTTATATATTCTTAAATGTGCAGCATTCATGTTCTCTGTATTCCTTCCTGTCTTTCTGCTACACGCAGCCGTCACAAGTAAGCTACATCTGTCTAATCTGTTTGTTTGTCGTGTTGGTGTTGATGCTGTTCGCCAGATGTTGGTTGTAAACTCAAACCCAAGTGAGGACAGAGATGGAAAAATGCTGTCCATCTCAAGCCACAAAAACAACTCCACGTACTAAAAGAAATTGCCTGTTGCTCAGAATGTGGACATTGAAAAATTGACAAGTCAATGTTTATGTAACGCCTTCCTGCTTTCTCTGGAGGCCTGAACATTTCAACTCTGCCTCATCATGTCCCCTTTTAAATTTTGCACTTAGATACACATTAATGTCATAAAATATAATTATGTGATCTATAAATGACTTGGTTGTTCAGCCTGAATGTTGTGATCTGTAGCTGCTTGGTACTGTCACACATAAAATGATCAAATCAATTTGTTAATTAAGCAGCCTGTCCAGGGTGTACTCTGCCTGTAGCCTAATGCCAGCTCGCACACTCTCCATCCTCCATGAACCTTTACTGGGTCAATGTAGTGTGACTGTTTGCTTATTTTTTTCTATAATTTTTATCATGTATTCGTATGTTGTGTATTGCATTAATTTCACAGCCTGTAGGTCCTTCTTTAGTGGCATTTGTCCACCAGAACCTACAGATTACAACACAACCATCAAAGATTGTGTCACAGTGCTCAAGAACTATTTATTGTCAAACATCTCATGGCAACATTGGCATAGCTACCAATACACCTACCTATATATTTAAAATGATTAAAATGACGGTCAGCAGCAAAATACATATGCCTTAATGCCTGTCCTCTATGTTTAAGCCTTAAGAGCTGCTGTCCTGATTCAGCGATGGTACCGTCAGTACGTGGCGCGCACAGAGATGAGACGAAGATACACCTGGAACATCTTCCAGTCCATCGAATACTCTGGAGAACAGGCTCAGATAAAAGTAAGAAACTAACAAACACAGTCCAGTCTGATTCTGAGTGTTTACTAAAGATCTCAAGCTCAACTTTCATGTCTCCTCTTCTCTGTGCAGCTTTATAATTTCCTCGGCTACCTCATGGACAATTTTACACCATCAAGCAATGAACGTGAGCTTCCTGCACTGATTCCCAGTTTGGATTTGAATGAACAGATTTTTTTTAATTGTCTTATATTCCTTCTGCAAGCTGAATTTCTGTCTTCTGTCTGAATCCTCTCAACCTTTCAGGGAATTTGATCTCGCACATCTTCAGAGAGAACGAGGTTTGTCAGGATGCAGAGTGGGAGAGGTACTTCTGCTACAACAACATTGAAGTGCCTGAGATTTACTCAGGACCTCACCTCACTTTCCCTCTGACAGCAAACCAGGCTGTCGGTCTGGTGGAAGCCTTCAGGAACAAGAAGGTAGGAGCCACACACAGCACTGCTGACATGTTCAATGGTTTTGTGTCAAAGTTTATGAGTATTAGTTTACTTTTAGTTATTCATTAATTTGCAGTTAGATGGTATACAATATTTGTCAGTGGCCTCAAAGTATAGATTTCTAATAGAATTTTATCTGCAAGAGAATATATAATGATGTACACTACCAGTCAAAGGTTTGGACACACCTTTTCATCGAACTGAATGAGAAGATTTGGCCAAACGTTTGACTGGTAGTGTAAATGACCATTCCAGTTAAGATTAACTTCATCTGTTCGTCTCTGCATCTGCGACCTTCTTGCTAACAAGCCTCTCTCCCAGCAGCAGCTGCACTCTCGCTATGTCCTCCAGCTCCTCATGGAGACATGGAAACGGCTCCGTATGTTGCCAAATATCAACCGCATATCCACCTGCCACAGCAAGGAAATCGCTATTTGTGGTGAGATAAGAGAAAGCCAAGTGTGTTTTGTGAAAGACTCCAGGACTGGGAATGACAATAGCTATAGAGTTTAAATACTGTGATTACAGTCAGCTTATACAGATTGAATACATTAGTCATTTAGCAACACTCATCATTTAAGTAAGATTTTAGGCAAACTACCTTACTGTTATTGTTAACCTCCTTTAGACATACTCTGTATTTGACTGAGAACAAGAATCAGCAGGACTAGGCAGCCCCAGTCTTCAGCCACCAGCTTACCACCCAAAACACCCCAATAAATCTGTCACTTCATGGAGACAGTCCCTTTCTTTTTAGTTGTTATTGGCTATTAATTGAATTTTTATGTTTGTGCATTTCCTCCTCATTATAGGTGATTTGCATGGGCAGCTGGAAGACTTGCTGCTGATTTTCTACAAGGTTTGCACTTTGAAAGCTTTTGGAAATGTTTTTGTCTTTCAACCTCTGAATCAAGCGTTAGTCTATTAGTTTAGCAACTGTACTTTTCTGCCAAAGCTGATCAAATGCTATGATCCTGTTATTTAATCAAAGTGCTCTACTTCAGTTCAGTTCATATACACTAAAATATAGTATCAACATCTGCAGTGGTTGCACAATGTTAGTGTATGAAATATGAGTATACAGTAAGAACTGAAAAATAAGAAAAATAATGAGCAAAACTGTAACATAATCACATTTTAATTATATAAATAGGGCTTATAAATGTCATATTTGAAGAGCTGCATGACAATCAATTAATTATTAGAGTTTTTAGTTGCAACATGTTTTTCTTTCTCAGTTACAAAGAAATTAGTGAGTTGTTCTCTGTGGTAGAGGCCTTCACACTACAGATTGCTCCTATAACCCAGCTTTCTCTTTCTGTTGTTACAGAATGGCATGCCATCCTTAGAGAAGCCCTATGTGTTTAATGGAGACTTTGTGGACCGGGGCAAAGATTCCATTGAGATCCTCCTCATTCTGTTTTCATTCATGCTTGTCTATCCGGGAGACGTCTACCTCAACAGAGGAAACCATGAGGACCATATAGTCAACCTGAGGTAACAAATACTCATTTAACACATTCATCTGATGTCATTAAATTCACTTGGGGTAACCTTTTTTTTGTTTTGTTTCTGATTTAGGTATGGCTTCACGAAGGAGGTGCTGACTAAATACAGGGTAGGTTTACTAATGCAAACCTGCAACACGTCATACCTCAAAACACAAATATATATTTATGAACAGTTCAGAATAAATGCCTAATGAAATCCTTGCTCAAAGGAAGCAAGGTCAAAGGAATCAGAATTTTCCCAATTTCTGTTACCTTTGGTGCATTAAATTATATTATGTGCAGCCACATTCCAAGCAAATCTCGATACAAGTCACCATCCTCTACGCAAAACACTGATCACTCTGCCTAAGAGGATTTGACGTCACTAAACTAAATGACTACAGGACATCTGGCGTGTGATGACTCAGGGAGGTCAAGCTGGTCTACAGACACACGGAGGAAACCTCAGATGTCCTGAATGTTTCAGACACGCTGTGTCTATGACCTGTTTTTATTTTTCACTGTTTTGACTTCTCTGACATGTTACAGTCAAAAACTTGAACATACCACTAACTGGACTTACCATTACTACTGACATGAGACCATCATTAATTGATAAAACAATCATGAGAAATAATTTTCATGGCATACCAAACAAGGCAAATTGGATTTTCATTAACATACTTTATTTTTCCTACACATCTGTCTAACAGACGTGTGTTACTCAGCACTAAGTGACATTCAAACAAAGTACAGCATGGCAAACTTGAATGCTGTCTGTAGACTGATACTTCCTATTTGTGTTTCAACTCAGATGCATGGCAAACGGATCCTGAAGCTGCTGCAGAAGATTTTCAGCTGGCTGCCCCTGGCAACAGTGATTGACCAGAAGGTGCTGGTCCTCCATGGAGGGATCTCTGACAGCACGGACCTCGGCATCCTTGCAAGAGTCGACAGACACAATGTGAGGAGCCATCATGTGATAAACTTGTGATTAATATTGGCAACCTCTAATATCTGTGCTCTCCCGTTTTCCTTCAGTATGTCTCAGCACTGAGACCTCCGAAGAAGAGACACCACGTCGCAACGGGAATATCCATTGACTCAGACACAGATGAGGATCTCGGCTTCTCAAACAAGATCGGCCAGCGTCGGGCCTCCCTCGTATATCCCAAACCTCTTGGAACACGCGACTGCTTCCACAACCGCTCATTGCAGGACTTGACTGACCGGATCAAAGCGAACACGGAGGACGAGCTGGAGATCCGCAGGAAGAAACAGTCCCTTTTAAACTCTGCGGTCAGCAAACCAGAGAAAGACTCTATGTCTGTGTCCTCGGAATCTCTCAACAGTGACAACACCAAGGAGGAGTGGAAACAGGTGAAGAAGGGTAATGGGGCAGACATATATCTGAGATAGTGACATCCTCAATAAGACATTTTAACATTTTTATGTGAGTTTT
Source organism: Mugil cephalus (assembly GCF_022458985.1). Classification (NCBI taxonomy): domain Eukaryota; kingdom Metazoa; phylum Chordata; class Actinopteri; order Mugiliformes; family Mugilidae; genus Mugil; species Mugil cephalus. Next base: position 26,576,028 of record NC_061777.1, on the reverse strand, counting down.
TGTAGAGGAAAATCAGTTACAAAAAAGCAGTGCATTAGTGCTACCAGATGTTAAGTGAGTCGAAGGCAGCCTAGTCAAGATAAATGAAAACTAAACCTAACAAATCACACCACATCTGCAGGAAAGGTCAATAAATTATGTAAGGAAATACCAAGACAGTAGAATAAACGTATTCATTAATAGTGAAGACAATGTTGTTATGTTAGACACTGCTGTAATCAGAGTACTCTGTTTTTCTTCAGCCTAATTCATAGAAAGTAGTCACTCAGTCACTACAGAACCTCCCACGGTCCTACCACCCAAGGTAGTATCTATTGTAGAATTTCTAACTAGTTTCATCAAAAATATTAAAATAATTTACACATAATTTACACTTAACACTTTGCGAATATATAAGATTCAGTGAAGGATGTGACTTGGTTGAGTGTCCACAAATCAGAGGGTCATCAAAGTTCACCACTTCTTGCATCAGTCCTGCTCCAGTCACAGTCTGGTGAGCATTGGTAAGCATTGCTCTATTCAACATTCACCTCAGAGGAGGTGCTGTGGTTTGTTGCCTAGATGAGTGTTCCTGTGCTATAATCTACCTCGTCTTTAATCTCTCTGAAGTGATCAGTCTGCTTTTCAAACTGGCCGTAAAAGCCAGTGGTCTATTCTGGTTTTTGAATGTGATTCTGATTCAGGTCCAATTATCCTCAATCTCTGTGAATCTCTCATTAACATCATCACTGCAGTCAAGTCGGCTCCTGGAAGAGAACTTCTTCGAAAACAACATTAAACCTGAATTTAGATTAAGTAAAATGTAGTTTAATAGACCATTAAACAAACCTAAATAATATTCAATAGAAACCTTAAAATCACATTTAGATTTAAAACAAATGGAAATAAAATGATTCTGACACATTTATAGGTTAACTCCACCATTTTTCCACATCAAACCAAGTTAACTACAATGAATGTCTTAATGTCTTAAAGTCTTTGAGCATGTATTTAACAGAAAATGTTTGGTTTCAGAGATGATCCTCAACCTATAAAAAAAGGAACTTGACCACTGAATTTGTGTGTTTGACCATTGTCAGTGAGTTTCACATGAGAAAGCAGGGAACCCTGATCAATATATGTGCAATGACAATATAGTTTACTTACCAGAATCAGATTTTGTTTAATGTAATGCCTCCATCCTGTGATTCCTGTGTGCCACCAGATCCTGGACTTGCTGTGGAGCGACCCGATGTCTCAGGATGGCTGCGTCCCCAACGAGGTGAGGGGTGGGGGCTGCTACTGGGGTCCCAATGTCACAGAGGACTTCCTGAACAGACACAGCCTGCAGCTCATCATCCGCTCCCACGAGTGTAAGGAGGACGGTTATGAGTTCTGTCACAACCGCAAGGTAAGCTCAGACAGTGGGGTGCTAACAAATCCTACAGTTCACTTTCGCTCTTTAATTACCAAATTGTTTGTCCTTTTCTTGTTTTATCAGGTCCTTACTTTGTTTTCGGCCTCCAACTACTACGATGTGGGAAGCAACAGGGGGGCTTACGTGAAGCTGGGTCCAGATCTCGTGCCTTATTTAATTCAGTACCAGGCAAGCAGCATGACCAGAGAGCTCACTGTGAGACAAAGGTGCAAAACCACCGAGCACTATTCATTGATGTTTTTCTTTATATATCTGTTTATCTGATCATTCTTTTCGGTTGCAGGGTGTGTTTGATTGATGATGTTGCTGAGAGAATAATTACATATAAATATCCTGTTTCATAAGTCTCTTAAGTATGATGCAGTAGCCACTTAACTTAGCTTAGTTTAGTTTAGCTTTACTTAGCTTAGCTTAGCTTAGCTTAGCTTAGCCGAGCTCAGCTTAAAGACTGGAAAGGGGGCACAAAACTGGTTATAATATACATGCTAATTTGTGAGCTTAAGAAACAATACATTTGTTATCATAATTATTCAATTGTTTTAATTTAATTTGATTTAATTAGAATGTTTTGGTACATGGGTATTTGAAGAATATAGAATTTCTTGGTTTTCATCTTTCAAATGATTTGACCTAGAAGGTCTTTGATGATAATAACATTCACACAGTTTGTTGGAAAAAAGTTTAAGTCACTTGTTATGTTTACCATTATGTCATTTGCAGTGTCGGACAAACTGAGCGCTCAGCCCTTAAAGTTCTGCGGGAGCAGCTCTTTGCACACAAGTCTGACCTCATCTGTGCCTTCAAAAAGTTTGACAGAGGGAACACAGGTGTGTGTAGTTTGAGTTTCGCGAACCGATTTCATCCTCAGTGGATCAGGTGTTACTTAATTTTGTGGCAAATCTCCTGTGTACTTTTCTTTCCCCTGTAGTTCTCAAAGAACAAACAGGTGAAATGTGAGCTCCCCCCATTGTATCTTCTGTGGAGCACAATAACCCCCATTCAGGACCAAAACAACATATGGGCTGAACAAAAGTCCAGCAAAGAACAGTTTACAGTTTCACAGAAACTTCAGCTGGAATTAGCTCAGAAATTGGATCTAATTTAGATAAAGAGGGTTGTTCGTGAAGTATATCATCATGGGAAAAAGAAATAAGTACAGTACATCCAACAGAAATGGTGTTTTCCCATCTTTGATATAGTGCGTACATGCAAAGGGGATGTACCTGAACGGAAAGATAAATTAGCCCGTTCAATCATTAAAAATACACCTTTAACATATTAGAGTAGTGGTCAACTGAGCTAGTCCTAATTATTAATAAAACAAATTAAGAAATTTAAGCATAACTTTAAAAATGTACCCAAATTAGGAGCTGGTTGCACAGGAGATGAGCCAGATAGATACTAGAGGCCAAGGTAATGCCTCCAGAGTAACTAGATGGTGAAGAAGATCCCTGATAAATACCAAGGGACAAATGATAAAGGGTCTTTGTAAAAGTGATATCTTGAGTGTTGCTAGTAGCATTTATGGTGAAATGATGTAATGTTAAGAACAGCTTACACTGTATTTATAAATTTGCACTATATATTCTTTCCAGTGAAGAGAGGAAATTGTTTTCAACAGTAATGTCTTTGGATGACTTTGTTTTTTTATCAATACTATGTACCTCCTCCATCCAGGCCATGTGTCTCTGAATGACTGGGCCTCTGCAGTAGAGAGTGTCATGCACCTCAATCTTCCCTGGAGGATGCTCCGCTGTCAACTGGTCACCTGCAAGACCAGTGATGGCATGATAGACTACCAAGACTGGTTCAATGAGCTCGCCATCAAAGGGCCCAACACAGACGTAAGGAAACATTGTCTACAATCAAATACATCAAAATGTATATTTGGTGGCATTCTAGTAAAAATGTATCAGAAAACTAATCCAAATATACTGGATACTTTTCTGCTTTTAGATCTTATTTACTCCCGTTAGCAGGGATTCCATGAAAATGAAATCAATAATGTTGTACGGCCATCTTTGTGAGTACACTCATTGGCATAATGCAAAACTTACCCTAACCCTAACCATCTCAACTAAATGCCTAACCCTAACCCTAACACTAACCCTAACACTAACCCTAACCTAATTGTAACCTTTACCCTAAAACTGAGTTTTAACCTTCAAAACAGCCAAAAGGTGAGGCCAGAAAAGTGAGGATGAAATGTCCTCACAAGTACACACAGACACACAGACACAAACACACACACACACACACAGATAGATAGATAGATAGATAGATAGATAGATAGATAGATAGATAGATAGATAGATAGATAGATAGATAGATAGATATTTACTGTCAGACAAACTATAAAGCAGAGTTTGTCTGACAGTAACAGGTGGAGACAGACTACTTTTACATAACTGGGAGGTATCAAATGTTATTGTCAGGATAGGCTAGTATCAGTTAATGACTTACTTAGTGTTTTTCATTCATCCATCTTCATTATTTGTGTTGTTTGTTCTGTGTAATGAGAGTAAAAAACCTTGCTGTTTATCCTTTATAGCACATTGACCAGAGTCTGCTGGAAACGTTGTACCGCCACCGCTCCACTTTAGAGACCATCTTCAGGATCGTAGACACAGACAACTCAGGTAAAATAATGGTTCATTAGTTAAAACATGCCTTTCCAGGTGCTTGTGTTTGTCATCATAAACACATATAACATGATATCCTGAAAAGATAAATATATGGCAAAAATGTCAAGAGACAGTTCTACCACCAGTAAAATAGACGTCAAGTATTAATAGATATTTAACTTTAATGAAATCATCATTTTCACTTCAAAATGTTGAAATATTGTAATTTTCTAATAATATGGACATTGAAAAAGAAGCAGATTCATTCTACAAAGATACTCTGTGATTCTGGTTTAAAAAAAAAAAAAAAAAAAAAAACAGTTCAGCGGAGGTGCAAAGTATGTCAGGACTGTGTGAAAAGATTGAGAGGCGTCTTTTAAGCTCAGACGCTGTTAATCCACCTGTAGCGTGCAACATCATGTTCCAGCATCCTGAATCGTGAGGATTAACCCACTGATCTATTGGTCGCGCTTTCCTCCACCACAAACACACACATACAGTGGCACACTTATCAGTGTCTCCCTGCTTCTTAGTTTGTTTTTATCCTGCCTCACCATCTCCTTCTATTTTTTGCCCTTTGCCCTTCTCCACCTCAGGCTTCATCACCATTGAGGACTTCAGGCAGACCTGGAAGCTGCTGAGCGTCTACTTAAAGATGGAGATCACAGAAGAGGCTATCTCTGACCTGGCCGTCACTATCGACAGCAACCAGGACGGCAGCATCGACATTGACGAGTTCATGGAGGCGTTCCGGCTCACGGACAAGAAGAGCCGACTGGAGCGAGGACGCAGCATGTTCATGGGCACAACCACCGACCTCACAAAGCTGGAGGGAAATCCCAACATTTGACCAGAGAGAGAGAGAGAGAGCGCAGACTGAAAACAGGCTTCTTGCCAGGCAGCAGGGAGGAGGAGGGGGGAGGAAGGGGAAGGGGAAGGGAAGGCAAGGCAGGCAACACAAGCTGTTTCAGTGACGCACATGAAGACGCAGGATATTGCAGAGCAACAGCCGCATGGATCACATGGGATTAGGAGGAGGTTAGAGTTCAGGGTGTTTGACCGCCAGCGTTTTTATTTCACGTTGTGAGGCGGTTTTACTGACAGAGCAAGTGTGGGTGAAGCACAAATGCAACTGCTCAGGAAAAGGGTGTCTTTTATTTGTTTAGACTAGTTGAAAAATAACACGGGAACAGAACCATGTGATTAGTGGAGAAAACAACAACATTCAAATTCATTCACATTCAGATGACCAGCATTCGAAACTCATAGTAAGTTCGTAGAGTCATAAAACAGTATAGCGCTGCAAATCCTTATTTTTTTCTCAATCAACTAATCAGCTGAGCCTTAAACAATCGTATTTCTCTGTTGACGTACATTTAATCACTGAGACTACGCACAAAGGTCTAAATCTGTTAATTCTATAGTTTTAAGTGTAAAGACATAAAAGTCAGGTTATCGTTGTCTCTTTTTCTCTTCAGTGTTAATAGGAAGGAGGGGGGATGGTTGGTGTTATATCCTGCTGTGTGTAACTGTTGTTTTTGAAAATCACTGTGCAGTCATTTCCTTTTTCCTTGATAGCCCTGCATCCTAACACCAACATTTCTGCAACTAAGCTCCTCCTAAAGACTTCATAGATACCAGAAACTAAAGTATAATGACTTTAGGTGATAACGAGGGTTGCTGCACTAATTCATTGTGGCTAAATGTTGCTGGTGCCTTAGCATTTGGAGTGTTTGAAGTTAAGTCCACTGTGCACTGATGATGTTTAGTTTCAGTGCTTCATGCCAACAATGCACCGGGACTGGTCTGGGTTGGGAAACGAGACCTCACCTTATCCAGAAGGAGAACTCATGATTTTATTTATTTACATAAATGCACTACAAATTGTTGCTTCGACGTTCACAGCAGTTGATGTTGTTCAAATAAGTAGTTGAAGAATTTATTCAACTGTGTAGTAATTGTCTGTTTTGGGGGCTCGATGAAGTACCTTCCTGGAGCTGCTTGTGTGGGGTTGGTAGTCTGCTTTTGCTACCTACAGAGAAAGCAGGCTCGCTGCTTCACCCTGTTTCCAGTCAGTATGCTAAGCTAACTGTTCCTTTAACGCAACCTGTTAAACCCATATAATATATATGATTTAATACAACTAAAAGATGTTTTCTTTGGTGTGAGTGTCAGTTTTATCGTTTGTTTTTCTGGCTTGGTGACCATGTAAATACATCTCACATGCAAAATTGTTGCATTTTTTTCTCTGTTGTTTTCTCCTTGTGTCCATGAAAGCATTTTGAAACCCTTCTCTAATATTACCAATATTCTCTAAAAGTCACAATGTCACAATATATAAAATATAAGGCAATAACCCAACGTATATAATATTTAAATGTTGACAGAAAAAAGACACCTTGTTTCTGTCAATAGATGATATAATTGGTACTATTAAGTCATTTACAATTACAAAAATTTAAAATATAGATAAAAGCCCTGGCACAGCGGCGACAAGGTCCAGGTTTGAGTCCAGCTTGGGCCTTTCTGGGTGGAGTTTCCATGTTCTTCCTGTGTCCGCGTGGGTTTTCACCAGGTACTCCGGTTTCCTCCCACCTCCAAAGACATGCTTGTTAGGCTGATTGGTGACTCTAAATTGACCCTAAGTGCGTGTGCGAATGGTTGTTTGTCTCTGTGTTAGCCCTGTGATAGACTGGTGACCTGTCCAGGGTGTACCCTGCCTCTCACCCGATGCCAGCTGGGATAGACTCCAGCAACCCCCGCAACCCTAGTGCAGGATTAAGCGGTATGGAAGATGAGATGAGATGAGATGAGATAAAAGCCCTATTATTTTCGCTGTACAAAGACTACATAAGGAGCTTAAGAGTGCTATCTGAATTTGAAATGAATGCAATCATAGTGTGTCCATAATAAAATATGTTATTGTCTAATTGTCTAAGAACATAAGATATTGCAGCAGAACAGGATTTTGTTTTCTCAGCCCAATGGCTCCCAAGTAGAGACTGTTTTTATGTCTAATCCTTTTAATTGTTCATAAAATATCAGATACATTTCAGGCAGTTTTGTCCATTTTTTGTGTGTTATACATCATAAAAAAGCATAAAATATTGACAAACTGTAAGTCAATATTTGACATAGCTTGTAAAATGACCAAATTAACTGTAATCAACAAAATTTTTAAGGCCAAGTATTACACATTAAGTGTGCATCATTTAATCTAAATTAAATATTAATTGAATGTTTATTTATATATTGTAGTGTTTTGTGTGTGAGGCAACAATCAGGCTGAACATGGCTTCAGAACACTCTCTATTTCCGGGCAACAGACACACACTACAGGCGCCGCTTGGTTCAGTAAACACAGTCAAAAAGGTGTTGGCCAACCAGAGCCTAACCCAGCAACTAACTGCTTTAATTCACTTCAATCTATTACATATATAAAAACAATAAATTTGCATTTAAAGTACTAATGTACACATACAAGTGAGCAAAGTGTTCTAATGTGTTCTAGTCGACTCATCTAGTGTTTAACAGTACGTTAGTATTTTCTGGCTGAGCAGTAGACTTTTTAGACCCACCAGCAGGAGGCACAACAGACCAGTCAACTCAACATCAGCTTCTCTGCACTGTGTTCAGACAAACCAGAGGGAATTTAGGGGGTTTTAGCAGCATGTGAGCTTCTCAGGTGAGGGCAGCAGATTTCACTGGCAAGTAATCATCGTCAAAGTGGGTCTAGATCCAGTCAGGTCCATAAGCTGGTATTGTTAGGCATTCTCAAACATATGCTAAACTCTTGCTGGAATAACTATATAAAAGTAATAAAAGTAAAGTTTGGCAGTTAAGCAAGTTATTTGACAGATTAGGATAGCATCAAAACTTTTGAAATCCACGCCTCAACCATACACTCCCTCTAAAGCTCATTCATTTCAGCTACCTGCTGGATTTTATATTCCTCTGTAATGACATGGAGCCTTACATTTCTAATTTTATTCATCTGCTGTTTTGCTGCTACCATAATTAATGTAAACAGCCTTTGATTTACACACCCTGTGCTCAGTTGTAAGCAAAATAGAAGAAAGATGACCAAGCATGTCATGAAAACCTTGTATTTCTCATCATTATATAGATTTAATTAGTAGAACAGATTGATACAGTGGAGAAAATAAGACGTCTTTAATTACATTACAGCTGCTTAAAAAGGAAACAGTACGCTGAGGTCTTAAATTCTGCATTTCTGCTGGTGATTGAGATGATCATCAGTCTCGTGAGCTGTGGTGAGTACAAAATGCGTGATATCTGTTGTTGAGTGTGGAGCTTGTTTGTTTTGACTACAGCCAACACATGGATCAGGATCACATGAAGACACAGAGGGTATCCACAGATGAATTTCTCTGATACTTTAAAATCAAACAGTGGTCTCACCAAACACTAATTTAATTTAATTTAATTTAATTTATTATTACTATTTTTTAGGAAACGTGTGTGAAAACAGTCTTTTTCCCTAATGTATTTTTGAATCTCACCATTGAGAGTGTTCCCCCCAGCGACCGAGGCTGACATGCTGCCGCCACCACCCCCAACACAGAGGCTCACACACTGGTGACAAAGAGGATGGCAGTTAGAGGCAGAATAGAGTATTGTTTGCTGTCTGCAGGTGGTCTTACAGTTGTGAAGCTGCTGGAGCTCTGTCCTAATGAAGACGTCTGACAGAAGAATTTAGAGTCAAATGGAGCGTAACTCCAGCTTCAATCACGCATGAAGGGTTTGGCTTCAACTGCAGGCCTATAGTTGTTTATTAAAGTTAGATTTAAATACCTCCACGGTCTTGGTATTCTATTAAAATGCCTGCAGTTGTAACTTATTCTGTGTTTGTGAAGCTCACTGTATCCCAGCAGAAATAAATGTTCATATATTCAGCTTTCAGCACTTGATGCTGCTTCTTTTAACACATGACTGGTTCCTTAAAAACACTGCACATGGAACATTCATCTTCACCATGTAAACCCTAATAAACCAATGTTTCCTAAAAAGTTTTTCTCTGTCGGCTTCGAAGTCACATCAAGCTGCTAACTCCCTTGTAAAGAAATGACTGACTCAGACATCATCTTCAGCACCAGCTGGAAACTGTTTATCTCATGGGTCTTTTGAAAAGATTTCCTTCGAAGGTTACCAAGGAAGACTTACAACTGTTTTTGGAAACTTGGAATTCTGTATCTCCATATTTGGAAAAATGTCACATTCTCAGTGCTTATGTGCGCTCACTAGAAAATCTTGACAGTTATTTGAAGTTTTAGTCTTACTCCTACATTATTGTTGCAATAATTTAACACTATACTGTAAAGGAACATGTTGAACAACACGGGTCCTTGTAAAGTAGGCCTACTGGATGCAGAGAAAAGATCCTGAGAAGGAAAAAGTTTGATGACATTTTTTGTTTAATGACAATGACGATGACAGTGAATAAATGTCAAACATTGTCTGGTTTCAGCCTTTCAAAACAGATCATGTGCTCCATTTGCTATAAATGTGATGTCTCTTGGTTGAAACAAACAGGACCTCTGGTCACATCATTTTAGGATCCTGTAACGGGTTATGTCTCTATTTATTGAGTCTAATATTTTTGGTTCACAACGTGAACAATAAATAGGTCTCAGGAATGTTGCCTCATTCCCAGGATATGAGGGAATAAGGCCATTAACAAGACAGGAGACCTAATTTCCTACCTAGAAAATGTGAGTTTATATAACCCTTTCTACCTACTTAACTAAATCTATTTAACTGAACTGTTTGTTACTTGAAGACATTCAAACGCCTGAAAGTTGTTTAAACCAACATCAAAGTCAGACTCCAGACTCACTCATTCAATGCTTGATACAATATTCATCAGTATGTTTAGATTACTCTGTGGCACTCAGAAAGTGACTTGCTCAGGAGTATGTATCTTCATAAAAGAGCATACATGCCTTTAGAAAACTAAAATGTATGTACTCAGACAAGGAAACCTTGTATTAACGTTGAGAACAATGAAAGACTTGAACAGCCCCACCTCTATACTGGACAATTCAATGTCTTGTTAGTCCATGCATACTTTTGTTCATTCATTCATTAATTTCATGGATTACTGTATATAGATAGATAGATAGATAGATAGATAGATAGATAGATAGATAGATAGATAGATAGATAGATAGATAGATAGATATTCAGGTAAAATTAGAAATCAAGTTTACCATTTTTTCTAAAATAAAAATAAATAAATAAACTCAATGATTGCTATATTCATAACAAAATAATGATTAATAAAAGAGTATAAGCATTTAAAACACTGATTCATTGTTATATTTTCTTTATTTGTGACTCATAACTCCTTTAGCTGTCTGTGTACTTTCTTCTTTTTGCATTGGATTCATGTTTTGGCAAAGTGATAAAAGAAAAGTAGTCATGCTGATAAATAGGCTAAAGATATTTAAGGAAGACAAAAGTGAACCCAACTGAACTCTTCCTCCTGAGGATACCCTCATCCCTTCTGAATGTTAATCAAGCCCTAAAAGGTGATTAACTCCAACTTAATTTAAAAACTGAAGGAGAAAATATGGCATGCTGATGCCGGCAGACCCTGAGACAATCACCTTGAGGACAGAGACATATGATTCTCAGTTCTCAGAAGAGCTCAGACAGGAAGAACCACCCTGAGGCTAAAAGGCAGAATAACAAACACAAGGTTGATGCTGTGCACACACGTTGTGCTATTGGGAATTTGTGGCCTTATCTTTCACACAGGTGTGAATGACAGAAATGTGTAACCACGTTTACTGCTAGCCTGAACTTGTTGCAGTTCATATGGAGGTTTTTATGCTCAAAACAGTGAAAGCATGGGTTTGAAAAGGAAGCAGAGTCATGTTTTGTTATCTTTCTTCCCCTGAATTTACTGTTTGTGCAAATGATGAGGCAAAAACAAATCCTTGCTCTTTACTCTTTCAGGAAAAAGAAATACACTTTATCAAACAACTCACGGCCAGCTCTGAAGTGTATTACTAAGTGCCCTTGAAATAATATATTACTAGTGCGACAGGTACAGGATAAAACTTTCATTTCAGAATTCATTTCTACATTTATGCAGTTCAGTGCAAGACGATACTTACAGCTCTTGTAAGTTAAGATATGCACATCTAGCTGGAGCTTACTGGAGCTTCTAACAACTTAGAGATTAACTTGTAGATGATGTTACACTCAAAATGTTTGGTTTCATCTTAAATGTGATCAGTCGCACATAAGTAAATGTAGAAGAGGAAGAAGCGCAATATTACCTGTTAAAATGTGTAAACGTGCAAAGGAGCATAAAATTAAAAACAAATTACACCAAGTACCTCAAATATATACTCAAGTACAGAACTTGAGTGGATGTATTTGCTATCCAATTTCCAAAGTCAATAGATTTGTTCCAACTGTGTACACATGCTCATGTTTGTACCACCACCAGTCAGTTCATCCAGTTAGCATAGCTCATTTGGTTAGCATAGCTTAGATCAGCAAGGCCCGTTGCATCTTTGTTTCATCAGTACACTCTTTAAATGGTACTACTAATAATGGTTGAAAGAGAGAGAGAGGTTATGTCAATCACAAACCTCCTTAAACCAATGAACCTACATCTTTCGCTTATTAAAATGAAAAGCAAATTTTCACATCTTAAATTCTGAAAAACACTTTAAATGATTATGATTATAAAAATTCTCATTGGTTTGTGTTCACATTGGGTTATGAAAGCATTTGAGTCTGAAAGGTAACTAGGAGTAATGGATTAAAGACTAGTGCATTTCTAGTAACTGGCAAAAATCCTCAGTTCTCCCCTATACAGCAACAGTGGGGGTATGGCAACAAAATCACCCGTCATTCCTATATGCACCAATCACATCACATATCTGGGAGTTTTGGTGCCTGAATTTGACCAGTGAAATCTGAGCGAACCTTTAAACACCAAAAGAAACACGGAAAACCACAGCACAAGTAATCAGCTTCAGCAGAGGGAAACTGTGTGAGTTTTACCATCACACATGAATACATATGTTTTCCTCTGAAGGTAGGCAGTTAAACAAAAGACAGCAAACAGTGTGAACTTTGCATTTGACTGCAACTTTTATTTTTATTTTTTTTTTGCAAATACACTAGAAATGTTTACAAAAGCACTGTAGAAACATCTGTGCAGTGTAAATTATCAAAACTAAAAATGGATATTACCTTTAAATCATTTTGCACCTAACATGACAAGGGGGATTGTCATTTTCAGCAGCAAAACAAATTAGTAGATTTCAAAAGGAAATGTCTGTTAGTGACTTTAGAATATTGGAATGGGGAGATGTTGTTATAAAACGAAAATGAAGGAAAGTAATAATAAAAGGATGTTATGGCACACATGCTCATCCCTGAAGGAGGGCTTCATTCATCTAGATATGTTACACAGCATTAATGTTTTACTCAGTCAAGATAATCAGCCTTCCAGTAAATCTCTACAGTTTGACAGAGATGGTGCATCGCTCCACAGACATACTCGTCCAACACAAACACGCAAAACTCCAACCACTCCCAGTTCCCAGTGTCACTTACTGGTCCATCTTTTAAAACTTTGTATGTGTTTTAAGTGTGAAAACAATTGAAATGATCATCAACGAAATGTGCTTGTAGTCAAGCCGAATATTACTTTCATGAAATAAACAACTAAATCACACTACAGAAATAAAGAAAACACTCGTATGAGTGAAACTAACAAAGATTTCGGGAAAAAAATAAACATAAATATCATGTGGCCCCATATAAAACATCAACAATTTATTTTACATACTCTGTATTGCTTCGTCTTACATAATACTGAGATTTTTTATTTATTTATTTTTTTGCCCATGAAGAGCATGGATTACTTTTGTTTGCTTTGCACTGGGTGAATAAAAGCAATACCAACCAAACATCTAATTTCATGTATTTATGTTTGCCTTGATGTAAAAAGGCACATACACACGTGTTAGTGCAACACGGCTGCAAATACTTCACAAAAGTGGTGGCACGATTCTTTTTTCTTAAAAAAAAAAAAGGAAGGCGGTGGTTTTGTGGCACAACCGTTATCACAGAAAGTGGTAAGTAAACACGGTGCCGGGGCAAATCTATCCGGGTTATCTTTGGTCAAGCAGGGACGAGCCAATGGGTTTGAAGGATTAGACTCAAAGGTCGGTGTAGTAGACTGAAGAGGAGTGATGGCTCAGGTGTGCGTGTTTGAACAGTGACACAAGCACACATACACAACGCTCTGGATTAAGGTATTTCTGGTTCGGGTCACGATATTTGAAAAGGTGAACAACGATGAACTGCGAGTTTGCACAGGGAGGTGGTCACGTGCATGTAGGCAGAGTAAAAAGGCCTTTAGTGAATAGACTTCACTTCAGAGAAGCAGCTCAACATTGTTGGCTGTATTTGCTTTGTGGCTTCCAGTTAAAATACTGTTAACACTCTCATGTCAGTTCAGACTGGAGCAGAGACGGTTAGCTTAGCTTAGCATGAAGACTAGAGGCAAACAGCTAGTGGAACTTCCTTCCAGCATCTTTAAACATAGCTCTTGTTTTACCTTTTAATCCATACAAAAAGTCAAAACGACTGCAGATTTATTTCCTGAACTATGCACATTAACTCATGTGCCGTAAAGATGTCTTGGAGCTTGGTTCTGTTACAGCATGACACATGCCAGCTAGTGGTTTCCCTGTGTTTGCAGGCTTTGCGCTAAGCCAAGTTAATCGCCTCCTGGCTGGAGTCTTAATGAACAGAGTTGTAAAGCAAAGAAGTGTTCGTTTTAACTAAACTGTTGCTTTAAAAGTACTCTCCATGACCGTGTTATTAAACCCAGAATGTGACTTTGGCCACCCATCTTAGGTGATGCAAAAGCAGCTCGCCCCCTTTCCAGAAAAGTCAAGTTTACTAAGCTCATAATAAGAAAACCTCAAGAATACACAATACATGTGATATGGTCACGTTGGAATGAGATGTTAAGTGTGATACAACAGGTTTCTAATGATAACTGTAACTGCTAATTCCAGTAAATGGCAGCAAGCTTTGGGCTTTGTATCTTGTGCTCAGGTGTGAAAGGGTTGACAACACAAAAAGCCTACCAGGTTTAAGACTTGAAAAAACAGCCCCTGTGGCTCAACCTGAAAATGCTTTGGAGCACATTATGGTAAATACTCGAATACAAGTCCATAGGTTATGGCATTTTTAGCAGCAATAACAAATACAAAAGTATATCAAAAGAAGACACTCCATGTGCTGAAAAGCAAGTAACACAGAGGCTTGGTTGGTCTGTTGTCCATTCACAACAACAGCCTTCACGACTAATACAAGCATGACAAATGGTTGAAATGTACTGAACTCGTGGACCACTTCCATTGAAATCATCAGAACAAAAAAAAAAGAAAAAAGAAAAAAACATACAGTGAAAATACACAGGGCACAATTTCCAGGCAAACTGCAGGGAATTTTCCACGTTGACAGTTTTTTTGCCTTAAATTCACTTCCCCCCCAGAGAACTCCGGTGGGTTTTATCACGTGACGAGACAAATGTGGCGGACAGAGAAATTGAAAGACAACATGAAATGGATAAGACAAACAGTGACTCAAGTGCTGTGTGCTGAATTTGCCTGAATGCCTACAGCTCCTTGGCAAACTGAATGACTGCACAGCGGCGAGGGGCGCGCAGAGCTCCCATCAAAGTCACGGCACTTGACAGTGTTTTTGACAGAATCAAAAGAGTCTGGTAGCCTTGTGTGAGGACTGGTCTAACAATCCAAATTGTGCTTTCTGTAACACGAAACAGTGTGGATGTACAGGAGCAGTGGACACCAGAGCGAAGTTAGTGTCTTCTCAGCACACACAGAAGGACTGTTTGCTGGATTTGGTCAGAGGTATCTCAACTGTTCCCCTTTTTATATGTACAATAACTACAGTTCCAGCTTATTTGAACCACATATGAAAATAAAGACTGCGCTGAACCATCGTAAGGCAGAAAGCAGGTTCAATCGTCCCTTGTAAGTTCTGTGGGCATTTGTTCTTCCTTTTTGTTTAATGTGTGGGGACGCTAAAAAGTGCAGCTTTCCAAACTATTTTTCAGCTAACTGGTCGTCACCTTGATTGGGGAGGACTATGAAATGTTCTCTAGGACTCTGGTAACTGGTGTTTTTAGGGGAGGATAAACGCGAGGCGTAGGGGAGGATAGGGGCTCAAATTCATGGTTACTTCAGGTGTCACACTTCAGCCTGCCTGCAATCGAAAAAACAAGTAGTTGCCCAGTATCCACCAAAACAGGACACTGAAGTGTCAGATAAGGTGCACACACACTTTCACTAAGTGCAATGTATGTGTGTGGGGGTGCACTATTTCATCTAAGGAGGAAAGGCAGAACATTATAAATAGTTTGGCTCAGTCTGTTCTTTCTTCCTTCCTTTACAAAAGAACACATCATTAATCATTAAGTTTTGTTACCATACTCTGAGCCCATCAGCTGAGAGGTTTGTTCTATTGATTGGTTACAGGTACTTCCTAAACTGATGACAGGGACTTCCTAACTTGTTGGGTTGGTTTCCTTCTCTCACAACACTGATGGAAAGGAAATAGCAAGAATACGACTCTAAGAGCACCCACCAGTGTTTGGGATTGCTAAACACACTTTGACCCTTATTAGATGGATTAGGTGGAGTCTGCTCAGAAGATCGTGCGTCCGTGTGCAACAGCGATACCTATGCTACGGTGTTCCCTTAGAAGAATAAAAGAGAAGGCTTGTCCCTTCATCTTCAGACCCAACCAGGATGGAAATGAGGATTAGAGTGTGGAGTTGGTCGTAATGCAGTACTGCAGGATGTGAAGGCCGTGCTCAGCAGGCGGAGGAGGGTGGACAGTCATTAAGAGGGCTCAGTGAGAGAAGCAATGTCTTTGTTGACTAAACAATTAGTGGGGTTTGTGTCCCACCGCTTTCCCCATACTATCCCCCCACCCCCAAAATAAAGTGAAAATAATCAACTGTGTATGCAAACCCCCACCCATGGTAATGTAACACCTCTGTGCTCTTCCCTCAGCCCTCTTCCTGAGCTCCACAGTTGGAGAGGGGATCCTCAATCAACACTTCTGGGCCTCCACTGGAGACATGGCAATGTAGGAGCCGTTCCTCATTGGCTGGTTGGCCGGCATTTCTGACGAATCACTGGGTTTGTCGCTGACCTGAGTGTAGGCCGTGTCATCTTTCGCCGTCTGAGGGGACAAAAGGTGTCAGTGTAAACCACAGAAATGGCAAGACGTCCAAATATTGTCTTCCACTCAACACTAACATCAAAATGGGACTAAATGTTATGACTGAAATGCTCAAAGTTAATGCACAACACTGTAAATATGCAGCCACCATAGAAAACAGGAACTTAAAAACAAGAACCCAATAATACACTGTGAGGCAAGAACTTAAAAAAAGGATTATCATGCCCCATAAAAATAATTAAAATGATAATAACCAAAGATGATGATGGTCAACAAAATGAAGAGAATAGAAAACAAGGCAAAACTCAAGACTTACAGCAAAAGAATGAAAAGCTTCAGTAAAATCAATACGTTTTACTTCATTCTAAAAACAGAAAAAGAAAAAAAAGGGGGGTTACAGAAAATTTAAATTAGAACATGGTTAATACAATACTTCTTGACATTGCAATTAAGCATGACATGAGCATTCTCCTCACATTAAACTAAATGTCTTTCTGTTACTATGGTTATTTGCTTTCTTTGCAAGATAGATGAGGAGATCAATACCACTTTGACAACAGCTGGTAGCTTGCTAGCCTAGCTTGGCATACAGCTTGGAAACCGGGGCCAACAGTTAGCCTGACTCTGTCTGGACGCAGTGAAATCCAAATGTCAGCACAAGTGAACATCACCGATTAGAACTTGGCCATTTAACGTGCACAAAAGCCAACTATTCAGTGATAGTGGATTTGTTATTGCTGGACAGACGCAGGCTACCTTGTTCTCTGCATTTCCAGTCATTCACATAAGCTACGCCAGACTGACATTGGTCTCCTCATTTAATTCTAGGCACAACAAGTGAATATTGCATTATCAGACCATTTCTTAACATGCCGCAGACCTCCCTCTACAAGTCATTGACCTGGCCTGAAATAATCTGAAAGCTGTGAGGTCAGGGTTCTGGGCTACTACAGATAAGAGGAGAACATGTGCTGTACATCATTCCTAGGTTATTCTTGTTCAATGAACTACGGCTACGCTGGCTCATAGCTGCTCTGACGAAAGGCAAACTAAGATACTTCTTCTTCCTGAATTCAGCAGGGATGCATCAACTGTTAGAACACATTCAGCAAGAAAAAAAACAACATTTGAAAACCGCTCATGCGGGCTTTGCGGCACAGGACTCATGCAATGTGTTAGTCAACATGCGTGTAGCTTTGGGTTACGCCGTCAGCAGCGCGGTGCACGTGATGCAGGACACTGTTAATCATGCAAAAACCCAGTCAGAACTTAAAAACCTCTAGCGTTTACTGTGACATCTAACTACCGTCTACCATCAGGCCTAGGTCTCATTTACACTGTGAGCTACTGTCAGTGGGTAGCACACGCCTCACACGAATTTACTGTGTGGATTATTACTACAGTTTAGTCCACAGCAACAAGTGCGGCCCTTACCTTCTTCTGGCGGTTTCTACAGAACAAGACGACGAGCACCAGTAGCAGGATGATTCCCATGCCCACAATGAGCAAAGGGAAGTTTGACACCAGAGTCACGATAAGGAGCAGCGTCCTCATCTGCGATGCTGAGTCATCATCAACAGTTGCAGTCTAGAGTGGGAAAGACGCCAGTATTGATTTATAACTCCCTTATGGTTATTGGAACAGGTTTGGTTTGGTTAGTGCTAAAGGGGAACGCCTTACCTCATTGACAAACATGATGGGGAAAATGGTTTCATTGAGGTGCTTGGTTGTGCTGTAGGACAGAGAGAGAGAGAGAGAGACATGGAGGTGAGGAATAACATCAAGTCTAAACATGCAGCTGACATGGTGACATGAGTGAAGCAACAGCAAAGTGGAAAAGGGTTTGACAAAGTTTGACTTACGGGAAGCCTGTAACCCTTTTCAGAATTATGTTGAGCTGAGCTCTCTTGCAGGCACGAATGGGAACGCCCGTCGTCTACAGGAGATTGAAAGAAAAACATCTTATCTTTCTGATAATTGTTACACGGTGGAGGAAAACTGCAGTCCCGTGTACTTGCACTGAAACCTGTCTGTATAACATTTTACACCTTCGCCATATAAAGCTACATGTGTCACAGGACCACGCACATGTGAGTGAACATTTAAACTGACGTTAGGTGGGTTGGGCTGGGGGAATTCATTGTCAATCGGTTTTATTATAGTGTGCTTTATGAGAATTTCAAGAGCACGCCTGTACCACTACTTCTGGTAGTAATGACATATTCACTGTTCACTGTTGTTTAAAGAAATGATAGAAAGAAGCTGCATATTTGTTGAGCACTGTTCAATAAATAAAAAAATTCTCCTTCAGATCAGACAATCAGACTGAGGTTCAACACACGCCCTCAAGTGTTAGCCATACCGGCTGCAAGTCCAGGTACGTCTCATGCTCCTCCTGGTTGGGATTAAGTCCGTCAACAGCATTGATGTATGCAGGATCCGCTTGATAAAAGTGGGGGAAGGATACCACGACAGGAGCTCCTTTAAAGAACCAAGACAGTCAAACACATCAGTGAGTTAAGTTTGTGTCCTAAGTTCAGTCAGCCCAAACAACAAGGGTAAAAAAAAAAAGAATCAAAGAAGAAACATAAGATAAGCGGCAGCACTATCTGGTGTTTTGCACCGACCACAGATACAGTCGAATCTCCAAATGATATTGTGCAGCAGAGAGCTAAAGGAATGTCTGCTTCGTGTTTATTGAGCCGAAATAATGATTAGCTGACACAAGAAAGACAACAGGCTCTGGTCACCGCGCGTTTATCATTCTTTGGAATGAGAAAATCTGTTATGGGTTTATTATGATCATTTCCTTAGTGAGGTAGACACCAAATTCTATATCCTGCCACGAAAGATGATTAATGCTCGGCCTTCAGTCAAAAGGAAATGTCAAACCACCATCACTACCCAGGATTTGTTAACAGTTTGTTTTCAGAAAGTAAAGTCCTTGGATCATGATACAGTGATCTCAAAATACTAATTAACACAGCTCTTCAGAATGGCCTTGATACTAAGAAATGGTGTATTAAATGATTGCGAACAAATTCTCAGAGCCAGCTATGTTAAAGTAGAGGGAGAAGTAGGAGTATTTACATTAAAAAGATTATCTAATATTTTGAAACCATGGGAGGAAATGCTTTATTAAACATTTTGTTGGTTACGATTCACAGAGGTGAAGACTGATAAGGTAAGAAAGAAAATGTATCTGCTCCAGTTACTGGCAATTAAAGACACCATAAAGATTTTCATGGTTTCCGTGGTTCGATGTTTTTACGTCCCACACACAGGCAGTTTCGTTTTACACATGACAGGCCTCAGTGAAGCGTCACAAAAATAGCACCAATCAGGTGTGTTTCCCTCAGTGTTTAAATTTGAGGAAGTTACACAGACAATCAACCAGACTTGAACTTAGTGAGCTGAACCTGTAGCAGCCATTTTAAAATAAATAAATAAATAAATAAATCTGTTCAACGCCTCTACGGACGTATTTACAGTGCGTTTTCTACCACTGACACATTTTAGAATGATCAGATAAAATCATAAATTAATAAATATTTTTCATATACAAACAGTAAGGTCCAGGGTTTACAGTAGCATATCTGTTAGTGATACTACAACATGGGCATGTGTCAAGCCCAGTGGAAACAGCCTTATCTGGGCAATCACACTCCATTCAATGACTACCATAAAATACTTAGATCACCTTCACACAGTCAGCACAGTTAATCATTGATCCGTGTATTGAGTAAAAATCTGGCATGCTCAAATAGTGGGAATGTCAGATTGTAACCCATGGGTCATGGTAGTTGACCGTGTCATGGGGTTGGCTTGTCCTGATCAAAGGGGAGTGGGTGGTGGGTAACTGGGCCAGGCTCTGTGGTAATTGATTTGGGGCCACACTGGAGGGTGAAGCGGAGCAGTGACACCTACCTTCTCGACAAACGCTGACTTTAAGCACCCCGGTGCCGAGGCAGTCTCCAGCTGGCACACAGAAGCCTGCGTTGGTGGGGTTTTCTTTGGGGCTCATAAGGACATCCCTGGGGGGTGCAAAGCGGTAAGCCTGGATCCCTTTCACCTCCACGTCTTTCACATAGGCAAGATGAATCGAACTGAGGGCAGACAGGAAGAGCTCAGTACCTACTTCGAGGAAAAACAAAGTACTAAAAAGCACCACATCCAGAGGAAGGAAAATGACTTCTTTTTCACCAACATTTGGCTTAACAATAAGCACATATCCTACGCAGAAGGTCATTTCCTGTGTAATGATCTCTTGTGTCATGACTTCATTCAGAACTTGGTGAATTTGAGGGCACAGTGGTGAATGCTCAGTGGGAGCACTGGTCCTTGTCCTGCTACAATGCTTTGACTGTAAACACATGTATTCCACTTAAGCGCATGTGCATACCGGCAGAGATCAGCAGCAAAGATGTAGAGCAGCTCGTTCCTGTTTATCAGCGGGTGGAACACAGCACCGTCAGTACCGTTGATCATGTTGCTCTGATTGGAGGACCACCACGACATCTTCCTATCGATCAAAAAGAAACAGCTGATGTTAGCGGTGGAATACTGGATTTTACTGTGCACTTTAAATGAATAATAAATTGACAGATTCGTTCAGGACATAGAAAGAAAATGCTGAAATTTTATTTCAAATTTTCCCATTGTTCCAATACTACATTTTAGATGCTGAGTTTATCAAGAGTGCAAAGTCTCTCTGGATGGCCGTTCATTCATTTTGTAATTCTGCTCTACCTACAGCCAGGGAGCAAAGACCTTCTCCTCTGGACTTTTGGATACAGATTGTGCAACAAAGTAAATGTGAATATCATGACTGGAAGGAAGCGGGAAGCTCTGTGCCGGCAAATTGTTTCCTGTCTTTCAGAAAGGCAGCAAAAGGGGACAAAAAAATCTTCACAAACAACTGACTATGCCTAATGTGCATCTTTACCTCAGGCCATTCCACGTGTCGATCTTGCCATAATCCATGTAGTTCTCCTCGCCAGTGTGGAACACAAACTCTCCTTCATGGGTGCCATTTTTCTGTGGAAAATAAGGCACAAGGTTCACACTGAGCTGAGGAACCAATCTCTCAACTATTTCACACAATGATACAAATGATAAACTCCTTTGTTCTTAGAACACAAGTGACTGTAGACCAACTACACTGAACAACACAAAAACAAAGAGCAAGAACTTCATACTGCTATTTTGGAGTACATTATTATGTTAACACCAAATGTTACATTTTTTCTTACAAAATTAGGCATTTTGTCCAACCAATTGATCAGATCTAGGTCAGCGTGACATATGAACAAATGGTATGTAATGAGGATCACATGGAGGGTGGTGTGTCCTCCTTTGTAAAGCTGCAGACGTTGCCATATAAACAGGAAGTATATGCACTCCATCAGCATGTGGCCAAGATCACTTCTCTTATGTGGCGCTACCGCAGGTTTCCTTCAGTCATAAGTAAAAGGTTTCCTAGGGCGTCGAGCTTTATAAAAAAAAAATAAATAAAGTGATTCAAACCTCAGCAGCAAACAATCTTACCTTCCACATCAGTCCAAAATATTCATCTACGTCAGGCTTTACGTTGCGAAGCTTTGAAAGAAGAGGGTCCTTGAAGCCCCACAAAATCTCATGCACTGTGCGGTTAATGAACAACTCCACACCCAGACTGCTTATGTACATGGAGACAAGAGGTCGCACAAAGAATGAGTAGGAACTCATCTCATTCATCACTGCCTAAGGAAGAAAGAGCAAGAAAACAATATGTAGTTAGAGAAAGGAAAGACTGGGACACAAAAGTCAAGAAAGCTCCTGTTGGCAATACTTGATGTCTTTTTTTGTGGAACAGGTCAGGGTAAATATGTTCAAGTTCACTCGGTTTTTATATTGTAATTTTAAGGACAATGGTTAGAAAAAACATGACAATAAAACTCAGGGTGAATAACTAGAGAAATGCCAGAACAAATTGTTCTGTATGGGCAAACTATCTCACCACAAATGGGATGTTGACGGTCGTGAGGATGTCAACTGTGGGATCACCGGATGACTTCTCAGGCACATAGACAAATGTTTTTGGGTTCAAGGCGTAAACCTTGGTGCCGTTCTCCAGGAAAGTTACATTTTCCCGGGGCCTGTATTCTCTGGTGTAGACAGGACATTGCTTAGTTAGTCCAGGTGTTACACGACAAAATACACACCACTCATTATTACACACATTTTTTAAGGCTTCACAGTAAACTTACCTGTACGTATATGGTCCAATCTGTTTGACAGCTGCCTTCTTGCCTGCCAAGAATTCCCCTGGATTGGTCACATTGAAGAAGTAGTACTCCACATAAACAGGTGGAGGTGGATTCTTCCATGACTCAAACATTTGGCTCTTCTCGGTCAAAGTAATTTCCTGTCAACAAAGAAAATATACATTCAGACTGATAATCAGCAAAAAATAAATAAATAAATGCCACGGCACAATACGCTGCCATACACATTTTAACTGAAAATGGTGAAAGATGTATTTGGTTTCTTAATTTTTGGGGTTACTTTCACAGCTCCATTCTGAATGAGCACCAACTGAGAGCACAACGTGGCCATTTTCTGCAAGGAGAAACCCCCGAGGGAGGCAGAGAAAAGTCCTTCACAGCTGAAAGGCCATCAGGACGGATTGCAACTCTTTGCAAAAAACTGCACATAGTCTCCAGCTACAGCAAGTCTAGGCAGGAACCAGAGCGTGGGCTTCCAGTCGGCCCACGCAACTCTGCAATGACGACCAATGAGAGAACATTAAAACTATAGTTTCACTCTGAATTACTAGGGTTTTGTTGTGTAAAGAAAAACATCCGAGGAGTAACTGCCTGTGTGTGACATAAGCCTGGCTGCTACATGTCTGAACACGAAAAACACTAATGTTTAACTTGCATCAGTACGTGAAAGAGAACTGAAGCGCTTCCAGTGTGTTGACTGGAGGTGTCTGTTGACCAAGCAAACATTTTCCATTCTTGGGAATGTATTTTTAAACTTAGATAAGAAGAAACTGCTCGCTTCCTCTTCTTCATGGTAGACTTCCTGAAGACCCTCTGTCCCCACAGTACAGAGAGGTGCCCTTGAGCGAGGCCATACATTGTGTTCTGTGGCCTTACACAGGCACTTACTGTTGAGACAATATAGCTTAAGGTGTGGCCCACTTCCTGTTTGGGTTTCAACATCCAAATGTGTTTTGCTCCATTTGCCTCTTTAGAAGAACCCTTTTAGGTGCCACAGGGCTCAGCCAAAATATCACATCTATCAAGATATTGGTCATGTCAAACAGCTGAATGATTGTGTTTTAGTTTGGCATCACAACTGCATGACTGTTTTTGCAGAAAGACACGAGACTTAGTTAAGAGGAAACAGAGATATGTACGGAGTAGGGTCCCCTTGAATTTCGATGATTCTGCTTCTAATTTTAGGAAATGAAAGCTAATAACTGATGTAAATGTCTACAACAGGAGTTCAGGGCACTGCAGGACAACGTATTTCAACAAATCAGCAGAAATGACAGCAGAATGAGTTGCCCTATTGAAACTAAATGCAAATTCACTCAGCTGTGATTGTGGCCCGCACAAGCCTCTGTGTTTGTTAACCTTGAACAAAGGTCTTTCAAAAGGCCTTCAAAGTTTTATGGCCATCATTTATCTATAAAAAAAAAACTTGTTACCAACAAACACTCGTCAGTGCACTAAAAGCAGCGTCATTCACATTAGCCGGTGGAAAGGTTGATTCACACACTACTTGAGGCACAGCTCAGCTGATGTGACAAGTTTCACAAAAAGAAAATCTTTTAGTCAATTTTCATCAAGTGCTGCACTTTACAATCTACAGTCACACAACTGAACTCAAATGTGTTGTTTACACTAGCATGACCTTGTTCTCAAATGCTACTATACCACAGGGAAATGTCTCTGAGAGGAGTGTCAGGAGTGGGTGTGTTCTGTCTTCAGTTTCGTCATCGAGTTGGGATAGGCCGAGGCTGAACGAGGTACAAGGAATCAGGAGTTTGCGCCCTGACAAAAATCATAGCCTCAAGGCCCGTGAAGTCTGTCAAATTCCTCGAGTCTTTTGTGCTGCTGCCCTCCACACCCATCACAGCAGAAACACAAAGTCTGTGTCCTGGAGGCAGCTTTGACTTGTCCCAAACAACTCTGCGACATCATTATTACAGAGAGTGCCACATTCAAAGTCAGATTAGGCAGACCTCTGGAGTCGGTTCAGTGTGTCAGCCTAATGAAACGGGAAGACTGAGGCGAAAGAGGATTAGCTATGCTGTCATTTCATGTAATCGCCGGCCACATCAGAATTAGGTCCCCCGTTGATGAACTTTGACAAACTGCCTTAATTTGGGTCTCTGGGATGCTGCCATGAGTCAGAATGAGAGAAAAATGAGACTCAGGTCTGAATTTAAGTCCAGGAGGAGAAAATCATGTCAGTGAGGCAGTTGTTTGTAAGTCCGCAACCAGGACAAACGGCGTGTGGACTTTCTCTGCAGTTCCTACCCCTTTTCTTCTTCATAACAGGGAGAGACAACTTTGTGAAACAGCCAAAGAGCAGAGGTATTTTAAACTGCACAGGGCATCCACTGATATATGTCACTAGAGGAATGTAAGGAATTTTACTGAGGAAAGGAGCAGCATGTGGGTCCGCAAAAGATGAGAGGGTGTCAGCTGCACATACCCCCCACCAATTGGGCTGCCACTCCAGCCCACTTACATAGCCTATACTATGATATATATAAAAAAAAAGCGCATTCCTTTCTAAATGTCATCTAATGTTTTGTTAAATAACTAATCTCTAAATTATCTTAAGCCAGAGAAGTACCTGACTAATATGAGATGCTGTGGAAACAGAGCCATACTGCTACCTAAAAAAATAAATGATAAAAATCAGGGTTGGGACGCAATACTGTTCAGATCCGTTTTCAGGACCTATACCTAATATACCTGATATACTGACACAGCGGAAATATCCCTCATCAGTGTGGAGATGTTTAAGGATTCATGAATCCGATCAGCACATCTTTGGCTGCTTTAAACGAGTGTGATGCTTGATTTTCAGAATGGTGGATGACACCACAACCTGCTGTACAAGCACCATTGAGAGTCAGGGACTCCAGGAGTGCCTGTCCACTCACCCAGGCTCCCTTCCCCCATCCCTCCAGACCCACTCACTCCCCCCCCATCCAGATCACTACTACTACCACTACCACAACAAAACACACCCAAAACCATCAAGAAATCTGCAGAGAAAGCCATCTCATTAGAAATATGTCACCAGGTCATGTGGCCGGCATTGAGACATACGATAGAACATGTCATGTCGTTCCCTCATTTTTCAAACTCAACTTAATTCAGTAATTGGATCATGTGGACGCTGGTCAAATCATAGGAACGCTGCAAATCTCTAGGTGACTGAGCACATACAACATATATGTGCTTCAGAGATTTAAAAAACGGCATGAAACGTGGTAAGGTCATGACAGACTCGCCTCTGACAATCTTAATTCCCCACCATTGTGGGAGTTAGAGGCTTTCTACCTACAGCGAGGCGTGTATAAGGGCATGCGTTTAAACATACATGCTGGTTAAAAGTGTCATAATGCAAGCTTGAACAAAAAGCCGAAGCTGCACAACCTTGTAACGGGACTTACACGCTCCATAACACCGGATCGTGTGAAGGACCTGGTTCCGTCCCAGAGCTGGAACTGCAGTATGCAGCAACACAGAAATCACTACCAGCCCTACACAGCTAAACAGACTACACCATTTACTCTCACACACTGGATCATCGTGTAACCTACCTGCCACCTGGACGACCTACATGACTGACTACTGCAGAGGAAACATTTAAACCCAAAACGGACTGAGGAATTGTAAAATGAGAGGAAGGACGATAAAAACCATTGCGATTTGCTGCGTCTCAGCAGCACCGCTCACCTTTTTTAACCGGCTGTGAATCATTGTTTGGAAGACTTGAGCCACGACCAGGGCGATCCCCACTATCAGGAGGTGAGCGCAGACAATCCCGGTGGCGTAAATGGCACAGGATCTCCGAGTCATGATGCCGGGTGCGATGTGTAGACCTCGCGGGCGAACGGAACTTCACCGAAGTCGACGGTAACTTCTCAAAACAAACAAACAAAAAAATTTTAACTTGAGACGGGGACAGGGACGAGGCGTGGTGCCGGTGCAATCTCGGGTTCCGTCGTCTCCGAGAAAAGCAGCTGCCGGGGATTTAAACTTGTCTCTCTCTCTTTCTTGCCCTCTTCGCCGTCCTGTCGCGGTGTCCCGGTGAGGAAGAGAGGGTGGAAGGAGGTGGGTATCAAAAAAATGGTGCCACTTCGTTTCAAACGAAATCCACCCTAACACCTGAGAGGAGAAGGAGTGAGCTGCTCGGAGGCGGCGGTGAAATGAATTGGCAGCTCTCTGCACATCGGGACGTACCAGTGATGTCCTCCTCCCCTTCCTGTTCGCACCACTCAACCCAGTGTGTGATGTGTGTACGTGTGTGTGTCCATATAATAAATCTACACAATAAGCAATTATGTATTTTGTTGTTCGTGATTCGCTTTCACACAGTTTGCCTGACATTTTTGCGCTGGAAAATAACTTCATAGAGCCCCATTGTTATTTAATAGTGTGGTTATATTGTAGGTTATATATCAAATCCACCACCAGGACTGTACCGGGATTATGAATGACCCCACATCAGCAGCAGCATGCTCACCCACATGGTGATAGTCTTATGTACATAAATGCGTTTTAATGCGTTCACTGGTATTGGTGCACACGTTAAGAAACGGCTCGAAAGTTGTTTCCGTTACACGATGAGATGATGCGCGGAAAAATGACAACCGTTATGGTTGAGGAGGAAGCCGCTACCTCGCCTCATCGTGACTCCTTAAATACGCACCGCGTGGATATGAATAATGTGGCATTCAAGCAACCAACTGCCGTCGACGCGAGCCCCTTTGTCTGAGATTCGGGCGCTCTCATTGGCCGTCGTCCTCCCGGACCACCGTCTCGAGACCTGCCCCTCTGCGCGCTGATTGGTTTGACGCCGCGAGTACGATGTTAAATTTCATCGACTGATTTCAGGGCGGAGCTGCAGTTAAGGGGGAACCAGAGGGGAACCGGACGTTCGCCACTATGAACCGCCACACGGTGGGTGCTCAGTGGTTTCAGTGGAACCCACAAAACGCACGTAGACGGTGTTGTACAGGAGAAACAGATAAACGTGGGTGATTTCTGGCATGCTACAAAACATCAGGAGCAAAACCAGCCAACAAATATATATATATATGTCATTTAAAGTCCACCAAGTGAACAGAAATAGTCACTGCAGAACAAGGATGGTCCTGGCAAAACAATATTTATGATTAAACTTTGTGTACAGAGCATTTATTTGTGTCTGAATTAGGGCTTGGCTTACTAAGATGTGAACAGTCACTGGTGATGATAAAAGTTTTATTAACATCTATTGCACTCAGTTGAACGGGTCAAATTGCGGTATGTAAAAATCTAAATCTAAAGCAGAATAACCTTCCTCAGTGCACTATATTTTAGGCTAATGAACATTTTAGTCTGACTGTGTCTAGACCATCTTTTAAACCTTGGATGTAATTAATTATATTGGATAATCCTGCAAGTAACAATAGAGAGTTGCTTTCTGTCTCCATATAGAAATGAAGTCTACATTATCTCACAAGCAGAATACAAAATTAGACTTCCTTTAAGACATCGTGTCTATAATCACTCAGATTAATGTGGAATGTAACATTACTTATTTAAGGACAGTGCAACTAACTTTCTTTGAATAGAAATGTGGCCATGACTTTACATTCGTACTTGCATGCTTAACTCACATGGTTCTTCAAACCGCATGTTGCTCTAACATTTAACTTCACCTCCGCAGCCTATTTTCTCTTTCAGCTGCTGTGGTGAACCCAGTTTGCTTCATTGTACAGAAGAGATGTTCTGTCGTTCCTGAGTTACTCTCACTGACTTGAGATATGCAGGTTTTTGACTTTGTAATTAAGAGACAGTAACATAGAAATGGGGTGACGTCAAAATCAGGCGTTGCATACTAGCGGCTGACGCAACTTTAAAAAAGCCTGCACAATAGGATAAAGTGAATCATCAGACTGTGCGGTTAAATACATGCTTTAGTTAATGCAGTTTCACATCTACCAAATGTCATTAATTCTTCACAACCTGATGCTTATAAAAGAAGAATATGCTCTGAATGTTTTAAAGTTAGAAAAGGCCAAAGGTGACATTTCACATGGCCTCTTGAATTCTGCGGCATGCAACCGGTGTAAGGCTGAAACGGGACACCGCAAGGCACCGGTATTTACAGACAACACCAGCTGTTTATCTCAGACCTTTACACAGAATTATAGTGAATGGGATGCAAGTTCAGATACCAGTTATTATACTGTCTCATGGAAGATCTGTTTCTGATTGGGTAGACTTTATTTGGGCATTGGTTGGTGGCCGACCAGTTAGGAATATTGTAAAATGCTGCCGTGAGCAGTAATGAATTAGCTGAAAGGTGAGCACGGTCATGCAGCCACATCTTTCATAACCCATTCATAAATAAAGAAAGACAAAAGACTACCAGTTTCCCTAGGAAGTGATATACATCATATTGTTTGATGCTGCTTGCTGGAAGGAACTGACTGGGCTGGACTCTCACCATTAATGTAATTGAGTGTTACCTCATTGTGCTCAGCCTTATGGCAATCCCAGAGGATGGGGACTGCAGGAGGGGGCGGCATCTGTTCAAACAAGACGAGCAAAAAATGCTAAAGAAAATCATCAGGGGGGAAGGATAACAGTCAAGTAATGCAGCAACATTGTTTCTGCCAAAAGAAAGGGCGGGAGGGTGAAGAGGGGTAAAACAGTTCAACCTTTGTAATGGTTTCTTTTTATGTTTGGTCAGCAGAGCGACATTGATGTTTCTTTTTTTCTCTCGCTGAACTTGTTCGAGGCTGAAGACACCCAGCTTTGAAGGCCTGCACAAAGCTATTTGATGACTGGGGATCAACGGTGGATTTTTATGCTAATATCTCTATGTGCAGCATCATAAAAGGTTTTCAATGGGAGAATAAAGCCACCATTTATATCACAACAAGGAGACTTTTATTCCGAGGGTAAATGATTTTTCTTCTTTAAACTAGTGTCCCCACAAATCATTCATTATTTTCTGTCACATTTTGTCCCCCCTCAAAAAATTGCTGCATTAGCTTTTGGTTTGCACTTTGAAGACATGGCTGAAGTGCAAATGTGGCTCAACAAACGAACACATTTATTGGGACACAAATGCCCATTCATGAGTCAGGAAAAGTATTTTCTGAATGTTTCATACATTCTGCACTGTCATCGCACCGAATGGTCTGTGAAAAAAATCGCTTTATGTGCAAATTCATATAGGCTTTTCTTCACATTGTGTTTAAGAGAAATTTATGGTCATTGTCCTCACACGCAAGAAGCTCAGATGCGAGTCAGTAACATGCCAACTCTGGTTAATCCTTCTCTAGTTATTAAAAAGTTATTCTCTGTTCCTTGCACACGGAGCCTTGTTATAGTTTCAGTTTAGACACAACCAGCACTGAACAATGAATCCGGTTTGATACGTGATGGGTGGATGCACAGTGAACTTTGTAAACTCCAAATGCAAACATATTTTACCTGATAAATAGGATATCCAATAACACACACGGTACGCAAACAATGACTCATGCCTTTCAGGTTGACGAATCAAATTAAATTAGTTAAACACTGTATTCATGCAGCCAATGCCCTGACTCGTAAAGATACACAAGGTTGCATATATATATATAATGTAACAACACTAAAGGAAAGATAAACAGGCGGGCCTGAAGTAAGACTTCAAAGTAAAAGAGTAAAGCTACTCTTTAGTGATCACTTAATCTAATGTTAAGTGTACATGTGCCAATATAGAATGCCAACATTTACAACGGAGGTTGACAGGAATGTCGTCCTACTTCATAAAGTTCTTGAAAATTTTAAGTAAAGAACAATCTTATCTAATGTGAATCTTATTGTGACGGTAGAAGTCGTCAGGCTTCATGCTCTGAACTCAGCAATCCTTCCAATAATCCACAGTTCACAGTGACTTCATAGAGTCATGTGATAGCATGACTATGATGACTTAAGTGTTGAGACACACGTCTCAAGGATTTTAACCATTTAATTACAACTTCCACAATCTTTTCATTATTTTTACTTAAGACCCACTTTTAGCATTTCTTGTGTTTTTAATAAAAATTGATTTGTATATAAAAAGTTTGTATATAAAAAGTAAATGGAGCTTGAAAACAACAGAACCTCCAAAAACTCAAATTCTGAATGATAACCTTGCTTATCATGTGCGTACATATTGTAACTACTGAATACTAGATATTTTGACTGTTATGTAAAATTTAAAATGACATTTGCTGCCTCAGCGAAAGTTCTAAATGATGAACAATAAACATCGAAAAATGAAGGCAGCTTTGCCGAAGCTTCAATTTTTCAAAAAGCTTCAAAAAAAAAAAAAAAAAAAAGGAAATCCAACCACGGCATGCAGCAGCCACATTCCATCATCTGTCCTCCCTATCTGCAGCACCCTCCTTAAATGTACAAATGTACACAACAGAAACAACATTAACTCTTTCTGCAAATACTGCTTGACACGGTAAGCTCTGCCCTCCATCCCACGGCCTGCACCACTGTGGAGCCTGGTACCGAACATTAAGTCACGGTGTATTCGAGGCAGAGGCAGTCTTTGTGAACCAGATCCTTGATATACAGGCATAGTTGTGGGAGTGGAGAGTTGTGAGGAGTGGCAGACCTTTTTGCTGGCAGTGATTAATGCAAACGGAGACATTAACTGCTATGGGAAGAGGACACTGCACTAAATTTATTTCTTGATTATTCATTCCCTGTTCTCCTTGGAGAACAGCACCATGACACAAACTTGCTGTGCTGTGAAATGTTACATAATATAAGAAAACCTAAATGTGCTATAGATCAGAGCCAGTGACAGTGCAAGACAAGTATTGTAGTGGAATGTTTATTTCAATTTCAAGCAACTCAGTCAGTTTCTGCAACTTTATAAAGTATTGTGTGTAAAAATACATAAATAGAATTTTATTTCTCTTACATCAGCCGTCTGACCCGTATGACTTTGTTAGAAGAATCTAAATGCATATGAGACTGTGACCAAAACCAGCAGGAACATTTCCCACAAAAGTGGTTACTTTTGATTCTCTAAGTATATTTTGCTTTACTCGGGCTTTACTTGGTGTATTTTTACACTGTGGCACTTGCGCTTAAAGTCCTGTCAGTTATTTTATAGACATCTCCCGCTTAAACACTGTATAGGGCGCACAAAAAAAAACAATGAAGGAGTTTCTATATGCATTCTTGTGGTATGCCTTTTTAGTTTGTTTACTCAACAGAGGTCAAGTGATGGACTGACCATAGCATTCCTTTGTCTACCTAGGTGTGGTTCACTTCTCACGATTCAGTTAATGCGTTTTGTAATGGGAGACAGCGGCTCATTGTTCTCAGAATGAGACACAAAATGTTAGGAGTTCAAGGAGTCACTGCCGTCACACTTTACAATGCCAGAAAATAATCTTGTTCTCATACACCACATTTAAATGTTTTATTTTTAATTTTTTCAAAGACACTCAGACCTCCTGTCTCCAGGCTTCAGAGGAGAGGTGTGCGACGGATGATGCATTTCCAGCCCACAGTTAACTTCACCCATTTAAGCAGCAAGAGCAAGATGTACTCCAACGTTGTGATGCTGGATCATATGAAAATCTATCTGTATGTCTGCCACAAGTAAGTTTGTTGCAGCCCATTTACTTGCATCACATGAATCTAATACCTCTTTTGAGACCCTGAAACCAAGAGTCAACTTCATAGCCAAATGAAAATTGGAAAGATAGCAATAGATCTTCAGTGTTAATGGTTTTTAAATGTTTTTGTTTATTTGCTTGTTGATTGTAGCTCCACCTTTGAATACAGTTTAGAAACATCCCCAAAAACTGGCAGGACCTTGGCCGGAGGTCACCGAAGAAATGCTGGGGGTGTGGGGGGGGGGGACCTATGACGCCACACGTGTATTGTATTCTGTGCAAATAGCATGCTAGAAGGTTGACACATCCACTTTGGTGTATTGTTTTCTATGCTGCTCTACATCCTAACGGTGGCAAAAAAAAAAATGTCAGTAAACTCCTTTTCACAGGAAAGTCAGCGTGCTGCCAAACCCTCTAATTTTACCATAAACAAAAACATTTCCTATGTATCGCCCCTATTTCCCCCGATTGTACCTATCCTGTTTATGAGAAGTAGAAAGTCTCTGGAGGAAAATTAATGCTATCCCCTTGCTTTGTTGTTTTATTTCATTGCGCATGTGCACAATAAATGAATACAAAGAGCATGCCATCAAACTATTAGCAAAATTATTTTCCCTTTTTATGTTGACCCCTTCTGGATAATATAAACACAAGGAAAGTGCAAACATAAGTCATTTTGATATTTTTTAAATTGGACTGCATGATCACACAGGTCATATCAACAGACGCAAAGCCTTGAAGCTTGCATGTCTAAACTATAAGCAGATACTGTTGTCCACACCCTAGCCCCAGTTTTTTTTTTTCCTCCAAAGAGACTGGACTTTTTAAAGTCAGCCTATTCCCGTAAAACATTTACCGAGTTGTTTCAACAATGACTAATTACTGCTAAATGTAAATATCTAAGCCCGGATGGATGAAAAGGAAATCCTTCTGAAGTGGAAAGAAAAGTGTGGTACATAAACCCCGGAGTACACAGCGTTTCGAGCATTTCCTTAGTGCAATCAAGTGGCTGGACAACAAAATGACATCAGAGCAGAGTGTAAAAAAAGGAAACAAACGGTAAAAACAAAACCATATCCACCAACTGGAAGCACTTTGAGAGCATGCAACAAAAAAACAAAAACAAAACAAAACAGAAAAACAATGGGTTTAAAATGATTTTTTAAATTAATGTAAACAGGAATTAATCACTTTTATTGGGAGAATATTTCCATTCTTCTGTGGGACAGGTTCTATGTTACAACATTAAAATAACCTGTGTTTCAGCTGCAGTTTTCGCCAAGAGAAGAACTGTTAGACTGGTCTTCAGCCACTGGCAGTTTCACTGTGTGTTCACACATGGTTCAAGTGTCAGCAACTATAGCAAACTAGCTTTCACGTATGCAACAGAAGCAAGAATTCAGATCACCAGCAGACAGGAAAGGAGAAACTCTGACCCGTCACTTGGCCTCTGCAGGTCACTGTCTGACTGAGGCATGCGCGAGAAAGCTGTTAAAACACTTTGTTTGGAGGAAGGGAGTCACATGAGCGAAGCTTCGTATACAATCGAGAGCTGTAAATTGTCCCTGACGTGATGTGGTCCTGGTTATCCATTGACAGGCGAACCTTGGTGCTGATGCATCATGCCGTGGCCACAGAGCAGTCCTGTGACAGCTTGAGGAATCTATGCACAAGAGTAAGAGGCTCGGATGATCCGAGTGACAAACAAATCTATTCACAGGCTGTATGAGCTCCAATGCAGATCTTACTGGAGGCTGCCATTTCTGGGATCTAAATGGCATCACAGTTTTTAAATGCTACACGTTTACTGTGTTTTAACAGTTGCTTTGTGAGCAACTAAACAAAACACAATTGTTTGTCCTTTCCATCTGCTGATGGTGTGTTTTTCAAAAGCACAAATACAGTCACACTTAAACAGGTGATAAAGTGGCCTTCGAGATCTCCTTTAATTTAATACAAATTCAACAGGTGTTTATCTACTTTATTAACCCGTAGGCTCATCGTGCAAAATTTAATGCTAAGTATACAATCAGCTGACAGTGTTGTGCTGATCTGAAATATGCCCATGAAATGTAAACATGTTACGGCTGAATTGTGCTGCTGCCAAACAAACAAACAGCACATTAGCTAGTTCACTGACTGCATTGGAACCGTTTACTAAGTTAGTTTACTGCTATAAATAGAGCTCGTCAGTGCTGAAAGACTGAAAACAGTAGTCTCTCTGTCCCAGCAGTGATTTCCCTGGTGTTTGAACAGCAGGAGAGTCCGGGGACCTGAACTCAGGCTAATTAGCTAATTCATCAGCCCCAAGGGGAATGACATGTGATTAAATCCAGCCAACAACCGTCACTTTTCTATGTAGCATCAGTTGTCTTGACTTTCTCTACACCCTTAGCAGTTTCTCACATTATGTATGCATTATGCATTATGTATAAACTCAGGGAACATCCATTCTGGTGAATTATATGGTAAACTGTAAACACAAAAACAGACAGTCTCAGGCCTGAGTTCAGCAAAACAAACCATAGGCTTACAAGGACAAGCACAAGAATACTGCACCCAACATCACATTTAAATCAGACTACTTTATTATTATTTATTAGTATTAAATTGGTATTTCTATTTAATTGTACATGATATAGTCAAATATGTAATTTTCTACCCCACTTTTTTTGAAAACCACATTTTGCAGATTATAAAATAAAACTTCGCCGTAACTTGTGTGCAATGACAATTAAGGTTATCTTCTCCTTCTACACTATGCTCTCAAATACATTCAAATATTAAATAACACACAAGTTAGTTAAATGAGCTGCATTTCTAAATTTGCTTCACACAAAGAGTGAGCACATACAATAATGTACCACACATAAGTATCTCTACATTAAGTTCTAAATACGTTTGTTAATGCACATGACATTTACCTGTTGTGGAGTTTAAGTTAAGTACAATTTAAATTGGATATTTCTGCAATTCATATTTTATTTATTTATTCTTTTTTTTTTTCCAGTCGGTGAT
Source organism: Mugil cephalus (assembly GCF_022458985.1). Classification (NCBI taxonomy): domain Eukaryota; kingdom Metazoa; phylum Chordata; class Actinopteri; order Mugiliformes; family Mugilidae; genus Mugil; species Mugil cephalus. The sequence goes on along the minus strand of NC_061777.1, from coordinate 26,540,783 downwards.
TACAAATGATAGGCGCTTCACTGACAAGTTATCGATCAAGGAGAGCCCTCTGGTGCTGAAATACTCACACAACAGAGGAAGGAATTTTCAGTTTTCTTACAGGTCATTTGTACAGCGTTTAACTACAGCTGTTGTGTTATTTGAGAAACACTCAATCAAGACACTCTACTTATACAGAAGAATCGAAAAACATAAGAAATGGCAATTATTTTATTTTTAACTTAAAACTGGGTCCCTCCTCAATTTTATAACAGTCTGTCGTCATTGCTCTGCTGTTGCTATAGTTACCTACTAACAAACTACCGGCAAGAGGTCGAGAGGGAAATTTTTGGTCTTGCCTGCTACTACAAATGTAACGTTCGGTTTCTATGGGAGATTCCAAAACTGAGTCATTCGGTAATAGGCTACAAATAAACATGTCGCGAAGAAACACGCGGCCCGTTTTCCCATGGTAAGTGACATTTAATTAACTGTGAATGTTCTCGGTCATCCAGGTCATGATATATCAAAATCCATTAAAGAAAGACATCTAAACTTGTAGGGTTTCTTCTTCGATTGTTTTTGGGTATGACACGTAACGTATTTTGGGCCCACCTTATTATTAAGCTCTATTTTTTCTTCAAAGAACTAGAAAAAAGAAAAAAAAATACTACACGTCTGCTTTCCATATTAGTGCCTTCGGGGACTTCGGGGAGTTATTTAATAAGCAGACTGGTACCTGGCACTCGTTATGAATAAGTCCCCGTTTCAGAGTTGCTTGTTAATGGCGGAAAGTAAATAGGACATATTTTAGTTTGTTACTCCTGCAGTCGAATATCGTAGTATTCTGTCAACTCCACAAATGTATCTTACAATTAAAGTTGTAGGTAGTTTAGGGAATAACATTTTACGTCCAAAACAAATGATAAATCATTATTGATGAAGCAATAAATATGATAAATTACCATTATACATCAAGTAAGGAGAGTTAGCTGAGCCCTAACCTGCATGTTGAAAGTGTTGTGTGTCTATTGATTGATCAGTAGTCTAGTCCAGACTACTTTTAATACTTTACACTTGCTATTAATCTTAAAATATTGAAACTTGGACTTAGAAGTTTTTTTTTTTTTTTTTTTACTACTAGTACCTCCACTATCAATATGTGTATAAGTATTAGCTTAAGATAAGACAATCCTTTATTTATCCCAGTGGGGAAAATACCCAGTCAAATGTTGTGGACAGTAAGTACACATGCACATTAAAAGTAAACATTCCTCAGAGCTGTGTTATAGTACTTGGTGGTGCTGATCCCCACTAAATGAGCATTTTCTCATTTATACCTGAAAACATTTAGAGCTGCTTTGTATGATCCAGTCTGAGAATGAAGACAGATCAAGATGAGGGGAAGCAACGGAGTATGAGGAGGAAGAAAAGGCAGAGGCAGGAATAGATAAGACAAACATGTTACAGTATATCACTGAAGGCATGGAAAGACTGCTATTTAAAATGGTCAGAGCTGCTTTATTTATAACCTACAGGATGAGAACTCCTGTTGTGAGAGAGGAGATGCAGCTGGACCCCTTCTACTCCGTGAAGAATTTACAGACCTCTAAAATGAAATGAATGATAAATGATAATACAACTGTCACCAGCTTTTTGCTTATCAGAGCGAGAAAATCAGTTACTAGAGGAAGAACTGCTGGTATTGGGAGGTCCTTGGATTCACAGCAGACACATGTTAATCTATTAACATGTGTTTATAGATTAAATGCCACCAAGTAAAATTATCAAACAATATTCAATGTCTGAAATATGTTAAATCTTCTTCTACATCAATGCAAATAACACATAAAAAGCCAGCCTTATTTTTCAAAAGCTTCTCTCCAAAGAATGATATCATGAAGTCAGATCCAAACCAAATAATACCAATTACAGTGGGGGAAATAAGGATTTGATCCCCTGCTGAATTTGTAAGTTTGCCCACTTCCATAGAAATGATCAGACTCTGGTTTTTATGGTTGTTTACTGGTTATGGGTATAGACAGAATATCAGTCGAAAATGCATAAAAAACACACAATCTAAAAGTTATAAATTGTTATGTATTTTATTAAGGGAAATAAGTATTTGATCCCCAAGCACAACACAAGTCAGTACTTTGTAGAGAAACCTTTGTTGGCAAGCACAGCGATGAGACGTTTCTTGTAGTTGGTCACCAGGTTTGCACACAGCGCAGGAGGGATTTTGGCCCATTCATCTTTACAGACAGTCTCTAAATCCTTCAAGTTTCTTGGCTGCCTCTTGGAAACTCGGAGCTTCAGCTCCCTCCACAGGTTTTCGATCGGGTTAAGGTCTGGAGACTGACTAGGCCACTCCATGACCTTAATATGCTTCTTCTTGAGCCACTCCTTTGTTGTCCTGGCAGTATGTACCCTGTGTACCCTGTACCCTTTGCTGAAAAACAGCCCCAAAACATGATGTTTCCACCTCCATGCTTAACCGTGGGTATGGTGTTCTTTGGGTCATACTCACGTTTTTTCATCCTCCAAACACGGCGGGTCGAGTTAATGCCAAATAGCTCAACTTTGGTTTCGTCAGACCACAGCACTTTCTCCCAAGCCTTCTCTGAGTCATTTAGATGTTCACTGGCAAACTTAAGGCGGGCCTGTACATGTGCCTTCTTGAGCAGGGGGACCTTGCGGGCACTGCAAGAGTTCAATCCATAACGGCGCAGTGTGTTGCCAACTGTTTTCTTGGTGACGGAGGTCCCAACTGCTTCCAGATCATTAACAAGCTCCTGCCGTGTTGTTTTAGGCTGCTCCCTCACCTTTCTCATCATCATCCTCACTCCATGAGGCGAGATTTTGCGGGGAGCTCCAGACCGAGGACAGTTGATGGTCCTTTTATGGGTCTTCCACTTGCGAATAATGGCACCAATAGTTGTCACCTTCTCCCAAGCCTTTTGCTGATGGTTTTGTAACCTATACCAGCCTTGTGCAGGTCTACAATCTTGTCCCTGACATCTTTTGACAGCTCTTTGGTCTTGCCCATGGTGCTGTAGAAGTTGGAATGTAAGAAACTTCTTAGAGCAGGTGTGCTTTATATACATGACGAGTTAAGATCAGGAGTATTGGTAATTAGTTGACTGAGCACAGCTGTGTGCCACATGCGCACCAGACAATCTGTAGGAGCCTGAATTCTAAATGAATTGTTGGGGATCAAATACTTATTTCCCTTAATAACATACATAACAATTTATAACTTTTAGATTGTGTGTTTTTTATGCATTTTCGATTGATATTCTGTCTATACCCATAACCAGTAAACAACCGTAAAAACCAGAGTCTGATCATTTCTATGGAAGTGGGCAAACTTACAAATTCAGCAGGGGATCAAATACTTATTTCCCCCACTGTACATCACAAGACTCTGGCGTCTATTTGAAACAACAGGATGAGCTTATAAACCACAGGAGCCTCAGTTATTATCAGGGCCTTGACTGCAAATTGTCTTATCAGCTCCTTTCACTCAAGAGACATTATGTAGTGGCTAATCTCAAACTGAAGACAGGCAGCGTGTCCAACTGGCAGAACATTGATCTTATAAAAATACCCAAGAGAGCAGATAGCATGTTGAGGCAGAGATACACATCCTGAAAAACAGCAAATTCTAGTCATACTAAAACTGAAAGTTAAGTATTTTGAACAGAAAAACAAACCAACTGAGTGCTCTTTGTTTGCAGGTTCAACATTACATCTGTTTCTCATGTTGAATTGTAGTAATTGGTGATACACAATATGGGAGAATGTTTTTCCATCTTTAACATGGAAACACACCATTTCTAGAAAGACTATTTGTGTTGTTCAGCAGAAACTACAGTTCTCTTATTACACGCCCTGCTACTTCGTGTCTGGTTTAGACTCCCAAAAGTTATATCTCTACATGTTATTTATTGTGTAGTGCGTCTTTTTTTAATTTGATGTTTATTCCTATCATTTAGCCTATTGTACTCATACCGTTACACTTCATTTCACATATCTGACAATACCTTATGATGGTAGTAAATTTCCTATGTTTTTGTATATCCTCAGGTACAAAGAGAGGTTACAAACAAAGTATCTTAAAAACCCAACAAGCAAACAGTCCTTCGTCAGCAGTTCTTGGCATTTTGGAAACACGAGCCCCAGTGACTGCTCATCAGCTTTTCTTGGGGCCCAGGGAGGAGTCTCACCAGGTATTTTCGAGGACCCTTCACATCAAAACTCTCACCATAAGCCTAAAAAGAGCATTTCTAAAGAGCAAGCCTGCTTCTCAAAGCAAATGATCCAGAAGCAGGTTCGCAGGGATTATGTGGCTTCATTGGAGGAGAAACTCAAAAAGCATCCTCTAGCCATGTACCCACACTACAAAGATCACATGACCCCAGAGGTAAGCTGTTCTGAGACAGGACAACATGTCTCATTCTAACTTCATAGAAACAGAATACATTAACAATGATAGTTCCTCTCCAGTTATTTGACCAGGTGGTATCCATTCTGGACCCAGATATGTGCGTGAACAACATGTCTGAACTTCCTGCAACTACAGGGGACCATTCAGAGAAGGAAGATGAGGAAGACTGTTGAAAGCTGAGCAAAGTACATGGTCCAAAACATGAAATCTAACAATAAAATGCATGTACACTCTCAGTTCCATTTGTAGTATTTACATATACAGTATGTACATATAATCTGAAATACTTGGTAAGATTATTCAATTAAAAATGGAAAATAAAGGAATAAATCAACAATTGTTTCTATAATAAGTCTTACCATTATTAATCAATCATCTTACAGCAGCCCTGACCACCAAAATCAAAGTCTCAGAAACCCTTACATTACAAATGAAAAGAATTGATATCAAAAACGGCCTGGCTGTCCCAGTAAACACCCATGAGAACATGAAGTCAGTTGCCTGACTTTTCGGGAAGTGATTTGTCCAGTAAGGGCAAGTCTGATCCTGTGAGAAAGCTGAGAAAATAACATGAATGCTATTGTTGTGTCAGTTACACAAAAATAATATAGGGTTAAGAGGATGATACAAGAGAATTATGTGGCCTTTTGCAGGATGAAGAGATATTCTGAAAGCTTGTCACCAACTTTCCCCAGAACAGCTTCGAGGGTCAAGGATGAATTCCTCTCACGGCCACAGGCACAATGAACAGTTACGTTTAATTGTCCAGATCAAAAGAAGGCACATGAACAGTAAAAGTCACAAAAGTATTAAGACCTCAAATATTAGCAGGCCACATGTCTTAAGAGTTGGAAATCCACATGAGATAAGGAATCCCATCTAGCACACAATCTTAAACAAAGTATCAAAACAAGTATAGAGGAGACAAGGATAATTAACTTCAATCTGTAAGCAGAGGAGGGCAGATGCTTTACAGTTGACAGAGTGCCTCAAATTAGTTTGTGTCTCCACTTTAAAGTGTCTTACTGCCAACTATGTATTCCCACTTATTATATTTGTATCAAGCTTTTTGTACTGTGTATAAAGTAGGGTATGACTGAAGTTTGTGCTTAAATGCCCAAAAGCATGATATTTCTATTTCTTGAATGAATATTCTGTGTATCAGCGTTCATAACTAATGACACACTTAAAACACACAAAACTGCACATTTTATTAAAACATTATTTAAACAATAGACATTAAAAATATACCTGATATTAATTTAATTATATATAAACTTTTTTTGTCATGGACTGTGATCTGTTAGTGAAGAGCTTTCTGTAAGACAGAAGAGGTGCAGTCATTAAATTCATTTTTCCTGTATTACATCACATAGATTGGTGTAAATCAATATTTATTTGTTTTATCTTAACTGATATTGCTAAGCCCTGCTGAAAGACATGTGTAACAAAGAAAAACCCATGAATGACTCACTGTGACTTTCATGTCAAGTGATTCTTCACATCACGAGTTAAGCAACTGTTTACTGACTTATCGGGTCATTCAATTTGTTAACAGTCTCCCTTATGATCAACAACTCTCTCGATCACACTGTGCCAAACACACTGTGTGTATACTGGAAGTATACCGTTATGTTTTAACAACTTACAGAGAGTTCTGATACGAGGAACTAGCCTCAGGACTGTGTGTGTCCCTCTTAGCTGGCTGGGTCAGAGGTCAGGAGAGAGTGGACGGGGGACCTGCGCCCCAGTGAGAAAAGCTGTTGTGAGGAATTATACTTCACTGGACTCCAGATAGCATGACCTACAAAAGTAAGAGGGTCCGTTATAAAAGTAGATGCATACATCTTGTTTATTTTATGTATGTAAGGCTGCAGGTATTAATCAGCCGTATAGATATCTTGTTGGATTTCATGAAAATGACAGAAAAGTAATTCAACTCACTCTCACTGGAGGACTTGTTGATCACTGTCGCGCTTGTCTCAGCTGTCTTGTGGGAATGCGGCTCACTGTACAGAATGTATGGACAGATACAGATATATCACATCACTATACATATCCTGGAGCATGTTGTGCTGCCTGGCATGTTCTATCTGCAGTAACAGGTCACATGAGCATATAGTATGAATATGCTAAACCCCCAACATGTGTTTTGCTCAGCATATGCAAAATGTCATTTAGGTTTGATCCTGATCCCTACCTGCTACAGATCTCTGGCCACAGTCTGGAGACAGACATTACTTCTTCAGCCTTCTCAGAACTGCTTTAGGCATAAAAGATTATGAGTGAGGCATTATAAGAACATATGTAACATAACATGATACCAAGGCAGAAAATTTGGTGTTTGACAGCAATACAAGACCATTTGCTTGTCTGCTAAAATAGAAGCCTAGAAACAACAATGTACGGTCAATGAAACCACTCGTATATGGATTCTCACTCCACTCCCATTCCAGTGACTTCTCACTCATTTAGTAGCATCACATGATTTTCAGATATGACCTAAGCTAGCCTAAGAACAAAGCTAATCCTTATAGTATGTGGGAATGGGGCCAGACGTACTGTGTGGTTGTGTGCTCTCTCTCCGGTGCAGACCTCCTTCCGTGGAAGCTTCTGCCAGAGGCAGAACCGTTGTTAACGGTGTGTGGGCTGAGATTCTCCGAAATCACTCCTTGCAGTTCTCTGACGAGAGACCTGAGCTTGCGGGCCGGGCTTTTCTGCTGCCTGTTTGACTTCAGCACAATAAGAGAGAAGATAATGTACATGGTCCAGTGATACTAAAATAAAACTGAGAAGGTTTGACATTTGAGCAGTGAAAATAAGGAATATGGGACAATCTCACATCATCAGTTTTTGTAAATATTAGCAACAACATTTGTCAGGGTCAAATCAATAAAAACACAAGATATTCTCAATAGTATAACACTGTAATAAAGTTTGGTTCATAAAAACAAACCAGGCTTCAATGCTACACAGTCTGCTGTCTCTCCTTGCCATTGGAATACAATTGAGCGTGTTTGGTTTAAAGGGCGAGCAGATGTGTTGAATGTGTGTCTCTGCAGCCAAATCAAAATGATTCACACGTGCGCTTGGAACCAAGAGATAGACGAATTACAGGGAGTTTCTCACAGTACCTTGATCTGGGTGTTGCAGGCATGCTGGGGGGAGGATGGGTTGGTGTGTGTTGATGGGGCCACGGAGTAGAGATCAGGCGGGTTTATAGCTGTGCACAAGTTTTGACCCTGGAGCTCCTGCAATAAAATGGCTATGTCTCAAGATGCACTTATGTACACCAATCAGGCATAACATTATGATCACCTTCCTAATATTGTGTAGGCATCCCTTGTGCCTCCACTGTTTTATGGGTTGAAGGGAGGGGCCTCTGTGGATCATCCCACAGATACTTGGTCAGTTTGGGATCTAGTGAATTTGGAGGCCAGGTCAACACCTTGTGCAAACTCACGTTTGAGTTGTTCCTAAACTAAACTGTTTGTGTGTGTTCTCCATCAGGCTGCATCCTGCTGGGGATGGCTGCTGCCATCAAGGAGTGTCATTGCTATGGGGTGGGGGTGTCTGGTCTGGTGTAGGTGGGTGGTACATGTCTAAGTAACATCCACATGAATACCAGGTCCAAACGTTTCCCAGCAGAACACTGAATTGTCACAAGATGGTCAATGTTATTTACTTCTCGTGTCAGTGGTCAAAACGTTATGCTCGATCGGTGTATGTTCAACTCTTAAAAATGCAAGTTAGAAAGAAAAGTGTAACAAAGTTTCTGTTGCTGAACTGGATTTCATTTCGTCTTTTTACCTTCATCTCAGACATAGACAAATAATTACTATGACATAGCTTTTTGTCTCATCTGTCATGGGTCAGCTTTAAAAACAGTAAATTGCTCTTCTACATTGATATCCAGCTTTTTCTTCAGTCTGAAATAGTCTCCACAGTCTTTAAGGTAGCGCTGAACAGAACAGAGCAGTATACTGAAAAACCCACAAATGACTCAAAGCAGGTGATTCTTGTTAGCTGCCTGGAATTTTCATGTCAAGTGTGACCTACTGGGATGGTACGAGGTCTGTTATCTGATTCATTTTTTTGCAACTACAAGTTATGCAACTCTTTACTTGACTAATCCTGAGCTGTAATCAATAAAATATGAATTATTTGAATGATTTAATTTGTTAATAAGCTCCCTGACAAAGCTGGAACTCTTGCAAAAAGTGGCTCAAGAAGCACAGAAGCACGTTTAAAAATGCAGATAATATCATGTCCTTAAATGAAATATATAGTAAATAGTACTTATACACGGACAAATTGTGCAAAGAATGGTGACGCCGTATTCCCTCTGTCCAACTTGTATGCAGTTCTACCTTCAAGTCCAGTGCGTGTTGAAGTTTCAGACGGAAAAACTCTTGCTCTTGTAGTTGTGTGAAATCCTGACAGTTTGCAAAGCTCTCTGACATCTTTGGGAAGATACAGAAGACAGTCAGAGACAGAACAGAACTGATAAGGTTCTTTTTTTTTTTTTTACCTTACATTAGGTAAAGTGGTGAAAAGTGGCACAATTAAAGTAAACCTTTCTGCAGACTATTATAAGAGCATTGTTATTAAAGTATATTTAGTTTGGAGGGTATTTATCAGAATAAGTACAGTTTAGAGATAAAGGTAGATGAGGAGAGAGGGAAAGAGAGAGAGAGAAACAGAGGGGACTGGCATTAAACAAATGTTGGCAATGGCCAGCATCTTTACCTCATATACCTTTGAAAATAAAACATATTCTACAGAAAACATATATAATAATGGTTCCTCATAATTAAAACTGTTGTGCGCCATCTGAATGGCAGATACCCTTCTGTGTTGGACTAAAAAGACTAAAAACTGAAATAATGTGCCAATGAGCGCCACCTTGTGAAGTATCGCCTCCAACTCGCTGATGCGGCCCCTTAACTGTTTGTCATTGGAGCAAAGGGCCTCCAACTCATTGATAAGCTGTCTCTTCTCCTCTTTGACAAACGTAAGCTCCCGGAGTTGACGCTGGGCCTCCATGTGCTGGTAGCGCTTCTCCTGGACAAAAAGTATAAAGATGTGGAGAAAATGATGATGTTGGTAAAAACTAAAAGAATTTTCGACATTTCTGCATAAAAATGACTAAAACTTCAGTGGATTTTTACACGCGTCCTCAGAGTAGACAAAGAGAACACATGAATACATGAAACAGAAATATTATACTGGATTCACTCAATGAAAGTGACACAGTGAGAGAGAGAGGCATTTAGCTGCTTAGAAGTGCCTTTGTGACCTCACAGACTATTATGCATCTTTTGGAGGGATCTTTGTTTGTCAACCACTCTTGTGGGGGGTAACAGTCGTCTTAAATCTCCTCCATTCGTTCACAAACTGAGTGTGGATTTGTGTGGTTACAAACTCTTAAGCAACTCTCGTTTTGAGCTCCCCAGGAAGCTCTTGTGTTTGTGCCATCATACACTACCACAACCATGTGTTGTGAAGTTGAACTGTGACAAATCACTACTATAACAAAACAGGGCTCTGTACAAATCCGATATTTCTGTTTCATCTGTTTGACTGCATTCTTATTGAGTGCGTTTACATGCTAATTATTGCTATCATTATTGTTATCATTATTATCATTATTACTGTCTTCTGTTAAGACTTGTGTGAAAATCTGCTGAGATTTTGAGTTAATTTTAAGCAGAAATGTTTTAATGTATGAAGGATGCTAATAATACTTAAGTGGCACTGAATATCAAAAATCACACCTTTCTTATCTGAAAGCACCTGAACTGAAACTCCCATTAGGTGAGAACAATGGTCTGTCATTAATCCAAAACATTTACACAATCTAAGAAACGTTAACATGTTTGATGTATTTAGAAAAAAGAATATAAGAAAGCTTAAGTCTGTCTTTTTCACCTGGTGCAGCTTGTCCATGTTCTCCTTCAGATATTGGATTGTGCCTTGCAGAGAGTCAACCTGATCTCTTTTAGCAGTGATCTCCTTCTGCATGTCCAAGGCTACATGGAGACCTGAGGTACAATTTAACCCATAAGACATATATATGGTAAGGAGGTGATGAGGTGAGAAGGGACATCATGGACATAATCTACCAAGAGCATAAATCACAGGGCTAATTTTGGATATACTTTCAACAATGTAAAACATCAAGGATGTGTGTTTATGAGTACACAGATCATCTCTCTCAGACTGGAGAGAAGCAGAGGAGGACATAAAATAATGATTTCATTTTACTTCACTAATGCATTTCTGTCCTTGGGACAGCAGATTGTTGTCTGTGTTTCTCAGTTTAATTAATATAAAAGTAATTTACAGTTATCTGTACATATGATCACACATTGGATGTAAATCACTGAGACTATCTTTCTTTGTGAGGCCTAAAGGCTTAAAAACTTAATTAAGTCTCAGTTAAAATGAAACAGGGATCAAACCATGTCCATCTGCTCCCACAAGGGTCTTCAGGGTGCTCCTCATCTGATCTAGCTCATCATGGGCGTTCCTTAGCTGACTCTGGAGCTTCAGCACCACACCCTCATGCTCCTCATTCTTACAGCTGTGGACCTGTTGTAACTCCTTGTGCTCATCTGAAATTGAGCCCACACAAACACATGTGTAATAACCATGGAAAGTAATACACGTTGACACATAAGCAAACATATTCAAGCACAGAAAGGCTTGGTTGACAGTGTAAACATACCAAACATGGTTCTTTGCTTTCTTAGCACAGCAGGACAAGAAGATCATTGGACCTGACAAAAAACTGTGAGAGCTGAACGCTTTGTAGAAGCTACACTGGGAACTGTAATTCCTGGTGAATGGAAGGACTGGCCACAGCAGTCTGCTGGTCAAGGGTATCAAAAGTCCCAAAGATGGTTTTCTGACTTAAAATATAGTCCAAATTCATATATTAAAGGGACAGCATTATGTTGCTGTTAATGTATTACTCCTATCTGTATGGCTGTCTTATCAACTGATTTCAACTTCAAACCAGTAATCATCAAAACAGAAAAACAACACATCATGCCAGTCAATAATAGAGAGGTTGTTTCTAGTCAGCCAGCCAGAGTTCTTCATTCCTGGTAATTAAACACACATTTAATACCTATGAGGTTATTTTCCCAAGAAAAAAATGTTGCAAAGTAAACAACATTCACTTTGTCTTCCAAAGATGTGAGTGTGGCCCAAACTTCACTTCATGATATATAGGCTTATTTCTGGTGAGTCAACTTACTAGTAAGGGTTAGTAACTGCATGCGCAGCAGCTCTAGCTGTGCAGTGAGCTGCCTTTTCTCTAGGGCGTCTTCTCGGACACGCTGACTCTTCTCAGTCAAAGAGGCCTGTAGCTGTCGCCTCTCATGCTTCACAACAGCCAGGTCTGACTTATGCTGGTCTATTTCAGCCTGATCAGAAAACAGCAGAGAGAAAAAGAGGCAGGAGTAAGCAGTGGTGTAGAATAGCACGCACAGAAATCAATGGGAAGAAAATGATGTTATCATATTTTTTGCTCCTGACCCTGAGCTGCTGAATCTCTAGCTTGTGTTGGTTGAGCTGGTTGCTGAGGAGGCTATTTTCCTGGTGAAGACTGTCGATGGTGTGTCTGTGCTGAACCGTTATCTGGACGCTGCTCTCTGTTTCCATCCTCAGAACATCTATTGTCTTCTCTCTGTCATTCAGCTTCAGTTTCAGTTCCTCTTGTTCAGCCTGCAGGGTCTTGCACTGACTTTGAGTCTCCTCCAACTTGGTAAGATGCTGATAAAACAGAACAATTTTGCTTTAACTGAATACACCAAAGTGGACAAGTGTAGATCAAACCTTAAAAACGATATAAAGAGTATGTGTTTAATCACTATTTTATGAAAATATCTCTAGAAATGCAATCCCACAGACTTTCTAGGGGTGTACCACCTCCAGGGCTTCTTGCTGTCTGAACCGAAGTTCCTCATTTTTTTCCTGAAGGAGTTCCTGGGATTGCCTCCCCTCTTGAACCTTCAGCTCCAGCAGGGCCTGCAGGCAGGTTTTATCCTCCTCAGCTTTGTTTAGCTGCTCCCTGGCCACCTCCAGCTGTCCTCTAAGGACTGTTACCTCCTCATGGACCTCACACTGCTGCAGCTCATAGCACCTCTGAATGTAGCAGGAGGCAAAAAATGGGCAAAATAATAATCCTCTGGCAGCATGAAGAAATACAATCATGGTGTTGGGAGAGAATCTGGTTTCATATTTCATCTTGTGTTATTCTTGGATTGGACAAGCCGGTCTGAAGAGTAACACCTGGATTTACACACTCACATGAGAATAAAGTTAGTAAAATAGTAAAAACACGGGCAAAATGAACAGCTGCCTTGCTTTTACGCTGAAGAGATTAACTTGAATGACCAGCAGATAAAGAGACCTACTGCCTGAGTGCAATATGCCTTTTTATCTGTAGAGAAAATGTGTAACTAGAAACAAAACAACAATATATGTCAACATGGCCCCTGTACCTAACCCACACCACTGTAGTAAGGTTAGCGGGGTTTTTTTATTTTTATTTCTTCGCTGACACGAATCAGTATTTGCGAACTCCAACGGGCAGTATCAGTAAATATGATATAATGTTAATATAAATTTAGAATTTCCTTAGTAATGTAGCTTCACAGAAAAGATCAACCAAACCTTAACATGTCACATGTTTGACCTGCCACTAAAAACCTAACAACACGTCAGGCAATGCTTTGTCAAAAAGCAATGTCGCTTTCTGGAAGACATGTCTGTCATTTACTTTTCTCATCCAAAAATATCACAAAATTGGTGTCCTGTGATGCAGACATCCCTTCTCAAGATAAAAGATGGCTGTTATAGGCTGAAGTCGTTATAGGTTGAATGCTGGCATAACATAATACATACTACACTCTTATCAATCTACATCTGAGTATAGCAGTCCTCTTTTATAGCTCCCACCTTCGCCTCTTAATACTTCATCTTCTGCTTTTTTAACACATTGATACAATAAACTATTTGCAGACTATGGGTATCATACTATCGGACATAAATTTTGTGGTTGCCTGTTAGTAGTTTACTGCAATGCAAAGTGCAGAGTGCTTTATAATCATTTTTTTGCTATGTATGCTATATTTTCAGACCATTGAGGCATTTATTCTATTTGTAAGTACAATGATATGTATCAGATAGCATATGTAAGCTGAAGAAATTAAAATATCATGGTATTAATGTCAGTTTAATTAGCGGTGTCTTTTGCAGTAAAAGAAATGATGATACTGAGATAATTTCAGCACTTCTGCTTTTTTAACACATTAATATAATAAAGTATTTGCAGACTTTGGGTATCATACTATCAGGCACAACACTGTGGTTGCCCGTTAGTGATTTACTGCAGTACCTTAAGTTGTTCAAGCTGGGTCTGAAGCTCCTTTGTCTGGTGTAATGCTCCATCTTTCTCTCTTTGGGTGTTAAACAGATGAGTCTGAACCTCAATTAGTTGCTGCTCCAGGCAACACATCTACAACATAAAAAGAAAAAAAAAAACACAAACAAATTGATCACTCTTACTGCTCCACGTCCATATCTGTTTAACAGCGGCACAGTTAATGTTATGTTAATGTAGAAACACTTGTATTTGATTAATCCACGAGACAATTTGGTCTATTGACCTTCACGTCTAATGAAGTGGTTACATGTGACTGACTCAAAGTAACATTTATGAGCATGAGTACATTATGGCAGGTAACATTATTGTACATTCATCTTCACCTTATCCTTGTGGCTGGGGAGAGTCCAGTCAAGTTCACTGATCTGACACCGGTGCAAAGACATCTGCTTCTCTGCAAGTCTGAACAGGAGAAATATAGTTTTAGTATATAAATATAGTCTGTCTGTGACATATTCACAATAGCAGCAGATCAAATTTGACACTTAAGCTGAATCCGCTGTCTTTTGAAGAGTCTAGTTTGTCGGTCAACATCGCCATCTCCTGGCCAAGACTTGTAATCAGGTCTACCACTCTGGGACAATGCAATGTGCAGAGCTTCATAACCATTTTGTAGACATGCTGTTACAAACATTCTGTTTGTAAGTGCAATGATATTTGTCAGATAGCATACATGAGCTGAAGTAATTGAAATATCATGATTTTATATGGAGGAGGTTGACACTGCTGTTATTAATATCAGTTTAATTAGTGGTGTCTGTTGCAGTTTGTTCATAAAAAAAACAACAATGATACACAAATAAGAACAGTACCAACTTTTAAGAGCTCCAAAGATTAAAACTCATTACATACGTTTCTTGTTCATTTAGTCCACTGAAGTCTTCACAACCAAGCTGTTTGTGTGACTGGTAGGAAAATGGTGAAGATAACATCATTCAGAATTTTAGGAATGGCACAGCCTAAACTATACAGAATATGATGGTTGACATGTTGTACTCACCAAAAACGGTTTTTCCTGTACTGTATCTGTGTCGTTGAGATCCTCATACACCTTAACAGCTGGAGATTGATGCATAGGTTTACTACAGATGTGTCCATATTGTTTCTCGTACAGTGTGTGGTACACCTCTCTTGGAGTCTGTTGGAGTGTTTCCACTTTACTGTTGAGTGCCAACGCTTCATCTTCTGTCTCTTGCAGACTCTGGCTTCCCAACCTTTTGATGTTCTGAAGCTCTTCCAACATACACGACATCTTTTCCATCTGATCAACATGTTTTTTCGAATCCTTGAGCCTACAGATAAAGAGGTCCGTGGGTCAAAGCAATGTAAACTATTTCTTTACAGGAGTAAAACTTTATCTGTGTGTTCACCTCAGCTCAGACAGCATGTCCTTCTCATTCTGGACTTTATGTAGCCTAGTCTGAAGGTTCATGATAGCTTTCTGTGGATTGGAAGTTTCCTGTTCAGGCTGAGAGAGAGAATTGCCATTGTCAGACACTCAAACAGTGTCAAATAATATAATGTTTATGACTGTAACAACAGTATGAACCTTGTTAAGCTTCAAGTCAGAAAGTTGCTGAAGATAGTCATCTACTGCATTTTCCAACATCTCATCTCCAGGAGAGGGGACGTCGCTTTGTGCCAGCTCCTGGTTTAAATTGTCGAGACCACAGACCAGAGGCATTGCCTGCTGGTGTGATGAAAGAATGTAGGGATCTCCTAGTGAATCATCTGCCAAAAGAGCAAAGGAAGTTTAAACACACTGAGTATGTTGTATTAAAAGGGCTGGTATACTCAAGTCTGTGCAAACGATAGGGTGAGCATACTTTCTACTACACATCTGTATAATTAATTCTGCCCTGAAATTTTGGAAGTTAGGTTAGCTTTAGCATTTGTGGAGGTTTTTCTGTGTTGGTATCATACTCATACATATACATACAAAGGGACTTGCACAACACATTTTCTCATCTGTCTGCCAACTGCTCCATAAATAAGATATAGGATTTCATTTCATGATTGTAGCCACCTTGTCCCAATGAGCGGTTGTTGTCATATGTGCAGCCAAACCTCTCCAAAACTTCTCTGGTTGCATTTTCCACTTCTTTTTGCAATCGCTCGGTTTCTTTGGTGCGTCTGTCAAGCTCATCGCTGTCAGGGAATAAAACTGTTAAACAACAAATTCAATTTGTGTAATAAACGTGTCAATGATATATTTTATAGTTATATTGAACCCTGGGGTCAATAACGTTACCTGAGCTCATCCAGTGTCAGACTGTTGAATCCCAGCTTAAGTGAGGTGTCATGTGTTTCTATAAAAGAAAGTAAAAATCTTTCGAGTGAACAGAAACTGCCAATCAACACCTAGCGGGCGAGCTAATATAGCATAGCATTTCCTCCACCTAAATGTTGGCTTACCAGCTGCTCCTGCTGTTGCCTGTTTTGTATCTTTCGGTTCAAAACGCAGAACCTGAGCGCCATTATTGACGGGAAAACCCAATGACATTTCTTATCACGTTGGTAACAAACCCCCCGGCGTAGGTATTTACAAACAATAACTAGCTAACTACAAATCGTGGCATCGCAGGCGTCAAACATAAAGTTCCATCACCATGGAAACAGCATCTGTAGGTAACTCAGCTAATACCTAGCTCGCGTTCATAATTCACCATAATTCAATTCAGTGGCAGTTAGAGAACCTTCCCAGACCGGTTAACCAATCCTTAACACGTCGTTAACTAAAAGTGGACAGTGAAGCAGTTGTAAAGAAAGTAAATTTTGCGACAACATTTTTGAAATAATCCGCCAACATCCGCTTTTTCCTTCTTCCGCTGATCCCGCTGATCATTGTGACGCAACGACTAACGCCATCGGCGCATCCGTTCCCGTGGTGCATCACGGTCATTGTAGTTTACCAGTAGGATCTTATTTGTTCAGGGCTGGGCGGGTGGCTGCTCTGTCTACAGCAGGGATCGAGGGTCTTGTATTTAACGCCCGCGGTCCACTATCGCTATGGAAATGGAAACATGAAGAAGTGCGTTTTATATTTATAATTCCGTCGCAGAGCCGTTCTTCTCCTGCACGGCGGCGACCTTTGCGCCAGGTAAAATGAGAAATGACGTTTGTTTATTCGTACAAGTTAGCCTAGTTAGCTAACTCTTGAGCTAATTTGTGTGCGTTACGCCCCCATTTTGTTAGCATTCACTGACGTCTTTGCTTATCCGTGCTGCATATTGTGCCAAGATCCGAATATTAACAAGCTACTAGTAATTCAACTTCTTCTGAAATTTGTTTGTCCGCCCGACCTAGTTTCTGTCAGTTGACAGTTAGTTATGACAAATGTAAATTTTATTTGGTGGCTGTGCAATTGTCTGTGTTCTGCATATTTTAGATCTGTCACATGGATCAGTTATAATATTAGAATAGTTTGACTAATCAGACGGGTCACATACTTGTAGATTTGGGTCGGTGGTGGAGTGTATTCTAACAGTGATACTTGACACCCAGTAGGTGTGGTTTAGGAGTCTATGTTTATATAGGCTTTCCTCTTCACAGTATAGGGAAATACTTGCTGTGGGTATTCTAATGCTGAACATTTGAAGCATGTTCTTTTCCAGGATGAGGGATCTGCAAGGCGTTGACAGCCTCATCTTGAAAGAGTTGAAGTTGTGTTGTGCAAGAGAGTGCAGCTTTCTTCCCAGGGAGACTGGCCTGAAGCTCATGGAGTCGGCGGAGGTAACCCACTGACCTACTTTTATGTTCTTGGCCATCTGTACAGGCATATGGATTTGTTATAAGGTTTGTCTATCACGCATGTACTTTTTCAGAATCACAATGGAGTGTCCGCCAAGAGCAGAGACGCCAGAGTGGGAGAACTGTGGGGCCTGACCAGTTTCTTTGGGTACAGCACCCAAACTTTTGTTCAAGCTGTCAATTTGCTTGATAGATTTCTCACCATTATGAAGGTAAGAAATTAAATTGTATTCATATAAAAAAAGAAAACATCTCTCTATCTACAGCTTTGCATGCTTTTTGTCACGTTTCTGTTACCAATAGGAATACAACAACAAGGTTTGACCTTTACTCATGTGATGTTGGCTCACACTTATCACTGTTGTGATGGTAGGTACAACCCAAACACTTGCCTTGTATTGGAGTCTGCTGTCTTCACATTGCTGCCAAAATGGTTGAGGAGGAGAGCAATGTCTCACCCACTCATGAACTCATTCGCATCAGCCAAAGCAAGTTCACCGTGTCAGACCTCTGTCGTATGGAGAAGATCATCTCAGAGAAGCTCAGTGTGGAGCACAAAGCAGTGACAGCCTTAACCTTTCTACACCTCTACTACTCAGCCTTCACATCCCTGTCTGCTGGAAGGTAAATACTTCGTTTTTTTATTGCTCTTGCTGAGACATTGCTGTGCTTTGAAGGGAGCTGGTCAAATAGAATATGGTTAATGGGATTTGTGCTGGCGGATCACATTAGGATTCCCTCTATATTTTAAGGGAGGAGATCCCAAGCATTGGGAGACTGGAAGCCCAGCTAAAAGCCTGCTTATGCCGGCTTGTTTTCTCTAACGCAAAAGTAAGGACTGTTCCCAGGTGATAATTTTACAGCATAGCAGCTTTTGCTTTGAGTCCTGGGGCTAATTAACTAATTTTTCTCTTTGACAGCCATCAGTGCTGGCACTGTCCCTCATTGCTCTGGAGTTTGAAGCCCTCCAGTCTGTCACTCTGTTGAAGATTGTCCAGCAGTTTCAAAGACATCTAAAGGTATAAAGAGAGGAGGATGCTACAACTGCAACAGTTGATTAGTTAATGTAAAGGTCAATAGCTGGTTTTATCCAAGTATCTAATTTTCTCCAGCCAGTTGTCATCATTTACACAGGTTATCTGAGTTATCTTTTGAGCCAATTTTTTAGTGCCAAACTATATTTTAACACAAATAGCAAAATGTGACTACTGACTTAGTTTCTTTACAATTCCAGTGCCTGCATTACTTAGATTTCTTTGCAATGCAACTTCTAGAAATATAGTGACTCATTTTGAAATCATACCATGTGACATGGCAGTGTCACCTGACTGCACACACACAGACATGTTGATGACAGCATGTTTTAGAGCTGTTTCTGACTGCATTCTCTTAAATATTTCCTGTTTATCTTCTTCCCAGATCGGTGACAGTGAGCTGCTTCACTGCAAGGAACTTGTGGCCAAATGCATGAACGAGTACTGCTCGAGCGAATGTAACAAACCAAACAACAAAAAGCTTGTTTGGATCGTTTCCAGAAGAACAGCACAGAACCTTCAAGCCAGTCACTTCAGTGTACCTGGTCTGCCAACCATTCCTGAGATGAGCTGGGATGAGAGCGAGAGGTTAAGAGTCTATTTTTTTTTCTATTTCTTTCCACTTCAGGATTATGGCCACAACAGTGCTCACTGGAACGTTCAGAAGTTTAGAAATCCTTCTGTAACCAATGCCATCAAAATGTTTTACAAAGAAAAGGTTGTGAAGTTTTTGAGAAAGTTCTTTGCTTTTACCATCATGAGAAGTTCCTTGGGTGACACCTTGGTAATGACGCACCTTTTTATAGGGCATCAGTTTGGGCTGAACCAGCTGATATTCATTTGCACTGACAAGGGGCAGGATGGCTTTCTGATCACTGATAGATTTCAGCTGGTGTCTTGTCTTAACATGCCTTTTTCCACCTCCCTTTCTGTGTGTGTTCAATACTTTTCCCCTCTGTTGTTTTACATTATCAGGCATAACTTAATATTTGTTTTGGTTTCTTTCTATGTATGGATTACTTGGTTGTTGCCGACACCTGGTGAAAATTCTATGTCAATAGCACCTTTAGGAATATGTTTACTATGAAGAATTGTGATGTGTTCAATACTTCTTTTACCTGCTGTACATAGACACATACAGCTACATTGCTTTGTGTTACTGCAACCAGTAGGTCAGTAGAATAACATGTGCTCTGGTCCATAAAAACTGGGACCATAAAAACCTGCAGTCACAGTTCAAGCGTTTTGCAACTCATGTTTATGTCTCCACCTTAGATCAGTAATTGTGTTTGAAGAGATTCTTCTCATCAATGCTCTCAGAAAAATATCTGGGTTCATTAAGCTTAGACATTCTTTCTCCTTTCATAGACTTACATAGCACACGGTGGCACCTTAAATCGGTCTACTGCTGTTAATTTGTTGATGATGAATGAAAGTTTTGGCCTTCCTCTGGTGTTTGCATTGAGCCAAAGATTGATTAGTGATTAGATAGGAACTTGAGTTGCAAATAGTTTAGCTTCCCGTTTCTTCTGAGTGTTTTGAAGGATAGAAATTTGGCAAGTAGAGGCGGTGCTGTGTTTTGGTTTGACAAAATACTATTGAACCCCATCTATACAGAGTGTACAATATTGGTGTGTTGTTAGTAAAATAGACCATTTGTTGGCTTTCTGTTCGGTCTACCAGAGCTCCTACCCTGTGTTTAGTCCTGACTTCCTATGTTACTGTTGCTAGTTTAGAGAAACAGTGGCAATGCAGGGTCCATTTTGATCTCAAGGGGGCTGGACCATGACATAATAGCATAATGACCGTTAAATAACGTCAACTGTTTCCCTTTGTTTCAGTTGAAAGAAATACAAGTGCATGATGAAAATGTTTACATGTAATGAACTAGTGTGCTGAGTGTTTGACAGTCCTGCCATGGAAACATGTCTCGTGGTAACCTGGAGATGAGACTCCAAAAGACGTTTAAAGAAAGGCAACTGGACTTGTAGAAGTCCAGTTGCCTTTCTTTTTTTTTGCCTTTTCTTTGCCTTTTGGATTACCATGACCTGGATGACTGACAACCTTCACAGACATATTGGAGATGAGACAGTTAACATTTGCAACTGTGCAAACTAACATTGGTAGATTGAACAAATTACATTTTTTTAACCATTTTTTCAGTTTTTATGCAGTATATGACTATTTCTTCCGCTCTACACACACTTTTTTGGACCCCTGCTTTTCTAACCCAGCGACAGTAATGTCATTAAGGGTAGGGGCCCTCTGGTTGGAGGTCAGCATACCAGACAACCAGTCGGTGGGTTGTGCATTTAAACAGTGAATGTTAATTGCCTCTTCTCTTCTTGTAGTGAGGACTCCTGTGAGGACATGAGCTGTGGAGAAGACAGTCCCTGCGGCTCGTTGGGAAGTATCGGTGAAGGAGCCTTCTTCCCTTCCACATTTCTCAGCTGCAGAAAGTGATGAGACTTCATTGTGCAGTAACGACGGATGTTTGTTTGTCCCTTGAATGGTAACTGATTTCATGGCATGCATGCGTGTTTCACTCGTGTGTATTGAAAGTATGTCAAGTGACAGGTTTTGAACTTTAAGTGCCTGTTAAAATTCTGTTTACTGTTTTTTTTTTCCTTTTTTTTATGTTGAAACAACTATATCGCACAGATTACAATATCTTGGCAGCTTGATGGAACTACATCTTTGTACGTCTCTTTTAATGAGACCTTTGTGTCTGAGCTCGACACATTCCAGAAATAGTTGTGAAGCGCATGGAAGAACTTAAGCGTGTCGATCAAGCAGTTAACTCATTGCTGAATGCCAGCAAACACATTAGCACACCCTCAGTCTTTTTTTATACCATTTTTTACTTAATACAATACAGTGTCCTCCAGATGTAAAAGTGTGTGCTTAAAATTATTATTCTAATATGACATATATGACAGTAGTGTGAAAATACCAGATTGCAAATGCATGGTTGAAATGTGTGATTATGAATGAATGTTGTTCATGTTAACCAAGATAAGCTTATTGTAAAAAAAAGTTTAAAAAATGTACATAAATTGTAAAAACAAGAAAAAAAAATGTTTTGTGTAACGCTGCACGTTATGTGTTGTTTAATATGCTCTAAAGTCAGAGATAATCCTTCTAAATAAAAAGCTTTTTATCTACCACTGTTCATGGTTAGTATTTTGTTCAAAAATTTAAAATTGAAGTGGTTTTTAAACATCAGCTGACTTTCCCTATGTGTAAAAATATTCATACTCGGTATCCAGAGTGTTAGTTTTGAACAATATCTTTCACACTTCCAGGTTTTTTTTTTTTCGTCTTTGTATTTTAAAAATATTAGTTGAGTATTTCAAAAGAAATGTCTACAGTATGACTCAAAGGACCTCTAATAGATTGGACAGAATGGTTAAGAAGGCAGGGACTATTGTTGAGAGGTTCACATGCAACACAGTGCAGTCCATCCTGGACAACATCAGGCACCCCCTTCATGACATCCTGGAGGGGCAGAGAAGCAGCAGCAGTGGGAGGTTTCTCTCACTGCGCTGCAGGACATAGTTTTCACAAGGTGATTCATATTAACATGTTAGTGTCAACCCTATACACAGCCCTATGTTTACATACTTTTGCACTGTAGATTCTGGTGATTTTGTTTGTGTGTTGTGTTGATGTCTGTGTATGTTTGTGGACAAGCCTCGAATTTTCCCCATGGGATGAATAAAGTATTCTATTCTATTCTATTCTATTCTATTCTATTCTATTCTATTTACTTTTAACAGTAGGTGGCGCTAGCGCTCTGTAAAAGGTCAGCTTCTCCATAGGACAGACCTGGGCATTTTACGGCCCGCGGGCCCCATACGGCCCTATTGGCATTCCTGTCTGGCCCGCGGTATGTCAGTCATAAGCACAAATGAACAAGTATTTATTACTGTGCATACAATACGACTGTGTTGCTTTTATTTTGAGCCATGATGTGTTACTTACGTCATGGCACTGTTAGTTCGTCAATTCTTCAAAAAGTAAGCTTGAAACAGCTTCTTGCATCTATTAACCCTCAAAGCCTGAACGGCTCGCTGGCATCCGTCAAAGCGACCGATTTTGAATTACCGTAAGTCACAGTGGTTTGCGCTATTGACAGTATTCATTGTGACTGAACACTGGTTAGTTGTGCTTTTGCCTGAAAGACCTTCGTGACATCTCAAGGGTATAACTAACCTTGTTTTTACCAACAAATTCCCCCAAACAAGTCTCTCTTGCTGGGGCTCTGTGATCGTTGCTCTCCAACCTGCAGCCAGCTGCTGTGCATCATCATTACCGTAATGGCAGCGTTTTTTCTAGAAAGCGCAACTTGAATATTGTCCATCGGGGAGTTACGGTAATTCAAATACAGCAAGCTTCTCTTGTGGTCAGATGGACATTCAGATCTTAAAGGGTTAAACATTTATTGAGATTTATTATGATACAGAAAATAATTCATGTAGCTATATGATCCACCGAAGTTTTCCAAAGAGGACAAACATTCCAATGCGTTATATCCAAAACTACAGATCGATTGTGTTTCATTTTCCTCTTCAACCTACACCAAAACTCATAAATTTAAATAAATATTTACAGAATTCTTATGTTTCTGATTACCAGTAGCCGCTTATCAACATATATAATTTACTGCTTTTTACAATGGGAGAAAATTAATATTGAGCAGAATTACCTTCAAGTTATCGTTTGGTTTGGCCTCCAACACACTTCAGATTTTTCATGTGGCCCCCTGTAGAAATTAATTGCCCAGCCCTGCCATAGAACAAGATAAATCAAAGAAGACTTTTTCCTCTGGTGAGGAAAGGTGATTAAAAATGGCAGAAGCAAAAAACTCAACATAGCAAGTGAATGTAGAAAACACGGTGAAAGAAAGGAAACAAGCCTATTGAAATATTTTCCTGCATACTTCTATTTAGTACTGGAGCTATAAGAGCTGGTGTCAAATTGACTTTTTTCATAGGATGTAGGTGACACATTGTCTGCAACATTACAGCACCCTATATTCAAATGTTTCTTGTGCAACCTATGACAAGCAGACGAAGTGTTTGACACTTTTAGCATCTGGCTTCAGATTCAGTCCTGAACTTAAACCATATTTTGCTTTAACTGATAGTTTAGTCACATGCATGAGTGTGTTGTGTGTAAACTAAGACAGCATCAGCTGACCAAGTCACCTCTGGGGGTTCATCTGGTAACTCTTGGCATTCCTTCAGAGCCTTTTTTTTTTTGGTCCTGGCAGATGTCCTCCTCACAGTTTATTTTCTGCGGCCGTTATCTGTCAAGCTCTTCTGCCTCAGGCTGAGGCCAGTTTATACACAGTGATCAGACTGGACATAAAACCACGCACCAAATATAGCAAAGATAATAACACACAAGCAAAACTAAATTAATAACAAACAAACAAAAAACTCAAAGCATAAAAGGCAAAATCAACAAGTATTTGTTTATTCTACTTTTGCATGATATTTGACTTTCACAGGAAATCGCACAGGATAATTTCAGTTGTAAAAAGAAAGTGTATGCAAAGTTTAGAGAAGAAGTCAGTCCGGCAGTCTTGTATCTGGTCACTTGTCAAAAGGACTGAAAACCACTGATAATCATACTTGATTTTATTTACTGTATTATTTGCACGCTTAAGTGAATTTAATGGAACCCAATTAGTGTAACTGTAGCATCGTTCGTAACTTTAATTCAATTTAATTTATCAACCTTGATTTTAATTGTCTTTATTCAGATTGAATGACATATTTAAAATTACACAGTATTACAATATAGAAAGGTTTGTCAACATGATATATAAATACACATGCACTAACATATATATATACAGTATGTGTAAGTTTATGATGCGCATAACCAGCCAGAAAAGACGTCTCTTTGAATTTTTGAAACCTAACATGTACCGCCCATTGACTGTATTTATGTACTGGTACCGCCGAGCAGATCCCTGTGGCTGCCTACGCCTCAGTTTGAATAAAAGACGTAAATGGGCGGATGCACACTTTTGAATGGACTGTCCTGTCCTTTGACGGTGTAAATGGGAGGAAAGGGGTTACTGTTTAAGCCAGAAGGAGGCGGTGACCAAGCCGAACTATCAATGGGAGTCCTCAGCGATTGGTCGATAGTAAAATTACGTCGTTTTCCTCGGCGGGACAGGATTCGCCAGTCAATGACGTCGCCTTATTCCTGGAAGAGGCGGGGCCTCTGTCACGCTTTAGAAGCCGGCGTTTCTCTACCGGCACTTCAGTATTATCCCGAGAAGGGTGGACTTACACTTTGGTGTGTTATTTATTATTTATTTATTGTACTTTTTTTTTTTATTTCCCTAAGCCAAACATGCTCGGCTTGTGCCTTTACGTGCCTGTGTCCAACTCGGACCCGATTGAAGTGGAATATTTCGAGTCTAACGGGCTACCTTCAGAGCTGAAGTCTCTTTTTAACAAGCTGAGCTTGTTTCTGCCTTCACAGGAGTTTTCAACCTACCAAAGATGGCGAAAGGTAAAGAGAAACCTCTCAAAAGCAAATATATGTGACTTTAAAAGTTCAGGAAGCATGGTATTTGCTATCACCTACTTATTTAAATGGAATTAGTGTGATCTTAATCCTTTCTGTCCGGGCGCCGAAAGAATTAGCACCTGCTAGTGGGAAAAAAAAAAAAAAAAACTACGAGTAGGCCTCAATTTTACCGGCTTCCAGAAATATTCAAAATATTTGTTATATTATTGAAGCTTCGACTATTATTTTGATATTGCTATTATTATTCGTTTAGAAATGTAAAGTGTAATGAAGTGTAATAACATAAACAAATAGTCTACATGTTTGAATGGACGGGCGCGACCGGTGTCATTCATTCACATGGAGTCCTCCCTGAACAGGAATGCTAATGCTAGTCGTGGGAAGTTGGGGATGAAGCTAAAGTCCGTTTCTTCTTCAACATACAACTATATTTTTAACACTTACTTAATATAATGCTAAGGCATTGCACCACAGTAATTAATTTGCAGATGCACTGTATATTATTTAAGTCTTATAATATACGTGTATTGTGTTGTTAAAAGCATGAGCGCCTATTTAAACAATCATTTCCATTCTTAAATAATGTCGTCCTGTTTACACTCAAGACTATTTCTGATGTAAATATCTATTTTCTGAAGGCAGTTGGTTTGCTCATGTGCATTTCTGAAGCTAGACAACAGGTGATACTTTTGCACAGCAAGGCTCTTCCTTACTTCAGAGCTTTCAGGTTTTGTATCGCTAATGTTCAGATTACTTTGAGTTAATGTGCAGACTTCAGATTTGTTGGTAATAGAACATCTTTAAGGAGAAGAGCAGCACAAGCCCACGTGCTGAAATTGGTGCCAATCTTTAGTCACATTCATGTACTTGTGCATGCTGAAATGTCCTGCATAGTATTAGTGTTCTGGACGGCAGGTCATGTATCAGTGGTAGTGTTACAGAACTGGATGACCGCCAATGTCCCAGGCTAGTTTTAGCACCACAGGTTTCAATGTAGAGAGGATTAAAACACTTGGCGGGTCAGCTAGCTGCAGTCCTGGTCAAAGATAGACCAGGGGCATACTACCTAATACTTCCCTCCTCCCTGTCCAAGAGAAATGGACGTCATTCAGGAAAGCTAAGAGGACTTGTGGTTGTTAAATGGGCCATGGATGTGTCCCCTGGGGTCATGAAATGCAAGCTGAGCAGACACCTTTAAATCTCTGGAGGCATATTTAGGGCTAGGTTTCATTTCTGTCAGATATTAGACATAGAGTACATTTCGAACTTGTACTAGTTACATAAATTGTGACATTGCAATTTACATGTTACCTTTGCAAACCTCTGGGGACACTGATTATCTCCCCTTTTAAGTAAAAACTAAATCTATCCCCTGTTTATTAATAATAATCATCTTTTGCAGAAAACCTTTAAAAGGGAAGAGAACGATGCAGGTGGACAGCTGGACTTTGAGGAGTTTGTACACTATCTGCAGGACTATGAGAAAGACCTGAAGCTCGTGGTGAAGACTGTCGACAAGAAGAATGCAGGTAAACGGCTGTGGAGGATTACTTGACGTTTCTGCAATCATTTCAGATGTGTTGGAGTTTGCTTAGTTGCATATGTCTTATCTCTAGATTTTCTCACGACTTGTCTTCCGTTTCCTTTTAAGGCCGAATTGACCCTAAAGAGTTCATGCAGTCTCTTCAGGACCTTGGTGTCCATATATCGCAACAACATGCGGAGAAAGCCCTTAAAAGGTAATTTTAATAATCCATTTTACCTATTTCAGCTGTCATCTGTTGGCTCAAGATGCTCATGATCAAACTTTTATCCTTTTTGTCTGTCCTTTTTTAAGCATGGATAAAAATGGAATGATAACAATCAGCAGCAAGGACTGGAGCAACTACCCCATGGTGGAGAAGACCGAGAACATTCCTGAGATCATCCTCTACTGGAAGCACTCCACGGTGAGTTCTGCTTTTTGCACTGATACAACAGGTGTAGAGGTGACTGTGCAACATGGACTGTTTTTCCTGACAGGGAATATCTAAATCTTAAAATTTGACAAAGCGAAGACAGGAGGTTATTACGTAAGGTTTCAGAGGCACTATTTTCACCCAGTCTTGGTTCTGATAACTCTTATCAGCACAGAGTCACACCTTTAGAGATATTGTTATCACAGTGCAGAGATTCGGTGTGCTTTTGGAAACGAGTAAATTAGGAAGAAAAATTTATTCCTTGAAATACTCCATCGTCACAAAGTTGTGCGTCACCAATTAAGCTCTGTGAAGGTCATGACAGGAATTGGGCTCATTCTGAGAGGATTATGTTGGAAGGATTGGCTGGTTTGTCTCGACATTATGTAAAGGCTACAGTCAGTCAGTCTGAAGCAGGTGCATGCTAATGCGATATAGGACAGTATGGGCGTAGTGTGAGCTTTTTCCCAGGGACATCTGATTAGTCTAGCACTGACAGGCTGAACTGGGACCAAGAACATAACGGGTAATAAGTGATGAGTGAAAAAGTGATGAGCAAAAGTAAAACCCCCAGAAGAATAATTTTTCATGCTCACAGTGTAATATTGCAAAAAAGAAATAAACCCCAGCCTCATTGATGGTCACACTGTCCTGTGACTTATTCTGTGATCCAGAGGTCTGGTGGCGCATTCTTCTGTCACACGAGACGCTGCCAACAAGAACAGAAAGTTCAGGGTACTCTCTGAAGCCTTGGTTTGCCACTTTTGGATCTGCTATTCTAAACCAAGTCCATAAAACTTCAAGTGTGTGTTGAACTAAAACATCAGCTGTCATGTCTTCCTTGATTCACATATTCTTGCCTTGCATTTAACCGTTTCATGTCCTGACAGATATTCGACGTGGGTGAGAATCTGATTGTGCCCGATGAGTTCACCATTGAAGAGAAGCAGACTGGGATGTGGTGGAGGCACCTGGTTGCGGGCGGAGGTGCCGGGGCCGTTTCAAGGACCTGCACAGCACCCTTGGACCGACTCAAAGTCATGATGCAGGTAAGATAACTCGGAAACAAACCTTGGAAAGTGACAGTTGGCTTTAGGGGATATTTGGGCAGAACTCTGTCTTTTTGGGTGTTGTGGTAGTGTGGGAACTGTACCAAGTTGTGGTTGTGGCTACCGATGCATGACGTGCATATCCCAGAAACTATTCATCAAATCAAAAGACTCGACTTGATGCTAGGATGTTTTATAACTTCACATGAAATGAGCACAGAGGAAACTTTGGTCAAGCCACATACTCAGTCAAGCGTCATAAACAAGTTAACGTTTAATAGACGGTGTGTAATAGCCGGGCCAGAGTCCAGGGGGTCGGACTGTCGACAAATGACGGCTCCCAAACAGCCGTCACACCCTCAAACTGCGTAGTGTTCACCGTCATCAATGAGATGAAGGTCCAGCTAGTCTGTGTCAACGGCATTGATTGGCGTCATACGCTAGTCGGAAAACAGACTCTGACCTCTGTCAGTGAGCAATTCTAAACAATTGTCCCAACAGCAAATTAAACAAACCTGACCCAGTTGTCATCAGATATTTGGGTTAAAAGATGTACCAATTGCTCCGATTGATCCCAAAGTTTGGTTTTCTCATTGTCTTGGTTTTGTTCAGATATTTTATTTAATCACCTCTTTTATTTCAGGTTTATGGATCCAGAACTAACAACATGTGCATCATGACTGGGCTCATGCAGATGATCAAAGAGGGCGGCACACGGTCTCTGTGGCGGGGGAACGGGGTGAACATCATCAAGATTGCCCCTGAGTCAGCCCTCAAGTTCATGGCTTATGAGCAGGTAGGAAAACACAGTGTAAAGATGATAGTGTAGTTAATGGAGAAGGTCAACCGGAAGTCATTAACTGATGCATTTTCCTTCACGTCTCCAGATTAAGCATCTAATCGGGAGCGATAAAGAGACTCTGAGCATCTTGGAGCGATTTGTTGCAGGATCTTTGGCTGGAGTCACCGCCCAGAGCACAATCTATCCCATGGAGGTGATTAATCAATTGCATTCTTTCTCTAAAGAACACAATACCTTAGCATATTGGTTTTAAATTGAACTCGGCTTAATGTGTTTCCAGGTCCTGAAGACTCGTCTGGCTTTGAGAAAGACTGGCCAGTACACTGGGATCTCGGACTGCGCCAAGCAGATTTTTAGGAGGGAGGGACTGGGAGCATTTTACAAAGGCTACGTCCCCAACATGCTCGGCATCATCCCCTACGCAGGCATTGACCTGGCAGTGTACGAGGTGAGCTCTTACAAAATGTTAACCACAGGAAAGACTCAAAATGAACAGAACAAACATTTAAACATATTTAATCCCAACAGACGCTGAAAAACAGCTACCTGCAGCAGTACGGCACGAACAGTGCGGACCCTGGCGTGGTCGTCCTCCTGGCCTGCGGCACCGTGTCGAGCACCTGCGGTCAGCTCGCCAGTTACCCCCTGGCTCTGATCCGAACCCGCATGCAGGCACAAGGTGTGGCCTACTTACACACATATATATATATATGAGACTACGAGCAGCTCTGTTTTGGCTGAAGCCAAAAGTAAAGTTGTGCACATATTTTAAAATGCTTTTTGATTTTAAAATTATAAATGATTTTAAAGTGTGTTTTCTTTCTTGGTTCTGTTTCCAGCTGCGACAGAAGGCAGCCAGCAGCTGACCATGTCTGGTCTGTTCAAGCAGATCCTGCAGACAGAGGGCCCAACAGGGCTCTACCGAGGCCTGGCCCCCAACTTCCTCAAAGTCATCCCTGCCGTCAGCATTAGCTACGTGGTATACGAGAACTTAAAGACGCAACTGGGAGTGACATCACGCTGAAAACTCAACCCAACTCAATCTCCTAAAAACACTATCTCTCAGGACGTGTGCAAGGGAATCCCAGGGGCCGTTTTGGCTGCTCTGGAGGTTCGTGGTGCCATCTCATTCTGTGAATGTTGGCTGATGAAAGAACAGATGCTGGAAAGGCAACAGTGGAGGATGTGGACTCTGTGAGCTCAGGATGTCAGGACTGTGCTGCTATTTATGATTTTAGAAGAAATGTGAAGAGGACCAAGAGTTTTGGCTGTTTTTTGTTTTTTTTTTTTTTTTGGTTTGTTTTTTTTTGATGTAAAATGCACCACCTGCATTTTAGTTCTACTCAGCATATAAAGCATTTATGAAGTTCTTAAACCTGGTAGAGTTAAAAAAAAAAATATATTGTGTTCCCAAAATGAGAGGATTTTTGCACATGAGTTAGTTTTCTCTCCTCTCCTGAATGAATGACTTATTTATTTCCACCTATCCTGTATTTATTTCTTTTATGTTCAGGAAAAGAGGTTCAGGGTGAGGAAGTAAGATCCGTCAAACTCAAGTCTAGTAAAGCATATTTGTTGGTGCAAACGGATCGAGTCTGACGTTCATGAATGCCGTTTTAAGTGTCTTTGATGTCAACCTCAGGTTTAAGAGCAAGATTATTGTTGAATTGTTTGTGTTCAGAAGCAACTTAATGCACTTTAATCAATACTAGATGGGCCTCTAAATGACTTGTCATATCAATGCAGAATTAATTTCTTTTGTAAAGAAGAAATTTTAGTATTTTAACGGACCACTGTCATGCAAATAAATGCAAATACTTGTAAATCCTGAGGGTCAGGTGTTTTTCTTTTGTCACACCAAACGAAACCAAAGAGGAGATGTGCGTTGTGTTCTGTACACAGATGTTTTTCTTTTCAATCAAAAGAAAGTTTCACAATGACCACAAACGGTGGAAGGGAAGTCAGGGTGGCTGGCTTCTTATCCCCAGACACGACAAGTGATGACACCTATTACTACAACGGAAGTGGAACCAGACGAGGAAGGGTTATTTCTTAACAACCTGTGTTAATATAGGGAGATTCATCTCTGAGAAATTCACATTTGCATTTCACATTCACATGCACGGGCATGCAGTTTCAGAGAAGACCGCATTAAATTATATAAAAATACAAAATGGTGGGTGTGTGTATGATAAGCTATTCGCTGCACACAACAATACAGTGTCTGTATTTGATTTATTAATTTTAACGCATCCCCTGAGAGGTGTTAAACAGTCGATCTCCTCGGTCTGTCCGTGGAGTAGGACAGTGACAGCAGTCTCACTGAAGCTGCTCCTGTGTCACTGTGCAGTGGATGCTCTGGATTGTCTATGATGACTAAGAGCCTGTTCAGTGTCCGTCGCTCTGCCACAGATGTCAGGCTGTCCAACTCTATTCCAACGACAGAGCCTGCTTTCCTCACCAGTTTGTCCAAGCATTAAGGCTGCCCCCCAGCACACTACTGCTTACAGAAGGGCACTTGCTACCACAGACTGGTGTAGGATCTGTCATCCAGCTGCTCTCTCAGGTATTTACAGGTGTGTACCACCCCCACACAGTCTCCCTTGAGGACGGGCTTGGGGTGTGGCCTGGTTCTTCTAAAGTCCCCCACCATCTCCTTGGTCTTGGATGTGTTGATGAGCAGGTGGTTGGAGTGCACCATATGACGAAGTCCTGGATCAGTCCTCTGTACTGCTTTTCCTGTTTACCCCTGATACAACCAACAATGGCTGTGTTGTCTGCGAACTTCTGTACAGGGCAGAGCTCTGAGTTGTACTTAAACTCCGACGTGTACGGGTTTACCAGGACCGGAGAAAGCACAGTTACCTGTGGTGCTCCTGTGCTGCTGAACACAGTGTCAGATCTGCAGTCTGACAGACACACGTACTGAGGTCTTTGAAGACCAGAGGCTGGATGGTGTTGAAGGCGCTGGAGAAGTCCAAAAATGTAATTCTCACAGCACCACTTCTTCTGTCCAGGTGAAAGTTTAGAGGGATTGGTCTGGGATCATTAATTGAATTGAACTGAATTTATTTATTTAAAACAGGGACATTACACAAAAAGCATTAATCCTGTAAAACAAGAAGAGGTGCTTTAAGCCAGGTTATAGCAACAATTGTAGCCCCTGGGCAGGTAAATTGAAAGCAAATACAGTATTAAAATAATTGAAATATGACAGTGAAGTGACATGATGACCATAATATTTTAGAAATAGACAGAATACACTAGTAAAAGCAGGGAACAGGAGCGACAAATCATAAAGTACATATGGGATCAACAGCACATCTGTCTTACTCTTATCACACATTCAAACACAAGCACATACACAGACAACAATCCAACTATCGCCACCCTCCTCTAATAACCACACTCATACACATATTAGTAACCAGACACGTATACATACACACAGTCACATGTAACTCAACAATGTGTGCAGACTTGCTTACTCAGTAACCAGCGCTTTGACAAACATGAGAACATGTGGGGATTTGTACATAAAATAAATTCTGTGGAAAGGACATTCCACTGACTCATGGCCACACCTAATTAATAAATTCAAAACAAAATGACTGACTACTTAGCTATGCTGTCCAGCTTAGTAAACAGCCGTACTATTTAAAAATATTGTTATATACAGATTTATACAGATGTTTATGTTTCGGACCAATTTTCTTTTTCAGTTTGTATATTTTAACCGAATTTTATGTCATTTTTTATAATGTAAAGTATAAAGTTTTTTTTTCTTTTTTTCTTGCGTATCTTGCGTTTTGCCCGTAAGGTCCTGCTCACACATTTGTCCTACGCAGGCTTCCTTATCTAAACACGGAAATGGCGACTCCGGGAAGAACATAATAATGATTTTCGTTTTGATTTTTTTCATAAAGCAAGTCACTTTAGTTATGTTAGATAGCTAGTTAGTAGCGGTACTAATGAGATGTACTATAATTAAAATGGCGCATAATATGTTTCGAACCGGGTTTCTGGTTCGGGCCACACACACCCTGCTAACCTGGGCAATAACCCTTACACTGTTCCTGCACAACACCGGTAAGCCCCTTCAAACTATACACCCGTTAGCTACGAACCGTTTTAGTTTCCTAGTTTTTTTGTTGGTTTGTTTGGTTCAAATTGGATAACGCGTTTATAAAATTACATAAAATACCTCAAATAAAATTCAAGATTTATCGAAAAATTAGGATGCCATCACCAATTGTAGAGCAGGAAGTGGCAGCATCATGATGTAGGAGGGAATGGTGAACTTCAGAAAACAGAACAAATAAAATCAAAACAAGTTTTAAACAGGAAACTCTGTGGGTACAACTGAAGCGGCGAAACGTCTTCTCAAAACTCTACAAGTCCAGTATCTTTTTGGATATACCAAATAATAACCAAGTGTGGATAAACTTCTGACCCACTGGGGATGTCATGAGAGCTTTAAAAGCCAAATGAAATTTGTTTCTTTGCTGTTCTTCTTTTTACATTCTTAAAGTAAAGTGTTGATCCTTTCAGACCCAAGACAGTGAATGTTTGCTAGGATTTAATGTCAATAATTACTAAATAAATTAATTGAGGTGCTGAGCCTAAACAAATATGCATGTATGCAGACGATTTTATCTAGTTCCTATAGTGTAATGTGTGTGTGTGTGTGTGTGTGTGCAGATTTGCGGAGGTGTGAGGAGCGAGGAGAGCTGCTGCTGCCTGCTCTGTTCTTCCTGCTGGTCGTGCTGTCAGTACTGTTATACTTTGCCATTTCATTAATGGACCCTGGCTTTGTTCTCACCGACACTTTTAAAGTAAGATTTATTAACACACAGACAATGCGTACAGAATAACCTCATCACCAAAGTCCGATCGGCAGAAGAGGATTTTCTTATTGTGGTGACATTAATGTTAGAGGATAGAAATGACAGTAGAAATCTTTCTGTACTATAGGTAATAATCAGCAGTAATCAGTGGTGTGAAATCTATTTGGTTTTTAAGTATGCAGTACAATGTGCGTCAGCAAGAGGTCAAAGTGGATATAGTGGCCCACATCTGTCTTTATTACACAGGGTGTCCAGGGTTCAAGTGAAGAAACAGAGTCAATGCTTCCTCAGTCATCGACCCCTCGGCAGCGACGCTGTGGATACTGTCTGTTGCAGGTAACCATCCGACTGATTCCAGTTTCCTTCAGCATTTCGTTGCCTTATACTTACGAGTGATCGATCAACACACTCCTGCTGGTTTCAACTACATATTCTGTATTCTGTTCATTGTGTGAACACAACGAGTCCCGTGTCAAATTAGAGACCACCTACTCAAGTGATCAGTGAAACAGGAGTTTAACTCATTCTGTCCTTGTCGCTGATAACTGACTAAATAATAAATACATCTATACATGAATTAAATAATTAAATTACTGATTATGAGTACACTTTTTGTGTTTCTTTCATAGAAACATACATTGGCATATGGAGGATAGTTGTATGGAGTAGGTGTGATCATGTTGATGTATGTCAAGTAGACACATGTAGTTATGTTTTCTCAGATATCTTTACCAGCAGCACAGTCGTAACATTACACTATGTATGGAAGCTTTGTATAGAGTGAGACTTTACAATTCGTTCCAAAATATGTATCATCTCCCAAAGTCGTGACGCACAAACAACAAACAGCTTTTAATGGTTCTGATCCAGCAGTAGGTGGAGATCCATTATAGGGGGCAGCTTCTATGATTATAGAACTACTATAATAGTAGTTTTCCACAATTTTCTGTGGTGATGGACCCCCACATTGCTATTGTTTGTCTAACCTAGCAACATTAACAAGGAAGGTGGGAGATGGAAAAGAGTAGGAGGCCTCTGGGAGGCCAGTAAAGGGTCAATTCTGGGATTGTGTTATAAGTGATTAGAAAAATGTAGTAAATCATTCTTGGCCATATTTTTGTGATTAGTTTAAATTTGTTTAATACTTAACTTGGTGAGCCCTTCTTAGTATGTTCAGGTACAGTCCACAGCGTAGGTCACATGCAATTACTCTTGTAGAATATGGAGTCACAGATAACACATTTTCATATTTTAATATTTGATTATTTCTCTGATTAATTGACATATTGTTTGGTCAATAAACCATGCTTCATAGTAGCCTAGAATCTACATGCAAATCAGCCATGTCTGTAATTTGTAAAATTAAAATTTTAGCCTTAAACCAGTAAGTTTATTTTTACCTCAATTTCATTATGAAATTATCTGAAGGTGAAATTTTTTACAATACAGCTCTAGCTGAATTTAAAGTGGTCTTACTTTGGAACATTTTGTTATATTAAAAAGGTCTGAAAAAACCTGGAGAAAACGTTTGACTTTTTTCTTTGTGTCTGTTTTCCAAGCAGCAGCCAATGAGAGCGAAGCACTGTCAGACGTGTAAACGCTGTGTACGTCGATTTGACCACCATTGCCCCTGGATCGAGAACTGTGTTGGAGAGAGGAACCACCGCTGGTTCATCATCTACCTTGTGGTGCAGCTGCTCACTCTGCTGTGGGCCCTCCACATCGCTCTGTACGTCTGCTCAACACCACCCCTCTCTCAGATAAATATCCTTATGTGTAGGCAAACTTAGTATCTGTGGCCTTGGTCACCCTCACAGCTTTGACTTATTGAAGACACATAATGTGGTGTGAGTGTTCTGCAGTTTTATCTCGACAGCTTTAGTGGAATTAGGTTACTCCAGAGTTTGGAGAACAGCAGTAAACCGATACACTAATCTCTGTCTGCATTGAGTAAGCACAAGCTTTTATGTGTTGCGCAACTACACCTTCAAAGTTCAAGCAGTTTTATATTAGTGGCTGTGCAGTCTTAAAATTGAAGTCTAGTGACTTGACCAGGAATTTATGTTAGTGTAAAAACCTTTCTTAGAAGTAATTCCTCTGGTAGGCCCAGCTAGCTGAGGGGAACTAAAGGTTCATAGGTTGATGCCATTGAGCTAAAGGACAGTGGAAGATAACAGGGATCCAAAAACAAATAAACAAACTAAATGCTGTCTGAAACGTCAGCAAACAAACATTTTCCAAGACTCTGATGTGCAAAACAAGCAGTTCACCCGGGAACATTTATGTATATTGGGAGATACGAGACATTAAGAATAAAGGAAATGTTGTGCTGGATTGGAAGCCAGTAACTTTCAAAAAAGACAAAGAAAAAAGTCCAATGCTGTCTTTGCGTAATACTGGGTAAAAGCCATCTTGACATCAAAGACATCTAGGGATGTCCAGATTAAGACTAATTATTTTCTAGAGTAAAATTTTACCACACAGCAGACATGTTTAATAATGTTCTTCTTCTAATTCTGAGATTTTTGTCAGCTTTGACACTAGCCAACCACCATTTCAAAAGAAGAAGACGTTTAAATGCTGCAGGGGTATTGTTTTTGACCTGAAATCAATAACTACAAAAGATTGGCTTGATCCAATCTGAGAATGTCTGGAGCAGACCCAGTACCATCAGGACATGGTGTTTATCACTCTGTAGTTTGGATTTCACAAGCTAGATTCTGAAGTATGAAGTACAGTCATTCTGTTACTTGAACAGCAGCATACTTGATGACGTTCAAGAAAATGGGCTATCTGGTTATACTGAGTACACATATGGGGCATTTATCAACATGCATTCGGTAGCTGTGTTGTGAAACGTCCTGAGTCGCTTCCTAAGTACTGTTCCAGGTCAAAGTACCATCTGATAACTTGCAGTACAGATCATATGGAGAACCCATTGAGAGGTAACTTGTGTGGACTTGGAGCTTCCAGGTAACCCAGAATGCGTTTTTCGGGCATCATCAAGGGGTGTTGTTCAATCCAAGTACTCAAACCCGACTTGCAAACTTGATTGCTCAGACATGACAGGTTAGATTCTGAAGTATGGACACATATTCAAGAACTAGAGCATTCTGGGATACCTGGCTGTCCCTAGTACACACAAGTTACCTCCAAATGCATCCTCAACACAATGGGTAGTGCAAGAACACACCTGGGCATTTTTAACTGTACTTGGGTTGTTTCTCAATATGTGTTTCTGTTTTCAGTTGTGTTCTTGTGAAATGTCATCATTCGCTGTCCAAGTGCTGTTCCAATTTAAAGGGCAGACATCAATGCATTTCCTGGGCCTCATCAAGTATGCTGTTGTCCCAAGTTGACTAATAACTGTCTCCACAGTCCTTACTTAAGACTCAAACTTCTCAAATCCAAACTACCAAGTACGCAAGTGTGAAGTTTGTGTTCTTCGTATTGATAAATGCCCAAGTTACCTCCAGATGCGTCCTTGGTGGGGAACAAATATTTCTATATCCTGGTGTCTCTAGTGAACATTCCAGGTTCTGGTTACCAAGGTAAATTTCCCACTCCTAATGTTTCAAAGTTAAACTATCACAACATAAAAACATTGCTCATGTATGGGCGGAGCCAGTTGTACTTCTTGAAAAGAAAATATCAACAATGCCACTGCTCCACCTAGGTTCACCCAACGCTCCAAGCCCACTAACAGAATGGTGAAGTTGATGGTAGACACCAAAGTGGTGAACAGTGTTTCAGGTAAACAGTTTGAGAACTCGGTTAACATTTGATGTGTTTGTTTCAGGTCCGGCATTTCTCCCAGTGTTAGCTGGGAACTGTGGGTCCAAGCCAATGGCTTCCTGTTGGTGGCGCTTGGTGCCATAGGGGTTTTCTCTGTGGTTGTGGTGCTGTTGCTGGGCTGCCACCTCTACCTGGTCTCCATCAACTGCACCACCTGGGAGTTCATGTCACGTCACAGGATCTCGTACCTGAAGAACTGTGGCGATGATGATAACCCATTCGACCGTGGCGTGTTCTGCAACCTGTGGGATTTCTTTTGCATCTGCCGGACGGTGATTTGGGAGCAGGTCTATTTGAGAAACACCCTGAATCCTGTCTGAACTCAAAGAAACAAACTTGAGACATTTTACAATGTTATATGCACTGTTTGAAGGGTGGAAAAGTTGACTGCTAGAAGAGCAGACATGCCAACTAGACACTAAACAAACTGACTTTTGGGATACTAGAAATATCTGTACGAAAACTGCAAAACGTTTATGCACATTTTTTGCTTCCAGGTAATGAATCCTAAGAACCTTGTTAATTCTGAGAATCCCTGTAGTGCCACCATGAGGTTCTTTTCAGTGAGAACTACTGAATGCATTGATACTTATGTCACTCTCAGGGTGAACGGGTGAATTTTAACATTGGTGCTCTGTTTTTCTTTCTGTCTAATACCTTTCATTTCCATCAGATACCTTCCAAATGAATCATTAGTATCTGCTGTACTTTATTTTGCTATTCAGCAAATGTTAGCATGCTAAACTAAGAAAGGAATGCTGCTAAGCACGAGCTTATTAGTGTGCTCTCACGTTTACATTTAACAATGTCTGTCTCCTAGAGTTGATACCATGTCTTTAGACTCTTAATCTTGTATTCATTTAAGTAATCCAGAAGTTTCAAATATATTGACACTAAAGTGAAAAAGCTGACACTGAGTGTTTAGTACCTGAAGTATAGAACCATTGTATGGGAGTTAGTGGCCTCTAGGGGTGAAGTTTCAAATTGCAGGAAACTGATTACTTCACAAGTGCATGTGAGAACCTACAGGTGGACAATTCAGCTTCAGTCTTAGTTTAGTTTATTCACTGAACTATTCTACTCTAATGAAAATACACTGATCAGGCATAACATTAAAACCACTGACAGGAGAAATAGATAACATTGACCATCTTGTGACAATACAATGTTCAACTAGGAAACCTTTGGACCTGGCATTCATGTGAATGTTACTCAGACATGTATGACTCACCTAGACCAGATTAGACACCTCCACCCCATAGCAATGACACACACACACACACACACACACACACACACACACACAAATGGTTTAGGAACAACCACAATCACAACAACAACAACAAAAGTGAAGAATACCACCACAAGGTGTTGACCTGGCCTTCAAATTCACTACATCCCAAACTGATCAAGTATCTGTGGGTTGATCCACAGAGGCCCCTCCCTTCAACCCATGGGACCCAAAGGCCCCCCACTAACAACACATGACACTCTCAGAAGGCCCATTCTCTGATGAGTCAAAACTGTTTTGAAGGCACAAGGGACACCTATATAAAATAATGTTATGTCTGATTGGTTTATATTCATGAATACTTGCCTACATCCTACGTCCTACATCTTTTGTGTATAACAGTTGACTCCTCTGGTTTGAGGGTACACATAGAGCATTACTATAGATGTGCTGGTTTCTCTAGTTGGAATAAATCCATGTTTGCTCCATGTGGGGTAAACGTCACGTGACGGGAAACAGTTGTTCAAGATGAACCAAGCTAGACTGCACATGGAACGCAATGTTGGAGACATGGAGACGCTTTGGTCATCTTCTTCTAGTCTATCAATTCAGGGTTGGAAACTCATCCTATTTCAACCCCTCCTCTTTCTGTCTCATCCTCATTGTCCTTCTCCACCTGCATTACCTCTCCTCCTTATTCTGGTTTGTTTCCAGTAGATTTGATGCTCCGCAGGAGCAGAACCCCTTTGTCAATAAATTTCTAACGTGATTGATGTTAATGCATACATCTGATCAAGTAATTGTATTAGGGTCCATGGAATTAGTTGGAATCACTGGACCAAGAGTGCTAGTTGCCACACTAGTTTAAATTAGTTAAATGCATTAATGATTTTAACTGAAGTCTGGTTGCCTCTTCCTCTCCTCTTCCAGTGCCTTGTATACTGATGTAAGTCATTTTAATTTTACTGGATAAAATCTCACTATGAGTTCATCTTCGCATTGACAGACAAATGTATCTTACCATCAGTGATTGTATTTATTGACAACGAGAGAACATTAAAACACAGATGATATGCATATTGTCATTGGGTTCATCTGTACAGACTAACATTTGTAGTTGGGATGCTTCACGTACATGAATACATAAATACAGTACTGACACAGACTCAACATTTAGCAGCGTTAAACGTAAAGCATACAACAGCTAAACCACCTGATTGTCCTGAGACAGATTCCTAAATTTAGCTGACGGGTAGAGACTCATGGGCACTTCAGCAGGATATTGGAATGAACTTCTTATTTGTTTAAAGAGCAAATTAACATTCTGTTACAGCCTGAATGCTCCTTTACATATTCAGAAATATTATAAAAGTAGGAATCATTGATTACTCCGTGGGTGGAACATAAGCTGAATCTAACAGATCTTTCCAGCCCAAAATATGAGAATTGAGGGTGGGAATATTCTGCCGATATGAAACCTTCATGGATTAAACCTTAGAACAAAGTGAAATAGGAGGATGGTTCAGGTTTCTATTTTAAAGTGGCAGACAGTAGGCAACAGTGTTGCAATACCACTTGTGTCCACTATCCAAATAGAAGTTTGTCTAATGACTAGTAGAGGTAAGTCAATCCCAAGTTTACAGTCTGGTAAAAAAAAAAATTGGATACCTGACACTAGCTACGTGACAGGCATTACTTGCTTTCAACGTTGATTTGGCTTCAACTTCTGTTTGGTGCAGCAATGATACAGTGATTCATCAACCAATCATGTGTTTCACCAGTTAACAACTAAACAATTGACATCACCAACAACATAAAAGAACACTTGAGCAGCGCTTGAACTGTGACTAGGTGATAGCGGCTGCTGGCACGCTGACCATGTTGTAATATTTGACGCTCATAGCGTGAATGTGGCCATAGGCAGCAAGATAGAGCTGGCCGGAGACACCACACTGAGCTTAAAACAAAAACAAAACACAAAACTTAAACCTCTAAATGTTGAACTAATCCCCCTGATTTGACCTGGACATCATCTTAGACATCTCCAGCCAAGTATGTTTTGCATATTAGCCAACTTGGCGTGAACAGCTACAGTTTACAAGTCAAAAACATGGAAAAAAAACATAACAAGGAATTCTTCACTCTTTTATGCTGACTTAGAGACTGAACCAAAGTGAAATAAAAATGCAAGTGTTAATTTACTCTTTAAAGTCACATATCTAATTTTTATAGTGGCCAATATTTGCCCCCAATTCCTCCTTAGTGTTCAGGGAAGCATTGATCGCTCGCTCTTCTCCTTTTTATTGTTCTGATATGAACAGAATATAGTTTGCTAAATTCAAAATACAGAGATTATTTTCACTAGTATGGCTATATTAGATTATCTATGGCTTCTGTTACACTGCTAGAGATTACAGGATTTCTAGTGCACAAGTTTACCACATTGCCATGCACTTCTAATGGAAAACGCCTGCGCAGGAAGATGCTGATATGTGACGAGTACATGGAAAAGTCTGGTACCATCAACTGAGTTTGCTTGTTTCATTTGTGTGGTCAAGGCAGTGGGCAAAGCTTGTCACAGTGATGCATAGAAACGGCAGCACATACTGTACCTGGGGAGGATGAATGCTGTTAATAAATAAACGCAAAGGCTACAAAGCAAAGTAGCCCCAACATACAGGATACTTGAAGAGGCAGTGACTGGTTATCGGACCAATTCAGAGAATCCAGAAAATTTACAGAAATTTGCACAGATCTGAAGAACAACTACTATTTAGATTTGAACAATGTTAACTTGTATTGTGGCTGTTTGTTAAGTTTGGTTATAAATACTACACAGAAAAAACAAACCAATATGACATATGGTGGCTATGAATTGGAACATTTCTTATCATGGTTGTGGAAAATTTTATTTCCCTCTATGGGAAATTGTCACTTTCGGGTGTGATACAATGTCACTATGACTCGAGAAACATTTCCTCTTTCTACATCAAATGCCTTGATTGTGAAATAAGTGAAACATGAGTGGCTATAAAAAAATTCCATCCCTCGTGTGTTTTTCCATTTTATTACTATTTGAAATTAGATCAAAATAATTTTTTAAAGTCACAAAAATCGGTGTTAAATCTATCATTAACAAACAAAATAAAAATGGCACATCTGCCTTAAGAAGACTGTCCTCACAAACTCAGGGATGACGCAAGAAAAAGGCTAGTGAGTGAGGACACCAAGATTAGTCCAATACATCTTCTCAAAAATTCTACAAGTCCAGTTGCCTTTTTAAACGCTTTTTGGATATAGTGGATGGAATGACTTTTACACACAGGCAGCTTATGGAAATGCTGTGCTGTTGCTGCCACTGGTGCAGAATTATGTAGTGTAGAAAGAGGAGAAGAGCCAGCATTCTAGCTTTTAAATGTTGATAAATTAACTTGTGAATTAAGATTTTGTTTGTAGTAGTTTTACTACAAACAAGTTGTACATGGTACATAGTCGTACGTTGTACATAGTACGTTTGTAGTACTGAGTACTGAAATTAGACGATGAAGAACAAATAAGATAATGTCATAAACTCTTCAAGCATCCTGTGTCAAATTAGCTTCCTGTGTTTGTACAACATGATCTTTGTACATCACCTGGCACATCTTATAAATAAACTCTAATAGCAAGAAGTTTTATTACTGCTGCAGACTGACAATAAAGTTTGACCCTCTGTAGAGATTATAAAGGGCTACAATCACTTTCCGCTGCCTGGTTATTTGCCTGTCGACTGGATGATAGAGAGAACAGTCAGCATTATTAGCCATGGGATAGTAATGTTCTGTTTGAAGATGACTGAGCTGCACAAATGTCCTAACAGTTTGTTCATTTGAAGGTGCTGTCAAGACCAGGTTGGGAAACTGACAAATACCAAGCTCCCAAAAATCTGTTTTAATCTTGTGTTGTCCTACATGACAATTAAATAGGACAGATTAATTTCTTTTTCCATCCCTTTAATCGTCCTAAATAC
Organism: Mugil cephalus; assembly: GCF_022458985.1. NCBI lineage: Eukaryota > Metazoa > Chordata > Actinopteri > Mugiliformes > Mugilidae > Mugil > Mugil cephalus. Next base: position 26,497,870 of record NC_061777.1, on the reverse strand, counting down.
ATAACCAAAGGAGTTGGTCGCTAATTTTACCCATCAACAGGAGAACTGATGATTGTTGGTTACCTGCCAGTGCTGATTATGAGGTGGACAAACTGGTGTTAATTTCCCGCCCTGGTCTTCTAAGCTCATCTTTCACCCATGCAAGGCGCAAAAATCAAAGTCTGCAAATGCTTCCTGCTGCTCAGAAGAGAGGCTGAAGGATTTGGAGGGAGGCGACATTATTGGCTGGAGTCGAGTGAAGTCGCTGTCAAAGTTGCTGACGTCTGTGGACTCTTGGATAGACGGCAGGAATGGTGGCTTTACTTTCTTGGCCAGTAAGGCTTCCCAGTCAATGGTCTACAAAGTTCCAGAAAGATGACTAAGAAGTTGAATTTATTAGTAATTTAACAACTACTCAAATTGTCCATAAAGAATTTTAACAGCATCTATGTGAAGGAAAGCAAGTTACCTCAAAGAATTTCTCTCCTTTAACCTCATTAGCGTCCCTCTCTCCAGCTCCAAGTCTTTTCAGTGGATTCTTTTTCAGCATCTGTATAAAAATAAACAAGGTATGTAGAGGCTCATCGAACAATTTGTTTTCAGCTGTTTACAAACCCCCAACTAACTGTTCACAGGTACTGCGGAAAGTCTACCAGTTGTAATGATCCGTTAATGGAGTTCAGTTAAATCCACTGTTAAGAAATGGAGGGAACATGACTCTGAGGGAGCACATCAACACATCTTGGACTACTCTGAAGAAATCTAGCGATAGAAGACATTGTGACACCTATGACTACTCTGAAAGAGACTAGTAAAGGAGGACACCAAAACACCTGTGACTACAAACAAATGAAACAACTGTTTCATTAGTTCTTCATCAGTCAAATCTTTATAGGAGAGAAGTAAAGAGAAGGATTGTTGACTGAAACGCAAGACAAGGGAGACACAAGATCAGCTGGAAGTAGGTTATTTGGTGTGATGAGACCAAAGTTTTTTTTGGCCATCAGGCTAGACACTATATTTGTTGAACATAAAACACACCATCCTCCCTGTAATGCATGGCGGTGGCAGCATCATGTTGTAGGGATGCTTCTTGGCAGCAGGTCCTGGATGTCTTGTAAAGGTTAAAGGTGAAATGAATGCAGCAAAATAACAGAAAGTCCTGAAGGAAAACCTGACTCAGTCTGCAAGACAACTATAACTTGGGAGAAGATAAGATGATGACCTGGAACAGTGAAACTTGAATCAGGTTGCTAAATTTTACTTTGTCTAATTTTATATTTTTTACCTTAAAAAGGGAAAGTATCCAAGAGGATGAATATGAATATACAGGCACCGTATATATGTCATTCAGTTGCTTTCAGGCTAAATTTAGTTCTCCTCATCTGCATAGTTCCATTATCAAATTAGTTAGGTGTATCCGGGATTTGTCAAGATACATTTTCATTAAGAAAGAGAAAAAAAAGAGGTCACAACCTTCTGGATGATGGCAACAGCGTCAGGAGGAAGAGAAGTTGGATACTGAACATCATCATTGACAATGCTGTCAAACACCTCCTCCTCATCTTCACCAGGGAATGGAGACTATTGGGAAGGGAGAAATCATTTGAGTTAGCCGTTTAACTAGAGGATCTTACAGGAAATTGTTAACTGAATATTTTTTAACTATTGCACCAGGTGTTAAATATTGGACTTGCCAAAGCTCTGAATTGAACATGTGTTAAATACCTCTCCAACAAGCATCTCGTAGATAAGAACACCCATTCCCCACCAGTCCACAGCTCGGGTGTAGTTGTCATCCGTCAGGACTTCAGGAGCAAGAAACTCAGGAGTCCCACAGAAAGTTGAGGTCCGATCTCCGTGCCCCATCCCTACGGAAACAACAAGAATCTTTCGGTTAGGAGTAAGGTTTAAATTAGGAATTCAAACTTATTCGTACTTCAGCCTCGCTAGTTTTTGGCTGGTGTATTACCTAATTTCCCTTCAGTGATGAATGAAGTAATCTATCTATCTATCTATTTGATGGGTGATGAGTCAGAGTGCCACATCAACTCACCTTCTTTACAAAGTCCAAAGTCTGTGATTTTCACAAATCCGTCTGCATCCATCAATAGGTTGTCCAGCTTCAGATCTCTGTATAAAACAGATAATATTCAGGCTGAAAGCTCTTCAATATGTTTGCAAAGATCCAACATCAACTTCTGTCAGCATGACCTACCGATAAATGATTTTATTCATATGCAGGAACTCTAAACCCAGCAGGACACACGCTGAATAAAACCTGTGCACAAGGACAACGTCTTATTTTAAATTACGGATAATATTATTGATTCATAGTGAATTACTGTATATGTTACCTGGTCTGGGCCTCAGAGAAGACGTCGTTGTGAATGTGGATCATGAGATCACCACCTGGTAGGTACTCCATGACAAAGCAGACGTGGTCGCTGGTCTGGAAGCAGCCGTGGAGGTTGACCAGGAATGGATGCCTGGATGCATTAATCATCTCAAATATCCTTTTCTCGCTCATAAGGCTGAAGAACAACAACTCAGATTAACATGAATTACTTACATTCTCCAGCTGCCTCTGTGCCCAAATACACTCATTAAGTACACTAGTCAAACATATAAAATAGGTGAATACTTTTTATAGTTACTGTAGATCTTCATAATACACAGACCTAACTACTTTCAACAGAACAAAATAATAAATCAATAACTTTGTGTTCCTGATTTCCAGAGTCAGTCCTTTTACTTACCTGTCCACTTCATCTCGAGTCACAATGTCTTTTTTCTTCAACGCTTTGATGGCGTAAAGTTTTTCTGTTTTCTTAAACTCGGCCAGCAGGACCTGAAAAGAAAATGAAAATAAACCAAATGAGCATCGACCAGAGAAGACATCTCTGAAGAAGAACTGGTTACCTTGCCAAAGTGTCCTCGACCCAGAACTGAAATATACTTAAAATCTTCCATCTTCATCCTTTAAAAAAGACAAATAAAAGCAAATAAAGGTTTAATTTAAAAAATTTACTGCATGTAATATAGTGTCTATGTGCACATGTGTGTTGTGTGTACTTAAGAGCAGATACAGGCTGGTCTTCACTATCCCCAGTGCTGCAGGTGGACTGCAAACAGAGAGAAATGAATAACCAATCACAGCTTTGATGGTCAATAATTTGCAAATAGTTTAATTAAAAGATTAGAGATTTTTGGTTTATCAGTAATTACTTACCAGCCTTTCTTGCAGTGCAGGCACAGATGATGTTTTGTGTGGTGTAGTGATGATGCTGGGGGGGTTATGTCCTTGGTCCAAGCTGGTGGGAGACGACTGGTTGTCGCTGATGCTAAGTCTGATCACTGCATCTTTGCTGCGGATGTACAAAGACCAGTAGAACTAATAATATAACAATTTAAACACTCATTTACAAGCAAAAGGAGTATATACGTGTGTGTGTGTTTATATATATGTATGTATGTATATGTATGTGTGTGCATATACAGTATAATACATATATACAGTATAATACATACATTTGCTGCATATACAGTATATACTGTATATATATACACAGTATAAAAACAATGTCTATAAACATAAATATATATTTTTTCTTCTTTATTTCTCAAACACAATAAATTTTAAGTGTGACTATGATGACAATAAATACCCTACCAATAGAAATGGTGAGATTGAGATGTTTTGGCAAAGATCTTAAATGCTGACTCTTGTAATCCTTAGCATGCTGCTGTTAGCATCCAGTCATGAATTTATTGACATTTATATCATGATGTTTTTTAATTCTTGTCAGATATAATTTAAATATCATATAATATTCACTTAACATGACTGGGACACATGTATGTGATTCTGCGCAGTCATGTTGAAATAATATTAAAATAACAGGAGTAGCTGGACTGCTGTTATTTTAATTCAGTTCATACAGTACTATAAAGCACAGCCCCCAAAATTAAAACAGTCAAATAAACACCTCTCTCAGTTGTTTGTTATTGGAGCATTTGATTTAATTTACTGTATATTTCTAATAGGGTCAGATTAAATGGGATTATAAAATAGCTCTTGGTTCAGTGGTAATTTTCACTAAGAAAGTTGGAGTAGCAACTGTTTATATCTGGACTAATTATCATAGTGGATAAGAGAAAAATTACTTTCTGTCTTTTTTCCTTCTTTGCACACATGTACTGTGCCTTATACTGTATAGTTGTAATGTTCACTCTATTTCTGTTTAATAAAGCAAATTACATAAGAAAACTCTTAATTTCTACAATTTATTTACACATGACACAAGATGTTTATTCATCCAGATAAGGTCTGTGCAAACAAAATGCAGGGTTCAGATTCAATATTAGTGGAAAACTATGTGAAATTACAAATTTTGAAATGCAGCTCTGGTTTGGGTGATTAATATAAGCATGTTTCAGTTTTCCTTTTATTTGTTTTCATTACACCCAAGTTTAATAAAAGCCATTAAATGTTACCCTTCATCCCCAAAGAGAATTTTAGTGGAAATTCCTAAAACCTCAAACACAAACAAATATTTCACAATTTAAGCTGGAGAGTAGACCAGTATCAGATCAGATTGATTTTTCTAACCTTGGCAGTGACGTGGTGTTTTGAGGCTCGTTCTCGGTTGGATGTGGGGCATTGTTGGCCAGCAGGTCTGGGGTTGTAGAGGACGAGCTGAACGTGGTGAAGGAGCTGTAGCGAGGGAGGATGCTCATCATCAGGTGACCCCATGTGGCGAAATTCATATTCATCTGGGCAGCTCTGAGAAAATTCTTCCCTGATGATGGAAGATGATCAGCAAATCAATTGCAGCAGGTTAAAGGAAGAGAAGGTTCATGTTAAATCTGTCACCTCTCTCTTTGGTGAAGATACAGCGCTGACGTCTCAGCTTGGGCTGCCGCTCAACCACAGTGTCGATGAATTGAAGCTGTAAAATTGAAATGTTTCCATTCAGTCAGTCATTTCTTCAGTGTTTTGATGATCATGACTCAAGACTGACACAGGTCCCGGTGTGTACCTCGGCATAGAGGAGACCCTGTGGTTCCAGGCTTATCCCCTGGTTATGGTTCACGTTGTTCATCATCTCCTCCAGTCGCAAAACCTTCACTGCACACATCGCCCTCCGATTCCGCCAGAATACGCCGACTTCCAGTTCTCGAGACTGTCAGGAGATTGACAGGAACAAACAGCCTCAAAGGTAAATTATTAATTAACCGGGCAATATTTATACCTGTGTAACATTTCAGGATTGTATTTTTTTTCTGATTGAAAACTGAACTAAACTAATTAAAAATTATTTTTTTAAGTTGCTTGCACCTATCAGAAGCGATGCTAAATCAACACCCAATTTATTTCTCTTTTCTTATTTTCCGTGCCTGAGATCTGTTATATTGACAGGTATGAGGTAGATACTGGCTGGTCTGTGACTGAACTACAACAATAGTTAAGCTTCATGGAAGGAGATTCAGCATTAGTTTCAAATAACAGAGAGAGCTGTTGGTTAAACTGTATTTTCATGGAGGCTGTGGTTTGTAGTACAATTGAATTAACACATGTTGTTCCAACTTCCTATAATTTTGACTACAATGTCAAAATTATAGGAACTTGGAACATTGAAGTCATTGTAGTCAGTGGCCTACATTCTATGCACAGTTATTGTGCAAGTTAATTTTCTTATTGAACAACTACAGTGCTCCAGGTCAGTCCAAAATGTTAATAAACCTCAAACTGAATATTTAGAGTAAAAGTGAGGTTGATGCTTTCTTAGGAGAATATCTGTGTTATTGGGTGATGATTAACACGTACAGAACGATTATGCAACCAAATAAAAAATAAAAATTCACATCTCACTTATGTTTGGGATTTTGATTTTAATTTTGAGTCCTTTTTCAACCCCAAAAGGTCCAACTAGGTCATATTTAATAATACCAGCCCATACCAGTACCTCACCTCCACCTCGTCAGAGTGTGAGATTAAGTGGAGCTCCATGCGTGTGACTCAGGACGCACAGGACCATCCATCTGGCCCATTAAGAGTCACTCTCATCTCAGCAGTCCATAAACCTTTAAAAAAATCTATCTTCAGATATGGCCCAGTCTTGACATTTCAACTATGTTGTTCAGGTTTCAGTCTTCCTACCATGGTCATGTCTCTGAGCACTGAACATCTTGTACTCCTGAATCCTCCAGGTAGGTTTCAATTCTGGAATATGAGAGCACTGGAGCATGATGGGCTCCTGGTGGCTTCATGTTTGATTCTTTTCAAACTGTTGTCAATTAACTGCATCTTTTTTAACTGCATCTTTCTTGGAACCTGTTGACTATTTCTAACAAGACTTTCGGTTTTGCTCCTATGATCACGTCCGTGCTGCAAAAGACTTTTTTACAATTTCTGACTTTTCAGAGTCAGTTAAATCTCTTTTTTGCCCTATTTTACCCGAGGAAAAGAAGCTGACTAACAATTACGCACATCTTGATATAGGGTGTTGATCTCCGTAAGGCACACCCTCCCTCATTACACAAATACACATTACCTGATATGCTTAAACCCAATTAGCATGCAAGTTGAAAACTGCATAATATTGATGAATGGTCAAAATACTTACTTGCTTAATGACTGTTCACACAGCTAAATAACACTTTTAATTAAATCCAGTTTAACATTACCACAGACTGCATCCTCCAAAATGATCATCCAATAGAATTACCACCTTTATGACACTGTTTCAACGTCAACAGAACATTTGAACAGTCAAGACAGAGGATTTAGAGCAGGACTGCTAAAACAGAATGCATTCATGTTTGCGGGTGTACCTTATGTTTTGGCAGGTGAGAGTAAATCAGAATTTAGAGGGGCACAATAAACTGTCCAACAGCTCCTCCTGTTGTCCACCAGATGGAACAGCTATTTGAGTAACAGTAGCCAAAGTATTTAGAGTTTCCAAATTTAAAAGTGGACCAATAAAAATTCTTTAAGTATGTTTTTCTTAGTTCTGTATACGTGTTTGGTATTTCAAGTTTCATTTTAAAACCAGAAAAAAATGTTATTGACTTTTATTTTGAAATCCAAAAAATAACTTTCATCCTGTAGACTAAAACATATGAGAGAAAGTTAAAAGTTAATTAACCCTAACAGAAAAAATAAAACTGCAACCAGTAAAAAACAAACAAACATGTGGTTTCTTTTGAAACAGGAAGTGGACTACACCTGGAACACTTGTAAAGTGCTCTCACAGACATGCATCATTATACCACCAATAAATAAACCTGCTTTTTCTCCATGTTCAGAAGACAAACACTCAGACAAACATTCAGAAGACACACCTTGTGTCGCAAAGTCTAAAATGATATCTGAATATAGTTCTGAAGTCATGTCCTTGCTCCATTATGAGTTGAGCAGAGTTTACCTGTAACCATGGAAAAGGAAACTTTCAACTGACTAGTCTTACCCGCTCCAGCTGGATGCAGAACGTCTGATCCCAGCTCAGGCCGCCGGTGGCTGCCCAATGAGTCTGACCGACCACTCGGCCGTCCAGACGGAGCACAGCGCTGATCTCTGCTGTCAGAAAGATTCAGGTTTGATCACAACATTCAGCATTCATATTACGGACCAGAGACACGTTAACTAAGTACCTCTGCTAAAAATACATCAATCATTCATAAGTAGACTTCCAAAATGTGCTGTGGTATCTGGCACCAGGGCATTATTAGGAGACCCAGCATGTCCTGCAAGTTGAGAGGTGAAGGCCTCCATGGATAGGACTTACTTAGAAATGAAATCACTTACTGGAAGGCTCCCCGGTCTTGTGTGCAGCAGGTGAACTGTCCTCAGTGGGACTCAGAGGCTTTTCCTGCTCTTGGTCAGTCAAAGGTTTCAGTAAATCCTCACATCCAAGAAGTCTGACTTCAAGTTTGCCTGACAAAATAGAGACAAATCGAAAATATGCTTCTCACAAAATCCTTAAAATTGTATTTCTGCACTGCACTGTGCAACCATGCTTGTTTCATGCTTGTTTCATGTGCCTTGAATGTGCCTAAATCGTATTTAAGATAACTGATAAGGATGAATGTGGCATTTACAAACACCCTCCATTTGACAGACGAAATCTCTTTGACATCCTCATTTCTTTGTTTCATCTCAGCGCTAACAGCTGCACAAAAACCCCTCGAGTGGTTTTCACCGCTCTGAGACTCGTCCTCATTATTCCCAGCCAACAGAGCAACTCCAGGATTGGTCTCCTTGTTACGTCATTAAAAAGCCTTTTGCAGGGAGAGACCGTCTTACAACCGAACCGCCCAAAAACCTGCAGATTACACATCCAGATTATCCAGAGGGTCAGCATATGGAGAGCCACGTTCAAGGGTAGTGCAGAAATAAGTTTTCACACAAACTGCATTTAAAGAGTATTTACCACCTTGGGTGTTTCCTTTTCACTGCTTATCTGAATGGAATCATAGTTAGTTTAATGTCAATTAATTAAAAACATAAAAAAGTTAAATAAGTGACTACATAAGTGTTCACCAGCATTTAGAGTAACAACATCTCCACTGTGAAGCAGAGTGGGAATGTTTCTTGGCAGTTTCTGGTTGGATTGCAAAGGTAAATATGATGCATCAAAAAAAGAGAAAATCCTGGACAAAAACCCAACAGACAAAGATGATTTAAGTGTAATGGAACTTTTTGGGTTTTCTTTAAGACATTTCATCCACAGCTTTGCAGACCCCCTCTGTCCATGGTTCAAGTGCGTTGAGCAAGCACTGAAATGTTGTTGGGATGGGTCAAATGCAGAGAAAGAATGTCCCCATGTAGAATCACATACACGGGTTCAGGTCATGTTAAGTTATTTTATCATATTTTAAGTACAGCAAACGTCACATAGAGTAAATGTAAATTCTTGGTCGTAAAAAAGGTATGAACTGCAGAACTAAACGCTAACAGATCAACAACAGCCTGAAATATATCCTCCAGAATGATCATCCAATTGAATTACTACCTTTCTGTTGCTGAGTCACCATCAACACATATTAGAACAATTAGATTAGAATACATTCACTATTATTACATTCAGCTTAAGATATGAATGGTTTGTCCAATGTGTGTGTTAAGATATTTACCTGTTACATTTAATCTAGGTTGGCTAAATAACGGAAATACTGTTATTTCAATCCTGTTAAACAGTACCACCATCTACATCCTCCAGATTTAGTGCAGGACTGTTACATGGATTCACTCATGTACTTAATGAAGTGGCAAATGAGCATATGTTGGTATTAAGTTTGTGCCATTAGTCATTGTCATCACAAAAAGAGCATTAAATGTTTATAGGCAATACCAAATGCAGAGTAGTGTAGCAGGGCACTTATTGTTTTTTAAGTGTATATTGACCATCATTCCATTTAAAAAAGCAATAAAAGGGGAAAACTTCCAAGGGAAGCCAGTCTGAACTTCTCCCGCCTACAAAATGACAGTATTTGTGTCAGAAAGTGGGTCTGGAGTCTCCCTGTTGGGAGTTGATGATGCTCTAACAAAGATTTCTCAGGCCAATCAAATCATTGGCTTTATGTGGTGGGAGATAATAATGTACAATAATGAAGTCATAATCGTCATCTGAGCGTAGTGGAATTATAATAGTTTACAATAAAATGGTTCTGATTGTTGGAGCCCAGTTGATGCTGCAGGGCTGTTTTCTTCCTCTGTTTTAGAGAATGAAAACCAAATGTACTGATACCAGACTCATATTCTGATAAGGAGTGTGTCTCACTATGTTAGGTGTGGGAAAGAGAGACAGCTGAAAATTTAGTATCTTGTTCCAGAAAAATTGGGGAAATTATGGGAAAATATGTGGAATTGTAAAATAAAGCGCTGCTTTGTAGAATCCCTCTCCTATAAGTGCAAGTGAGGCTTAATAAGAAAGATAACATGTCACAGATTAAGGCTAAATAACTGACCCTGTTTCTTATTCTAAAACATCGATGCGTCTGAACATTACTTTGGATACCTGTTAAGGAAGCAGGTCGGATAGAAAAGATGGAAAGCGGACAGCCAGGTCGGTGGTTTTGGGGAGACGGTGGTCCCCCTGTAGGGTGGATTCCCTCCCCCACTGGCCGCTGCAGGGACTCCTGGTTCTTCTCCTTGAGGCATTTCTCCAGGGACAGCTGCAGAAGGTCCAGCTTCTGAGAGGACTCCTCCACCTGTGACTGAGCCTGACAGCAAGATACAATTTGTGCTGTTATGTTTGGACGTTTAAAAACACAGTGATGTTTGGTATTTCGTTAGAGGTACTACACTTTCAGATGCAATGTTTTCAATTAACCCTAAAGGACTGTACTGAAGTTGAGCATTGGACTAAAACTTTCACAAACATTTTCTTTACAGGTTATTAATCATAAACTAGTTGGATAGGGGAGTTCACGATTTTGCTGTTGGAGCTGTCAAAATTTTGGCTATGGTATGCCATGGCATAGTTCAGCAGGAAACAAATACTAAAGTTTTGCTGTTCCATTGCCCTTTATTGCAACCCAATGACATGCATACATACATACATACATACATACATACATACATACATACATACATACATACATACATACTCTAACACACACAATTTATTTTGGGCCTGTTATTTTGGAACCGAAGAACGAAGCCTAGGGTTTTTAAGAAAGATTTTAAATATTTGTATTAAAGCTAACGCAAACATTCTCAATAATGCCATTAAGAGGTAAAATGGAGGATAGAGTTACATAGAAGACATCATTTTCCAAACCTGATGTGCAGATTTAAACATGAAAACCAGCATTAAATCTTCAGTGAAAATCTCTTGAAATACTTAAAAACTGAATTGACTCAAAGTCCTACTTCGGCCATTGTCTTCTGGTCCAGTGATGAGATCCCTTCCAGCTGCTTCACCACATCTTTGGCCAGCACCAATGCATCAGACTCTCTCTGCATGCAGTGCTGCAACTCTGCCAAACGAGCCTCCATAGGACCGATGGCGACTGAAGGGAGAAAACGAAGGAAGAGTGTTTCAGTATGAAGGTATTCATGCGTCCCCATAGATCTTCACCAAAACTTTTCATTCCTGCAATCAGGCAGAAAAGCTCATTCATATTTGTATATTTTCATAAACATTTTGTTTATTATTTATATGCACTTCTATATTATATACATACTTTTTTATTGTAAATAAAATCTATCTATCTATCTATCTATCTATCTATCTATCTATCTATCTATCTATCTATCTATCTATCTATCTATCTATCTATCTTTAACTGAAGTGAGCCTTTTTCTGTGAAATGCCAATGGTGTAAATGTTACATTTTCATGTCTGGTATTTAGATGGAAAAAAAAAGACATAGATGAGAGAAAATGGGGATGTAATTTAATCACTCTGCTGATAGAATTTAAATAAACATTTTCCAGAGTAAATAATTAACTAATGACTTACAGTTAATTAAACTGCCTACAGTAATAAAGAGGACATCAATTCCCCACAGATCACAACCTTATAAGTAATCAATGAGAGGAAAGGAGGTCAGGGGTCGGAGACAGGAAAGAGGAGCAGAGGAACTAAGGTACCGAATTACTTGTCTCATATTTCTTATGCCAGGAACCTTTTTTATTTGGTTTCAGAGTTTTAAAAATAGCAGGTTAAGAGCTTTGATTTGAATGGTTTCATTTTCCACACGACATAAATATTTCCCAACTACATATCGGAATTAACAACAAGATGTGAAAAGTGCCTCAAACAGTTATTTATAGGTTTCACCAGTTACCCTTACCTATAAACCCTTTCTTTTCTACTGTATCAAGTAGTTCTTACACACAAAGATCTAAGTATTTGTACAATCGTTGACACTAAATTGAACAAATTCAGCACAACACTACTCAGTACCAATGCGCCTTAATTACATTTATAGCGTCAGTGATCAATTAGAGCTTTGGGGATTGTGTTTCAAGCAATAGAATTACATAAGAGATGTGTTCTTGTTTCTGTGTTTAAGAGCCAGTTTACTCCTCAGCATTTAGGTCATCTGACTATTTGTTGCTACTGGCAACAGACAGAATCTGAGGGTTTTAACAGATGATTTCATGCCTCCTTCAAGCTAATCTGATTTGAATACTAAAATGTACTAGAAAGGGATGAACCTGACATTATAATTCACTCTACATTGATACATCTCTTCTGTGGCCTCTCTGTAGTGCTTAGAATCGCCTGCCCCAAGACTCTGACCTCCAGGAGTGGAGTTGTTGTGGTTTCCAGCTCCATCGCCACCAATGCTGCTGCCACCAGCCTGGGTGACTTTGATAATCTGCAGTCGGATCAGCTCGATCTTGGAGCGGCTATCCTGCAGCATCTGCTGAGCTGTGGACAACATCTGATCCTGGATAACAACACCACATCAAGAAAACACACTTCAGGTTGTCCACTGTGTCTGAAGCACACCGACTGAATGCAGACACAGTTCAACAAGACATGCACACACAGCCCATTTTCACGTTGGACAGAGCCAAAGAAGTGAGAACAGCGTGTTCAGATCAGCTGGAAACAGCATGACTGTGCACTAAACAAACCTCAGGGTGGTGATACGTTGCTCCTTGCTGAATAAGGACTAATTTGTCATCCTCTGTGGAAGTGGAGGGATGGGGGAAAGACTTCTTAAGTTGTGCCTCTCCACCTTCACTATCCTTGGATCAAAACAAGTCCCCCGTTATGGTGTGCTCACAGACACACTCTGACCGAGGGGCTCTTCCACTGCAGCTCCTACATCTTGGGACCTGGACCACTCAGCCTGTCTTGTTTGTTTTTGCAGCCTCCGCTGCAGCATCCTCTTCCCACTGCGTCCTCATCCTATGAAACCAAATCCTCGCTCTCCCTCTGCCTCTCTTTTTAAAGGAGTTTCTTTCTGCAGGAGGTGAAAGGCAGGGCTCCTCTTCGGTGCAAGCGCTGCTGCTGCTGCTGGTCTGACAGCCCTGATGATCGCCTGCTCTGGGCTCGGCATTGGCCACTGCATGACCACATGTTCCTGCCCTGCCACCAACCAAATAGACAAGCACGGGAGCCACTGCTGCTGTCTTCGGGACAAAACAAGACACCAACCCGCAGCGTTCAGAGGTCTTTCTAACCCGACAGAAGTAAACACACATTAAAGAGGCGGGAAACGTTGCATTTGGCTGGCTAGGATGACTCTGTTGTTGTTATTCTCTTCTCATCTTTTCTCTTGCTCCGTTTAAAGGAAGGATTTCACAGTCATTAAGCAGACATGACAATTAAAATGACTAGCATTTCCTCACCGTTTTCTTGCAAAAAAAAAAGGTTGAAATATTCCATTGCTTAATCTATTACAGACAGTGTTTTGTTTATAAATATATGAAATGTTTTTTTAAAAAACAAAAACACTGGATATAATATTAAATTAAATGTCTAAATTATTCATTGTATTGCCTAAATATAGCAATTACCTAAACCATGACTGACAGGCTAATTAGCGCTGACCACCAGGACAGGATCGCGGTATCTTTTTTTTCGTTGTTATTCTTTTTTACTGCGCAAGTGCGAGTCGGTCGAACTTCAAGGTCTGGCCTGGCCGGACTGAGTAAACGTATATATTTTATTTTATTTTTAAGTTAATCTAATAATCTGGCATAGTATTGATATAGGTGATAATTTTGGGTTTCTGTCATTTTTTGTGTCATTTTAAGGAGAAATACGGTGGTAAAATAGCAAATCGGAGCCGAGTAGAGAGACCTATTTTGAGAGGCGGAGCTCTTTCTCTGCTCCATTCGGCGAGGCGCGTTCGTAATGAAAGGAGCGCGTGAGCGGCGGTTGCTGTGACTTCCTCGCTCCTCGGCAGCTACATTGTGTGGAAAGCAGCACGTTGTTGGCTTCTGCACGCTGAACTTTACGCCGAATTAACGTTCTCCTGCCCAGGGAGAAACCAGATTCAGAGCCACCAGCTATTCCATCGGGCGTCCGTAAGTTACCCCAGCTCGCGAAAACATGTCGGCCTCGGCGGCAAAAGTGAGTAAAAAGGAGCTCAACTCGAACCATGACGGAGCGGACGAGACCTCCGGTAAGGGGAATGGCGGCCTCCTGTTCACCGCCATTTTCACTTTCTTCTCGTAACATAATTTGCACTCACGTTGAATGCATTGTTCTTTATAATTAGTAAGTGATTCACTTTTGTTTTGCTTAACGCCCATGCGGCTGCTTTGTGGTGGACTTACAGTCTTGCTGCGTGTATTCACGTTTCGCTAACAGCACCTAGCTCGCCAGCTAACCCGTTTATTAGCATGCCGCTACGCCTGCCTTCTGTTGTTCAGTTCAGACCGGTGCCGAGAGGCCATGTTAGCTAGGCAATTTAGCATCATCAGCGTGGCCAGTTAGGTCGATGTCTACCGAAACGACTGGTGTGGTGAATGAATACATTTTTTTCGCGATTTGTCTTGAAATCCCCCCAAAATAGCTTAATCTCTGTTTACACCGTTGTTTTTGTGTGTTGAATTAAAAGCAGAGTTGACAGTCCCATTTGGACATTAGCAGTTAGCCAGCTAGTGTTGTTGTTGTAACGTTATCTAACGCTAGCTGACGACGTTATGTTTTGTTGATGCCTGAGACGCATTTAAATGCACCTGCAACCCCACGATCGTTTCAGTTTGGCGATTATTCTTATTTATATTAGTGGATGCAGGACTCAGCGGTGTATGGACAGCAGTGTGACAGTTTTAGAGGGGATGTAGTCTGGCATCAGTCCTAGCTTGGTGTCTCGCGTTATCGCGGTGTGTGCAGTCAATGTCCCACATTTAAACCACGCGGCCTTGTAGGTAGCAGCCGGCAGGAAACAGCGAGTGTCTGAGCCGCTAGAGCTGCCGCTATTGGCCGGTACCTTTAACTTCAACTCTGCGAGAACCATCATTTTAATCCACATTTCCCAAATGTTTATCTCAACATTTGTCAACACAACACTAAAGCATAATTTCCCATGTATTTCTTTCTTTTTCTTCTTTTTTTTTTTGAAACAAAAGTTGTTTTTCATTTAATAAAACAAACTTTTAAGTGCGGGAAGCAGTGAATGTGTGTATTTTTCTTGGAGAAAATTATCGTCAATGCCCAAATATTTGTGATGTACTGTTTATAGGCCCAGTCCAGAGTATTAATGCTTAACATTAGTGTGTAATAATGCATGCTTACATTCTGCTTATGGTTTCTGTCTACAGAGAAAGAACAGCAAGAAGCCATTGAACACATTGATGAAGTTCAAAATGAAATTGACAGGTAATAAACATTTTCTAAATGTTATAAATTAAATGTAAATATAAATGTCATGCTGTGCTTACAAGCCTGTTCATATGTCCTGTAGAATCATCACAGTGCACTGTTTGATTATCCATGTCAACATAGTAATTTCTAGCGTTGTTTTTCCTTTTTTATTCCTTTTCAGGTTGAATGAGCAAGCCAGTGAGGAGATCCTCAAAGTAGAACAGAAATACAACAAACTCCGTCAGCCATTCTTTCAGAAGAGGTCAGAACTGATCGCCAAAATCCCCAATTTCTGGGTCACCACATTTGTCAACCATCCACAAGGTAAGTGATTTAACACAGTTGAGTTTATGCTGCAATGTTTGTGTGTTTTGAACTGTGGCTCATAGTTAAAATCTGTATCCACAGTATCTGCCCTACTGGGTGAGGAAGATGAAGAGGCGCTTCATTACCTGAGCCGAGTGGAAGTGACAGAGTTTGAAGACATCAAGTCAGGCTACAGAATAGATTTTGTAAGTTTTGAGTGCACACACAGAGATGCTGTGTTGTTGTTTTTTGTTCATTTTCTGACTTGCATGTATTTTCTTCCAGTATTTCGATGAAAATCCATACTTTGAAAATAAAGTACTTTCCAAAGAGTTCCATCTGAACGAGAGCGGAGACCCATCTTCAAAGTCAACAGAAATCAAATGGAAATCAGGAAAGGTATGTGTATCTGCATTGTCAGCAAAGTAAATTAGAAAGCTGGTCACTATTGAAGCCACCAGTCCCCAGTCTCACAGTTTGTTACCATGTGGTTAGGACCTGACCAAGCGCTCCAGCCAGACACAGAATAAAGCAGGAAGGAAGAGGCAACATGAAGAGCCAGAGAGCTTCTTCACTTGGTTCACCGATCATGCAGACGCTGGTGCTGATGAGCTCGGAGAGGTCATCAAGGATGACATCTGGCCAAACCCACTGCAGTACTACCTGGTACTTTTTTTTTTCTTTTTTTTTTGGACTAGCATGTTCAGAATTTAGTTTTTAAAGTTGTCTTCCTGTAGGTGTGTAGTTACTTTAAATTTTTATTTCTAGGTTCCCGACATGGACGATGAAGAGGGTGAAGGGGAGGATGACGAAGAGGATGAGGAGGGTCTGGAGGACATAGATGAGGAGGGGGACGAAGATGGAGAGGAGGATGAAGAGGACGATGGAGAAGACGGAGAAGTAAGATGACAAAATGTGAAAACGATGGGTATTAAGTTTGTTGTCATTGTTGCTGACCTCTTGTATCTTTCAGGACGATGAGGGAGAAGACGACTAAGAAATAACATCTGCCGAGACCTTGACCTTCTATTCCCTGTTTGTTTTTTCCACTCATATTCGGGAGCAAAGGTTTTTTTGTTTTGTTTTTTGTTTACTTTTTTTTTATTTTAAAAACCCGTGTGCTTCATTTTCCATTCTGAAGCCTATTTGCCTGTTGGTGCCATGTTCTGTTTTCCTTTGACTCATCTAAGGCCAAATGGCACTTTGCCCTGAATTGTGAGTACCGTCCCCAAAGTCATCTCAGAAATAATAAAAAAGTCTCAAAAATAGATTCAGCACAGCATCCTGAGTAGAATTTGAAAACACAGAAATTCCTTCAAGGTTGTGTGATAAATTGACTAAAGCCATGGTGTAGTGACCTAGCGCTAGCAGACCTCTCAATATCTTCTTCCACATTTTTTTTTTTTTTTTTTTTTCCCATTTGGGATATTGAACCCTTGAAAACTTATTTTCCCCTATGTGGTTAACGAGTACCAGCTCATTCCTTTGACTTGTAATGTTTAGAGGGGTGGGGGGTGGGGTAAGCTGGGGAGGGGCAGGAGTATGGCAGTTATTGGGAAGAGTGGTTATTTTGACACCCTTTCTATGGGACTTTTTTTTTTCATTGTATTGTTTTACAGATATCCATGAGATTTGAAATGACATTTTTAATAAAGAACAAAATGGAGAAAAAAAAAACAAGCTTGTAAATTTTGGCCCCCATTGCTTCATGGGTTTAAATAAATAAAAAATACCTGTTCTCTCATAGACATTTAATCACACTTTCCTTTTCCGCTGGGGGGAAAAAGAAACTGTTTTAAATTTGAGGTGTACAACTTGCTTTGTTACGATAATAAAAACTTAACTGTGTACATATGTGTGCTGGGACTCTTCAAACCAAGTGGGTGCAAAGAATTTTATTTCAAAAATTTTTTTCCAGCAGCAAAGGCACCTGGGTTAATGGTACAAGTCCATTAACTGATGAACGATTTTGGAGTAATCAGCAGGCTTGAGGCAAACTCCTCTGTTAGAAGTTGATGAGTTATTAAAGCCAAGAAGGTCTGCTCCGACTCCTCAAATTTGGTTTTAGTTATTGGCTCTGCTGGCCAGTCACTGGGCTGGAAGGCCCAACCTGGAACAAGAGACAAGAAATCAGCATCCCTGATGCAGAAACGGTCAATAATCAAAGATAGCACATGGATTGAAACAAATGAGACAAAATTATAACTGACTATAATAAAATGTAGTATAGCTACAAGCAGAGACATGGGTAGTTTTAAATATTTTCATTTTTATTCTGACTTGGTTTATTGATTTGTCTATACAACAATAAGCACTATTATAATTGAGAGCCTAAAATCTACTTTACAATGATTTAAAGAAAATAGTTAAACAAGTTATATAATTACATTAGCTTAGTAATTTATAACGATGTCTTTTTAACTGTTTTGACAGTATTTTTTATTTTTCAAGGTTTTAATGTATGTAGAAAGTTTTTGCAGTATATTTTTAGTGGCAAAAATAGGAACTAACATTGAAACTGCTGTACAGTTTCAGGGATTTTTGTGTGTGTGTGTTTTATCTGTGCACAGACAGACCTCGCCAGGGATGACTGAAAATGTGCTCTGTGATATCTCACTTCTTGATTGTTAAAAGGCCTCCCTTTACTACAGATGTACCCACCTAAATGACTTTTACACCGGGGACAGGTGGCCACGGTCCACGAGAACCCCGGGAACCAAGAAAAACGTTTGTCCGCTGGCCAGTGCTGGGTAACATCCGCTTTTCTGAACGTGATCACTTCGAACTGGTGCCCATGAGGGTTCTGGAAAAGCTGGACGTTGACCCTTCGGCCCCCGACCAGCGTGTCGTTGCGGCTGGACAGCGCCAGCCGGCTGGGGACGAAGTGGATATCCGCGCCGACAGCCAGTTCGTGTCCGCAAGCCCTGCACAGGATCAGGGTGTCGGTGCTAGCACCACTTCCCACAGTAGCCGCACACGACTCAGCAGGCTGGTATGCGGCGGCATAAAACAGCATTACAAAGGAGATGTAGTGCACTGTCAAACTCTCCAGCTGCTTTACGAGCAGCCGCAGGCTCCGCTTACATCTCATTGCTGCCTCGCACGCACATGGAAGCCTTTCCACAAGCTATGCTAATAACGAGCTAGCTCAAATTCCAAGCAGCTTGTTTTTAGCCCAGGCGCTGCATCGAGCAATACTCGACTGGTGTCGTTTTAGAAATCGAATACCACTCCGAAATACATCCCATTAATCAATAACACACGTTAACTCAATATTCAAATAGTCAGCACTATTGTGATTAATGAACTTCAGTGCTAGCTTAAACTGTAAAGTTGATATTCCGGAAGTGCCATCGAAAACAGGAAATGCAGTCATCCCAACCATTTCCTACTCAAACTGCGCACATTTGAGCACAATAGTTGCATAACATTCTTCATTCTCGGGTTTCATATTGCTTTTAGGGGTAATCACTTTAAAGGTAGGCGGTTATAAGTCATTGAAATTGAATAAAAACTGTAATATTATAAGGAGATTGTATCGTTTAATGCCAAACAGTTGGTTTTACGATGCATTCAGGGTGTATGCTTAAAATCTAGTTACGTCTGGCATAATGGGAAAATTGTGTATGATCATTTATACAGTCACTACGAACAAATAATCGAACAGCTATCAGATTTATCGCTTGACATTTACGTGACACTCAAATAAGCATACTGGAGCGGGTTATTTTTATCCGGCTTGCTGCAAATATATAGCAATTCAAATGTAATTAAATTCTTGTGATTATTGATCTTCCGACGTAATTTGAACGCACCTTAAATATCGTACGTTATTTTCAATCGTTGCCACGGGCAACGCTTACCGAAACAAGCCTCCGCCAATCAAAAAGCGAGATATTGAAACGAGCCAATCAGGAGAGTCGTTTGTCAAACCAAAGAAACTGTCCTGTCCGCAGACAAAAGTCGAGATTTATCTTGGAAAATGTCGTGTAGCGGGATAATAAAGCGACATAGGCTCTCAACATTCGTTTATTTAAATCTCTATTGAGGGTTTACTCCATCTGAATGTCGTAGTAACTTCTGGAAAGAATGAAAACCCGAGATTCACCGCCACCTCCTCCGGTCCACGTCCACGTACCGGGGAGCACACCTGTACACGTTCATATGAGAAGGAGTCCCAGCAAAACCCCTCAGGTTACCAAATTTTGTTATTTAATATTTATTTACTATATTTTGACATTTTCATTGGTTACTTTCAATAGTTTGTGCTGATCACATTTTTTTTAAAAAAACTGAAAGCGTAGTTCAATGATTTATAGCTAAAGACTTGCACTTGCTTATGTTTTGTTTACCAAAACAAATCTTTAAAACCTACTGTTAAAAAAGGTTAGCAGATTAACACATAAAGAGAAGAAGGATGCTTCAATAAGTCTGTATGTGTTTTATCTTGGTTTTGTCCGTTGAATCTGAAGAATCGAACCAAAGATGCCCAAGTGAAGGGAGTTAAAGAGAGGCCAAAGGTGCGGACGCCGTGGATTCCTCCAGGAAAACTGTCCTCACGAAGAGACGAGGGCTCCTACAAGGTCTCTTTAAACTGTGTTTGTCTCCCTATTAGCCACCAAAATCACGTAATATACCAGGAAATTAATTTAACAGTGGAGAGGAAGGGATTTGCTCCTCCAACAGAAGTGACGGCTCTGTGGTTTCTTCCTTTTTCTTTCTTGTTTCTTGTTTTTTTGCTGCTGACAAAGAACAATGCAGAAGAGCCGCAGTTCTGGAGATACTCTGACTTGTCATCTTGCCATGACAACTTGGTCCTTATCAAAGTCTTTCAGTTCCTTCCACTTCAACATTTCCCTACTTATAACATCAGCTTTTAGGACAGAATGTTCCCTTGCACCTTGATATATCCATCCACTGACAGGTTCATGAATGTTTTTGATTTCAATAAGCAGACAACCATGTTCCAGACATTTAAAGGATGTCAGTGCTCTAATTTTCTCCAATGAAACAGCAGTTTTCTTTTTTCCTTTCCTAATTCAGTATTATGTCTAGATGCGTCCTGCCTACATAAATTGTGTTGTGTCTTAACGATCAGACGAGCAGAGTGCATCACCAGTCGGAAAGTGGGATCAGACATGAAACTGATGCGGCAGAGAGGGATGATGATTTGGCTGCAGCATCCAATAACCTCAGTGTCCTGCTTAGAGAGCAGGAAGGCATTCAGCGTTTGAAGAAGTAAGAAAATAACAAATACTTGTACTGATTTCTCATATTAGTGTTCAAAATAACAATAAATGTAAACAATGACACGTCCTCCTCACTTAAGTTTTGTAGTCAGTACCTTCAAAATCAAATAAAATATTAACAGTGTTAACATACTGTAACAGTGTCAATCAAGCAGTGTTAAAAGCACTCATAAATACTAAAAGAAAGACGATCATTTGGACTTACTGAGTTGCGTTTTGATTTCAATTCAAAGGATATAACAACAGCTTAATTTTAGTAGATTTGTTTCTTTATAGGTCGGATTCTCTGGGTCAACACAGACACACGGATGTGCTCTTGAGGGCACTTGTAGAAGTGGAAATCGATGGTGTAGCTGTAGCTAATCAGCTGACGGTCCTGAAGCAAACTGTTGACAGCCTTGCTAAGGTAAAATATGCACCCACTGTGGGTCAGGAGGATCTAGACTGCAGCTGGAAGAATTTGTTTTAATTCATTTATGTTTTTTAGGACAAGAGACTTTCTAAAATGCATGCAGTCTCACTGGGACGGCAGCAGGACCTGCTGCTGGAGAAGGTTGAAATGTTTGATAACACCAATCGCAGCCTTCGAGAGCAACTCAGGGAGTGGAGTCAACACCAGGTACACAAAGTAAAACAAAATTGGAAAGCAAGAGTTAGTCTACAATAATTCACTTGTGACTTCTACTCTACCAACAGAGAGAATTTCTGGTGTGGTTGGAGCAGAAAGATTGCTTGAAGAAGAGACTGGCTGACAGTGAAGCAGAGAATATTGTGAGTATTTACCACTGCTGGTTTTTATCTCCTATTCATATTATATCATCATCATATTGGATCAGACGTTATGTTCTCCTTTCACTTCTCTTTTGACAGCGACTTTTGGCCAAACTCACCAACAAAGAGAAAGAAGCCACAAAACTTTCTGAGCACTTGGAATTTGAAAAGGTTTGTCATGTCTTTGTTAAAACAAAAATCTGTGGCATTTTCAACCCCCCCTCATCCTCAGCGTTCCTCTGCAATTCCAGGACAACATCAAGACGACGGATGAACTTTCAAGGATCCTGGAGTCAACCCAAAACCATCTGCAGTCTCAGCTAAACCATGCAGAAGCTGAAAAGGCCCATCTGGCAGCTCAGATTCAGGTCTGTGTACAGAAAACAGCTCCTTTTATCTTTGGAGAGGACAGCAATCACACCTTTCATATATATAACCAATGTTTTGAATTGATATTCACCCCCTGATAGGTTCCCTTTCTGTTTTTTATAAATTCAGTCATGGTCAGTATATTTTGACATTAACCCTCCATTTTCGTAACTTTACTGTCATGTCATAACTAAAATGGAATCTCATCAAAGATTTGAACGTGGGACCACTGCAAACAAGAACCACATTGTACATACTATATACAATTAAATCCATGTATGTTGTGTACACAATGAAGTTACAGTTCTAGTTATATAATGTGCAGACTCTCTGGTTTAATTTGAGTTTTTTTGCTTTGCATGTAGGTAGTTCACAGTAGCTCCAGACCTTTTACATGCTTAATTAATATGGAATCATGAAGGAATATCTCACATCCGTCCCCAAAACAGCTGCTGAGTCCATGAAAACAAGCTGTAGTTTTCAGGCTGTTGGTTGTAGTTCTGACATATTCCCCCCAGTTTGTACTTAATTCCCTCCAATTAAAGCTGAGACTATATCATTTTAAATTATACTGCTCTAAATGTAACTTGGATATGTTTTGATGGGAATCTAATCATAAAGCACATTTCTAAACAGTGAATTGCTACCAAAGTGCTACTAGTAAATGAAAAGCACTAAATAAAAAGTCCTGAATGTACCAAAGAGCCAAATCACAAACGAAACGTAAATATTATTACATATCTCTAAAATGCAAAATTAAGTGCTCTTCTACGATTACAGGTTAGCTCCATTTTTCTCCACATCATGTGGACAAGACAGACAAGTCGTCATAAATTGTTCTGTGGTTGGAGGGTAGAGAGGTTTCAATGAGCTTCTCCCTCACCACTGTCCTCACATTCTTCCAGTCGAAGGTGCTGCAGCCTTCTCACCACTCAGAGATGCAGTTAGTCAATAATCTTTTTATGGTGCTTTAGTAGAATGTAGTGAGGATGGGTGGGAGCAGGTGGGCTCTCATCCTGCGCAAGAAGTTTAGACGCTGCTGTTCCCGGTTGACAAGTGATGCAATGGTTCTCAGTCCAGGTGAGGTTGTCAGTGATGTACACTCCCTCCCCAGCTTAATGCTGCTGATCCCCTCCACAGCCATGCTGTTGATGAGAAGTGGAACATGGTTTTGTCCACGTTCAGAATCAGGCTGTTGTATCAACCAGATGCTCCACCTCCTCTGGAGGCCAGGTCATTGTTGTCCCTCATCAGGTGGCAGACCAGAGGACATAGTGTGTGTCATCACAGTGAACAGCCACACGGGAGGTGTTCTGCCTGACCTTTCACTTACTTTTGCACCTTGCACATAAGAAATATTGGCTCATTTTCCTTAAGAATAAGAATTGTCAGTTCTGTTATCAGTGTCCGGCAACGAAATACAGTTTAGCACACTGTAGCGCACGAATGAATGTAATTAGTGCAGTGGTGAATGAAAGTGACATTGATATAGAATAGTAAACTGGTATGGCACATCAGCTTTTAAAAACAGTATGCAAAGACAGCTGTGTTAAGAATAAGAAAAACTAAAACAAATGCAAGTGTAATAGTTCAGTCATTTGTTTGATTGTGTTCTCATTGACTGCTTTCAGGACATGTGTGAAAATCTGCTGTTTTGAGTCATTTTTATGCAGAAATGTTTAAGATTGAAACACTTTTTCACACCTTTATAGAAAAACTACTACACAGCTAATATGCACATGTTTTTGTTTGTTTGATCAGCATTGTTCCTGCTATTTAATATTCTGAAAATTGAAAAAGTGCAAATTCATCTAAGAGGTAAGTTTATTCACCTTTAAGCCTGTTTTTGTGAACGCTTCTTTTTTATATATTTTTTTTGCGGGGGATAGTGGATGCAGCAGAGCTACAAGCAGCAGCAAGAGGAACTCCAGACTTTGCAGGAGGAGCTGCAGGTGTTGAAGCAGCAGAGGGAGGACGAGGAGGACAAGAAACAAGACCAGGAAACTCTGGCCCTGCTCACCCAGCAGGCCGAGCTAGCTGAGGGGTCTGCCAGGCAGCTTCAAGAGAAACTTCAGGAGAAGGTCTGTGTTCAGAGGGACAGACAGTAAAGATGTAATATGACATATTATCGTCCTCAGTGTTTTAACAATCTTTTATTACTCTTGCTGAAGCAATGGAAATAGAAAGCTAAAGGAGGTGACGGTATGGAAACATTACATTAACAACTCATCATTCCTTTTGCGTGACCCACAGCTTTTATGCAAATTGGATTCAAAGGAAAGCCTCTGGCAAAAATCCACTGTAAGGTCACATTTTGGGAGAGCCTCTACAGTACAGTACATACAGCAGACTAAAGCACAGACAAGTTGTGTGAGTTTGTTTAACTGTTTATCTAAGTTTACATGCAGCCATTATAAAACTCCGGAAAAGACACACTTCAGTGGAGTGGCATCACAAAATTTGCGTGCGAGGAGGCCTTCAGGAGGAATGGACTAAAATTAACGAATTATTAACGAAATATTAATGAAGTGCATGCAAACATCTGATCCACTGAGAATGCGATGAAAGGTTTAAAAGCAGGAAAAAAAAAATTCTTTTCACCTTCTTAAAATAAAGTATTGGTCCTCATTAAGATAATGAATAAGCAAGACTTTAGGCAGACTTTAATGACCCACATGCATGCATGCAGCCAGGTCTCCATCAAACACTGCTCACGGCACACTCCCTCTGGGTCTCAACAAGCACACACAGTTCGTCCGTCTCGTCTGCCAGGGACTTCTCGTTCCCCGTGAGCACAAATGTCCCCGCCGGCCTCAACCTCCTTCTCCGCTCTTTCACTTTTGCTCCAGCACATCCCTGGCCCTTCTGAAGTTCTGAAGTTCTGAACAAGAAACTCAGGACTGTTTCCGGACAGCACAGGGGGCACGGACAGCACTAGCAGTTGCTCTCTTGAATGCAGCAACGGACGCCCCAGTCAAATAAACGAAATAAAAGCACCATAAAAAGAAAAAAACAGAACACAAAAAAACACCAGGTCAAGTCAGCAAAAAGTAACCAATAACACACTAAGAATAAACTAAAAAGGTAACCTTCTCGGAGCTACTGGTGATATGCTGCCACTCACAAATAACCAGGAGACAATGTGTTTTATCTTGAAGGAGTCCCAGCTGTCTCAGGCTCTATCCACGTCCAGTGATTGGTGTCTCCGCCACTCGAAAGAGGCAGCTGCGAGAGGACAGCTGGAAGAGGAAGTCTCTGCTCTCAAACTGTAAGTGCACTCATGTTCGGGCTAGCTCCATCTTTTGATGTAATATTCACACAGTTGAACACTACAGAAAATAGTGAGATAAGTATAGAGAAATAAATAATAAACATGGATCTGCCATAATATTTTGACCACCACTTTTGATGTCAAAACAGTGCTGATTTGTTAAGGCATAGACAATTCTAGACCTCTGAAGGTGTGATGTGGTGTCTGTCACCAAGACTAAATAAGAGGTGGAGGCCTCCATGGATCAGACTTATTTGTACCCAGAACATTCCACCGATGCAGCATTGGATTGAGATCTGGGGAATTTAGAGGTCAATTCAACCTCCCTTGAACTTGTTGTTACTGTTCCTCAAACCCTTTCTGAACCAGGGAAAGTGACCATCAGGGATGAAAGGGTGGACGTAGTAAACGGTAAATGGTCTTGTTTTTATATAGCGCTTCTCTACCTACTCAAAGCTACTCAAAGTGCTTTTACAGTCAGAGACACATCCACCCATTCACACACACATTCACACACCTGTGCCACTTCCGCTGGGTTGCAAGGACGCCTCGGCATATGGCACACACCGGGGATCGAACCACCACATGAATGGAAGGAACAATGGTCTTCCAGCAAAACATTGACCAAAGCATCAAACTGCCTCTGCCGCTTTGCCTTTTTCATTAATAATCAGACCAAACCACCTTCTTCTTCTGTCTCCACGGTCCACTTCTGATCCTCATGTGTCCACTGTAGGAGCTCTCATTGGTGGCATGCATGGTAAATGATAAATGGTCTCTTTTTCAAGCAGTTTTTTAACTATTGATCACTGCTTTTCAGTGACACATACACATTCGCTCACTCAAACTCACATTTATATGGTAGAGTGTCTAGCACACTGGGAGGGACTGGTGGTTGACTTTCTTGCTGAAGGACACTTTGGGGCATGTTCATGGACACTACATGTTAAGCCACAGCTGCCCAGCAGTCAGCATGGACACCTTGACTGACCTGCAGCTACACATCCCCAAACAAAATAAACTGTGATCCACTGTGTGTTGTCACTCCTATCTGTCAGGTCCTTCATGAACCTTTTCAGAAGTTTGTGCTCCAGTAGCCGATCTGTTGCATCGGCCTCGCACTATGATCCTTGGTCTCGTATAACCTTGTGTGTGGTTCTTGTGTTTGGTTCATTGTCTTTCCTTGGACCACTCTTGATAAGTACTGACCACTAAAAACCTGGAAATCCTGAGAATTTGGAGTTCTGGTGCAGTTATCTAGCCAACACAGTTTGGTCCCTGTCACACTCTTTCAAATCCTTCCTTCTTCTAACACATCTTCACCTGCCAGTTGTAGAATCTTAACAGCTGATTCTCCTGTTTGTTCTGCTGCAACATACACTTCAACCAGAAGGGGGAGACATAAGGTTCTGGAATAAGATGAACTGCATGTGTGGTCGTGCGTTGCCTATGTGATTATGATTGTGGAGCTCATATTTGTTCCCTGAGTTGTGATCTTTTGATACTTTTGTCATGTACAAAGCGGGTGTGTTTCTATCTCAGTCAGGTGGCAGAGCTGAGGTCTCGCCTTCATTCAGTGGAGGAGATGAGTCACACAGAGAGGGAAAAGCTCCGGGATCAGCTTGAACATCTCAGTGCTGAAAACACCTCTAACAAGCTGGATAACCAAAGGCTGAAGGTGCCTGTTTGAAATTCTGTAACTTCCGCCGACTGAAGGAAATGTGTTTTGACTTTGATGTAATTCCATTGACCATAAATGTACCTAACATGTAGACTGAGCTGAAGTCATCTGAGGAGAAACTCCACGGACTTCACTCTGAAGCTCGTCACCTGAAATCAGCAATCAAAAAGTATGAAAGCTTGGTGGAGAAATACAAGAAGAAGGTAATGTTAGTCTCTCATTGATAAACAAACAAACCTGACACAGAAATATAACGGTGCTGAACCTCTCCGGTGCAGGTCCAACAGGCTCGTCTGGAAGCGGAGCAGCACTGCCTGAAGCTGGAGGTGGTGCACAAGGAGACGCGGGAGGTGAAGTTGAGCTTGGAGATGGAGAGGGAGAAGGTGAGGCAGGAACTGCTGGGTCGACTCAGAGAGCTGGAGGTGCTGCCTGACAGACTGAGGAGGACGGAGCAGCAGCTCCGAGACGCCCAGCAAGAGGCCGACAGCCACGAGAGGAGGAACATGGAGAATAACTCAGCTCTCGCTGAAGTCAGACACAAGGTGACAACAATATAATTTTTGTGGAATCATGAACATTTATGTTCATAAAAAGACTGGTATCCAAGAAAAATGTTCCAGGCCAAATATTTTGAAAATGAAAAGCTGCCACTAATTATGGCTGACTATGGCTCAGGTGCCGGCTGGGGACGATACATATTTTAATTCTAGGTGGGACCACAGGTACTTAAAGCTGGACACTTGTGACTGGACCAATCAGGTCGAATATTAATGGAATGTCTGAATGGGGCCTAAGAGCAGAGGTCACATTAAGGTTTATAAAGTCATATCTTCCTCTTTTTCAATTCAAGATTCAAGATTTAAGATCATTTATTGATCCCCGAAGGGAAATTGTTTTGTCCAAGAGTCTCAGGATAACAAAAAACATATGTGAACCAGACATAGGAACCAGACATAGGAATAAGAGTCAAAATAAAATAATGTAAAATAAAATAATTAATGATCATTTGATAATGGAGAAATTACTGAATTGAAATGCTTGTGTTTATACCATTGTTGGCATGTTACATTGTTTGTGGTCCTCTGCAGGTGGAACAACAGTCCACTCAGCTGGAGACGTTTCAGCACAGGAACCTGCTGCTGCAGGAGGAAAACAGCGCCCTCAAAGAGAAAATTCACAGCACTGAGAGGTAGCACAGGAACAGACTCGCATGAAAGATTGTTGGTATATCTCTTCTTTTATGCAGACATGGATTGCATATATGACAGTGGATCTGTTTGATGTAGGAGGCTGGACATCTTAAAGGCAGAAAACAAGGAGATGTCTCAGGCTCTTGCCTTAAAGGAAGCCAGCATCCACAGCATTCAGCAGCAGCTGGAGGAGAAGACTCATGAGTGCGGCGTCCTGTCCATACAGCTGCAGCAGACCCTGGATGATGCTCAGAGACAGGTCTGAAACATGAGCATCCACACTCAAACTAAACAACTATCCAAAGGGCAAAGCTAAAAAACAAGAGCAGCGACTTGTTGAGTGTCTCAAGGATGTTCCATCCAAGTCTTCTGTTTAAACGACTAGTGGGGAGCTGGGGTTTGAATAGAAACATCTGTAGGCATTGGCCATCAGAAACTCACAGGAATGACCAGACTTGTAGATGGAGGAATTTCTTTTCTAATGAAGCATTAATGTGCAGGTGTGAACAGGGGTGATATTTCTTCACACTTTGAGACTAGAGACTCTGGACATTAATACATTATTGGACTACCATTAAACAGATTCCTCCAATTACAGATGAATGTCTGGTCATAAACATACCCTGACATGGTTGACATGATCATAATAAAAATATTATTAATAATCATACATTTTATTTATAAGTGCCTTTTGGAACCTCAAAGTCACTTTTCAATTAATTAAAAATGCAGATGAAACCTGACTTCGTTGGGCACCTGACTTTAACACCTATAGGTGGACAGTAGCATGCAGAGAGTTCTGGCCAAAGAAAAAGCGTCTCAGTCCAGAGCCTTGGACCTGCACAGCCAGCTGAGCCAAGCCAAAACAGAGCTGAGCCAAGTACATCGAAGCAAGGAGGAGGTAGGTTGCTCCTCAAAGGACTTCAGATGCCGTCTTGACTTATTTTTAGGCGTTCGTCTGAAGAGGTTTTGTTTTCCAGATGGAGCGTCGTTTCAAAAGTCAGCTGCAGAACATGAAGGACAGACTGGAGCAGTCGGACTCCACCAACCGCAGTCTGCACAACTACGTTCATTTTCTCAAAACCTCATACGGAAATGTGTTTGGGGACTCTATGCTGGCGAGCTGACCGCAGAGCTCCAGCTACCATTTAATGATGTATTGACCTGCTTTTGCCTTGAGAGTTTTATGCAGTCTGTAAAAATAAAACTTAACTTTAGTTAACTGAATTTATATTCTTTTAATGAATAAACTACTTTCTTCACAGTTCTTTATCTTGAAGGGCTTTTTTGCCATTTGAATTTGAAAACATTCATGTTATTCTGACTGAAGAGATAATAGATCTGACAGGTTTAAGTCTCTAATATTTAACATCTGTGTCTTTACACCCTAATAAAGAGACAAGCTAAATTTATTTCTGTCTTGTTTGGTCATTTGCAAACTTAAAAATCATCTAAGACAAGTGATATTTAAGTTGTTGTGCTTCAGTGTCACACATGGCACACCAAAAGTAATGTTTACCTATATTATTAACATTTGTGGTGTTTGCAGCAGTCTAGATTACATAAAATTGAATTCATAAAATAACTTGCCACAAGTCATGTAACATCATCAGTTGCATCTTGTATCTGTATCATCAGATTCTACATGTTTGCTTTAGTCAGATGTATGTATCTATGACAGATGTAGGTATGTTTATCTTGTTCCTCCTTCTGTTCTCTCTCTTGTTTTTTCTACCTGTCTGGCCTTAGGGAGATGGGTCCCTCCGTATGAGCTTGGTTCTGCTGAAGGTTTCGTCGGGAGTTTTTCCTTGTCACCGTCGCCTTCAGACTTAAATAAAATGTAATTGAATTAAAATAAGATGTATTACCAGTGGCATATGAAACATTATTATTATTGCACACAATTCAATTTTATAATGTAATACTATTTTAAATCTCCAAACCGAAAGCAAGTAAGGTTAAAACCATCTGTTCACAGGCGGAACATTAAATCGACAGCGATTGGAGGGTTTCTGGTCGGATCGTCATTTATGTTACCCCATGAGGAGGATTTCAAACTTAACCGACAGCTATCAGTAGCAGTTAAAAGCTTTTTATAGTCGCGATGCCTTCTGAAAATCTACGATGGGAAACTTTACAGGCCTTAAAGAATTCACCAAAGGGGAAAATCACCTTCGACCCGCTCTGGTCTCAAAGAGGAGAGGTGAGATGTGGCTAGTTAGCTAACGTTAGCCGGCCGGGCTGTGGCTTGTTTACCTTGATAAACAAACCAAAAGACAGTGTGAGTTATTTAGTAAAGCAGTTTAATTCTTTAGCCGAGACTGTGCACTGTCGAATGTTAAATGGCAAATGTTCAATAGTGGGTTGTGGTGGAAAGCAAATAGCTAACGTTAAATATTCAAATACACGTTGAGGGCCCTATGCTACATTATAGTTCGACTCCAGTGAAAATGCAAAGAAGGCAGCATTTAGCTTTAACTCTGACTTCACCAGTTAGTCGCATAGTTTTCCAGTCTATACATACAAGGACCGGCCACAATATTATGACCACTTATAGGATATTTAACGCTCAGAAGGTGAAGATTTTGTTCTTGGAGTTGACGTTAGCTGCAGGAAAAATATTCAAGTGGAAAGAATAGGAAGATTTTGAGAACTCCAGAACTGCTTCTCTGGTGCAATGTACCTGGTCTACAGGTCAAAAACGGTCAAAGAGTGAGAAAAACAAGAGGGAATAGTGATTATGGAAGGAAGACAGGCCGGTAAAGGCAGTGTGAGTCTTTGGATAGTGTTCTGCTGGGAGATCCTTCCATTCACGTCAGTGTTACTTTCACATGTAGCAACAATGCAGGCCGTTTCCACTGTTTCCACCACTGTTTCCACCAAGCAACAATGGTTCAGGAGTGGTTTGAGGAACACAACAAGTTCAAGGTGTTAAACTTGCCCCCCAAATTCCCCAGTTGTCAATTCGGATAAAAACAAGCACATTCCAAAGAGGCGTCCACATCTCATGTGCATTATTTAAAGGATCTACTGCTAACCTGTTGGTACCAGATACCACAGAACACCTCCAGGTGTCTGGAGGAGTCCAGGCCTTGTCTTACGTCCTCTCCTAACCCGTCTAATTCATGTATAATTTGTTATTGTCCATTTTTTTTGCATGTAGAGTTTCTCTGATTGTCGCGCTCTTGTGCCCTTGCAGCATATTTTGACAGGTTGTAAAGAGGCCCTGGGCTTGTCTTCGCACTCTGGGGTCATATTGGACCGGACCAGCTCAGCAGCCCTACAGAGGTCCTCCTTCCTGGGCTCCCTCTCTGGAGACTCCAGCCCCAGTCCCTCGGAGGAGACTGCAGCCTCCATCTCCTCCACAGGATCCATCGCCGACATCAACGCCAAGAATGCAGCACTGTGTGCCGAGGCATCTTTAAAGAACGAGGTGAACCTCTCACCTTTAATGAATCCCTTTTAGAACTTTTATTATGACTCCTGACCCCTTTCACCTCATTACTGTGCTGCAGACTGTCACAGAGGAGACAAAAGATGAAAACCCAGAGGCAGACAACATACTGCAAGTGTCCAGCCCTGTGTCACCACCCGTTATTTCCCTGCTGTCGCCCAAAGCCATGGAGACGGCTGGCCACATTCTCAGACTTAAGGAGGAACAGCGAGAAAAGGCCAAGGTTGGACATGCTAAGTCTTCACTTCTTGTACAGTAAGACGGTAAAGGTACCTCACCTGACTAACTTGTTCAATCTGTTGGTGCAGCTGGCGGTCATGCTGCGGCAGGAGATGCAGGAGAAGCTGGCAGTGGAGGTGGCAAACGCTGAGTCTGAGCAGCTGAAACGCTTCGAGGAGCTCATGGAGCTGAAGCAGAGGCAGGAATATCAGAGTGTGAGGGACATGATGGACAGAGAGTAAGGGACAACGACAACAAGCATGCAAATAGAATTACCAATGTTCTTTTTATTTTTACTATCGTGTTTCAAATTTGAAATGCTCTTATTTCTGCAGAACTAAAGAGAGCATGGGCCGACAGGAGAAGCTGAAAGAAGAGCAGCGACACAGGATGAAGGTATGATTGTGAAGAGATACTTTTGGCATCAGTGTTGGGGTGGTTACTGAAAAAAAAGGAATCGTCACACATTACAAGTTACTTTAAAAAAAAAAAAGTACTTACTTTATTTAGTTATCGCTCCTTAATTAGTTACACTAATGGAGGATGGAGGATTACTCCATCACATCACCTGAAAATTCAACAATATGCCTAAGTAAGCATGAATCTTTATTCTAAAAAGAGGACATATATATCGTTTTTAAGTGCTTTAATTTATGAAAACATTTCACAGAAAAATGTGTCACAACAAGGCTACAGTGCTAGCAGTAAGTTATCATTTAAGCTTTCATTGGAAACCTGTATCATCTCTAAATGTCTTTCTATTTAGAGGCCATTAGATATGCATCATCATTTGTTCTTTACATAAAGACATAGCTTATACTTATACATCAGTATTTATCCAACCTGATCAACCATTCTGATCAGAGATTAACTGTTTCCATGGAGATAAAGTAAAATGATGTGATCACAAATACATGTTTAGGTTAAAAACATTGCGTTTTGTGTCATAATGTTTAAGTTACAACAGGGATATTGGGTTTAGCATCAGACAGCAGCAGCCTGTGCAGGTCATCTACAGGAAGACTAAACATGCTGTTGAGACGTGGCTTTCTCTTTACAAACGTAGGAAAGATTACATAAAGTATCGGCGAATAAATCTAATTTATAGTCAACAGTTGACTTTCAATCTAATGTTGCTGGGTAGCGTTTATACAAATAAGATTGCAGAGCAATTTCCACTTTAGTATTTCCAGCTGCTTCTCTATCTACACAGTTGTCGAAATGATTGTTTTGGATCAATAAGGGATCAGTACAGTTAAATGAGGAGGTTTGGAGATGACTCGCTTTCGACAAAATTTCTGTGGATTTCAGCAAAAGTCTCAGTCTAGCGTTTGGGTGTCAAGTCAGGCTGACGAGTGCACAAGTATGAATGACTCTCACCAGTGGAGGGTCCATGTGAGGTCCTCGTGTACCTCCACAGTAGTATAAACTAGGTATTATTACGTGTTAAAAGTGCAGCTTGACTCTTCACGTTGTGGAGAAATACACCGCCATTACCCCAGTGTCGTAGAGCACGTCCCTGCCATAGTTTAGTAGAAATAAGATGAGTTATTTTCACGCCGGTTCATTAGATTCATTTGGTTCATTTTCATCCGTTTGTTTATGCTAATAATTGTTTCATCAATTTATTCTTGATGTCTAACACACATATTTGTCAGAGAATTTGACTCCTGTAAACTTGTAAACTTGATCCTTTTCATTGCTCAAAGACACTTGTGCTCTGACTGTTTCCAGCCTTTTGCTTAATTTGTCTGTGCCGTCAGATCCTGAACCTGCGACTGAGGGAGGCCCAGCTGCAGCGTCTTCGGGAGGCAGAGCTTGAGAAGCAGCGGCAGACGGAGGGCAGGGAGAGACTTCGCAACCTCAACACCATCCAGGAGGAGGTCCTACAGCTCAACCAGCTGCTAGAGCCATCCAGCCAGACCAAGGCCAGCCTCCCATCAGCCAACCTCAGCTCCTACAGCACCCGTGGGAACCAGCTGTGCTCTCAGGTGTCAGAAGTGGTGCGAAAGACTGCTGAGGTCAGTCAAACCGATATTTTACTGGTTCACCTGAAATAATTACTGTAACTGTGCACTAATTGGGTGTAATTGGTGTTGAAAATCATATATCCAAGATGTAACGATAAGACACACACTCTCTTTCCAGGGAGATTTCCCCAGTGTGGAGGACATGAATGTGGCAGAACGAGCACTACACGACATGAGGACCCTGATCCGGCTGATGCAGGAGGAGGCGGCTAAGGCTCAAGAGAAGAAGAAGAAAGAGCAGGAGCAGGAGGAGGAGCGCAGGAAGCAGGCGGAGCTGCAGGCGCAACAGGAAGCTCAGAAGAAGGCGGCGCAGTCGGCCAAGGAGAAGGCAAAGAGACGAGGTGAAGGAGG
The DNA here is from genome assembly GCF_022458985.1 of Mugil cephalus. Taxonomy (NCBI): domain Eukaryota; kingdom Metazoa; phylum Chordata; class Actinopteri; order Mugiliformes; family Mugilidae; genus Mugil; species Mugil cephalus. The sequence goes on along the minus strand of NC_061777.1, from coordinate 26,463,716 downwards.
CTCTAGTGTAGAATCACTTAAAGTGCTGCCACTGTTGAACTTTTCCTTAAGTTCTAACTTATTATCAGTAGATGGAGTTTTACTCCATTAAATGCACACATGAAACACTCATAAAAAGAAAACTTCGGCTTGTTGTTTCGGCTTGAACGATTCTGATAATGGTAGACAGTGATAGAAATAGTTAGAAAAAGACAGATAGCAAGAGATGGAGGGTGGAAGAAAGATAATTTTAGTCATATAGTGAAAGACGCACAGTGATATAAATATAAAGGCCATTAAATGCCAACCAAGTGGATCAATTTTTTTTTATTTTTTTTATTTCACCGACCTCAAACCTGTCCTCCTACCGTGTGGCACAGAAGCATCAGTCCACCACAGGGACAGGATGCTTAAACACGCTAGCAGCCAGACAGGGAAACAAAACTTTTTGGTGGTAATATGACATGAACACCTGTGGCCTAATTCTCAACCAAGCCAGAAATTACAGCAGCCAAATGACATTCATAAACTAGAAAGCAAGCACACGTCACTGTCAAAGTTGTCACTTCAGAATGGCGACTCTCTAGCTCGGAAACTAAATGGAAAAATAAACTTCTTGAGCAACTTTTTAATATTTGTTATTTCTTATACAGTTTGCAGTACCAGGACTAACACCACAGTTATTCCTAAATTATTCCTGAATCAATCTAAAGTGATTATTGATTTATACTTGAGTTATTCCTAATTAACAACAGTTGTTATTTAGTTACTTCCTGGAGTTACTCATGAATTATTCCTGAACTGTTCCTGAGGTAAAACCAGAGTTATTCCAGGGTTATTTCAGAGTTTGGAGTTTAACTTGAGTCATAAAAGTCAGAAGGTCAAAATTTTGTTCCTGCATTATTTCTCAAATTACTTCAGTCTTTCCTGAGTCTAACCTGAGTTGAAATATAGTTAAACCTGATTGTATTTCTTTGTTATTTCTGAGTTGATAAAGTTTACAACTGTGACAGACATGTCAATATTTTAAAGTGAATGTCTACGATAGTAATAATATATAATATACAATAATAATAAAAATAAGAACTGAGAGTAATTATTATTATATCTTATTTAACATTTCACATTGAACTTCCAACAGGGCTGCAGAACAGTGCTGAAGAAAGCACGTTGAAATGGTACAAGGAGCTGCAGGAGTTGGCTGCTGGGTGCACTCAGTCCTTCGAACAACTCAATTCACCCAGAGACGCCCAGGTGGGACTGCATGATGTTTCAGGATGTTCATTTCCTCATGATCCATCGTTCTTTGACCAGTTTATGAAATGTATACTACATTATGTGGCGTGTTTAGATGTTGTTCAACCGTACCCTCAGCAAAGTATTGTCCAAAATGAGTTTCATAAGAGACATCGAACACATTCTGGTTTTATTTGTTATTAAATGGTTTCGTCTGTCTTCTCTTTGGACTCAGACCAAGAAACTGAAGCTGGAGCTGCAGAAAGCAGCCACCATCCCTGTCAGCCAAATCGCCAGCAACTCAGGATCCCAGCTCAGGGAGATCTTTGACAAGATCGACAAGCTGCTGTCGGGGCGAGCGGTGGTGTCGGGAGGAAAGTCCATCTCCACTTCACACCATCCTCAGGGCCTGGACTTCGTCAGCTACAAACTGGCTGAGAAGTTTGTGGTGAGTTTCTTCCGCTTTATGTTAAAGCTGCCATTTTGTGGCGCAGTATGGGCATCCTGCTCGTCGGACTGCTTATCTGATGGTTGATTAGCTACATGTGACGTTCAAACGTAAAATAATTTGAGGTGACATAAAAATGGTGGGAAATTGGAAATGAAGCTTAAGTTAACAATACATTTAGCACCAAAGCTAGAACTTAAATTAACAGGTAAATGACAACTGACGGTTGTCACAGTAGTTTCTCAGTCAACAAAAGGAAGCAGCTGAAATACCCACAAGCAGAATTGTTAAGTCAAACTGAACATGGCTGAAAAACTGGCAGTTCTGCTGAATTTCATCAGTGGATATCTTGTAAACTAAACAGTGCTTTATAGAATTTTTACAGACTTGGTTCAGTTATGTACACAAAAATTCTTTAGGTTTAGAGAAGGGAAAAAAATCTTTAGCAAAAAATTGAAAATGGCTGAAATCCATCCTGCTGTACTTTGAGGCCCTTCTCCTATTTGTGTCACAGTGAGTTAAATATTTTGGGTAAAAAAAAAAAAAAATAGAACCTTAATCCAATAGAAATGTTATGGAAGCACTTAAAGAAAGAGGTTCATATGAGGAAACTCTCCAACATCTGGAGACCACTAGCCAGCAGCTATCAGAAATGTTTAGCTGCTGCACAAGGGTTCAAGCACATTTGCACCTCACAGATATGTAATATTGTCTTATTTTCACAATTTATTTACACAAATACACAAGTATAAGATTTCTGCTTCATTTGTGTGATTGTCTACTTTCGGGACTTGTATGTAAAAAAATCACATTTTTAAGCAGCCCTGTATATCTATTAGTAGCAGAAAATATTAGACTGTTCTGTCGTATTCCAAGTATTTGTGTTAATTATGAAAAGAAACATTTTGTGATGACAGAAACAAGGAGAGGAGGAAGTGGCAGCTCACCATGAAGCTGCCTTCCCCATCGCTGTGGTGGCCTCTGGCATCTGGGAGCTTCACTCTCGAGTGGGAGACCTCATCCTTGCCCACCTTCACAAGAAATGCCCTTATTCCGTCCCACATTACCCCCCCATGAAAGACGGCACACCTGTGGAGGAATACCAAAGGTGAGGAGCTCGGAAATGTTTCCCTTCACCCACATTGTAGATGACGTGGCGAGGAGGGCACATGGGTTCATGTCGCGTGTTCTCCTCAACAGGATTCTTGGATACCGCGTGGATGACTCCGGAGTGGAGGGCCAGGACAGTTTCTTGAAGAGGATGTCGGGGATGATCCGTCTCTACGCTGCCATCATCCAGCTGAGGTGGCCGTACAGCTCAAAGCAGGAGGTAAAAACTCTCACTTCTTCTGTTGCATCTAATTATTTCCATCTGCACGTCACAGTGAGTCACTCTTGTGTTGCGCTTCAGTCTGTTCCTCACGGTCTGAACCACGGATGGCGCTGGTTGGCTCAGATGCTCAACATGGAGCCTCTGGCAGACATTACAGCGACGCTTCTGTTTGACTTCCTGGAGGTGAGTCTGTCCCTTTAGCACCTTAAACAGGACACATCACGTCTATATGTTTCTACTCTCTTGCTCTAAATTCTAATCTGTATCCTGAATTGTTCAGCTTCCAAAAGGTGTAACGCGCATGTTGCTGTTTCTTCTTTTCCAGGTTTGTGGTAATGCTTTGATGAAGCAGTATCAGGCTCAGTTCTGGAAACTCATCCTGATTTTAAAGGAGGAATACTTTCCCAGGTACATAATTACTATTATAATCCCGTCAACTCTACAAACCCAGTATTGGATTTAGCAGAATGTTATGTAAGTCATGTATGAGGTCATACATGTTTCTGTTAATCTCTTTAAAATATCAGGAGTTGAAACCTACAAAAACAACTGTCCAATCATATTTTATTTAAAAAGACTTGGACTTAGACAGACTTTAATGATCCATGAGGGAAATTACCATGTCACCGTAACTTCATTGCACATAAAAGTAACCAACACAAGAAACATAAAACAAATGAGATCAAATTAAATAAAAATAAACTATGTAATCAAAAGATTTAGAGAGAATAATAGAAATTAGCATCAGGCCTATATACAAGTTGGCAAAAACAGTGTCCAAGGTGTTCGGGCGTTTGACCAGTTGCATAGCAACAGCGGCATCAATCGTGTCGGATGGCGTCTCCTTGCACTTGGAGGGAGGGATGTAAATTCAAATGGAGCATGTCCGCCTGTAGAGTCTGAATCCAGGGACAGACGAACTGTGGTCCTGTGAACCAGATCTCCCTCCGAGCGCACACAGTCCATCAGTCCTGCTGCCGAAGACCTTACGATCCCCTTGAAGACAGACGGCACCACTGACACGAAGTTTCTTCTCCGCTAACTCCAGGTTGGCATCCCCAGGACTTCTTTGGAGGTTTAGCTGGATTCTCAGCCTGGCATCCAGAGCACTTAGGCCTCACTCTGGGCAGCTCAGGGGACACAGACAGTGCGAGCAGTTGATAGCAGGAACATACCACCGGATACAACGGCCGCTCCTCAATCAAGCGTATTTAAAAAAAAAAAAACAACAACAACTAATTTTCACATTTTACTTGAATAATATAGCCCTGTAAATATATATGGGACATTGAAAATGGAAGATAAAATCAATTTAAAGCATCACATACCTGGAGCTAACCAGTTAATACAAAAGGGACATGGTCCTTTGTCTGCATCCCATGGGCTAATGGTAGCACTTCAAATAACAAACACAGTGCCACTGTTGAATAGCCACAGAGATCCGTACGACAGTATGTACCATTCCTTGCTGACTTGTTTGTCTGGGTTAAATGTGTGAACAACAGCCACAAAAGAGCAAACTTTTTCATGTAGTCTATAATGTGCACAATTTTAGAACATAATCCACAGGCTAAATAAAATGGCCAAAGGTTGAAAATATGTCTACATTACCTCCTATAATGGGAATCAGCTCTATTTTGTAGCCAGATTCCCTTTCAAGAGATAATATATTATGGTGAACTTTGGTTATCCAAATGGCCAAATGGTGAGTCCACCTGGTCGTGTTTACGGAAACCTTTGCAGAATATGTGTAAATTCTGGAATTACAAATTACAAACTCTATAAGAAATATTAGATGAGGATAAAAATGTCAATTCCTTCTTTACTTTATCACAAATAATCAAACATGGTGACAGGCACAATGTTACCAACAATGTGAAAGTTGTACCTACCCATAGAGACCAGCATCATGCATAAGGACCCGATAGTTTTGGAATTGTACATGATTTCATGTATTGCTCTCAAGAGGTTAAATCATACTGAACTAACAGGTCAAACACTTTGCCGGTAGCTTTAAGCCTGCTCTGCCTGATGACTGAAATGTGTCTTTCTAGAATCGAGGCAGTGACCAGCAGTGGACAGATGGGTTCCGTCATCAGACTCAAACAGTTTCTAGAGGTACGGTAGCATAATTCATGAAATCATGATGATTCTCAGGAACGTTCTGGATTCATTACTGATTAGCCGCAATTCCTACAACAACACACGTATTAAGATAATACATTATTGATCCCCATTGGGGAAATTCAAAATTATTACTATGATTTAATTGGATTTAATTGTTTCATGGCATCCTCTCGTCATGCAGTTTGTGAGGATGTCTGTTTGTGAGAAATGGTAATAAATAAATAAATAAATATGATATGAAAAGTCAGTTGTAAGCATATAGTGTAACCACAAATTAAAAGGGTGTCATCTTTTCAGATAGGGAGTCAAAGAAGAACTTTCAAAAACTGTCTCGTCTGTCTGACATTTATGCTAAGAGTGTTTTTGTCAATCTTTGAATCTGCAGATGTCACTACAGAGCCGACAGATCAGTCCGCCCAAAGGTCAGCTGAGCTCCTCGTTCTGGAGGTCATGACCGAGGAGGAGGATGGGCAGCCATGCTCGGTGTTGATGCTGGACGCTCTTTAATAGAGGCAGGCTTCTGTGAAAGCAAGAAGAAGTCAAATGTTGTGCTGGCGGTGTTTATTCAAAGAGCTGATCTCTTGAGGGCGGCGACACACTGGAGGTCAAACGACACTGAAATCCTTGAAATAATGAAGGGAGCACTTCTGGAAGTTTACCCCAAAAAAACAATACTCCCAACATCTGTTCAAGCCATCCAGTAATGAAGAAACACATCGAATAAGAAATGTTTTTTTTTTTTTTTTTGTGTGTGTGTGAGAGAGAAATGCCTGGATCTGAGTCTGAGTGTGTTATGTTTTTATTCCTGTGAGCTAAAGCAAGATTACAACTGTTTGTTTATTCTTGACACTCACTGTTCAAATGATTTGATGAAAATGAAATGATTTGGACTTTTTGACGCGTATATATTTTTTCATGAATCCACTGTGTGGAATAAAGATCAAACCGCTGATGAAGAGTTTAATAATCAAAAACTGATCCTGAAATTAAAAGTGAATGCAATGCTGAGGAGTTGTGCAAATCTACAAACCAAATGTCTGAAATAAAACCACATCAAAGAGTTTGTTACATTTTGTGTCCTTTTTTTCTCCTTATAAAACTGTCCTCTGATCAGCCATAACATTATGGCCTAATACTGTTTTGGTCCTGACCCTATGAGGCATGGACTCCTCCAGACCTCTAACAGTGTGCTGTGGTATCTGGTACCAAGATGTACTCGGTAGGTCCTTGTTGTAGTATAGCAAACTGAGAGTTGAAGACCCTTTGACTTGTTTGCCCAGAATATCCCTGAGATGCTGGGAATTGGACTGAAATTTGGGTTATTTGAAGGCAACACCATCTCCAACCTTTCCTGAACAAGGCAGCATTATCCTGCTGAAAGGAAACCATCAGGGAATTGTGTTTCAATCAAAGGGTGGACATGGTCTGCATCCGTGACTTGATCATTTCTCCTGCTTCAACTTGGAGGACAAAATGTTCACTTGGGCCATAATACAACCCACCCTCCTGTCAGAAGTCATAATGTTTTGGCGGATCGGTCTGTGCAACTACAAAATGTGTTTTCAAACATCACAATCTACACAATCTGTAGACAAAATGTGCAACACCTCATGGACACCAATGCTGTCATTGCCCAGAAATAAAAACTAAATTCAAGGTTTCCTTTTTTTATTTGACATTTTTACAACTATGCACATTTGGGTTTTCAAACAATCAATTCAGTAATTATTTTTGCAGTTAAAGGATTGCATGTTAAGTTCATTCTTACATTTTATTTAGATTTTTTCACCTCAAACGAGAGCACGAGTTGAGAACTTATCACCACCTCGCTGCTGTACTGATCCTGCATTGTTTGACAAAAAAATAAACGCCAAATTAAATATAAAAGCTGCTGAGCCTAAAATTAAACTTTGAATGAGTGCAGAAAAAACAAAGTTAATGAACCGTTTAAATAGAGTTCAGTTTATTACAGATCTTTGTCTTTTTCCAATCGTACCAAACACTAACCGCTTTTAAAAGGAGCGCAATATTTAAGGAAAAAATCTCAACATTTTTACAGTAGAGATACAGATATTTTTTTCCTCTATTTATCTGTATGTAAATCCAACATCTGGGCTTTGAGGAAGCTCTCAGCTTTTGGACATCTGTTGATGCCTTTACGCCGTCTGACTATGGAATGGGAAATAAGTCAGACATTCAATTCCCAGTAAAACTAAATAAATCAAACATGTTTGTATGAAATAGCCAGAAATGACAGTAGATGTCAGAGAATCTCATTAAATAAGAGCAGCAGATTTGATGGTTTCCTCCTAAAATGTAATATCTTACAGCTTTAAGTTTCTGTGTGTGAGACCTCTCCATCTACATGAATGTCTGCAGTTGATTCATTCACCCAGATCAATAGGCTCACACGCATTTCTCACATGGAGTCTGGTGAAAATCCCAACAAAAGAGGCGGATCTTCTTGGAGGTGTCACTGTTCAGTGGCTGGATTTGGCCGCTGCTGAACCCTCGTGGTTTAGCGTGGCCTTCTCCATGCGGTTGTACCAGTGTTTGACTTTGGTGTTCTCCATCATGTCGTCAAACGCCTGCAGGCCCTCCATCACTCTGAGGACACCGAACACGGCCTGCGGACAGGGGCAACGGGAGAGAAAAGCCACTATTTAATAACAGTACTTGAGAGTGTACGTCCGGGTAAACTGTGGGGTAGAGGTGTATATCCTCACCAGGTCTGCCAGGTTGGGTTTATCTCCACCCATGAACTGCCTGCTCTTTCCGATGGCTGAAACCCAGTCATTAACGGCCTTGTAGAGATCCTGCCTGACATCGTCCTGCAGGTTGTGTCTGTCCAGAACAAGAGGAATGAAAATCAAACCTCGGCTTAATCTCTACCAGAACAGCAAGGGATAGTGAGCAGTTGAAAACCATGGTTGTGCCATGGTTGAAAACAGATACCGTACCGACTTTTCAGCCGTTTGGAGATGAGGAACATGGCTGCAGCGCCAACATATTTGGCAAAGAAACCTTCAACAGAACCAAATTTGCCCTCGCGGACGATGTAGTCGAAGGAGGCCAGCGCTTCGCCAGTAGTTCGGTACACATTGGGAGATATGAGGTGCACGAGCCACTCATCAGCCCACTTACGCCACTTCATCTCCTCTCTGGAAAAACCAACACAAGAAGTCAATTAGTTGTGCAACTTAGTTTACACTTCCATATCCTTGCAGGTTTTAAATCAGCTGTCCAATCACCAGTCAGAGAGCACGCATGCTCCACTGCAATTGGTCAACGTCATAGCCACACCTTTAAAAAATAAAAATAACACTGATAAAACCAGGCAGTTTGGGTGAGAGCAGCAGGTCTGGACTTACGTCTGCATTTCCTTCTTGGGGTAAACCGTGGCGGTCTCATTCTCGTTTAGCATCAGCCAGTACTTGTTGTTGTACTCTGTCACTTCCTTCCCCCTGTCGTTTGTGGACTTCATCTCCGGGTAGCAACGAAGGATTTCAGACAGGTTTTTCTCCCTGGACATTCTCCATTGACAAAGGCATTTATTAGAGTCTGCTTTGCTTTGTTCCGTTTTGATTGTTTATCATGAAGTTAAACCTTACAGACACGTTTGGGTATTATTTTTGTCATGCCTATGATTTGTTTTTGGACTATAAAATATGTCAAAAAGGGTCTTGTTTTGACCAAACCCACATATATTAAGTTTACTGCCATGTTTAACAAAAAAAGTGACATTTGAAAAGTTGGAATATGCTAGCTGGGAAACTAAAACGCCCCCCACCTAAAAATCTTTTCTAGTGAAAATTTGGTCAGGATGCTGGAGAACTGATTACGTTCTAGAGCAGATCTGCTGGGCCAGTCAAAACATTTGTGCAGGGCTTCATGGGGTGATGGAAAGAACACTAACAGCAGTTGAGCCAAAATAGCTCTGATGGTTGTGGGACCATCAAATTGATGCAGATATTTCTTTCTCATAATTGGCGGAAACAGACCACACAATGAAATTCAGAAGGATTACCAGACTATAACGTGTGGGATTTTTCCAGAACTATGAGCATCTCAACGGAACATTTTACTGCAATGATCAAAAGAAAACCAAATGTAACATTTGAAGTAAGCACAACTTACTTATTGATTAAATGGGTCTTGAGGGAGCTGATGATGACAGATGAGTCATTCAGTTGCTGCAGATATGACAAAAAAAAAGTCACTGAAAATGTTGCATATTATTGGATGTTTTTACTGGATGTTTTGACTGGCATGACAACTGTCTTACCAGCTCACCATCCACCATCAGGATTGGCACTTTTCTGTAAGCTGACCACTTGATCTCCTTCCTCATGACCGGGTTCACCTCCACAATCTCATAGGGCAGCCCATAGTAGTCCAGAAATGCTCGCACCTTGCTGCAGAATGGGCAAGTCTTATACTGGTACAGGGTCAGCTTCAGACCTCCTCTTGACCTCTGCAACAAGTCAGTAAAGGAAAGATGATTCTACAGATGGAGCCACTAAATATTATATACAACTGTGCCATTCCAAAAGCTTGGGCATCAATATACTTGTAGATATTCAAAATTTCGTATTCAGACTAAAAGAAGACTGCCATGATCTGTACAGTTTCACCAACAGGACAACAACAAAAAACCCATAACCTAATAAACATGTCTCCACACGTCTGTTAGTATCTGTTATTCCTCATTAGCTATTAAAGAGGCGATAAATGAAATCAAGAGTCAAAAATTATGAATGAATACAAATGAGGAGCAACAGCACCACCATCTGTCAATTTAGAAGACAACTGTAAACACATGTAAAATGTCCTGTGCCTCCTTTTCTCGTTTTTTCTAATTTACTAAATTGATCAGAACCCATCTGACAACAGCATTGTTATATTCTAGAAACTAGTTACAGAAGGTATAGAAAGTATGCACGTGACGTCACAGCTAGCTGAAGTCCCCATGGTTACGGCCCCTGAGTGGCAGAAAGTGACAGTTGAACATGGAGATTAGCCACATTAGTTTGAATCACAGGCTTTAATAGTATTTAAATTGTAAAAAAAGAAGAAAAAGAAGAAGGCAAAGAGCTGTTGTGTGAATGACTGTATCTACAGATTTGAAAAGCAGTCAGAGATATATTTGAACAGTTATCTGCCAGAAACCTGGTGTTATGGTTGACATTTAGAGTCTGATAATATTAATTTATGCTTTTTTTGATGAAGTCAAGTCTTAAGTTCTGAAGGGCTGTCAGATAAGTTTGTGGATGTTGTTATGGTTGACAGTAACTATTTCAGTTCCAACAATAAATAAAAATAAAAGAATAAACAGAATATTTGCGATCACTCCTCGTCATCCTTTAAACGTCCAGTCAGACGCTACAGTACTGTATGGCTAACGTTACTTCTCAGTAAAGCTCTTAGCGTTGGCATCTTTTATTTAGCTACATTTATCATAGTGAAATGACCTAAAACTAAATGAAACTAACTGAAACTGAGGCTAGTTCATATGGATCATTGTCTGATCATTGTCACTGAAATAAATATTTTTGGTAGCACAGGACAATATTTCTTTGTTAAACTGCCACACTGGCCACCACCTGCTCTGAAATATTTCTTAGCCTCAGCTTCAAGAATAATTTGGGAAGTTGATCAATTATCCCTTTTTATCTTATAGACCTATCTGCACATATTTCCTCTCTCACAAATATAAAGTATACATTTCTGCTGCTGAACAAGGTGGTCACACTAGAAAACGGTTCACTAACTTCTGATACTCAGATGTGTAATACTGGCTCAGTTTCTGAATAAACAAATACATAAGTATAATGATTTGATTTTCATAACTTTGATTTGGTTCTCTCTTTGTCTACTCAGAAGTTGTGTGAAAATCCACCAATGTTTTTAATAACTTGTATGCACAAAGGGTACAATAACAGCAGCACTGTGTGACGATCATAGTTATGAAGAATGATATGAATGTTAATATGAAGCTTCAATAAGGTCAATTATTTTCAAACTATTAACAAAATGATGGAAACTCGAGAAGACTAAGATTCCATTCTTGATCCTGCTTCATATAAACTGAATATATTTGTTTTAAATGGAACAAATTAACCTTTTTTTAAACAAAAGGATCAAATATTAATTGCAGATGTAAAGGTCTGAAGCATGCAATCTCAAAATCTATGTCTCGATGTCCTTTTATATGAAACAAGAAATGATAGGCGTAAAACACGTTATTTTGCAGCTGAATTAACAATATATTAGGGTTTACTGAGTATGCTGCATAACTGACCTCTTCTGTGGAGAACCGGCTCACATTGGTCTCCTCCGCGGCCAGGTGCTGTTGAGCAGACCGCTTCAAGGTCTGATACAAACCCAAACCTCCACCGAGCAGGAAGGCGCAGCCCAGCACCCTGCCTCCTCCTGCCCGAGCTGAGGAGAGCAGTTTGGACCGGAATCCGGTCCCACCGGTACTGTACGCCCTCCTGGACCCATGTGCACTAGCATTCCCCAGCAGGTAGGACAAGGTACCGGGCCGGTGGGCGGCTGGAGAATCCAAAAGATCCCAGCCGACCTTACTGAGGCTCCTGGCGCAGGCGGCTGCCATGTTGGCTTTACATAAAGTCCCACAATGCATCACGAGGGGCAAGAGTGAAGCGTTGTGATGCCCTGAGCACAGTCTGTCAGGTTGGGCGCGTGCAACAGTGGCGTACAAAGAAAGATCTGGGAAAGGGGCTTCAAAAGGGTACCACAGGAGGAATTATTCAGTCTGAGGATGGAATCTATGAGTTTATTAATAGAGTGAGCCAGTGAGCATTAGCTTGAATCACAGGCTTTAATATCATCTAAACTTAAAAACTACATAAAAAATGGGGAAGAGCTGCTGTGCAATTGACTGCACCAACTGATTTGAAACACAGTGGGACATATCTTTTTAACGTAAACGTTACACTAACTGACAGTTTATATGCATACATTCCACAGACAACCAGAATATCCACTGATGTCCTTGTCACTTTAATTTCACCAACAAATCCGGTCTTGAAGAATCAGATTCAAACCACACTGTGATGGACGTGGTAATAACTACAACTCAAGGAGACAAACAATGTACACACGATTCAAAGCACCATACAGACATAATGTACACACAGAAACAAATTCACACTGTGAAAACAGGGACAATAAGATCAGAAACAACCAGACACAAAAAGGCTGGCAGAAAATGCCACAAAGGGACTCCACTAAAATCTAACTAATAACCATGACTTCCAATTACAATTTTATTGTATTATGATATGTATTATGATAAATGAAAAGGTCTAAATAAAAACATCACAAAACAAAACAAAAAATATGAAGAAAATGTATAGAGCAAAACTGACAGACAATAAAAAAGATAACAACTAATAATAATAATAACAAATAAAACAACAAAACTACACAGAACGATTCAACATAAATACACACAACAAATAAAATAAAACAAAAAACGGAAATAAAAAATTACAGAACGTAGAATATTTTACAAAACATGACAAGACGACAGAAAACTACTTTGCATTTCAGAAAACAGTAACAAACAAGAACGCGACCACCCTCAAGGCTGATATTTTTTATTTTGTTATCACGTTGTATTTGTGTTTTGTTTTGGCCGTTAGGGGCGTCGCGGATAACACTAGCTCTGTTTTAAATGTTTTCAGAATGTTCACTATACAGAAACTGAACTTGAAAGGAGGTGCGTTCAAGAGCGTCTGTCGATTTCGCCCCTGCGTCCTCTCTACGTGTGGTGCATTCAAGAATAGTCGTTTCTCCGATTTTCCGGCGACAGAAGCAGCAGCTTCTTGTCTCGCTGAATACCGGAGATTCCCCTCAGCCAGCAGCAGCAGCATCATCCATTTACTGTTCCTCAAATCACTACATCACATCTTTCTAGCCTCGGACTTGCAGCTCCACACTGGGATGCCGTCGTCGAGCAACGGCGAGGAGCTGCTGTGGAGGGCCGATGCTCGAGGACACCTTCCCTGTGTATTCTTTTTCCGAGCGTGATAGGAAGGGAGCGGCGATGGATGAAGGCACGAGGAGACAAATAAAATTCTGATAACCGTTGGCTTTAGCCGGCTAACGCTAGCAAGCTAAGGTTCGCTAGCCCCCAGCTCAGTTGTTTCCCCCCTTACCTTCCCCGTTCCCCGACTCATGTGACGCTTCCCTCCACGAAGAAAACACAAATTTAAACCTTTTTTATTGACAAGACATGCTGGAGTCACAGTGGACATTTTCCCTCAAGGATAAAGCATCGCATCGATGTGCTAGCCACCCTACGGTAACACTAGCCAGTTAGCTGTGAGCGTCAGTAACATTTTTCCTTCATTCGAATATATTTTTTATTTTTCCCACTCTCTCATCCGTGAAGAGCAAGATGCTGCCAGAGGAGGGTTGTGTCTAACGGTGAACCTGATACTCGCATGGATACTCACTCCATGAAGGTCATGATACTGGGAGAATGATCATGCTGGAAAAACAGGTAGGAAAAAAATTGGAATCGTATTCTAATACACACCTGAGCTCATTAGCATACTTAATTGTGGAGGCAATCTCCACTTCTGCATCGGCCCGGAGGGGAATTTGTACAGCATTGCTTTAGGTGATCAGTAATTTTTTATTGGTCATTCAGCTGCTATACCAACAGTCCATTTTCAGATATATCCGAAATGATGTAATAGTGATATAACATAATCAAGATAATACTTGTGGAATAGGTAAAAAAAAATGTGCCTTACATATTTCGATCAAACTTGGTTATTTTTTATTTACCAATTAATCTAATTGGACCTAATTATGTGAATTGACAGATTTATTTTATTTCTGCAGTATGTCAATAATAATCAATCGAGACGTTTGATAAAAGCTTCAGCAATTAAATAATTTAATAATCCAATCCAAACTACAAAACGCTATATATATGATGTGATGCATTTGGTTGGGATTTCATTACAAATTATTGTTTATTTTTTACATATTGCGTCTTTATTGGCAATTAATTAATTTAATTTTTACAGTTAAAAAAAAGCCGATTTTACCAGTTCAGTCTTTCTCTCTTTTAAATTATAGTGAATGGGTTATATTTGGTGTTTTTGGCAGTAGTTGGGACAAATCAAGGTATTTGATTGAAACTGCAGCAATTAATTAATATAATTAGTCAAATTTGTGTAATTTTATGAGTACCAAATATTTATGGTAGATGTGAGGTTTTTATGCATTTTTTGCATAACTGCTGTTGGTTGAATGATACAAGACATTTATAACATTTTTATTTTACATATTACGTGCTGTCAGAGTAATTTATTGATAAATAAAATAAAGTCTGACAAGTTAAAAAAACATTGCCTACATGGGACAACTTGATGTACCTTTTTGTAGTAAATAATATTAACATAATAAATAATAATTTTTTTTAAATCAATTTTGACAGTTTAATAAAATAAGTTATTCAAATTTGTTACATTGGAAAGTTGGAAATTATGACAAAGATTTTCTGTGACATTTTATGGACAGAAAAATCAATTGAAACATTAATCAATGGTTCTGGCAAGTGAATTTTTAGTTGGTAAAATGTCAGAAAATATTGAATTGAAATTGAAAATATTAATAAAATGCAGGACAGACGTCCTTTAAACAGTGAACATTAGAAACAAATCATTATTTTTAACAAGTTGTAATCAATATAAGACTGTAAACGGTGAATTGGCTTTAATATTTCTTAACCTTGTTGTAAGCTTACATCAGCTGACATTCTGTATGGATAAACGGCCATGCTAGCAATTAGCATTGCCATTAGCATTTGTACTAGATAGTCTTTGCTAAGTTCTTGTCTGAAACACAGGGACACCTCCCAGGTCTGATCAACAATCAGACAAAAACTCACTGAAATAGTCAAAATACTGAAATACAGATGACTGTTTTGAGGTCAAGCCAGTGGATCTTTCCCGTTGAGATGCCCTTGTGCTGCTGTGTTATGGTCTTTTGTTATTACCGGATGTCTGTTTTATTAAGTGTCTTTTTAAACAACTTCCAACCTTTTGACATCAGGGTGTAGCTGGGTTGGGTCTAGGGAAAGCTGGTGGATCTTCTTCTGTTGAGATGCTCTTACATAGCAGCTGTGATGTTGTGGTAGGCCATCCATCTTCTTGGGTCTCTGCTTATTGAACTCCCACTCTCACCCACATTTCTTATTCTTCTGTGTCCACTCCATGCAAATGCTATTTCCTGATTTGTTTAAAACATTTTTTGTAGATAAAGCTGTAATCTCTGTTCTGCCACCCTTTTCTGCACAAACCTCTCTGTTCTCCAAGCTTGACTTCACTCCAATCATATCTGCTGTCTTTGTGTGATGGAATGTGACAAGAATCAGATTTTTTGTTCTTTTTTTTTCTCCTCCGCTTTTGAGACTGCAGGGTTTTTCTCTTGAGAGGCAAACATAGTAATGTGTACAGGGAGGAAGGGCCTGTCCTTGAAAGCTCCCGTCTGGAGAAGCAGTTTTGTGCTTGGTATGAACAAGTGTTACAAACCACAGCAGACGTGTAGCATTTGGACTTTTTGCTAACTTGTTTTGCTCGACTGTTTGTTGACTCAGCATACTGCTCCAATCTTTGCACACTGGATCAAATTTGTGTGGGTAGACTATGTAATCATTTGCAGGTGTGTTCATGCTGACCTAAATGAGAGTGTGACTACTGAATAAAGTTTGTGAAATTTTATTCAGGCCTGAAATCTCTACACTTATAAGGGAAATTAAAAACATTGTTACTTTATTTATTTAAGTTCTGATCTAAAACATTTGATACAATCCCAGGAAAACTCACCCTTATTACACTTTTAATCAGACCATATTATAATCTTTATAGCAGCCATTCAGTACTACAGTCACTTGTCAGTTTATTAGCTTTGCTAGAGAATGCAGTCCTGCACTGAAACTTAGCTTCATGTTCTGCTATTCAGCATTTGTTCACATGCTAACAAATAACTAGCAATAAACTATTTCCAGTTTATTAAAGCCCTCTAGTGCTTTCTAATTTAGCAGGTTTGGTGGAATATTGGCAGATAATGATCGTTGGTTGGTTGTTTTCAACTTTCTTAAACATAGGCCGCTTTAGTTTTTTTTTTTACCTGGAAAAAAATGGAACAAAGCATCAAAGCATCAAATTAGATGCTATAAGATTCTGTCACATTTCTTGGATGAATTGACCTCTACTGTACCTGCACCACCCGTCCTGTCTTTGTCCGAGTCCACAGGAAGCTGTCCTGTGAGTTACAGTTGTTGCTTCCTGTCCTGGCTGGGTGTCTGTAGAAGAAGAAGAGGAAGGAGGGAGGGAGGGAGGGGAGAAGGAGAGGGAGGGGGTTGATCTTATGTAGCCCTATGAAGAGCTGGCTTTGCCTCCCTGTTTCCATGACAACCCCTCTCCTACAGTATTCAGCCGTGGGACGGCCTCTGCATCTGAAAACAGTTCCCAGTGGTGTTTCAGACCCTCTCACTGTTTTCCTTCAGCTGCTCTTCTGCTTCTTCTTCATCTTCTTCTTTTTCTTCTTCCTCCTTTTCTGTTGCTTCGTTATTTAAAAAGCACTTAATTCTCACACGACTGTCGTACAAACCTCAACGTCATTTTGAATCAGAGCAGAATTTTCCCAAGACTGCAGACTTGGACTCAGAGCCAGCACATACTTTAATAATTTAGTCACACTGTCCTGTAAAAATGCAAATATTAGCCAAGACAGAAAGAATACAGTTTTCCGGGACTGCTGTGTGTTTTATTTATTTTTTGCTTTTTCCCCGAAGATGCAGTTAATAATTACACAGTACGGACTCTGAGTTCAGTAGTTTAGTACATTTGCATGATGATGAAACACAACGGTGACAGCGGCAGTGTAAAAAAACAGAAAGTGGGACTTACGTGATAGGCGAGATAAAGTAAAACCTCAGACATGTTTTCACAGATTTGTTTTTCTTTTGAGGACAGAACACACGTACTTCCTCTCTATCAACCTTTCAGCCATTTGGGGTAAAAGCTGTGTGACCTACATACAGGTTTGATGAGAAATATTTTTTGCAGGACCCTTCTGGTTTATTTCTGCAGACACGATGAAGAGACTATATCAAAAATACAGCAAAGATGCTTCTGATTTGATCTGAATCAACAGAAATGCAATTGTCTAAAATCTTCAAATCAAACTTTATTGTTTCCTCTTCACCAGCACTATTTTCCTTTTAACGCCTTAGATTTAGACTTAGACCTTGCATCAAATGATTATTTCATTGATTAACCTGCAGGTAAATTTGAGCCTTTTAATCTGTTAAAAAAACACAAAATATTAGTAAAATTAACAGAAATATGCCAGACAAGAACATTATTAACGTAAATCAGGGAGTACCTCAACAACCTTAAAGGTCTAGTGAGCACAACTACGTTGTTTGTGTCCATGTTTGCTAGCTGGCATGTCATCGCCACCAACTAGTGTGTCAGACTTTCAGCTGAAACATGAAGCACATCAGTTACATGCTTGTAAACATTCATGTGCATGACACGCACAGATCTGCCATAACATTACGACCACTTTGAGGCATGGAATCTTGTTCACCTCTTGTCCTTCTTTTGACCATATTTCATAGGTACTGATCAGGTAAACCCCACCAGAGTTGCACTGGGATCTGAATCCTTCCACTTGAACATTTGTCCTGGTTCTAACGTCAACTATGAGGACTAAACGTTCACTTTCTGACTATCCACTGAACAGGTTGTATTCACAGTAAACCAAATGCAATGTGACCCAGTTTAAAGCTAGCTGTAGAGAAATACACAGCAAGACACAAATGACACTAAAAAGTGATTGCTGACCGTCAAAAAGACAATAACTCTAATAACATGATGTGGGGGACTCTTAGACTTTTAGCCTCCCAAAAGAAAACAATTTTGAGATGATGACGGGTTTCACATTAATGAGAACAAGGTTGATTGATACATTCAGAAGCGGTCACCCTGCTTCATCTTTAATGAGGTTCGCACAAACAACTCAGTACTACAGGAGCAAAATAGAACTGGCCCTTCTCTCTTGATTAAATCGCTTCAGCATAATGAAGCAGAAGAGAGTCAGACAGCAACACGGAGCCCCACTGCGTGTACCTGCTGTATTTCATTTGGCGAGGTTTTCATTTCTTCTAGCAGACGCTCTATGGCTGAGTCTGAACGCCTCCGTCTGAATGTTGCACCGAGATTGAAAGTAAACACTCTGCGGTCGTCGTGGCATAACAGCTGAGTGTTGCTGAGCTGTTGGGCAATATCCCCCAAAAGACGGAAAGACGAGAGAGCAGCTGCTGGCAGTTAAGACATTCCCTAGTGAGGGAGACACGGAGGGAGGAGGGGGAGGAAAGAGAGGAAGAGGGAGGGAAACGAGGGGAGAGTAGGGTTGTTGGGAAGAGGGGGGAGAGGAGGAAGAGGTAGAAGGGGCTTCTCTTCTTCCTCGAGACTGCTTCAGTCTTCGGTGTGTGGCAGACCGAGTGATTAGCCACATTGCAGAGTTCCTCCTTTATTTGTTTTCGTTTTTTTTTTTTATTTATTATTTTTTGTTGCTGTATGTTTGCCGAGCGACAGATGCGTGGTGTGTTCACCGTGCAGCATGGAAGCCAAGTCCCTGTTCAGCCTCCACAGGGCACTTGCTCAGCCTGTCAAGATGTGCATGTTCGATTTCCCCGTCACAATCCTGGACGACCTGGTGAGCTCTGACAGAACGCCGCATTTGTATGTGAAATTATAACTGTGCGTTGGAATGTGTGTGCATGTGCACATTTATATTTTTCTGTCTGTCTGAGTGACATACAGTACATTTACACTAGCCAGTTCATTAGGTACACTAGTAAATAAATTGTAATATAACAGTCCTGCACTAAATCCTGTCTTCCTGAAGGCTCCGGTATTCAGCATGAGTTTCAACTATCTGACATATCTTTAATTTTGCAAGTTGTGGTTTGTAATACTATTGAATTGTATAATGTTGTACCAGCACATGTTCACATGTTATTTTGGCTACTCTGTTTTAGTAAGTGAGTTTAAAAGTATCACAGACTACATCTTCCAAACTGGTCAGAACATGGTTTTAACATTAACTAAAATTATAAGGTCATGACGATAATATTTAGTACATGATTGTTATATTAGGATGTGTTCACTAGTATATCTAATATTTTGGCAAGAGAATGTGTGTGTACAGTGTCACAAAGTTGGCATTGCCATATGGTAGTATTTCACTATTTGTATTGTTAACAGTGTAATCTTTTTTTATTATTATTATTTTGTTCTTGGCTTATTTTGCTTCACAACTTAGACCGATTACAAGCCAATTAGGCCTAGTTAACAAGTCACATGAGTCACTAGGAGTTTATCCATTGTTTTACCCCATTCAAATATCGCATTAACATCTGACCTGGACAATCTGATACAAGTGTCCAATTTAAAGTACGAATGTGAACACATCCAAGACACATTGAATGATCTAACCTGAGATTACATCCAGAGGTGGCCTGGGTATCATTTGGCCTCATTCCTTTGGTAGTGTGAACACATACTAAGGTGATACATCTAGAGACAATTTGTATTGTTATCGACACTGTATAAAAAGAGTCGAATTTAATTGAAATTAAATTGAATCTTCCAAACTCATGACACACATACAACAACCAGCTATTCATCATGGGATACAGTGGTAGGTAGAGATCTGTTAGAGACAGCAGCTGTCAAAATATTTGACTGACCAAATGATGTTGGTGTTTAGTTACAGAAAAACTAAGATCAGATCTGAAGTGCGGGCTGGGGACGTGGAGACGCATTTTAATGGCAGGTGTGACCACAGATACTTACACAGATAGTGGTCGCTTGGGTTCAAATAGCCCAGGAAAATCCTGTGACTTTAATATAGCATGATTTGGGAGGATTTTTATTTTGTTTGGTATTATTGTTCTTAACTTTCGTAATTGACTGTGAAGAACGTGCTTGGTACGAGCCTTGACTGGACACCCAGGCAACCATATCCCTACAGAGTATGGCACACATTTTGACATGTTTGTTCGTGTCTGTATTAATCCCATGACTGCGCCTGAATGACCTCCTGAGTCAGCTTGTTAATGAAACCCCAGACAAACACGGATCTGTTGCTGCTGTGTGCAAACATTTCATTAGCACTGTTAATCTGGCATCACTTCACTTCATCCATTTAAATGGCAAAGGTTTTTGTCTGAAGGCTGTAGCACTCCGAGCCTATGGTCAACCGTTTTCTGTTCTCGTGCCGCATCTGTTTTTGGTTTTTCCCTGGCTCCCTAGCTTCACAGCTAATAATAGCTTCCCTTCTTTCCGTTTTCCCTTTTGAATGATAAATGTAGATTACTGCCACCTACTGGTAGGAAGATTTTTTCTGTTGTTTTTAAATGCAACATTTCGGCCCAAATGCATGAGATGAGCAGCAACGTCACAAGTGGCCTTATTGATGCTAAGGTACGGTCTTTGATTTTATTTATTTGTGGAAACACTGCTGCCTATCCTTCTCAGAAATACTTCAAAATATATTTGGCATTGTTAAAGTTTTTTAACGTACTAACACTGTGTTCCCATCTTCATAAAGAAATGTTTTTATGGAAGAACTTACGAATCTAGTTGAAAATCACAAACTTT
Source organism: Mugil cephalus (assembly GCF_022458985.1). NCBI lineage: Eukaryota > Metazoa > Chordata > Actinopteri > Mugiliformes > Mugilidae > Mugil > Mugil cephalus. The sequence continues at coordinate 26,442,871 of NC_061777.1, read as the reverse complement.
TACACATAACAATGTATGAATTACTTGAGTTGTTACCAATACATTACATATCAATAGCACAATAGGAGTATTCAGTTTTAACACAAATAGAAGTTGTGAGAATGGCATATTTGTGTGCAGATACATAGACTTAGAAAATGGTTTCCTCCTTCTGTCTAAAACTCTCTTCACAAAGCCTTAGAAAGACTTTATTGATCCACAAGGGAAACTGCTTGGTCATAGTAGCTCAATTACACATAAAAATGCTAGTAAAAAAGAAATATGGGTGTAAGATAGTTACAAAAACAAAACTGCTGTGAAGTTATTTTCTGATGTGATACGTGAAATTGTGCTTTAACAATAACATTTAATTGGATTTGATGTTCTGCTGTTCTGTCAGTGCTGGAGGTGGATATCTGCTCTCAGCTGTTGCTTTTTCTTCTCTATCTAACTCTCAGAGTCTCGGCCGTAACACCTGATTATGTTTCATGTGGCCTAAATTCCTTTCTGGGGTCAAATGAAGTCACTTGCGCTCCCTGTTTCCAGTCCGTTGTTGTATTATAGTCAAATGTGGCTGAAATAAATTGTTTAATCGTTATGGTTAGTTTTATGTTAAAACCCCACAGTCCCTGCAGTTCCCTGCAGTTTAGCTAATAGTAGCTCTTCCTCTTTCCCATTTTGAAAGATGAATACAGACTACTGCCACTTGCTGGTATAAGGGGGTATTTCCTCTCAAGTGCAGAACATATGTCCAAGCTGGTTGTTGGCTGTGGTCTTTGTTGTGTGTGCAAGCGCAACTTTTTGGTCCGGACACAGGAGACATGATGTGATGTCACAGTCAGCATTCATTGCCAGAATGTTGTTTAACATTGGTTTGTTGTAGCTCAGTGGTGTTCAATAGGTTAACTTTTCCCTTTTTCTCAGACACTAATTTCTTAAATAATAGGAAGATGTTACTCTGACCTTGACATGTTTCGGAGGAACCTTCCTCAGAAGTGTCACTGATGGAGGGGTGACTTGGTATCAACTGATGTTTCTGAGGCATGACCATCAGTGTGAGACACCTCCCGCTCTCCGTCTGCCTCTCCAGGACGATGCTGCAGGTGTGCGAGAGCATGAAGGCTCCTGTGTCTCTGTTCATCGTTGGTTGGTTGTGGTCAGAGCTTTATAGCAATCATTTTAAATGTTTGTGTTTAAATCTGACAGAAAACATTTTCCATACCGGAGGCAGTAAGTTCGAAGTTAGCATATCTCACAGAGGCACAAAAGACACATTTATAATGAGACAGAAGATGTGACTCAGGATGCAAACCTGTGGTTTCTGGTTTTCATTCGAAGCTAATTAAGGTCCTGCAGCTGTTCTGAGAGCAGCGGTGTGACTTAATGGTGTTATCTGTCAGAAAAACTTGTGACCTTTGAATGTCTAGCAGAATATTAGTCTTTGAAGCAGCTCAGAAACTAAGAGATCTGATTAGATCATGATGGTTAAAAGTCACATGCTCTGGGATACAAAGTGATTGAGGTGTCAAACTGTCAACCAGCTCTGAAGGAAACAACTGGATGTCTGAGGCCTGCTGATAATGACTGACACTGAGGAAGTACTTTATTTTGGAGTCAGCGTTGAGACAGTTTTTCAGTAACTATCAGGATGAAGTGTACAGAAACATTGCAGACATGTAGACTTCGGGATCATCTTCTGCTCTGTCTGTTGGAGAGAAAGATGAGCTCCTTCCTATTCTTCTTGTTTTCCCATTTGTCGTCCTGCGTTTTGCGTTTGTCCTTATTCTTCATCTTCTTTCCTGCTCTCCACTCGCCTTGTATACTACATCCATTCCTCTAACTCATCCTCAACTCTCTTCTGCTTCTTCTCACTCTCCCCTTTTTCTATAAGGAGAAACTGGGGGTGCACTCACACTAGAGCCTGCTGTCCCGTTCTGTGCCGAGGTACGAATGACTTCTTCTCCATCATTTTGTCCTACATCTTTCTCTTCTTCTTGTCCTCCTCTTCCTCCTTTTTTGTCTGTGGTATTTCGAGCAGAAGTTGCCTCCTACATTCAAACATCTGCTGTTTGGTGGATTCATTTAGTTCAAGCAGAAATATGTCAGATCAAAGACACAAAAGACCCTGAGATGAAAAGCTGTAGCTCACCGTGATGAAGAGGATCAATCAACATACAATGCAGAGTAATCTTTCTGACTGAGCAAACAGTGGCTGGTTCAGTTTTTCTCTCAGTCCAGGCGACGGTTGTCAGGTCGCCTCAGAGCAGTGTCGCAACCGTCATTTGGTGTGAGAAAGCGTTTTAAAATGCCTGGAGCTCAGATGAGCAACAGAATGGCTCTGCAGGCTGGAATAAAAAGAGAGAATAAATCCAGACACTGTTGGAGGCTGCTTCACTTTGCTGTCTGGGAATGGGAAACCTCTTCTTCACACTGTCTCTCATGAGTTTTTTGTTCCCAGTGCAGCAGAGACAAGGTGTCTGAGTGTCTGTAAAACGGCCTCATTAGTCTCTAGTGCTCATTATTTTATTATTCTTCATTTGTTTTACATTTTTTTTCTAATTCTGAGACAGAACTGGGTACCATTAATTTACATTTGGTATTAATGATGTTATTATATTAAACTTTAGAATTTCAAATCATTCTATCATGGGTTCGATGTGCACCTTGCTTGGAAAAACTGTTCATTAAGGACAGATGATATGGGCTAAAAAAAAATCACAATTAAGTCATTAAAAATTACAATAAAAATAGTATAATTCCAATCCATGGTTTTGACAATTTACATTTGTGGAGAAAACGGTGACTAATCAAACAAGTCTGAAATGTGAAAGCATCTCTTTGGTTCTATCTTTCCACTGCTGGCTTTGCTTATCATAGGGAATGGACTGACTGAATGTGTCGGCATTTCTTTTTTTAATTTACCGTAAGGTGACCAGATTTCTGAAATGAAACTCGGGGACATTGGGGGCAATTAAACGTTATCAAGATGAAATGAAGAAACACTTTCATGAAAATGATGGTTTAATTTATTTATTCATATTTAAACATATTTAAACTCCTGTGTCTGTAATAGCTACAGCAGCACGAGCGGCAACCGTGATATTTATTTATTTATTTTCATTTTCAACATTTTTTTTCTCATTCATAACATTCCAAAATCGACGACATTTTCGGCTTTAGCTGGGGGACAGGTCATCCATGTCCCCAGAAATCGGGGACATCAGTTTACCCTAATTTACTGGAAGATGTCGCTTGCGCTGACGTGTTGCTGTCTCTTGTTGTACTCCGGCTTTTAAATGGTAAATGGTCTTGCTTTTATATAGCACTTTTCTAACTACTCAAAGCTTTTACAGTCAGAGACACATCCACACATTCGCTAACAGAAGCACACACACATTCACACACTAGTGCCAGTTGCACTGGGAGCAACGGGGGTTCAGTGTCTTGCTCAAGGATTGTCTTTTTTTTTTGCAAACCTTTCACAAGAGACTAGTTTGTTCCACATCCACCTTCTGATATCAGAACCCTTCCTTATTATAGATGAGGAACCTCATTGGCTGTTGTGAGCTGCGGCTGCAAGGACATTGAGTACGTTGCACGCGTCTACATCATCAACTTGCATTTATCACATCACGAGATGGCAAATTCTTATCATGGGTATTGTTTTTGGTGATATATCGTGTATGAAGTTATCACCCATGTTCATTTTTCAAAGTTATTCCATTGTCATTATTTTTAAAACAGACACAATAGTGAAATCTAAATGTTGTAAAGAAATTCGACTCAACTCAGGTGGAGATGGATAGAATAGCAACAGCTATTATTATGATTATGTCATACACATAATCACCATGAGCACCATGGAGGTGAATTTATTGACAACAAATGACTTGTTTAAACAAATGCTAGAAAAGAATGAAGCTGGACTCTGTGGACAGCAACATGGAAACATCTTGGTCATCTTCTACTACTGAATAAATTTAGCTGGAGAGAAAATTGAGGAAAAATTTCCTTGTCCTCTTCCAACCATTTGAATGATCTGTTTAGATTTTTTTATTAAGTGCATTAAATGCATGTCGGCATTGTGAATGCAACACTGCTCTTTCACTTTAAAAGGGAAACTAAGCCACTGAAGATTTCTTTAGGTGATTCCCTCTTTCAGTTACACAGGGAAGTGGCTTTGAATTTCATTGCTTTATTTTTTTTGCTTTCATTTTCTGTATCAATGTTTTTGACAGTCACTAGAGCCTTTTTGCTGTTGTTGCTGTGGTGAAGGTTTGATTTCACTATGACTGAGAGATTTTCACTTCAACTTTGACTGACATGATCAGACCAGGCGAGTTTCTCGTAAACGTTTTCCTTTTTTCCTTTTTTTTCCCCCAGCAAAAGTTAATTTTTTTCTAGTGTTGTTCTCTGCGTTGTTGACACAGCTGTTTAAGTAAACATGTGGCTGTGGAGGTTCGGCCAATCTGTGGCGAGGGGAGTGGGAGGCCTGATGGGTAGTTGGGAGGGGGGGGCTCATTGAGGACTTTTGCTCCAGGATCTATAGGTTTTTGGTCCGGTTCTGAGCAAAATCGTGATGTGGTGCTGGAATCGTTGGAGCTGTGGACTGCTGGTCAGGACGGGCATCTACTGGGACAGCGAGGATTTTTACAGGACAGTCAGGGCAGCAGACAAACAGGTTGGATTCATTTAAATGTTTTATTTTTTTATTCTTGGATCTAAAAGGAAAAAGATACTCAACTGCAAGAGGCCCAGTAATAATACTCTCCAGATCCTTCTTAGCCTCCTAGGTTCCCAGGTAATAGTAGTTCTTCTTAGTTTCTTAGCTTCCTATCTAATAGTAGTTCTTCCTAGCTTTCTAGTCATCCAGCTAATAGTAGCTTGCCCTAGCCTCAACAATTACTAGTAGCTCTCCCAAGCCTCCTTGCTTTCCAGCTAATAGTGCTCCTTTTAGCTTTCTAGCTTCCTAACTAATAGTAACTCTCCCTAGCTTCCTAGCCTTCCAGCCAATAACATCTCCTCCTAGCCTACCTACTAATTGTGCCCCCCCCCGCCCACCCATCCACAGCTTTCTAGCCTCCCAGCTAATTGTAGCTCATCCTAGCTTTGTAACCTGAAAGCTAATGGTATGGAGAGATGTTTCCTTGCAAGCAGGCATATGTGCTACTTCTCTGTTGGCTGTATTCTTCATGATCTATCTATCTATCTATCTATCTATCTATCTATCTATCTATCTATCTATCTATCTATCTATCTATCTATCTATCTATCTATCTATCTATCTATCTACTGTAAATAATAAAAAATAAAATAATTGCCTGTTCCCTATGGTATTACTACGTACTCTCTTGTAGTCTGGCATCCTTACTGTGTTTTATTAGTTTGAGATTTATGTGTCTGGAAGCAGCCCAGTATAACCACCTTCAGGCCTCGAGTGTCGGACAGTTAGCTTCTGTCTGGGCTGTGGTGCCCAAACTATAATAACATGTCAATGCCCTGGTTTTACTTTGAACCATGTTGGAAAAGTTTTGGCCAGCTGTGGTTGGTGACGTTGAATCTGGGTGCAGGTTCATCCCCTGCATAGCTGTTCATTTCTTTGTGTGAGTGCATGAGAAAGCGGTGCAGGCTCTTAACGTCACCCTCCTTAGGGAACACTAAAACATGTCGAAGCATCAGCCAGAGCCACAGCGGCTGCACAACAACATCCTCTGATATTGATTTCCAGCAGTTGGAAGATGACTAAAAGTTGTCTGGAGCTCCAGGCTATTGAGATTTTAGGACCAGTGTTTTTAGACTCCAACTGTTGTCTGCTGTGTTTTTAAACCATTAGCATCCTCTTCTTCCTGTAAGACTGCTTAGGTTTGCAGATGAGAGATGAAATAATTTTATTGGAAGTGAATTTTTAACAAATCCAAAATGTGTTTTAAAATACTGCATTTTTATTGCATTTTTAACAGTTAGAAAAAAAGGCGTCCTCTACAACTGCCCGACCAACTTCTTCAACTCTCCCCCACTTACTGGTTTTGCACCAAAGTCCAGCTTTTGTTGTTTGGGTGGTGGGGGACCACATGTTTCTTTAAATTTGATGTTGTGTTTTTGAAGCTAGATAGGACTGTGTTGCCAGCACAGTCTGTACAGCGAACCATAATATTGTCTTCAGGCGACACGTCCCTCCATTTAATTTACATTTGTGTCACTGCGTGGTATTTATTACACATGAGTTGTCCTCATGCTGAAAACGTGACTTTTCGCATAGAAGACATCACTCCCCGAGACAAGAGGAAAGAAAAAATATATCCTTTTTCTCAGGAAAATGGGAAAAATTGGATAATTGGACTTGGATAAGTAACTTTAGTCTGAATACTGGGTTGGAAATGTTAACGAAAAAATTGGTCAGATTAGAGTAACACGGATAACCAGCATCACAATGTTGTTATCTGCAGCCATAGTTATGTTATTTTAGATGAAGCCAGCTCAAACATCGATTGCAAAAAGAAATTATAATCGTTTTCTACCTGAGGTAACCTGTGACTTATTATTAAAAATAACCAATCCTTTAGCTGATTGTTGTCTGATTATTGTCTTGAATAGTAATGAACTGTTTTGTCAATGAAATGTTTCAGGAGACAAAAATGAAGCAACATGCAGATATTCTTTATTTTTGTCTGCAAAATCAAGATGATATAATCTGCAGGTTAATTCAAGATGTTTCAAATCTACAGTGGTGGAAAAAAAAGTTTTTGGACAGCCAATGCATTTGTGAAATATTGCATTAAGAATCCCTCTTAGGTCTTCAAGTACATTTTTTAGTACACAGACAAAATACTATACAAATTCAGTATAGAAGGCACTTATGAAGGCTGTGCTTTTTATTAATAGACATTTCTCTGTTGAAATGCTTCGTGTCTATATAAAGTCAGTACATTTGAAAGTTCTTCAGAGACAAAAATGGCTAAAACAAGGAACCTAACGCAGGATACATGCCTGAAGATACAGATTCTCAGTCAGGAAGTGTACAGCTGCTGCCAGATCAGCAGGAAGTTCAGATGCAGTCCTTCAGCAGTTGTGTTCCACCCGCACTGTACATGATGGACTTTTAGATCATGGCTAGATAATGTCTTGACACACATCCAGGGCCAGTAGAACACTGCAGCAGGAGCACAGTATCCAGGTCTTAGAATGACCAACCCCCGGGCATGAGCCCCATTGAAAATCTGTGGTGGATTATCAAAAGGTCTGTTTCAAAGCACAAACCAAATAATTTAGAGGAATTAAATATAATAATTAGTAAGAAGAATGGGACAAGATTAGCCCTCAACAGTGTGAAAGGCTCATGGGGAACATGCCAGCCAGGATTAGAGCTCTACTGCTGCTAATGGTACTAAATATTAATTTGATGACGTGATAGTTTATTTATTTTTTGTTGAGGTTTGAACACATTGAGAACTGACATACTGAAACTGTCAAGAATTTGTTTTTTGTTTTTATTGTAAACAATGAACAAAATAAATATAATGCAGCCACACTTTTTGAAACACAAAAAAGATTTCATGATAATATTTGAGATTGTGTAGAATTTTAAGGGTGGAAAAACGTTTTTCCACCACTGTATATCGATCCCCTCGTCCTCTTCCCTGTCTTTTGTCCGGCTCTGTTATTGTTATACACCAGCAGCTGCACATCTGGAGGTGATGTGGTGCTACAGCTCGGTGATGGGGAGGTTGGTGAGGTCAAACGTGTCCACTGTTTGGATTTGGCCTCTGCTGCTGCAGCAGATGTTTTCCTCAAATTTGCAAAATCACTTTCACACCCTCTTCCTTTTCTTCTTCTTCTACATTTTCTTCTTCTGGTTAGTGCATGAAAAGTAAGTTTGATTTCTGTTCCTTCGCTCGAAAAACATGCAAAATAACCAAGAAAGAGCTTAATTAACTAGTTAGACACCATCATGGGAAACGTTTGTTCCTGACTTTTTCCAGTAGGAGGCAGCGTTACATGCCAGTTAAAAGGGTAGTTCAGCCATGAACTACTTTTGTACCATGTAAAGTCATAGTTTTTTTTTAAGATGCTTCATCTGAAATAACGTAATAAGAACTGCAAATCTTACATGATTGCTGTAAGAATTTAGTCCTGGTTAGTTAATTGCCTTCTAATAAAATAAATTCACTTGTTAAGCTTCAGCTTAATATGTTTAGATTTCTGACATTTGACACAAAATACTGACTTGATTATTCAAGGAAATACTCAATTAAATGTTGGGTCATTTACCTCATTAAAACAGTTCTTCCATAAATTGTTGCATCATTTAAAAGTAGTCTGTTGCTAAGTTAAATTAAAGCTTCAAAAACATTAGATCTTAAATGCTTACATGTAACCAGCTTCTATAATTTGTTGCTGATCAGAATTAAACTATATATAACTCATTAATGTACTACTTGAAAGTTAAAACTTCTAATCCAGAGCACTACAGGGACTAGTTCTTATTCTGAAAATCTAAATATCAGGCATTTTACATAAAACATTTAATTGGTTATTGAAGAAAATAGTCAGCTTGTGAGTCATTTTTTAATCAGTTGTACAAAAAAATAGTTGTATGTAGAAAAAATTGTGATACAAGACATATAAGTATTTCTGTCTATAACTGTGAAGATGTGGCATAAAATTAAAGCACCTGTGCTCAGTAGAAGCCCCTTTAAGCTGTTCTTCATTTACTGCTTAGATGGTTTCATCTGTGTATTTTCTTTTCCCACACTGCCTGCTGCCATAGCAAGAGCAGAAACAACACTACCATCATTTCCCAAAGGTATGACTTAAGAGTGGAGGAGTTAACGGTGCCTTCAAGGACACCTCGTAATCTTCCTCTAAGAGGAAGTTGTGGAATAAACACTGCTATTGTTGTAATAGAAATCACTGTTGCGTCTGACTAATAAATATGGCATCGTACTTATTCATAGAGGATAAGTTAAAGTTAATTATCTCCCTTTTCTGACACCAAGACATTAGCAGCAGGATGCATTATAGTCGGAAGACAAGCCAGTGGAGGCAGTGGCTGTGTGAAGGAAAGATTCACAAAGTCTTTCCTTCCTGCTGCTGTTAGGTTCCACAACAAACACTCTTAATATGTGCAATGTTATTACACCTCAGGGTTTAACACACTATTTACTATGTACTGTATATTCCACCTGGTCCATCTGTGCAATATCTGACAATCATCTGTGCAATTCAAAACCCTGCATACTCTACCATGCTTGTTCTATATTTGTCAGTACTTGTATCTTTTTATTCTATTTCATTTTATTTTATTTATCTTTTATATCCTACACTTTTTACTCTTGATATTTTTGCTGATCGCTTGTATGCTGTTGTAAATTGCAATTTCTCCATTGTAGGATGAGTGCTGCTGTTGAGGTGGATGTTACTTTGTTACTTTATTTCTACATAAGCATTGCTGTAGACTATGTCCATCCTGTCATGGAAACACTATTCTAACGGTTCAGGAATGTTTGATGAACACAAGTTCAAAGTGTTGACTTGGCCTCATTTGATGCTAACGTCCTGGTGCCAGATACTACAGCACACTTTCAGAAATCCAGACTCCATGCCTCCACGAGTCTCGACTGTTTTTGGTGGCCAAAGGTGATCGTAATGGTATGGCTGGTTGAGACTGTGTTTGTTTGTTCACGTGGAATTTTAGGCTGCGTGCAGATTGAAATTTTTGTTGAAAGGAGTTGTTTACCTGGCTGAGATGTTGAAATTTGGAAAATTTCGAAAAAAAAAAAAAAACTTTTTCATTTTTTTTAAGTGAATTCCATTTTCTGTTAATACTTTAAAATATAAGCCAGTTCTTTGTGTTTTTTTTTCTTTTGTTGTGAAGTTTCAGCAGTAGGACATGCTCATTTTTCATGAGCAGCAGTCGTTTATCCCCACTGTCTGTCATCTGCATTCAGATACAGGCGAGCATATTCCAGAGATTTGCATTTATTGTATGATCATATGATCATGTATGATCACCCTGTTGAATTACTATTTGAACACCAACTAACCATTAGAGCAGTCATGTACGAGTATTTAGTGAAGGAATCTTATATTGTAAGGCATTATTTATACTAGTGGATTACACTATGATTTAACAGGCTTTTATTTAAATTAAATCAACAAATATCGATATATTGCTTAAAAAAATTCTAAAAGAAAATTTTGAATTTTATTTATTCATAGTTTGCATTATAACATTATTTCATGATATATGACAGCTGGTATTTACGTCGAATTTGTTATTCTGTGTGGATTTAAACTGAATTTTTGGGTATTGTGATATTTCCGATTTTCATGAAGGCAACCCGCTGTGATGGGCGGGGTTTAGAAAAGCTCTCAGTCTGAGTCACGCTTTCGCTAAACGGTCCAGATGATCCCCTAGAGCCGCTTTACCCTCCCTCCCTCCATCTCTGCTGTAACCACCGGCATAGAATAGTAAAGAAAAAGATGCCGATACCGTCGCTGTGACTGCGGCTCTCGGCTCCGCGGGCATCCATGGTCTTTTTCTCAGGGACTTATACCGAGGCGCACAGCGTCAAGCCGGGACAGCTGGTCGAGATGTTTGACTCGTCGTGGAAGGTGCGGAACATTTGGGACGGGGTGAGGCTGGAAGTGGTCGAGGACCGCAGCCCGGTGGTCCTGCACAGTTTCACCCACCTGGACCCGGACTTGCCGCTGCTGGAGGTGAGGAGGAGGATGAAGGACAGGCGAGGATAAGGGGCCCACTCCGGTCCATTAGCTGGTCCGGTTTGTTGTGTTGTTATTGGGAGCCGATCCAGACGGATTTTGAAGGTTATTTTTGGTAGTGATTTTTGATATTTTTGATATTTTTAGCATGATCTATCCAACTTTAAAACCAGTTGTTCTTGTCTTAAAGATTAGGTGATGAATTTCACATCAACACATCCAACTTACGTTTTAACATTCTTATTTTAAGCATTTCGAAGGTAACCACCTTATTGTGTTAAAAGTGATTCGTTTTTGGTTGTTAAAAGAATTTTATGGCATTCCCATAACATTTACAATGACATAAAATACTAAACTAAAACAATACTGGCTCAGTTCAAACGCTGGCACGGGACTACTGTTACAGGATGACTTGCCTTTTTTCTGTTTCACTTGTGGTTATCAGTTCTTCCTCCACACACTCACGGTTTGTTATGTCTCCATACCCCTTCAGTGAAGGTGTCGTTGACTCAGATTTGACCGAACACAGGAGTTTTCATATTAAGAATAGATGTTATGTTTGTCAGGTCATGTATATTTGAATTGTTTATCACAGGACATAGTTTAGAATACACAGTCAACATGTTGACATTTATTGTAGTGTATCTTGTTAACCCAAAAAATATTTCCTTAAATGATAAAATGATTATCAAAGTAGTTGCTGATTGATTAGTCCACTCGTTTGAGCTCTACCATGATTGTACTGTTACACTAAAATGTCAGTATGGTCCCAAATGGTCCCAAATAATCTATTATGGTTTAATGCCATAATAGATTATTTTCTCAACTAATTAATTCCACAAATGGTTGACTCACACTCCAGAAAAGTTGATTATCAGAGAGAAACAGCAAATTTTAACATTTTAGAAGCCATTTTATAATCATTTTTCTTACCTTGGAATTTTCTTGAATGACTAACTGATTATCAGGAAACTTCAGCTCTACTGTAGTGTAGGTATTATTATGAACGTCCATCTCAGACCAGCTATACAACAGTTGTTTCAACCATACCTTCGGTTAACTACTAAATTAGCATCTAGAAATGACTGCGGCTAACAGTTAGCAAGTGGCTTGTGGGCTGTAATCAGTCACTGCTCAAGTACTGTTCCGATTTAAAGTACACATTTGTCCAAGTACAGTCCAAACACCTGGATATGTTCTTGCCCACCCATTTCATCAAAGATGCTTTGGAATTTGTACAGCTTGTTATCCTGTCTGGAATTCATTATTAGTCTAAACCACCTCAGGTAAGCAGAAGGAAATGGATATTACAGAATGGATTTCACAGGTGTAATTAGTCTGTTGCTGTTTCACTTATGGATTACATGTACACAAGTCCAATATTTGCATACTTAGTACTTGACAAATTGATGTAACTGCTGTCATCGCGTCATAATTTAAAGCATCAACAACAGGAAACAATCAAGACCAAATTTCGCCTGTTTCATATCTATAACCCTATTTTTCTCTTCAACTTATTATCAAAGATATATTTTTTTCTGTGGATTACATGGAACATTGTGCAGCGCTGGGGTCCAAATGTCCTGTACATTCATTCAGATAATAGCTGAGGAGGAATAATAATATTTATTGGTCCTGCATGAAGCCTGATAGAGACTTTCTGGCCTGTTTGCCATCAATCAGACTGATATCACAAGCTCATTATTAAAATGTTTGCTTTGGTCTCCAGCTAACCTGTTCTGTTTCATCCCTCTGCTCTAATCTAATCCTTCTCCACTAACACAATTACCTAATGCTTAATCCCCCTCCTGCAGAAGCGAGGGGTTTCCTCCACAATCGCCACCCTTCTTCCTGTCCCACTCGTTGATGCCGAGGTTCTGTTACATGGTTCTGATCAGTAGCCGAGGTTGGTCTGGATCCAGTTGTTTGTTGATCCTTCTGGCTCCAGCATCAGTCTGTGCGTTCTGCATCATACAGCAGAGGGGATCGAGTAGCTTTGAAATGGAGGGTTGTCATGAGATAATGTTACTGCTGCGTGCAGCTGACCGCAGGACGCAATGTTGCCGTTTATTGTCAAATGAAACAAAAAGTCTTATAGCTGTGACCTGACCAAACTTAGTGAACTACTCACGCTTCTCATCATTGCTAATGAAAATGTTCAGTGTTTTATGCAATTAAACACCAGTAAGAGACCATTCTGTTCACATGTGTGTTTAGTTTTTGTCACACACTTGAGGATAATCTTAACAGCTAATCTTCTCCCTAATCTTAAACTTGCACACACTGCAAGATTTGAAAATAATAACACACACTACAGGATATTATTAGATTATCGTGTCAGGTCAGAGAGCATTCAAAGCTTCACCTCACCTGATCTCACAGGGACACGGATGTCAACAAGTCAAGCTGGCTTGTGAAAGAGAATCATCTAGATTTTAATCCTAAATTTCAAACTTAAGTTTTATCCGACCAATTAGTCTGCAATTCAGGTGGCTTAAGAACAAATCTTTGAACACCTCACATTACGTGATAATCTGGGCTGAACGTCAGTTCCAAGTGAATCTCCTCCTCTGGTTTGAATCTAGTTTTATTTGGAGCAATATATGCTTCACACACCCCAGTGTGAAATGTTATATGTGGTCTCGCAAAATGTTCGACTATGATTCTTCACAATCTGTGTGTCTACTATTAACAGCGTTGTTTTTTGTGTGTTTGTGTGCGTCATAAGAGTTGGGGACGCGACACAAATTTTGGAACAAGTGATAGAGTCTTAGCCTGAAAGCTAGCTTGACTTCCCAGACCAACAAAATGTTTTTGGTGGAAGATTGGTCTAGATTGTTAACATTGGGCACTGATTATGCTCAGGCAAAAATCAGCTGGACCAATCAAATTGTTTAAGCGGGCTTTATTTAGTGATAGGCAGAAGAGTAACAGGGACATTGGGCGTGAATTTGTCCACAGCTTTGTAGCCTCCCAGCTAATAGTAATTCTTCAAAGCTTCCTATTCTCTCAGCCATAGAGCTCTTCATGGCCTATGTCACGATGTTAACTGGAGGCAAAATAGAGGGGAACTTGAGGCGGACACTGTAATTGTCAACCGTGAAAATGCTGTAGTGTATTTTTGGCTGCAAAAAAACGAAAAATCAAGAACACTAACTTGAAGTTTTATAACATGGCGACTAAAATTAGGTTCAGTTAATCATCTTGTTACCTGTTAATGCTAATACCAACCGAACCGCTTCACTTGATAAAGACAGCCCCTTTGTGTTCGTATCGACAAAAGTCATCGTTTAAATTCTTCTATTGCAAATCTTGCACATGTTATAGACATTGTTATAACGCTTCAGTTTTTCTTTTGTGTGGACGCTGGCTTTCTCAATTAGGTACGTGTAAATGTCTGGCCGTTGCATGGTGGGCAGTCCTGTCAAATCATCCATCCAGTGAGAGATGATCGGTTTGACAAATTATGTTAAGTTAATCATTATTTGAGGGATTTCTTGTTATATGTTAATGCTAATGCTACCCACTTGCTAACACAATGAATGAGTGTGTTTCAGGGGTGTCCAAGCAGAAGTTGCATTTACTATTACCCTCCACAGTGGTTCACTTGTTGTGATACCTTTGTAGGAGAGGCTTCACCTGATCAAGACAGACCAGACTCCGTCCCCTCTGTGTCCTCAAATTGTCCATCCAGTGAGTGAGTGTAGGGTTTGCTGAATAGTCCCATCTGTCAGAGTTTTTAAAATAGTACTCACGGTGTTGGGAAGTGAGTGTATTAGTATATTTTCTAAACTATACGTTTTCCTCACCCATTCTAGACAAAACAGTCTGTTGAAATATGCTAACCGGCATTTACAGGCTATAGTGTTTCAGATGTTTTGCCTCCAGCTAAGTCCCGCCCCTCAAAAAACATCACATTGTTTACAAGCTGTGAGGAGGTCTATAACTCTTCCTGTTCCCTCCTTTGAATGATGAGTACAGACTACTGCCACCTGCTGGTATGTAGAGTTGTTTCCTTGTATGTATTTGGTCATCTTCTTGGCACAAACGCAGGAGACACGAGAGGACGTAGTACTTCATTGGCTTGATGTGTGTGACACACTTTGTAAGTCTTAAATTGACTCAAGTTATGACAGCGTATTTGAATACATTGTTTAACTTTAAGTAGACACCTCCTCAGGCTGTAATCTTATGTTTATAAACCCAATGCAAACGCTGCAGCCCAACACCGTACATAAGCTAAAATATAGACATAGTTATGACCAGGATTAAACCAAACCTTCATAAAAACACTGCTAGACAAACAACTGACTACAGCCTGCTGAGCCCATCTCAAGAGGCCTGAAACTGTAATTACTTCAGACCGTCGTTGATTCAGTTCAAGATCAGTTTGAAGAATCAAAGAACGAGCAGAGCAGTTCAAGACTCCTGGAAAACATGGGCTCTGTTGTCTCTTTGGCTTTAGGCACCCTTGTGTATTTGATTTAGTGTACAAGTGGATGAATGGCATAACATTACAGCTGTAGATATCCTTCATAGAACAAATAATCTCATAGAAACATCATTTCTGGATGAAAACAGGACAGCACAGGCTTCAGGTTACACTGTACATCTCATATCTATTTTTATCCAAGTGACCTAGATCTATATGAAAAAATGTGACTTCAGTCAGCTTTGTGCTGCAACACGAATATCGAAGGATGTTGTATTAGGTCAGATATTTAAGATGAGGAACTGGAACTGCACAGTCCGGCTTGTTGCCACAGATGAGCTTTGTTGTGCTTCATTTGGAGGAGAGTAGCCGAGCACAGAATGGCAGAAACAGACAGTAGCTGGAATGTGAAGTCCTGACGCCTGGAAAAACAGTCACTTCTCCACTTTATGTTAAATTCTCTGATCCTGCACTCAATCTGGTTTAGTATCTGGACCAGGCGTGCTCAAGTGAAAAACACACATTAACAGAAATGTGTTTATGGAGAAGATCGTATTGAAAGCTGTCAGACCTAATCAGCCTGAACAGACACAACAAGCCCAGAGTGGGATGATTTCCAGTGACGGGCTGTAGACAAGCATCTATTTTTTTTTGTCCTGCACTGTTTGTACTAACCCTATCAGCAGTTCACTCTGATTTGCTGTTCAGCCTATAGAGAGCCAGAGCATGAGAAGAGAAGCAGGAAATGACAAAAGTAAATAAATCAAGTTTTAAAGACACATAGAAGGTTGTTCTTATTTTTCATCTTCATCTCATAGGCCAGCTTTGTACAATAGTTTGTAGCTCATATTAGAATATATTAGAAGTCTGAACTGCGTATGAGTTTCTGTTGAGTTAATTTTCTCAAAAACAACTGATAAGGATACACCAATGATTCCTACACTCTGGCCATAAATCCGCCTACAATCACACTTAATTCAATGTAATGGTCCAAATATTCAGCAACTCAGCTACAGCTACTTTGAGTTTTGGCATGGTTTGAGCTACTGTTCCAGTTACTGCCCTCTACAAGTTCAAGTATTAAAACAAGGAATATCTTTCTAGTGTCTGGCTCTCTGTTTAATGAATTTCCTCACTTTTGACGTTTGGATAGGCTCTTTTTTAGTAAACACTGCGATGAGTCGTTCCAACAACATACTTCCAGGGACTTCAAGGGACAGTTGGGTTTAATGTTGTGGCTGATCAGTAAAAGTTGGTTGTAGTCTTTGTGCAAGTTTTTCTTATAGACAGGAGCAAACGTTAGTTGTGTCCTCTGGACTGATGTGACTTTTGTGTATTTGAGAAATGTCTACAAACCAGATAGGAACAACAGTATTGTTAGCACAAAACAGAGACAAAACAGAACCTGTAATTATTTTTATCTATTGAGTCAGTTGCGGTATTGGAAGGACAGAGCCTAGAGAAGGTTCTGGAAGGATTTGATTTGATTCAGCAGGATTATCCTTGTTCGTATTGCAGCTCAACGGTTTTACTCGCTCATAGTATGAAACACCCATAGAACTTACAAGTTGAGAGGTGATTTGGGCATGTGAGCACTTTGAGCATGTGTATCATACTAATTTGCCAAAGGAGTGAACAGCCGAGCTTTGCTTTCTGGTGCAGTCAATGAAAGTGTTGCTGTTCTAAATGACAGCTATGACAGATAACAAATACAATATAGCTATTCTATTGTGGAGTTGGCTTTGCCATGATGTCAAACATGCCTTGGTGATTCATTTCCCTGGGAAGGTATATGTGTGCACAACACCCAGATGGAAATTAGTTTTATGCACAGTGATCAGGTACAGGCTGAGTAAAATAGCCAGAGGTTGAATTACGTCTATATTTCATCTTGTAGTGGGGGTCTATAGTAATTTGTTGCCAGATTCCCTTTCAAGAGGTGAAACCTAAATGTGGCACATTTGGTACTTTGGTTTTTCAAATAGCCAAATGGAGAGTGTCCCTCGTTTTACCCAGACTTTTGTAGAATATGTGTGCTTTGTGGTATTTCTGTAAACACTTGGTACTTTTGTAGTCAAAGGGGCGTTCAGGGGCGTATCTGTGCATGATATCAGCCTGGTTTCTGCCATCCAATCTATAAAACATTTTAGGCAAAGATCAATGTAAGTTTAGTCGATCACAAATTAATTAAACATAGTAAAAGCCAAGATGTTACTAATTCTGGGAACCCATGATGAATTGCAATATATGGCTCGATCATCCAGTTTTAAACACATTTGACATGAGTGTCCTTAGCACAGGGTTAAATCCAGGTTTATGTTCCAGTGATTGAAAGTGACAAAACTGTGTGTATGAGAGTCATTCTTGTCAGTATGAATTTACATAAACACAGTAAACAAGCTTCTTACAGCTAAATAAAAAGATCAAATAAAATAACTGTCTGATCGCAGGAAATGTAGATTGAGGTCATCCCCAAAATCTAATCAGCAGTTCTTTGTTCAACTTAATTTCACTGCAAAATCTTTTTTGCTAGAAGAAGCACAAGCACTGGTAAAAATAAAGCATTTGCTGAGAGCAATGCTACTCATCATTATACCCTGAGCAAAAATCTAAACTGACCACTTGCCATCATATGTGTATGTACAAAAGAGCCTTGCTATCCTGTGTTACCTACACATTGTACCAGCTTTCGAAGTGATGCTTTATTTTTGCTGTCTTTGGTTGTTGTATTTTCTTTTCAATTGTTGATTAGCCACTGGTTCATTTGACAGAAATAAATCTCATGGTTTCCATAAGTTGTCGATGCTAATCCCATAACTTTTTGTTTTAGCACAAAACATAAGAACTGGTTGGGCGGTTGCCGGTCCCCATCTTTAAATTCATGGGGTCTACCATCTCCCAAGACTGAGAACACCAGGGCAGTAGGAAAATAGTCCCAGCAGAGATTACACTTTACTCTGCAAAATGAACCTGCTGGAAAACCTGCTGGTGACGTCCACCATTGAAAGTGTGCTGGTATACTACAGACAAGGGGGCACTTCAGAGAATAATAAAAATGGCAGAGAAAATCATCAGCTGTCATTAGCTTTTGGTTATCAGCATGTTGACATTCTGAGCTTATGTGGTAAACATGATTAAGTTAAACATGCCAGCATAGAAATACGTGGCAAACTAATGCACTCGGTAAACAAAATATTGCCTTGTCAACTTTCTAAACTGCGGTGGTAAACCTGGAATAAAGATCAACATGCTAGCGTTGGCATTGTAGTATGTTAGCGTGCTGACATAGGATTTAGCTGTCTGCAGCTAAAGGGCTGTGCCAAACTTTTTAATTGCCATAGCAAAATCCTGGGGAAGATCAAGTGAGTATGTCAGTACATAAAGTTTTCTTCTAGTAGATTTCAGAACTGGTTCAATACGTAGTCTTTTTATTAGACGTTTAGGTACACCTCCCTCCCTCTTGCGCCTCTTGTCCCACTTCCAAATGATCTCACTGACTTTCAGCGCTCATTGTTAGCGAGGGGAAGTCGCTGACTTGTGCTACAGGGTTGTAATGGACTCGTGCTATTGTTGGCTTTGTTTAGCTGTTGACGTTTTTCAGGGGCAGGTTTTCTCTTTCCTTTGGGAGTTTTCTCTGCCGTTCTATATTTAGCGTTTGCCTCACATGGGTGATGGTTACTTTCTAAGCAGGTGTGTTTTGTGTTGATGAGTCCCATACGATGGCTTCGAGAGTTATTTATCCTGAGGGGAACTCAGCTCAGAATAAGGGTTTACCTATATGTTTGTTTTATCCTTTTCCTGTGCTAGGAGGTTGTGTTTACGAAGGCAGCAAATACAGGGTGGGATGTGTTCCTGAATTGATGGTCAATGAGCTGTTATGAGTGAGGTGAAACATTTAATTTCCACCAGAGAGCTTTGTTTATTACAACTTCATCTTTATTATAAGTGTAGAGTTGAAAGGTGCAAGAAAGGAAGAAAATATAACAATAATTTAAAAAATCCATATCCATTTAGGAGTCTTGTAGCTTGATATTTCCCCTTTTCTCTGCCTCATGACTCTTTGCCTACACTTTTATGCAACTCACATTCCTCCAGCCTACATGTACATTCATGGTCATTCAAAGTCTGGATGGTGTAGGTGAATCTGATAAGAGACGTTGTGGAGGAGGCCGTTTCTTGGATGCCAGACATTACTGCTGTAGTTTCTTCCTGTTCATCAAGAAAAATGGCCAAAAAAACATTACTTGTAGAGTGTGGTTTTGAGGTAATTATTCAGTCTTTCCATCAACATTTGTGACATTTGGCAGATGTGTCAGGATTCCTAAGATTCAGGTAGATTTGGGAGCAATTAAATCATTAACCGACCATTATTTATAATATTGTTATATATGAAAGTTTAACAGCTGCATGAATTTTTTAATATTTATGCAATACAAAAGCTCGTCTATATCTGCTTACCAGTAGCAGATGGTCCATGCTAGCTCTACTATACTCTACTATACCATATATATAATCACCTGCTTTTGACTTTAAAGTAGACGCATTATATTCACCAACTTGTGGGTTGTTTTTTGTCGATCGGCCTATGGGACATGAGCGCTTTACTATTGGTCACACTAAAATAAGACAAAGAAGAAGCTACTGCTCGTCCTATAAAGGGGTTTTCACAAATGTTGCTGCCAATTTTTATCTGATCTGGGTTCTGTCATCTGGGTGCCAAGGACGTCCATCTTTAGCAGCCACATCCTGTCTGTTTGTAACCAGGATGCTACTGATGTGGTTGACCGAGCATCAAGTCAGGCTGGTGGAATGTGTGGGACAGACTTAATTTTTAAGATTTCACAGGGAATTCTTCCTGTTTCCACAGAATCTGTTCATACTGAGTTTATTTGAGAGGTTGCCCAAAATCATCTTCTGTTTGTTGAGTTCCTTCTGTTTGAAGTATCGATTGCTCAGTTTTGTGTGTTTTTGTAGCAGCAGTTTGTTCATCACATGCAATAGGCATGAATAGGAGCTTTATTCCTGGAGTGGACTCTCCGGACTGATCGAGGCGCTGCCCTTGAGTGCTGCATTTTTTGGGGCTTTGAGCGATAGCAACGTGGCCTCTGTGGTTTGCCTGATAAGCACCTCTCCTACTGTCAAGGCCCTCGGCTGCAGCTGCGCCTCAGCCATTATTCTGCTCAGCATTTACAACAGTCCACGGGTTTGTCTCCTCTCCCACCATTAATCTGTCAAGGGTTTCTGCTTAGGTTACTCAAGTTCAGTATCTGAGTTTCTGAGACGTTATTTCACTTTATTATTTGGTGCCTACCTTTACACTGTTCAGTATTTGCTGACCTGATCAATCAGAGATGATCAGTTTCAATGGAGGCTAAATGAAATGATCTTAACAGATATATGTGTTTACATTGAAACGTTACTTTACTGACAAAGTGGTTCTGTTGCTGTGCAGATGAAATCTACTGGAAATAGAAGAGATTAAATAAGAAGCAGAAGGAAAAGAGTGAGAAGGAGAAAGATGTGGTAGAGAAATGGGAACTAGAAGCAAAAGAAGAAGGAGGAGATAAGAGGGAGAAGCTATAAGAAGAAGCACCACAGGAAGAAGGAGGAACAAGAAAGAGGAGAAGGAAAGAATGAGAAAAAGCAGAGGGAGATTAAGGAGAATGAGAACAAGGAAGGAAGATGGGGAGGCAAAAACAAGGAGAAAAATAAGGAGATAATAGAGAGCAAGGAGAAGCTTGTTTCATCTTCTCAAACACTTGTTTGACCAACTGGTTATTTTGCTACCTTCATGTTTCTCTCCCTCCTGGAAAACTGCTCAGCTGATGTTTAACCCATGTGGAGCAAACATGCTCAGTGAGAATGAATTTACTCCAACATTTTCCAAAGGTTTACATGGTTGTTAGGTACTTAACTAAGTAAATTAATGTATTCATAATCAGTTGATATGCGTCGCTTGTTACATCAGTTTTCCATGCTCATTAGACCCCGTTTCCGTGGTAACAAAGGAATTATGTTCCTGAACTCATCCTGACCAAAAAGCCAACAGGGAGTCACGCTGAGACTTGGTAATGGACTGCAATGACTCACACTCAAACAAAGCGTCCATGACGGATGACTGTGGCATGCCACGTTACATGCCATTCCTTCAGCTCAGTGATTCATGCCACTGTAACTGTTATATTTAGGCTCAGCCTCCTCAGCACTCAGATCAGTCAAAGTTTAGTTACACTAATGTAAACTGCTGATTGGACGCCCACGCTGCTGTGAAAATGATGACTTTATTTACTTTTAAAGTCATGTTCTCATCTTCTTTAGAGTTTTTGCTTCTCATCCTTAATACTAGACCAGTTTTATTTGCTTCAGTACAGTTTTTTATCTTTACACATCTTCATATGAATACTAGTTCCAGAAATTTTGTGTGTACACACAAAAGCCTTTAAAATCTGTATCACAGTATCAGTATGTGTTGTTTTTCAGTGTCTTCTGCAGGAACTTTTCAGAAGTTACAACATTAAAAATTATTAAAGCTTTAAAGCGGTGACAGTGTTCCTGACCTGTAGTTTCCGGATATATAGAATTACCTCATTAACTTTCCTTCGTCCTACTCTGGAGTCTGAAAGCGGAGCCTGGAGGGGTTCAAATGGACACTGTCAGGCATCCGGATGCACTTCCAGTTTTGGACTTTGTCGGCTGCAAACATTGTCACTTTGTCAGAACAGCAGCATAATGTAACAAACTAATCACTGTTCTAAATAGTCTCTGTCATATGACACTCTTCTATGGTGTTAACACAGTTTGAATGAATGTTTAAATGCACCACGACATACACATAATTTTTATTTTTTATTTATTATACATGTACAATTGTGTTGTACTGGGTACAGTAACATAATCACAATAACAAGTAACTGTTTAATCCCAAAGCTTTCTCATTGTGACTAGGTTTAATGCTGAATGAACAACATGTTATAAACATTAGCCGAACTTGCCTTTATGAGAACAAATCGGTTGGACATCATGTTAAAAACATGCTAAATAAACAAGACATTACACTTGGAAAACGCTGGATTCTGCTCTGATAGAAAGTGATCAGTTTCTTGAGGGATCTGACCGCTCCGTTTTCTCGTGCCTGCTTCTTGCTCGTTTTGTTGCAGTAATCTGCTGTCTTGTACTCGGCTGCTTTTGAGGTCAGAAAGCCTCTGTTGAGATGCTCTTGCGTAGCGAGCAAATCATTCTCTGTCTGTTTAATGAATGTCTACACTTGGAAAATTTGGGTTCTGTCATTTTCAGCATTCCTGAAACATTGTGACACATTCATCGACACAAATTGAAATATTTAGTCTTTACATACTTTGGAAATATTCCCACTTTCACCAGCCTTCTTAAAATATTCATTTTAAACTCTTTGGATTAATCTGCATCATCTTTATGTTTTGTCTCATATTTTTAAAATGCTTTTTAAATCTGAATCTTTTTAAATTTAAATCCTGCCCAGAGATTTTTTTGTTATTTGGCAGAAAGTTGGGAGCTGATTATGACTTGGGAAATATCTGCTGAACCAATCGGATCATTTGGGGCGGACTTCATGTGGCGATAGACAGATTAGTGTGCAGCTTTATTAGAGCTTTAAAGGAAACAATTGATAAATTTACGATTTGGGTTTCAGACGTTCTTTGAACTGGTGTTCTCTTTTGTAATATTGTAATTGGCTTGAGATTTTTAACGCTGAGCTAATGCCACACACACACACACAATGATATTTCTATTATAAGACTGAGATTCTGCTGCGGTGACGTGCAAAACCATATCTGTCAAGATAATTGTGTTCTTTTGCGGTTTGTTGCATGCTTTGTTTTCATGTTCAGAAGAAAACAACAACGACAACAGACTGATGTGATGGCCCCACAGAGCTCTCATTCACTCAACAAGCAGCTTGTGCTAATACCGTGCTTGTGTGTATATACAGGCTGCAGCTTGTATTGTGTTCCCTGTTATCCAGCAATCTCTGTTTAGTAACAAGCTATTGTTTGTTTGCGCTCAGCACATGATTCAGTAAGTATGACTCACAGAGATGGACCAAAAATACAAGGGCACACAGATGGTTTTAATTAAAAGGTTTATTCCCAGAATGAGACACATTTTCAACTCGGTAACAGTGCCATTTTTCTTCCTTAACTTTCTCTAATCAGCAACAAACATATCTGAAGAAAACTCATTTTGTGAAGTAAAATGCTTATTTTTCCTCTTCTCTGTCTCCTAGAGCTCAACGCAGGAGATCGGCGAGGAGGCCGAGGAGGACGCCATTTTCACTATCTCGCTAAGGAAAGTGCAGCTCCACCAGTCGGCCAGTAAGGGGCAGCGATGGCTGGGCGTGGACACAGACTCTGCCCTGAGCCTCTACGAGACCTGCAAGGTGCGAACCATCAAGGCCGGCACGCTGGAAAGGCTGGTGGAGTACATGGTGTCAGCGTTCAGGGGAAAAGACTCCACCTACGTCACCATCTTCCTTTGCACCTACCGCTCCTTTGCCACCACCAAGCAGGTGCTGGATCTCCTGCTCAACAGGTATGGTAACATCAGACCATTATTATGTCATTACAATGGCAGTTGACAGCCAGTTGGACTCCAAGTTAATGTGTTGGAAGCTAAATAAATGAGAGTACAATGGCACACATTGTGATGGCTACATGGCACCAGGTCTCCTCTGTATGCACAGGATTGTATTCAGCAGTTAGTTCTAGGGATGCCCTGATCATCTCCACTTAAAGCACGACTGAAAGAATCTGCTGCTAACGTCTAGGCGCCCTCTTTTATTTTGATATGGTTCTCTTCCCTGCATCTTTTGTTTTTTACTGCCTTTGTGATTTCCACCTGTTTCTTCAGAAAGTGCACCTACACTTCCAAATGACTTTAAAAAGGAAGGAAAAGGAAGAGCATGGTGTAGAAAAGATTGATTTTATTTAATTATCTTTCAGGTATGCCAAGCTCCAAAATGTGCCTGCAGCCACAGCTCACAAAGTTTCCCAGGACGATTGTACAGAGCTGAGAAAGTAAGTGTGCTGCAGTCTACTCCTCCCAGAGTTTCAGTCAGTGTTTTTCTTAGACACCTGTCAGTCTGTTTCTGTAGGTGTTTGATAAGTTCCCAGTTCATGAAACGGATAAATATGTGGAGGAAATAAAAATCCCACTGTCCTTTGTGGCTTTCCCCACTGTGGGATAAATACATGTTTATCTTATTTTGCATCAATTTCTCAAACCACAGGACACTTTACATTCTTTAATCTCTTGGAATAGTTTGCGCATTTCATCAATTTTTTTCTTTCTGTAGTTTCCAGCTTCTATCATATCATATACTCCTTCAAATTCAAATCTGTAACTCTTTATAGTACTGTTTCATCCATCCTGGGCGCCTGGCTGGACCAGTACTCGGAGGACTTCTGGAGCCCTCCCAACTATGACTGTCTGCACCAGCTCCTGTCCTACCTCCACCTTCACTTCCCTGGGTCAGACCTGGAGCGCCGTGCCCGCAATCTGCTGGCCCACTTCCTCCGCCGACAGCAGTGTGAGCCTGATCCTGATGGTATGAAGGCAGGACAGGAGAGGGACAACAGGGCAGTTTCTCCAGGATCAAACTTTGTGTAGATGTAGACACACTGTCAGTTCACACAAAGAACAGTTTGGTTGTACAAGTGACAGCAACTCCTTGTCGGTCACAATCACTTTTCAGAGCAAAACAAACATCAGGTTGAAAGAGAGGAAGAGATGCTGAAGAAGTGAAGGATGTGTGTTTAGGTTGAGCTCAGGGAGAGGCACCATTGTTAAAAAACTGTTTTTGTTTGTTTGTTTTTTATCTCTTCAGGGGAACACATCGGCTGCCCTTTTGCCACTCAGGAAGAGAGCGGCTTTGAGGACGAGCTTCCTGCGTTTAGCTTCCTGTCGTTTGACCCCATCATGGTCGCAGAGCAGTTCACGCTCATGGACGCGGTGAGGATGTTTCCTTTTCCATATTGACGGGTTTAATTTAGTTGCTTTTTCCTTTACCTTCACAGTCTTCACAGGCCTTACATTTATACCAGAACAATCAGCATTTTACAAATGATTTCTGAGGCAGCTTTCTGGGTAAGTGAAAACCCTCTCATGGTTCGTTCAAAAGGACTTCGTCATCAAAACCTGTACTCAGATGTCCTTTTCTGACAACACTCATAAATGCTGTGCTTTTTGTTGCTTGTTATTAAAGTTTGGAAGTCTGCCCATTCTTGATGCCCAACATAAACTGAATTAGGACCAGAAAGGTGAACACTTACTAGAAATGAAACAGCATTTCAACAGGGAATATCGGCCTGTTTCCGAAATGAAATGAAAAGAGACAGCAGCATCAGTATGTGTCTTAATTTGGCAAACAGAACCTCAGAAAATTAAGCTAATGTCCACCACAGCAGCAGTAGCACCTCAATGGAAAATAACCAGACAGCAGCATCAGTATTTGGACTGTTACAGTGAGTTTAGTTTGATGGCTGGTTAGTGGTTGCAGCCTGTGAGTTAGAACTCAGTAAAGATTGACTAAAGCAGAGGCCAATTGTTTCTGTGCATACAAATTTCATAGCAGTTTTAAACGTATTACAGCTTCTTGTGAGACCATCAATGAGCATACAACCAGGAAGACAGAGCCCACCACGGTAGCACAACAGAGAACAGCATCCAGCTTTCCTACCTTAAAACAAGAGACAGTAGCAACAATATTTGGACTGTGTTGGTGGTCAGAGCCTGGGAGTCGATGGCGATGCTAATGGCTAGCATGGCAGCGCTGCTTTCCAAAATTTATTTCTGCACATATAGACTTTAAAAACCATTACATTTACACACACTGGGTTGAAGCATCCTTTATGTTTCAGTTTCAATATAACTACAACTAAGGTTGTTATTGGTTTCAGTGAGTTGTGGGATTTTCCAATATTTCACCTCTAGTTCCTCATCTTTCATATGTCCTTGCCTTTTGTCCAGCTCTTCTCTGTTGTCGTACTTTCTAAATCTGATCTGCTTTCAGACCTGACGGTGCTCTCAGAGTTGGAGTTTGAATCTCTCTTTCATCTCTTTCATCAATTTGAATTGGAGAATATTTTTTGAACATAGCCCTAGGAAGGAATTAAATACTAGATATATTTTTAGTGCTTCTGCGATGCAGATTTCACAGTTCAGTCTTCTGTAATAAAAATGGGCTCCTTCATCATTCTGCACAGTGAACTTAAAACATCCAAGAAAAGTAACAGACCAGGTGAGCTCATTTTTATTTTCCTGTCCACTCAGGATCTGTTTAAGAAGGTGGTGCCCTACCACTGCCTGGGGGGAATTTGGTCTCAACGGGATAAGAAGGGTAAGGAGCACCTGGCCCCCACCATCAGAGCCACTGTGGCCCAGTTCAACTCCGTCACCAACTGTGTCATCACCACCTGCCTGAGCAACCCGACCCTGAAGCCCAATCAGAGAGCCCGGTTAGTGGAGAGGTGGATAGACGTGGCTCGGGTGAGAAACCTCTGTTTAATTATTTTAAGCTCAAATTTAAAATTTTAAAAGTTTGTTTCTGACTGGCTCATTTTTGCTCTCAGGAATGTCGGATTCTGAAGAACTTCTCCTCTCTGAGAGCCATCCTGTCCGCCCTGCAGTGCAACGCCATTCACCGCCTGAAGAGGACCTGGGAGGAAGTATCGCGGTAGGTTTCCACAAACTGAATATTGCTGAGTATGTTTTCTTTTCATGCTCTGACCTCTTAATTTGCCTCTGCAGGGAAAGTTTCAGGACCTTTCGTGAGCTGTCTGAGATCTTCTCTGATGACAACAACTACTCGCTCAGCCGAGAGCTGTTGGTGAAGGTGCGTCTCTGCTTTTCATCTCATGAAAATCTGCTCTTCTTCCAGAGTAACTGGTGGTTTGATTAATATTGCAAGAATTCTGTAGTGCAAAGTTCAAGAATCGGAGGACAGGGCTTAACAAAGTAAAGTATTTTCCTCTAAAGCAAAATCAGACAAACCAGTCACTCAATATGTGTCGGTTATGTAAGAGCAACATGTAGCAGATGAACATAGTGCAGCAGGATGTATGGCTTCATGACCCTTTCTCACGTCACTGAATGCTCACAGCTGCAGGGCAACATCCAGAGAAACATCCTGCAGGGCCGAACACCTTGTGCCATGTTTCTTTTGGTTGCTGCATCCATGTATTACTCATAGTGTCCTGGGAGGTTGTGTGCAGCTGTCATCGTTAATAAGATTTATTGGGTTAAAATCAGAGAGGTGTGACTAAACTGGGAATTTGACATTGAATAAGCTAAAAAACTCAACCAAATCTCTATGTATATGTATAAATCTGTTGTATATACAGATTTTTTTAGCACATCATTGTGAGTGTTTATGAATCTGAACCTCTTTTGTGAATCATCATATTTTTGGATTCTTAGATCTTCAGTATCAGAGTAATAACTGTTCAGCTGCTGAAATGATGTAGTATTCCATTGTATTTCAAATACTTGACTACAATGACTGTCACAAATAAAATGATTTCTGAATTTTTTAAAAATCTCCTCAATTAGCTGGTTTTATTAAACATATTTGTAGCAGGAGGAAACAGTGTATTTGTTGTGGATTAATCCAGATTGGCTGTGTTAGTGAGTACTTAGGGCAGAACTATTGTGGTCCCTTTCATACCTGGTATTAACATTTGTCCAGATTTATCTGATTACAAGAAAACGCGTTTGAGAGGTGGACCATTGTTTCAGCAATGTGAACATAGAACCTGTACTGGTCACATTGATGGACCCAAGTGACCCCATCCGTGTTGTTTCCTAATTCATTTAAAACACACAGTGACTATTTCGATTGATGAGCAGAAAAGGGAAAAGCACCTTAAGTGATGTCTGTTCATCAGTAATGAGAGCCTTTTAGAATGTACTGTCCTTGTAGCTGTTAACTAAATAATAAATAAATATTAACAAGAATTAACAGATTCAGTTACTGAATATGAGTATGTTCTGTGATTTTTATTTCACAGTAGTGAAATCATGGTGGTAAGATTTGAGTTCTAATCTGAGTTTTGTCTTTAAAATAGCGGACGTCATGTTGTTGGAGGTGAATTAATGAATATTAGCATCATGTGAGTGCTCTCAGTGAGCCAGAGGCTTCCCAGCTTGTTCCACAATTTGTGTAACTTTCTCCATCTCGGAAGCATACACACAACAAACAGCTGTTGGTGGTTCTGATACAGCAGTAGATTGTGTGATCCATCCCTTTGAGACAGCAGCTGTTACAATATTCTACTGAGGCCCATATGAAACTAACGTGAGTGTTCATGTTAATGAACAAATACGTGATTTATTCAGGCATTTTTAACAGATTTTGGAGCCTGTGACAGCATCATTTTATGTTATGTTATGTCTTCATCTTTGGTCTAATTCACACATGGTGCTGAGTAATGTAACGCTTGGTGAATGCCCTGAGCCTCCTTTGAGGGAATCCCTGCTGACGTCAAAGGGAGGAAACCTTTGGCAGGTGTAGATAATAGCTCTGATGTGAGACATGTGTAAAAGCAGACCACAGGGCGTTGCCTTGCTCTCATTCTATCTGCTCAGGCCAGGCTGTATTCGCTAGACTGGGTCAAGTTACACCAGGCTGAAAAAGGCCTCTGACTGTTCCATAACTCTGAGGAATGTGAACACCAGGAGACAGATCCCTAACAGATGCTTTTTAAACTAAAGAAAAAATGGAAGCAGCTCAACAAACCAGAGACCAGCTGAACTCTTTGCCTCCTTCTCACTAACCTCCATGCCAGCTATATGTATTAGCTGCTTGTGTTACAAAAAAAAGGGGGGAACTCCACAACGAAAACAGCTGCATGGTTAACAGTATTCTGAGGTTAAAGACGGAAAACAGCCCCATTGACTGAGCTTCACTAAGGCTTTCCTGCAAAGCATTTATGATCTGTATTTCACATTGTTTGAACTGGTATTTTTAGTTATATGAAATACTTCTTTCAGCTTCTTTACTTCTGTTCTTCTTCAGATTAGTTGTTTGCAGGGAATTTAAGCCATAGAGTAGAACTGCAATTATTGTTTCCCTTTATTTCTTTATTGTTTTTCTGCAGGAGGGAACCTCCAAGTTTGCAACATTAGAAATCAACCCCAAACGAGCTCAGAGGAGACACCAGCAGCAGAGAGACCTGGTGAGACAAAATTGTGCCAATAGCTCCATGTAGAGGGGAAAGCCATTACTGCAGGCCATCCATTATTCTGTATTTTTTTTTCATAACACCATTGTGAAACAGTGTTTTAATTTATTTTTTGTTGTCTGATGTATTTCTTCTACCTAAATAACTCCCTTGTCCTCCATGTGTGTCTCCATTTTTTGTCCCTCTTCCCTCTGAACAGGGAGTGATGCAGGGGACCATTCCTTACCTGGGCACTTTCTTAACGGACCTGGTGATGATGGACACTGCTATGAAGGATTACACTGAGGTCAGGCACCTGATCCTGATGTGCTCATTCTGGTGTATTTGGAACTCCCTGCCATCGTTGCTGATATTTGATTTTCTTTTTCAGGGTGGTCTGATCAACTTTGAGAAGAGAAGAAAGGTGTGTACCATTTTCTATTTTGGTTGAAATGATCAGGAAAAAAGGCTGAGGATGGACTCACTGAAACAAATTGCTCCTTTGCTTGCAGGAGTTTGAAGTGATTGCTCAGATCAAACTGCTCCAGCTGGCCTCCAACAACTACAGTTTCACTCAGGACAGCCACTTCAAGGAGTGGTTCGCTGGTGTGGAGAAGCTCAGCGAGGCAGAAAGGTCAGTCGCTCCACCACTCACACTGCTACTGCATCTCCCTCCATCTCAACAATGTTGGCCCTCTCTAGGAAGCTCAAGATCTATCTCTGCTGCTGTCATCTCCCACTGTCATCTAGTTTTTGCCGCTTACTGTTACAGACAAAAACTAAAATGTAAATTAATTCTTAATAATTCATTCATTCATTAATCCAAATACAACTGGCATAATATGCTGATATTGTTTTTATTACATTTTGTTACATTTTATTTCCCTTTGAGCCTATCTGTGTGATTCACTGTGTACTGCATGGTGGCTGCCCTAGTGTGATTCCTGTGCCTCAGTGTCATACCTGGACATTGTCTTCCATCTAGTGGGCTAATGGTGGTACTACAAACACAATATAGTATCAAGACCTTTCTAATACTGAGCAACATGTACAGTATTACATCATTAAATGCGTGAACAATGGATTCTACAATGGTGCACAGTGGTAGAATCTGATGTACAGGCAAAGTAAATGGGCAAAGATTCATTGCCTCCTGTACTGGAAATCAGTAGTATTTTGTAGTCAGATTACCTTTCAAGAGATAAAAACACAAGGTGGCACACTGTCTGGTTCTATTTTGACTGAGTTCTCCTCATAGAATATGTGTGCTTTGTTGCAGCACACAAAGCACACATATTGTTGTTACAGTTATAGTCAAGGGGTTGCTGAATGAGTTCTGTGGCACCAGTGTGCATGAGATCATTGTGTTTGGTGTTATCTACTATCTAATCTGTAAGACAGTGTAACAGAGAGTGAAAACATTCATTTCTACTTTAGTATATCATAGATATATTGAACATAGTAACAGCCAGAATGTTCCTAACAGTGGGAATCCATTCTCTGAAGAGATCAAGGTCATGCATGTGAACCTGATAGTTTTGGAGCTATTCCTTGATGTATTTTGGGTATGTTTCCTTAGGTGAGCTTCACTTCCCAGTACAAAAATGACTGATTTCTTCTCTCTTCTTTTTTTTCAAGCATTTTAAGTTGGTTAATTAAATTCTGAATAACTGAGAGCAGAAAGGCAGACTTTTCATATGTTCCACTGTAAGTTGGTATAAAATGCCTAAAATGAATAATGGTTACTTCCTGCTGCAGCTACAGTCTGTCTTGCGATATCGAGCCTTTGTCGGAGTCGGCCAGCAATACACTCAGAGCCAAGAAGAACGGAGGAATCATGAAACGCTGGAGCGAGTGAGTATTGATATAGTACATGTCACAATCTAAATTCTTCTCTAGTAATTCAGTTGGAGAAGTGACTTTTTCCTCCACTTGTTATTTCAGCCGGCAGTTGACGGAGGCTGGCTCCAGCAGTACCGCCGGTTCTCATTCCAAATCCTTTGACCACTCGCATTACAGGCCTTATCAAGGAGGTGGGGGGGACAGTGGCGACGCTCTCAGCGTCACCTCTGTCAGCTCTAGTGGTTCAGACCTGGAGGACGTGAATGCCAGCTTCCTGTCTGATTCACCTGAGGGACATGAGAGAAAGGTAAGCAGGCCATCCTCATAAACAGACTGAGGGAGGACACCAAGACACCTGTGACTCCTATAAAGAACAGCAAGTAGTGTCTACTATGAAGGACAAGAAGACATGCATGCTGATTGTTGTTTTTCTTGTCCATCTCCAGACGTCGACTCCTTCAGTGAAACTCACCGTCTCAGCTTTGGGGAAAGAAGCTCCATCTGCAGATGCAGCCTCAACGGTAATGACTGTTATGACTCTGTGCGCAATTTAAACTGAAAATCTTGTCAGAACACCTGTAATAGGCATATATGTGTATGTGTCTGTATGTGCCACTCATGAACGCAATAGGGGAAAGAGAGAACATCTGTAAATTTGGTACAAACCTTCACTCAAAATGGAACTGATTAGAGCTCAGTGATCAAGTCAGCTAAACATACACATGGGATAAAAATAGAATGTAAAGACATTAAAATGAGTCTGCGGTAATTTAGTTTGTTGTTTTCTTGTGTTTGTTTTCTTCTGACCAAACTGAAGCTTTTACATGAACAGAATGACAAGGTTAAAAGTAGATTGTAGGCATTGAGCAACTAAATGAATATTGGTATCTTTTCATTTTCATTATAAACAAGTCATTTTAAAATTGGTTTGACATTTTACACTTTAAAGGTACGGACACACCAAATCGACATGAAACAGCTTCCGGCAGCGAAGGCCGACTGTGACCTCACCTCACGTCGCCTGTGTCTGGACCAAAAAGTTGCACTTGAACGCACCACAAAGACTACAGCCAACGACCAGATGGTGCATTCGTTCTGCACCTGCGTGAGGGGAAATACCTCTTCCTACCAGCAGGTGGCAGTAGTCTGTATTCGTCATTTAAAAGGGAAAACAGGACGCGTTACTATTAGCAGGGAGGCTAGAAAGCTAGCAGAAGTTAGTATCAGCTGGGAGACTAGAGGGCTAGTAAGAGATGCTACTACCTGCTGGGAAGCTAGGAGGAGATACTGTTTGCTGGGAAGCCTGGAAGACCTGATATTAGGTTGGAGGCTAGGAAGCTAAAAGCTACTATACCTGGGAGGCTAGAAAGCAAGGAAGAACTACTGCTAGCAAGGGCTCAAGAAACTGGGAAGAGCTACTATTAACAAGGAGGCGAGGGAGGTAGGGAGAGCAACGATTAGCTGGAAGACTAGAAAGCCAGGAAGTGCTACTATTAGCTAGGAAGATAAAAGCTACTATTTTCTGTGAGGGTGAGCAGCTATATATTCCAGGAAGAGCTATAAGAATCCATAATTATCAGTTTCTCTTACCGACTTTCAAGCGATTCCTGCTCAATCAGCCGATAAGCAGCTGTCGGAGGTGCGACTAGTTGCAACTGTGCTTGACACACTGCAAAAACTAGAGTTAGACACCGTCAGTTTGGTGTATCCGGCCTTTAATAATCTATTTAAGAACTGCTCAGTCAGTTTAGTTCTGCTTTAGTTAGAGCATTATTTAACAAATAATAACTTTAAAAAAAGTCCAAGATAAAGCAGTCGATATCCAAACTTTTAGTCTCTAGTTTGGCTTAAGCTCCAAAATAACCCACTGCATTTCCCATGATGCAACATAAACTCCATTGTAATGCATGAAAATTTCTATGTATAATTCAGTCCAAAATATCCTTTGACCTCAGCCTCTGCTCTTCCCTCCAGTTCTGGGAGTGTACTTCTCTGTCATCTCTGGACACCTCTGGGATGGGCTCCAGCTCTGGCTCGGCCTCCGGCTCCAGCAGCGCCTCCTCGTCCTCCGTCTCATCCTCCACGCCACTGTCAGCCTCACGCTCGCACAAACGCTCTGTGTCAGCGGTATCAAACTACTCAACTCTGTCGCTGCCGCTGTACAACCAGCAGGTGGACGACTGCTGCATCATCAGGGTCAGCTTGGATGTGGAGAATGGCAACATGTACAAGAGCATCCTGGTGAGCATTCTGGGAAAGTTAATTTAGATATATAATGTAGTCCTGGAGACAAAGTGAAATCAGACCTGATGTTTTTTTTCCCCATTTTTTAGGTGACGAGTCAAGACAAAACTCCAGCAGTTATCAGGAAGGCAATGATCAAACACAACCTGGAGCGTGAGAACACAGAGGACTACGAGCTGATGCAGAAAATCTCAGAAGACAAAGGTCAGAAATTTATTGCCAATGTAATGATCAATACATTACATAGTGAAAATACTGTAATAGCTCTGGTAAATGAAAGAGTGGACTGTGTAAAAGATAAATAAGATAAAAAAAGTAAAGTAGAATACAATACACATGAAAAGTAATGAATAGCAACATTTTTATTTTTTTTATCCCAGCCACACGCTGTGACGTACTGTTAGACGCTATTGATGGTGCCGATTTGTATAATCTGAATGTATATGCAGTGCACACTATTGATAAGCTTGTGTGCTTATGTTCATTTCTGTTGTGTTTTATTAGTTGAACATTGCTGCTGTGTTTTTTTGTTTTTTTTTTTGCTGAGCTTCCTTGCAAAGCATTCATTTCTGTTGTGTTTTTATGTGTGACATCTTTGACTAGTTGTGGTCGACTCCACATCAAGTCGTTGAATCCCTATTAGATACACCCCGCAAGTACCACCATTTGTAGAAATGTTTTAATTGTTCGTGGGATAGATTTTAGATTTAACATGGGACACCAAGTTTGTTGGCTTCTGTTGCTGCTGCATCAAGGTTCAGAGACGATCTTTTCTTCATACTATGATTGACAAGTGGTTATAAGAGTCACTGTAGACTTTTTATTGGCTTCAGCCACTCCGGCCATTCTCCCCTGCTACTCGCTATTTTCTGTCTTAAGACTTTGAAAACCCAACACATAGTTGTCCATGAAAATTCCAGTAGATGAGCAGTTTCTAAAACAACTCAGATCAACCCATCAGTTCATCCTCATCTTGGCCATGTCTTCATGTCTAAATGAGTTGCTGCCATATATTGGCTGATTAGATATTTGTGTTAGCAACTAGTTTGAACAGGCAGGTGAGCGTATATGTCTCATATTAGACTTTAATAAAACGTATGTACTAATGTTTTGCTTATTTATACTGTATTCATGTTAAAATTAAAACTGAGTCCATATTTTCTTTCAACCTCAACTTCAATTATTAATATTAAAAAACTTTTAATGTAATGTTTTCTCTCTTTCTGTGTGTAGAACTTCGAATCCCTGACAACGCCAACGTCTTCTACGCCATGAACTCCACTGCCAACTACGACTTTGTGCTGAAGAAGCGTGGCCCCGCCCGGCCTGTTCGCGCCAAGAACGTGGCCAGTTCGACGCTGCCACGCATGAAACAGAAAGGACTGAAAATCGCCAAAGGGATTTTCTGAGGAGACGCTCGCCACTCCCTGCCTTCCCTTTCTCTCCGCCTCTTCCTTCAACCTCCTTCAACTCTCTGGTAGCTGCTGCCTCCTCAGAAATAGCTAAAAAAAAAGAAAAAAAGAAAAAGATGGGTATGTTGGAGGCAAACTAACCAGACGTATGCTGAGTTTTGCTTTGGACGAGATGTCAGAGGAGGAGAAAGGACCAAGCAGCCTTCCTGTGGATGAGCAGGAAGCAGAGGAACACCTACTAGCACTCAGCTTCTGAGGACGCGTACGAGGCTGTTTCCTTGACAGGAGAAGGACCCGTTTGTTGTGGGACACACTGCTCCTGGTCCATTGCATTTAGTTTACAAGAGTTTACATCACGCGGTCAGCCGACAAAAGTTTTAGTTCGAGCCTCTTGTTCAACCGAGGGTTATTTTTTTATTTTATTTTGTTTTTGTTTTTTTGCACCTTTTGATAATTTTGAATCCCTCGCCGCCTTCATCCCTGTATTATATACTCCTCCAGTCTTGGTGCATGTGCTCTCAGCGTGGAGTGGACACTAACATGACGACGCATACAACACCGCACCAAATGTCTTTCTTTTTCTTCAGGGACCTTTTGTTGTCGTGTGCTGCCGCCACCTTGATGTCCACAGCATCTCTCCAGCACTGAAGGCTGATGTGAAGGGATCTCAACTCTTTCAAGTTGTGAACGCTGCCATGTTACAGAACATACAGAGACACGGTGTCGGAATACAAAAATCCAACGGGCACAGCCATTTCTTTTTCTTCTTTTTCTTCTTATTTAGTTATGAATCATAAACCACTACATTGTGAAGGAAGTGGCAAAGCTTTGATCGCACTTGACGGGGACAGAAAACAAAAACTGAGTGTATATATTAATTAACACCATCTGTGCAGTATATTCTTTCTAAAAGGACCATGAGGTTTTTCTTAACAGACTTATTTTTTGCTTTGTACATTTCTTTGCATCTCTCTCTGCTCTCATACGGTGCTGATAATTATCTTTCTTAAAAAGGGTCGTACAAGCTGCACTTCACTATTTCATCATCGGCCACCATGTTGGAAAACAACTGAAAACGTCCATTCATACCTGCTCATCCATATTCTGGCATTTGGATCCAATTCCAATTTACAAAGATTAAAAAAATATAAATGTGAAACATTCTAAAAATAACTGGTTAGAGATGAAACGATGAGCTGGTTGCTGAATAAGAAAATTCTCATGGCAGATTAAAACAGGTCTTTTGGTATTTTTACAGTTATTTTGCTGTATTTTTGTCAATCAGACATTATAAAATCCTGTATTTTTCAAATTATAAGTCTAAAGAAAGGTAAATATTTGTTCAGAATTATTCGAACAGATATTTTCTTAAAATAACGATTTTTGATTTTGCTGAATTTGATGAGAATAATGTACTGATATTTAACCCTGGATCTTGCCGATGCTCAGGAACATGATTGGTTTCCCAACGTGGCGGCTCAGCCTTCATATCCGTTACGTTCCAGATGTGCCATGTTGGGCCTGTGTTGCAGACTCTCCACAATGACGGCTGCAGGATGTTTTACTCTACAGTATTGGCTGTGGTTTATGTATTGGTGGAGACAGCAGAGTCTTTCCTCTGGGCCGTGTGGAAAAACTGGACGAGGTGAAGCATTCCGTTGAAAACATTTTGAAACCTGGTCTATGTAGGAGTCCAGATGAAAGACAGTGACGCTGCCGAGCTGCACAGCAAAGGAAGGAACTCTATTTC
Source organism: Mugil cephalus (assembly GCF_022458985.1). Taxonomy (NCBI): domain Eukaryota; kingdom Metazoa; phylum Chordata; class Actinopteri; order Mugiliformes; family Mugilidae; genus Mugil; species Mugil cephalus. The sequence goes on along the minus strand of NC_061777.1, from coordinate 26,406,295 downwards.
CTAAACTGTTTCTTTAAAGGGAAAAGTCCAACCTAAAACACTTAACCACTGTTTTTTTGTTTGTTTGTTTTGTTTTTGGTGATGCACTTCTAATGTATCTTTTACACTGCACAAGGGCTAAATCGCAGCCTTTGTTCTTGTATATTTCAGATTTATCCTCCAATTTTATTTTTAATTTCTTAAACAGCTCTAGGAGACTGGCAGAGGAAACTCACTTAAGAAAACACTGTCCCCAGATTCTTTACATTGACAAAATCATGTCGCACAGTTTAACAGTTAGCATTTGGGATTCTAAATTAAAACTGAGGAAAATTCTTACCATGACCTATGTCATGGATTATGTATTGTTGTGGTTTATGAATTGGTAGATCCATGACCAATGTCATGGATTTGGATCTGATCATTTCTAGAACATCAGGAACAGTTGTAAGAGGCAGGAAGGTGACACTAATAATCATGCTAACATGCTAATGCTAACAGTTAGCATCATCAGATGTTGAAGCTAATATTTTTGGACAAGACTATAGGAAAAACTGACTTTAAAAGTTTTCCCCAAATCATATGAAAAATCAGAGTTAACATTGTTACATTACATGTTAACATTAGCTTGTGCTAATGTTAACATGAAGGGATCAGGCTAGTTAGTGGCCAGCGTTTATGTTAGAGCAGATAAAGACACCATTCAGTCCGCACTTTAATCTGTCATGTGAAGCTCGGACTGTAAAGATATGACGGTCAGCGTCAGTGGTGTTGCATAGCATTCTGGGAAATGGTGGGACAGTGGGTTCACCAAAAACACTTCCTGTGAATATCTGAGGTTGGATTTTTCCTTGTATTACTGCCACAACACTAAGTTCCTGCACTGCAACGATGTGTTGCCTTTCTTTTTTGTTGCTTTCATTTATTGGTGAAGTTCAGATCTTAACTATCCAATGATCAAAGCGCATCCCACCCGAACAAAAGCAAACAAGTTAACTCTTGCAAAAGTAATGTGGCATGGAGCAGCAGTAGGCACGTCGTCCGGCCGGTGTGGATGTTTCTGGAGATGCCACCACGGTACCCGTCGAACACTGTGATCTGCAACCCTTTCACTCTCTGCCTGTTGATCGGCGCATCACTTCGAGCACTGTGAACAAATAACGTGTCATTCCCCCAGTAACGCTGTTGTTTAGTGAACATCCCCGGCCTTCGCTCGGCTTTACATGTGCCAAAAAACAACAGAGAGATAATGGCTGGTCTGATCTCTGATTGAGGCATGCTCTGCCTTTCACAGTGGAGAAAATATAAAGTTGTATGTTTACTGTTGTCGCAATTTTCTGGGGCACAAAACAAGGGTGAGATCACTGGACCTGTTTCCTGTGGAGAATTAGACTATTGTCCAAGAAACTTGAAGCTTTGTGAGAAGCAGCAGATGGAACTGACGTAGAATCTGTACTTAAATCAGTTTATTACATTTTTTTACTCCAACCAAAATGAAGGAAGGAAATTAAAATGTGCTTGACATGATGTGGATGATGTTAATACGATTAATTGACTGAATAATATTCAGTTTTTCCCACCACAACAACAAATTTATTTTGCTGTTTGAATTTTTTAAGAATCTGGAGCTAAAACTAACCCTAATAGTGAGGATTTTCCTTCAGTGTCTTGGTAGTTCCTTTTTCTACAACAGGACCTTTTAATGCGTTGTGTCTCTTAAATGTTTTACTATCTTCTACATACTAAAATGTGTTTGCAGTTGCTGCAAAATGCTCCAGCTGATCCACGGTCAGTCAGATATTCTGCTGCAGCCATGACACCTTTCTGTGAAGGCTGAGGCTGAATTTTTATCTGTCTTTATTTTTACATTATTTCACACCGAAGACAAAAACAATTAAGAACTATGGACACACACACACAAAAAAAAACAAAAACAAAAGCAGCTGGACTTGTTTGAATTTTCTTGAAAACGTCTCATTCAAGATTTCAGTTCTAGATGTGGAGAGTTTTGGGTTTCATTGGGAATTTTGGTGAGTGTGTTAATGCCCACATCCTCACCTGTAATTGAAGGAATTAGTTTGACCAAGACTTCAGACAAATTGTTGGTGGGGACATATTTTAGTGGCAGATGAATCCATATTTGGTTGACAATAAGGAAACTGTAGAACATCACCAGCCTTATCTTAACCCCTCCCCCTGCGAGCATCTCTGTGCTGGTGAGGTTAATGTGTTTGGACTGCTCTGTGTTGTCGTAGCCCGTGTTGACAATGACGTACCTTTTTGTGATTTGATCTGGTTCTATGCGAGTTTGAGCAAAAAAATAACAAACAAAAAAATCTAACAAAAAAAGATAAATTCTGTGTTTACAATAAGAAGAAAAAACTGGAAATCAGCTGGCAGGTTATTATCTTGTTTCTGTTAACACTTTGTTCCCCCTGAACTGTGCTCGGGTGCCATTTTCCATTTTATTAACAAAAAGATTCCAGACATTCTTTTCTAACTGCAGTCTTCATTTCCCGAAAAACACACAGAACACAAAACTGTCCTTGATGTCTTTGTTTATTTATTGATTTGTATATAGATTTTTTTGCATTGTACATTCTCTCCTTTCTTGGTTATAGATTAATATATTCATGTATATACAAATAAACATTACGTTTATAAAAGTAATCATGTGTGATGTCAATTTTTTCTTTTTAGGATATTTACCATTCAGAAAAGAAGAAATTACAAAATACAAAAATTGGATAGTTAGAAAAAAAAGTAAAAATATATTGAATCATCTGGTTGTCTCTCAGATTATCTGTGTTCAAAAAGGGTTGAATAATGCCACCTGGACTTGTAGAATTTCTTGAAGATGTTTCACCACTCATCCGAGTAGCTTCTTCAGTTCTGATAAACTAGTGGGAAATTGAGGTTTAAATAGGAAAAACTCTGTGGGTAACACCCACCAGAAACTTGCTTGACCAGAAACTGGGGTCACTAATTTCCATAATGGCTGATACTTACCTGTCCTTGAATGGGGGGAACTGTGTGCCTAGGCTACTTACCTATGAATAGAGCTCTAACAAGGCCATTGTCAATGGGAGCCTGGAGGCTCAAAGTGTGAATGTTGTTGAAACTTCTTGGGGACAGAAGTAAAAACTGAATTATAAATAGTTGATAAAATTAATCTCAGTCCACCTCCTCTGTTTAGAGAAGGTTTCTCCACTTTGACATAGATGGCTTCCTTAACTCCTCTCTCAAACCATCTGTCCTCTCTGGCCAGGACTTTGACGTTGTTATCCTCAAAGGAGTGTCCTTTGTCCTTCAGGTGGAGGTGGACTGCTGAGTCGTTTCCTGATGAGCTGGCTCTCCTGTGTTGGGCCATGCGCTTGTGTATGGGTTGTATAGGTTTCCCCAATGTACAGGTCTGTACATTCCTCGCTACACTGAACCGCGTACACTACATTGCTCTGTTTCTGTCTAGGGGTTTTGTCTTTGGGGTGGACCAGTTTCTGTCTTAGGGTGTTTCCAGGTTTGAAATAAACTGGGACGCTGTGTTTTTCGACAATTCTCCTCAGTTTCTCTGATACACCAGCTATGTAGGGGATGGTGATGTTCTTCCTTCTGTTTTGTTCCTCTTCCCTGTCCTTCCTGGGATATCTTTTTGAGCCTTTGACAAAGGCCCAGTTGGGATATCCGCATGTCTTGAGGGTTTGTTTAATGTGTGTTCCCTCCTTGTCCTTGCCATCCTGTCTAGTGGGGACAGTCTGTGCTCGGTGCTGGAGGGTTCTGATGACTCCCAGTTCATGTTCCAGAGGGTGGTGTGAGTCAAATAACAAGTGTTGATCTGTGTGTGTGGGTTTCCTATATACTTCTATGTTGAGGCTTCGTCTTCTTCAACATGCACCAATCAGTCCAAAAAGGCCAGGCAGGCCCCGCTGATGTCCTCCCTGGTGAACTTGATGTTGCTGTCCACTGCATTGATGTATTTTGTGAAGGATTCCACCTCCTCTGTCTTGATTTTAACCCAGGTGTCGTCCACATACCTGTACCAGTGGGTGGGGGTGGAACCTGTAAAGGGGTCTAGAGCTCTGGTCTCTACTTCCTCCATGTACAGATTGATCTTCTTAGATAGCTGTACCAAGTGTACCCAACTGCAGGCAAGATGGCCGACAAGGGCACAGCTATACCTCAACTCCTTGCCGGATCTCCAAAGTGGAACTCGATCCTTAAAAATGACTTCAAACTTTAGTTTTATTCTTAAAGAGATTGTATAATATAAGTTCATTAAGACTGTAAGTTTCTTATGTTGTATATTAATGAAGTTAATTTATTTTTCTATTTTTGTTAGTTTTTAATTATTTATCGTTCTTGCTGCTACTGCTAATTAATGACATTTGTTGTTAAACAATCTTTTATAATAATGAAAATAAATAATAATAATAATAACAAAATCCTAATTTTTACGTTTTATGATTTAACTTTAAACCGGGGATTAATAAAATGAGAATTAAGTGAAATTTTGTGAAATTTCCCACTTTGGGATTAATAAAGCATCTATCTATCTATCTACACAACCAAATTTACTGTGTATTTTCAGGTTAGGCAGCCGTTACAACATGTACTCACAGTCACAAAACATGTCATACTCAACAGTATAGACAAAAGGCCTCTGTAAATCATTGGAAGTACTGGCTAGACATTATGCTTTAATCATATGATCCTTCCTTTATCTCCTGGATCACAGATTACCTGACAGGAAGGCAACAGTTTGTCAGGTTGGGGAACTGTGCTGTCTGAGCCACCTCTTGAGATCACATCTCTTGGGGACTGTGGTAAGATGCTGCGGATGTTTTATCAGGATATGGCGGTGTGTAATTTTACGTTGCATTCTATCATACTGGCAATAATAACTTGGACTTTGAGGGTTTCGCGTGGAGTTGAGGCATGACAGCGCCCTTGTCGCCCATCTTGTCTGCAGTTAGGTGCCTATGAGAAATAGCGTCATCACTTTGCGACGGTACGGTGTTTGTCATTCGCGCCTGCGCAGTAGCACGGATCTTTGTTATTTCATATCAGTATGGCGCTTAGCAAGACGTTTGGACAAAAACCGGTCAAATTTCAGCTCGAGGAGGATGGAGACTTTTATATGATCGGATCCGAGGTCGGTATTTCACAAATTTAACACGCACGTTATTTAAAATATTCAGTTATTTAAGATTATGTGTTCTTATTTAAAAGGGCAACCACTATACTAGCAGCTACCTTAGCTTCAATAACGCTACCGGGACTCATTTCAGATATGGTTGTAAAATATTCACAAATATAGTCAAATATATTTTAATATATGCTTATTTGTTTGGAATGTGTAACATGAAAATGTTAATGCTTGTACGTCTCAGAAGGTTCACTCAGAATTCCTCGTCTAGCCTAGTTAGCTGGCTGTAGCTAGCTATAGTCAGCTAACTAGTAAACGGTGCTGAACCAAACAAAGAGCTCACCTAAATCAGTTCTGTAAATTTCAGCTCATACTTATGATGTTAATACGATACGTGAAATCATGTTAATAAGCTTAGCTTAGCACAATAAATCAGAAGTGGTTTCTAGTGTAAAATAATTATTTTTATCTTCTTGTATCTTGTCGTGTTTAGTAATGATTTAATTTTTTTAGTTAAAGCTTCACTTTCACTACACACACCAAACAAGAGATAAGTTATATAAATCGCAAGTTTTATTCTTAAGCCCATTTTCAAGATATAATATCGCCAAGGATCAGAATAAGATTTATTGTTTACTCACAGGCTCATAGGCTGGTTTTATAAATGAATAAGGAGCTGTGCAGATTGTGAATAAAAAGTTAATTTCAACAGGAAGAAGCGTTGATTAGCTGATATCAAATGAGCTTCGCCAAGCATGTATGAGGAATTTGTTCTTGAATATTAACCCATGCATCACCTGCAGGTAGCAGGCTAGTTACCAGACAATGTTTATGTTAAAGCGGATAAAGACACTCTCTAATCCAGAATAATCTGTCATGTCATCCTCACACTATGAAGATTTAAATGTCGGTGATGTTGCATTGCATCCTGGGACATGTAGAAACGTTATAAAGCCTGCCTCCCATTTGGTTTGATTTGATTCTATTATATATAAAAAAAAGAACTCACAGCAGACTGTTTAGTACATACTCACAAACATATATAAAAATCTAAAAATTCACTCTCTCTGGCAGATGTGAGGATCTATGGGGCTGTCTAATTTTTGGATGTCCTGTAGCTTCATTAATCCTGAATCTAAATCTTTATCTTCCTGTCTTCTGTTCAGGTGGGAAACTACCTCCGCATGTTCAGGGGCTCCCTGTATAAAAGGTACCCGTCACTATGGAGAAAACTAGCATCAGTGGAGGAACGCAAGAAAATAGTGGAGTCATCACACGGTCAGTAGAGCACTGGCACATTAATACTCATCTGCAGCACCAAGACAGAGTTTGGAGGCCCTCATAATGAATCTGAAATTTTTTTGCCCATCTGAAACTACATTGTGCTTGTGTTTTGCCTTTTGCTCCCACAGCATCTGTCCCTATTGGTTAGGACAATGGTTCCCAACTTTTTTTCCTTGGAGCGCCCCTACTTGTATCTAAGAAAAGCTATTTTTAAATCCCTTGTTTACAGTTACGACACATTCTCCTAGCTTCATGAATTACTCTTTCCGACAACAGTGACTTCAATGAAAAAACACCGGCTTAGATGATGCCTTCATGAAGACTCAGAAATTTCACACTTCCAATATCATAAGGTTCACATTACAAGTTAACTCAGAGGAGAAAAAATAAGTTTGGTATATTGTCACCATTTTCTGAACATTGTTGTTTTGAATGCAGCTTCAGCTGCAACTGGATCTCAACCAAGCTTTCCAAGACCCACCCCCACCCTACTTCTGATTGTCTAGAGATGTTAGTTTGGAGAGGGAAACCTGCATTGCTCTCATTCCATTGGTTGGTGAACTCAGTTGACTGTTTGAATCTGACAATATCCCACAGCAACTTTTTTTCTAAATGTTGATCGTGTTTTGTAATCTTGATTGAACGTCACATGCCGGAGAACCAACACAGCGCCGGACTTTAAGCCCTGCATCGTATGTGTAGGGAAACACACACAATACTGGTTATAAACTGGTGAAACGGGTGAAAACTGATGGTGAGCTAAGATCAGACAAGTTTTGGCGCACCCCTCATGACCTTGCAGACCCCAGGTTGGGAACCACTGGATTAGGTTATCTCTCCCTCCCTCCGTCCTTCCCTCCCTAAAGCCGGCCGCCCCTGTCACACACACAGTCCGACTGCTCTGTACTGACTTTAACCCAGTGGAGAAAAATCACATACAACGTACACGTTTCACGCAACGTGAAGCTATTTGTGTTCTTCACTATAAAACTTGACGTTACTGCCACTGTTTAAAATCGAATGTGTGCACACTTGACTTTTGGAAAGTTGAAATTATGTGGGGAATTTAATGTGAACTAGCTTAACTTAGTATCAGTTAAATTGATAAGGCACCTGTTTGTTATAAATTTGATTCATTCAGTGATACTTTATTTAATCATATATAAAATTTTTCATAGACAGTATGCTGCAATATGTTGATAAATCCTATCTGCATTATTATGGTAATGTACATTAAAGACAGGCTGATACAGAATGCATGTCACATGCAGACATTTCATTTATATGAATAGTTTTTAACAGTCGGGATGACATCATAGTAGGTATTTATGTCCTCTTGTTGAGACATTAGAATTGATCTGACCATTTTCAAAGTGTCTGGATTATCCCAGATACCTGTCGGTACATCACTAGGTCTAGGCTACTTTTGTTAATTAGCCTGGGTCATTGTTGGCAATTATGTATTGGTCTGGACATTACTCACGTAAACTTTATTCTGTGTATGGAATGTTTGGCTGATTCTGCTGCCAAAGAATTAAAAGGTGTAAAACTTGCATCCTATCAGTTACTCATGAAATACATTAACTTTTGTTTTAGAGTTTCAGAAAATCTCATTTTGTACAGTGTCGGCTCTGTCCCACATTGGTTTGAGACTTTTCTTCTCCTCCAGATCATGGCTACACTCAGCTGGCAACCAGCGTCACCCTGCTGAAGGCATCAGAGGTGGAGGAGATCCTGGAAGGGAATGATGAGAAGTACAAGGCCGTCTCCATCAGCACCGAGCCCCCTGCATACCTAAGGTACCTCAACCGTACCACCGCAGTCATCACAGGGTTAGTTGTGTTCCTGGTGGTGTTCTCACCTCTTGGTTTGCCTTCAGGGAACAGAAGGCAAAGAGGAACAGTCAGTGGGTTCCCACACTGCCCAACAGTTCTCACCACCTGGATGCTGTTCCCTGCTCCACCACGATTAACCGCAGCCGACTGGGCCGTGACAAGAAGAGGACATTCCCCCTATGGTGAGAACACACCTTGCATGCCGTTTGCGTGACTCTTTGAAGTAGTCAAGTATGAAAATGGTGCTAATTCAAAATCAAGTACAGGAATGTTACATTAGAATGCATTCGTTTTCACTACCATACCTAAAGAACTGGCAAGTGAATGTACATCCAGAAAGAAACAGCACTGCCATCAACATCTCCATTAGTGCAGAGCCAGTGGATCTTCTCTGCTGAGATACTCTTACATAACGGTCGCTGTGGTATGCTCTGTCATTTTTACATAGCCTCAAATTTATTAGGTCTGAGTTTGGCTTGAGATAGGAAAATAGTTTCTATCAAGATGCTTGTACATAGCAGTTTTGCTGCTGTGGTAAATATCGAGAAAATATTGTAAGATTGTGTTGTTTGTCTGGACCAGCTTCGATGATCACGACCCAGCAGTCATCCATGAAAACGCCACTCAGTCTGAAGTCCTTGTCCCAATTCGTCTGGACATGGAGATCGAGGGTCAGAAGCTCAGAGATGCTTTCACCTGGAATATGAACGGTAACGTCACTTCCTTTCTGCCTGGACTTGTGTGGCCTGAAAGACTTCAAACGCTACATTTGTAAAACTTCTTGTCGTTTTTAGAGAAGCTCATGACACCTGAGATGTTCGCCGAGATCCTGTGTGACGACTTGGACCTCAACCCATTGGCCTTTGTCCCTGCCATCGCATCTGCAATCCGACAGCAGATCGAGTCTTATCCGACAGACAGCATCCTGGAGGACCAGACGGACCAGAGGGTGATCATCAAGGTAATGCTCCACACTGCCAGTATCTCCACTGTTTGACGTTCCCCCTGTGGTAGAAGCATGTCAGTTGATACTTGTTGTTGTGTCTCAGCTGAACATCCACGTTGGGAACATCTCTCTGGTCGACCAGTTTGAGTGGGACATGTCGGAGAGGGAGAACTCCCCAGAGAAGTTTGCCCTGAAGCTCTGCTCAGAGCTGGGCCTGGGTGGTGAGTTTGTCACCACCATCTCCTACAGCATCCGAGGTCAACTTAGCTGGCATCAGAGGACGTACGCCTTCAGGTACTCAAACCCAGAGCTCCAACTCCTTAGTTAAATATATAGCTGTAAGACGGATAATAGCTGTAAGACGGATCGGTGTATCCCTAAGGATGCACCGATCCGTCTTTTTCACCACCGATACCGATATCTGAGGTTTAATTTGGCTGATATCGATCCAATACTGATACAGAAAAACAGCGTGGAATTATTGTAACAAACAGTAAGTTTCATTGTGTGGAAAAGACTGGGATCATTCTTTTGTGCAAGGCAACATCAGACTTGACTTGAACATTTCTTTCCTATTTTTTTTTAAAAAAAAAACAAATAAACGGATATAAATGTACTGAATTACTTTTTTATTTAATAATTGTGCACCAGTAAAACAATCTTAACCAATAAAATATAACAAGTGGAACTGGTTCAGTCAGTGCAATTAGGGATTCAAAATCCAATGAAAAACAAAATAAATATTAAATAATAAACAAAGGAGCTGAAATTGGGAAAAAAAAAAACCAATAGCTTCACTAGCTTGGTTAGAAGGCTTTCAAAATATATACCAATCAGCTTTTAGTATAGTTAAGTCCGAATGGGAATTAAACATCCATTACTGATATCGGTACCGATACTGATACAAATATCATATCGGTGCATCCCTAGTAGCTGTAATGTAAGTGGATGTCTATGAAGGTCCTCTGTCATCCTGATCATTGTTTATCCTAAAAACTATCAGAAACCGGGGCAGTTAGACCTGTAGGGTTTCTTGAAAACGTTTCATCTGCGTCTCCGGTTCTAATAGACTGGTGAGGTGTTGGGTTTGAAATGGGAACATCTGTGGGTGTTACCCATCAGAAACTCCCATGACTAGAGTCTGTAAACTGGCTGGTCTCTAGTATTGTGAATTTCAGGTGGACGATACCCACAGATGTTCCTATTTAATTTTACAACATACTGGTGTGAAAAATCATCAAGACCAGAATTTGTAGACCAACTGATCGCCATTATTCAGGCAAGGCCTGATCTGTAAGATGGTTTATAGCTCCTCCCAGCTAATAGTAGCTCTTCCTGTTTCAGAGTGTAGGTACCAGCTGGCAGTTGGCTGTAGTCTTAGGTGACTCTGGGACACCAAGCAGAACATCTGGCGATATTAACCCGTAACTTGGCCAGAAGGTTGCCCTTGAACACCACAATAACTACAGCCAATGACCAGCTGGTACATACATTTTGCACCGTACGGAAAATAACTCTTTCTACAAGCAGTTGCAGTATTGTCGTAGCCCAGGAAGTTAGGAGGAGTTATTATTGGCTGGGAGGGTAGGAAGAGCTACAAACCTCATACAGAGCTGCTCTCTCCTGAATCCGTTCATCTACACTTTATTCAGATCTAGATCATGTTGTTGGAAATATTTAAACTTTTAGTTGAACATGAAAAACAAGAAGAGCCTTCTGTGTAGCCTTTAAACGTTCTTATTTCGTCACTTCCTGATTCGCTTGTCGTGTTCTGGTTGTGTATGCTGAACAACCAGTCGGAGCTCGGACTCAATCCACTGCTTCAGGTCTTGTTGTGCGTTTGCTCTGATTGTTCTTTGGGTGAAATGTAGCCGACATTCTGCTCTCTGAGTCCCTTAGGATGTTGTGTAACCAAATGTTTCACAGCTGGACGTCTGGAAGAAATATTTAGTGTTGTTTATCTTTTGCTTATTTCATCATTGTATGTATAAAGTTATGAAGACATGACTTCTCACGCTTGTTTTCACAAAAAAACAAAACGTTTTCTGTTCATCCAGTCACAAAAATGTGATACGGCGTTGTTCTTAATTCAGTATCTTTTGGATTAATGAAAAAAAAAAAAAAACATCAAAATCAAGCCTGTGTGTTGCTTCTTGTTTTGCCAGTGAGAATCCGCTGCCCACAGTGGAGATAGCCATTAGAAACACAGGTGATGCCGACCAGTGGTGCCCCCTGCTGGAAACGCTGACAGATGCAGAGATGGAGAAGAAGATCAGAGACCAGGACAGAAACACAAGGTGAGCCTCAGGGTTTGATTTTAATACACAGATTACTAGATTATGTTGAGATAAAGCCATTTTTATTGTTTTAATTATCATTCTCCTTCTTGATTTAACTGATTAATTAATCAAGCAGCAACTCTTTTGTTTTGTTTTTTGTTGACAGTCTGTTCTTGTTTTGTTTTTTTCTCTTTCTCTGCAGGCGAATGAGGCGACTGGCAAACACCGCACCTGCGTGGTAGACAAAGCAGCAGTAACATCGGCGCCCCCTGCAGGAATTACTCAAATCTGTCTTGGTTTGCAACATTGGCAACATTGCGCACTGGACGTCTTTTCCCATCACTGTCTGCCATTCGCTGTGTGTTTTGTTTTGTTTTGTTTTGTTTTTTTATTAATATTGTGTTTGGAAAAAGGTAGAAAATTCCCTCCTTCCTGTTTTCCCTTTAGATCCCTCAGCGTGGAGAACTGACTGTCTTTACCACCGAGGGTGAACAAACACAACACAGGTCTCAGATAATATATTATGTTGGTCTTTTTGTACATTTTAATAATTCTTACAAAATAAAATAAAAAAATAAATGAACAAAAAACTGCTTGATGTGTTTTGTGGTTATTTACATGATATACATTTACATGATTAACATGGATCAATATTTCTTTTGTTTGAAAAGTGACTAATTTTGTTAGAAAATCGTTTCCATGGAGACTGAATAAAATGATCTGATCGGATGTATGTATTTACATCGATATAGAATGCTAACACACTAAATGGTTATGTGTGGCTACTAAGCATCAGCATCTGAGCATGTTAGTATTAGCATTTAGATAAAATCTTGTTTACATAGAAAACGTTTTTCACCAAACTGTTTGATCCAAGATTGTTAAAAAAAGGTGCTTTATTTATTATACATCAGAAGTAAAGGACTTTATGTGTTATTTTTAGTTAGTTGCTGTCCCATAAACCGTGATTGTCCTGCACTCTACCCTGAGTTCTGACTAATATTTATTGGCTGTGTTGTGTCACGCAGGGCCACGAAGTCTTTGTTGTCTGGGTTCCACAGACACTCGTTTGTCGTGCTAAGCAGTTTCCATTTTGCTGCCACAAAGGCAGTGGGTGAAAGTGCAGCGTGTGCAGCCAGTCCTGATGGTTTTTCAGGCCGTAGGACGCTCTGTGAGGCAACAGGGAATTAGTGGGTCGACTTCTTTTAGTCCATTATAAAGAAAAACACAAGTTTACTCATGTGTTTCACATTGAAATGCTGCCAGTCTTTTTGTTTTGTGGTAGGCGAAGCAGCGGCATCGGTGTCCCCTACAGGAATCTGCTCATGTGTAATGAGGTTAAGTAGCTAGGAACTAGCTGGGAGACAAGGACGCTAGGAGAAGCAAGAGGCTAGCTTCCTAATCTCATTTATATCTGCATTGTTTACATGCACAGTTTATTTGTTGCATCTTCACTGCTTTTCTTGGCTCTTAAATAATAAATACAAAGCAATGTGCCTGTTTATCTTTCAGCAATAAATCTTTCTATTGTTTAGTGAAAGCTGAAGTCTTGTATTACCTCACAGAAAAACAAATACTCAACAACCATTCAAAAACACTGAAGGTAAGTGTACAGGTCTTACTCTTATTCTGTGTCTCTGGATTCCTCAAAGACAAGAGCACAAACATTTACCAGTGGCCCCAAAAATCAGTGACTTTCCAATTAACCACTCAATGAAATTCATAACAGTATATACATATAATCATTGATTCCACCCATACCTTCTGCACTATTCAACTCAGGGTAGCATTGGCCACTTTATGTTTATTGTATACTGTCATGTGCTATGTCATGTTCCCCTTTGTCTACTTGGTATATACAGGATATATATTTTTTCTTTTATATGTTTATATATTCTCAACATTTGCACATTTCTTGTTTACATTTATTGTTTAGCTGCTGCATCGTAGGCCTTGAGGATGGTAATCTCAATCCTATATTGTGTTGCACATGTCAGAATTGACATTAAAGTTGACTTGACTTCACAGAATCCTTCAAAACCTACCCTAAACCAAAGTTTGTTCTGCTAGCAAACCTTTGGACCTTTCATTGGGGTGGATGTTATTTAGACATGTACCACCCACCTAGACCAGACACCTCCACCTCGTAACAGCTTAATCGAGCTATGCTCAAAATTCGACTTTCTCGCTACAGCCCTTGTCCCAGTTTACATGCAGCGCAAGAAAATCAAATAACTGTTAATGGGGGTAACGTGTTTACATGCACTTAAGTTCTCCTGTTATATTCCGATTAAAGCAATAATCTGTTTTTTTCACGTGCATGTAAATGCACTGAATGACACTCCTTGATGGCAGCAGCCATCCCCAGCAGGATGCAGCCTGACACAGACACACACACACTTTAGGAACAACTTTGGGAATCACAAGGTGTTGACCTGGCCTCTAAATTCACTAGATCCCACACTGATCAATTATCTGTGGGATGATCCACAGAGGCTCCTCCCCTCCTCCCCAGACACCATAGGAGACCCTCAGAAGGTCCATGTCCATTCTCTGATGAGTCAAAACTGCTTTGGAGGCACAAGGGAGACCTACAAAATATTCGATGGTCATAATGTTTTGCCATATCGGTGTCTGTGAAGTATCTCCATCATCCAGGTTATAGCATATCCAGAAAAAAAAAAAACTAAGGACAAACAAGGACACTGGACTAATAAGAGGTTTCTTGAAGTTATTCCACCATATTTTTTCAAAGGGCTATTTAATGGTTCCACTGGGACGAAACTTCTTCAAGAAAACCTCAAACAAATCCAGTTGCCTTTGTTTTGGCTTGTTTATTGATCCCTTAAAGCCAAACTTCAAACTTTGGTGTGAGACAGTGAGCACTGACCAAAAAGTCCTCCCTCATTCTGGAGACATTTTGGCTCTGGTGTCTGTTGCTGGTGTCAGCGTTGTTCGTTGTGTTGCTCCTGGTCCTGCTGCAGATCTCCAGCCGACTGCTCTTGGAGGTGATGGTAGTCTGGATCCTCTGGTCGGTCAAAAATGGCTCGACTGAAAGAACAAAACATTTTGTAAATACTTGAACCTTAGTCATCGGGTGCTTGTCCCAAAGTGTGTGGCAATAAGTCTCTGAAGGTTGTCATCTGTACAGAGCATAAATATGGCCAGAGCAAGCTGAAACAAAGACAAATGAACTTAAAAAGTTTCTTGAAGACATTTCATTCAAGTCTTCAGTTCTAAAAGACTGGTGGGTAGTTGGGGTTTTACAAGTTACATCTGTGGGTGTTACGCACCTGAAACTCATATGAAGAGTGTCTGTTCAACGTATTTGTACTCACGCACTGGTGTGTCAGCATTTTTCTGTAATTACGCCACTATAATGCTAAGTAGTGAAAAGTCATCTGTATTGAGTGTCAGTCTGCTTCACTCTGTACTTTAAACAATGGTAATGACTGAGTGACTCATGCTGGATTTGGAACTAATAAATGTAGATTAGAGCAGAAGGAGGAGATGTGGTGAAGGAAACTGAACAAGAGAGGGAGGTTTCTGAGCTCTTCCATCTGCTGAGACACAAAAACAAGGGAATGCATTTTGGACCAATCACAGACATCCCCATCTGAGTTGCCACAACATGTAGTTACACTGATCAGGCGTAACGTTATACCTGTTATGGCTGATTGGTGTACTTTTCTGAAGAGGTATATGAGGTTTCATGGCAGGCTGCAGTGTGACCACAACTACACCTTCAACTTAAATAGTTATTACAATGTGCAGGTTCCGTCATGTCTCATACTTCTGCACTAATCATCCAGGCGTGGTATATCCACAAAAACTTAGTCATTTTGCTCATTTGGGATAAATTGAATGAAACAAACCAAATATTAAATGTAAATATATTTTTTTTAAAAATACAGATATCAGGACAATAATCTCCCCCTTTAAATATATTTTTTTTCTAAATGATGAAAAGTTTAAATGTGTTGGATTCAAGTAAGATGAATACTTACAGAAGTTCTGGTGTCATCAACAGCTTTCTTCCTCCTGGCTGATTTGGAAACACATCCTCCAGGAAGTAGTACATGTGGCCCACACAGATACCTATAGAGGAACGGATGTCATCACAGATCACATGTGTATAAAAGAAAATTGCATATATATATATATATATACTCACCCATCTTAAAACATTATGTTTTCATGATTTAAAAACATTAAAAATGGTAAAGCTTGACAATGATTCAGAACACACATCCACTTAAAGCTCTCCTTGGTAAAATCCATAGGGGACCTGTAGAGGGCTGTGTACAGGAGACGTCCTCAGAGACTGACACATCTGACACTCGCTCTCTTTGAAATGTATCACATTTGTTTTCAGAGTTGTAAGTTCAGATTTTTAATTTTACTGGTTATTTAGACTTTTTACATGCACGCCTCTGATGATTTTTAGTCAAACTTGTCTAAAACCACACTGATCAGACGTGTTTTCACAGATGTAGGAAATAATCCTCACCCTTTCTTAAATAATGATAGAGTGTTTGTGGAACATCAAACCTGGGTATCTCACCAAGGAGGTCGACCACGATGGAGTTTCCAAGCAGCAGAGAAAATCCCATCAGCACCCAGGGCAGAAACGGGGCCTGGAAGTTCAGGAAGCCGAAGAAGTTCATGCGTATGAGCGGATGTCTTCTACTCCACACGTACACCAGCATGATGATGAAGGCCTGGCCCAGGAAGAAGATGTTGGAGAAGAGTCCGAACAGCTGCAGAGTTTCTGTTAAATCTGAATCAGTTTGTGTTTGTCATAAGAGTAGAAGCAACACCCGAGAGCATCTGATTCAGACGGAGATAAAAGCTTCAGTTTGAGAAGACCTGACATAGAGTGACAAGCTAGCTCGACATTAACTATATCAGTAATATGTGCACATCTGGATCATCCTCTCAACTTTCTCCTGAACACAGTGTCTATGGGATTCTCTTGAAGGAAGAATAAACAGAAGGAGGAGATGGCCCAAAGAAATCTGCTGGAAACATGTTTGATCTTTAAATTAGGTTCTTCACATCATGTTCTGATTATATTTTGCAACATTCCAGAAAATGTAGAATATCTGAAGGACTCAGAAACAACTGCCAACATTTGTAATATCAGAGCTGATGTTAGGTAATGATACACCCTTCAGGCTGAAAGCCGACCTATGACATTCCCCTCATCCAAGTGTGTCAGTGTCCTGGTAACACATGTTTACAGCATATTACAACAGATTAGTCCATGAAACTGGAACACTGGTCCAGAGGAAAAGCCATAAAGCTCCACACTGACAGTTTCACAACAGTCCAGAGGGACGCCTGTGGGTAAATAGATCCACAACTGTTCATTAACCTGGAATTTGAACCCATGAAACCCGAAGCATGAAAAAGATCCAAGCTGCATGTACAGTAGCTGGCTTTACATGTTATTATCTCAAATATGTGCGTGTCTTTTAGTTTTATTGGTTCAGATTTTACCATTGCTGTACTTTACTGCACCTCTTCAGTTCAAAGGATACGGTCATCATGATTCCTCCAAACAGGAACATAAAAACAAAATCTGCCGTCCTCCCTCTGAAGCAGTCTTCCTCCAGCATCCGACAGTATCGATAGCTTTCTTTAGTCAAGGACTGCGACTAATTTGTGTTGGTGTTTTACAGACACACTGAGATATTTACTCTGTGAGAAAATTCTTTAATAAAAGATACAGAAAGATGATGTTGAACACAAAACTGAATCCAAGAGAACCAAAGAAGAGGAAGCTGGTCACCAGGCGCCATACCTGAGAGGAAGAGAGTGTGAATAAAGAAGTACTAATACTATCACCATTTAGAGTTTCTTAAATAGTTTCTGAATGTTACCTGGTATCGCCTGATGATGAGATCTGGGTTAAAGTAGAGCTGAAACGGGGAGATGACGTCAAGTTGCTAAAAAAAATTAAGGGTCAGAAAGAATGTTTTATACTGAGACATGGTTTTGAATTACTTTTATATTAAGTATCCTCATTAATGGGAACTCATTTATATTCCCCCTACAGGTGACAGTTATACTAGCTCCATATCTTACATTACAATATATATTGCACTTCCTTTTAACTAGCACTTCAACTGCTTTTTCAACTATTATAACTAATTTAACTGACACTTTGACTGCTTTCAGAGGAATTGCTAATTTTACTTATTGACTTCAGCTGGTTTCACCTTCACCTCAGCTAGGATAACAAGCATTTCACAGCGTTCATGCATTGCATATCTTCTGACTTCGCAGTTACTGAGTACTTCTGGTGTTAAGCCAATTTTAAGTGTTGTTGTCCACTTCAACTGCTCTGCACTTTCACTTCAGATTTCTCATATCTCGTCTGGTTTTGTGTTTACACCTCAACTGACAGTTTTGACAGTTTAACATTCAGGGTGCTTTAAAGCTGATATTTCAATTCCTTTGTCACTCACACTTCAACTGCTTTCGTGCACTTCACATATTCATTTATATCCACATTTGAGCTAACAATTTAACTGCCTTGAAGAAACACTTCAACTGCTTTCATATCTACTGACTTCAGATGAGATTTCAAATGCTGCTAACAGACACTTTAAAGCTACTTTAGACACTTCCTATTTTCTTCTGATCTCAGCAATAACTCACACCTTAACTGTTTGCAGCAATTTAATCTTGCAATTCAGCCTATTTTAAATCAATCAACTTTTGATCAATTCTGCAACTTACTAATTTAACCATCAGCTAAATAAGCTCCTTTCGATGTTTAGAGTTAGATTTTTAAAACGTCACCTCTACTACTACTACTACTCTTTACTGCTTTAACTTAAAAAATAATTATTTACAAACTAATCATTTCAGCTCCTGAAGATCAGAGTTGTTTTCTTACCACAGCAGCAGTAGTGAGTACGCAGGCGGTTGTGTATGCTCGGGTCACCACAGGGATCTGAAAATACTCCTGAGTGAAGATGTGAGCCATCTGTTCTGCTGCTGCTGCTGTGTCCTCACTGTCAGCCATCATTCAGTCCATGAATGAACAGCAGCACAGGCCACACCCACCCCTCCCCACCTCTGCTAATCAGATTCATTCTTCAATTAACACCATCAACCCCAGTAAAAGTTCCAGGACAAATCAAAGTGGATCTGATTCCTAAATTAATGAAATTATGATACTTTGTTAATATTTATCTCAGCATTATTTAGTTTTTTTTAAAAATAGTTTATATTAAAATATAGTGTGTAGCTGAACAAAAATGAAGTGACTGTATTTCCATTTGTCCTTCTTCTAACATCAACATTGAGGACACAATATTCACCTCCTGTCTAGTATATGTCACCCACTAGCAGTTTTAATCTCCCCACAGGAAGATGACATTTGATAAAAAGGTTATGCATTTTATTAGATGTAACTTAGTAAAAAAAACAGTACATGGTTCATACATTTCAACGAACATATTGAGTGTGGACTACACGTGATTAAAAAAAGACACATATATGTACAAGAAACCTTTGCTAAGTTGTGTATAAATAAGTTTTAAAGTGGCCACCGAGTGACACTTGAAACACAATGATGCAGTAATGTGACTGTAAAACGACTGTAAAACTACTCGTCAGCGTCCTGCACTGAAAACACCTGGTGAACACGGGAGTCTAAACTGAGCCTTCACATTTCAAGTGCTGTGACTAGGGGCGCAGCAGAGGAAACGTCGGATTGGCAGGACCAGCGGTTCTCAACCTACTGAGCCACAAACACGTTGCAACACTTCTACATCTTTGAAACAAAAAAAACTGTCAAAACAGTGTCTAACATGAATTAGTGCCACTGCAGGTTACTTGGAAGGAAAGCAACTTAATCAGAGAGCCTTTCTGAGTTTTAAGTGAGTTTCAATTGAGTTTAAATAATGTTATGTAAATAATAATTTAAAGAAATAATGTTTTTGCTTTTTTTGCTAATTAATCAATCTAAAATAGCTGTTAAATGACCTTCCATTTATAAATCCAATAAAATCTTGATTGAGTTAGCTTGATGAGTTAGCCTGACTCCTCTAAACCTTTAAACACAGGGACAAAATAATATTAAAAAAAAAAAAACAATAATTTTAGATGTTTAGAACAGAACATTGTCCTGGAAAAAACAACTTAATTACACATTTGTAGATGTGAAGATTTGCTGTTTGTCACTTCCTGAAAGTGATACTGCAAAACAAATTAGAATTAGCATTGTATGCTAGTGTGGTCTGTCATACAAAATCACAACAATCCAACAATGCAGTTGAAGCATAGAATGTAAAATAAGTAATTGTTTGAGGACTGAAATATTATTATCGTTGTACAGAGGCATATGAAGTTCATTTAAGGTTGAGAACCGCTGACCTTCACAGGAGCTGCAGTCCCTGGATGTCTCCCTGATCAATAGTAAAACATAAACAAAAGCACCATGGTACAGAAAAGCAACGACTTCATAAAAGATGATTCTCTGCCCTCTAGATGGCGCCCTGCAGCTTCTCCTGCAACAAACATCATATTTGGAGAGTGACATCAAATTATTTTTGTATTTATTTAAACACTGCATTTCTTCAAGGTTTCACACTCTGAGAAAGAGATCCTGTAAATTCTATTGTTTAATTACTAAACATGGCAGTGCCGCTCAAAGGTGTTGCACCCCCTCAGAATTTTCTACAGACAAAAGGTGCACAATCAACCAAATGAAACAGAAATGCTACACATGTGCATTTGTGGAAAATGAGCCAATATTACACATCTGTGAGGTGCAAAAGTAAGTTCACCTCTAGGATTACAAGTTAAGACCGAATCAGAGTCCATCTGTTCAGAAGTGTTTGTAATAGTGATGAGAGGAGGAGTCATTCCAACCTCATTTAGTTAAATACAAATCTGGGATTTGTCTAAGTCTGATCTTCTCAAAACATGTTTATGGAAATGCATGAGCTCAGAAAAGGAGTTGTTGTTGCGCATCAGGCTGGAAAATGTTACAAAACCATCTGTAGATAGTTTGGACGCAACAATTCCGCAGGCGTGAATGGAATTTTTTGGCTAAGTCAAGTCCCGACCTTAATGAAATAGAAAAGCATAGAGGCATCTGAAGCAAGCAGTTCACATGAGGAAACCCATCAACAAGTGAAGTGGTTCTGTTCTGACGAATGGACCAAAACTCACCCAAGCTGCAGTAGACTGCTGATCAGAAGTTACTGGAGATATTTAACTGCTGTTATTGGTGGACAGATACAAATGAAAATAAGGCTGACTTACTTTTACCAACCATGGATATGTATTAATTGGCTCATTTTCCAGAAACACACACACAAATATAATATTTCTGTTTCATTTGTTTGATGGGTTCTCTGTGACTACTTTCAGGACATCCTCTGAAGCAGCACTGTATATGCTACCCATCTTTCTCTGCATTCTGTAGAGTGGTTATACTTTTAGTTCAGTGCAAGGGACAAAGTTTGACAGACATGAGGGATTTCTGGATTTAAAGGTATAGTGTTAAGTATGTACAAGACATAAGCTTAAACCAATGCAGATTTAAATGTGATGTCACTCTTCAAACATCGATAGGTCACAAACCTGCTGAAATGGAAACACTCACTGCAGGGAATGAGACTGTTGGCACCAGTTCGGTCTCACTTTCAGGCTCAAAGAAAGGAGGCGATGGCGGTGCAGTTCACATCAGTATCACCCGTCATAAACACAAGGCCCAGATCTCAGCCATATGGTGACAAAAATGTGCAAAATAAACATGAGTGTAGCTGCACAGGAGGTGCCAAGCCTGAGGGAACTTGGTTTACCTGAGAAGAAGGTGTAAAGTCTGAGCATTAATAAATGGAGTGAAGCATTAACAGACTTAAAGGGGATCATCCTCTTGAATCCGAACACACAAACGTCCTCTTCATTGTCAAAAATCTGATTCTCCAGAGATTTTCACACTCACATGTTTCTACAACCAAAAAAATCCACGCCGATGTAACGAGGGTAACCCTCCAAAAAGTTCATGGCGACGGGGTCAAACTTCCAGTACTGTCGTCCTCTGATGAAGTGAGCGTAGCCTGAAAACGAAAGAAAACAGAGACAAACTGCATCACCGGAGAAGAGACGATGTTAGATCATGAAGTGAAACCATGGAGCGGTTGTAAAAGAGAAATGAAACACTGAACGGTTTCAACAAAGAAAATAAAGACGCAGGAAATGACTTTGCCCTTCAGACAAAACAGGCTGATTTCACATGGTTCCACTAATAAACTCCTCCTCTTTTTTCTCTTTATTTTTCCTCCTGCTCTTCCTTATTGTATGCTCCTTATCTTCTCCTCCCCTACTCTTGTTTTCCATTCTTTTCATCTCTTCCTCCGTCTCTTTTTCTGTCCTCCTCCTCCTCTTTTCACCACCTCCTTATTCTTGTTCACTTTCATCCTTCTGATTCTTGTCCTCCTCCTCCTCCTTTTTCTTCTTTGTCCCCTCCTCCCTCTCTTCCTCATTCTTTTCTTCCTCCTCCTCTTCCTCTTGTCTTTATTCTCCGTTCTTCTTTTTCTCATTCTCCTCTTTCTTTTTCCTTTTCTTCCTCCTCTCATCTTTATTTTCTTTCTTCTTTTTCTGCTCCTCCTCTTCCTTTTCCTCTTTTCCTCTCTCTCTCACACAGTCTACAGTGATTGATCTGTTGATGCGTCGATGCAAAAACATGTATCTGATCACATCATTTTATGTAGTCTCCATGGAAACAGATTCTATGTTCCATGTTTGACAGTCAACAGTGAATTCATAACCCTTTAATGCATCAGAACTCCATGAATCAGTGTCAGGCTTTGTCATTTTTTAACAGACAGCCAGTTTGACCCAAGAAGTCTTATTGTGACAAACAAACCCCAGTTTTTTGAAAATGTACCGTAGATGTCCCGGAAGGCAGCGTCCACGTCAGAAGGAATGCCGCTCCAGTCCTGCATGTTGCGCGGGTAGATGGACTCGACGCGGTTTTCGCGGGGGCTGAACCTCCAGTAACTGCCCGACTTGAAGAAGTAGGTGTTGTAGTTGGAGTCATGGCCCCAGCGCAGCGCCGCCTGGATTCCAGGCACCGAAAGACCCAAATTCCTGATGGACTCTGGCCCCCGGATCTGCATCTCAGCGTCAAAAACCCAGTAGTTCTCACCTGTGGAGGAAAAAAAACATTTTAGTCAACACATTGTGGGTTTGTTTGTGTATTTCTTTACCTCAGCGAGCAGTTGCTGCTAGTTCATACACTGACTCATGTAAGCTAAAACGCCAGGTTGAGTTAATGGAGTGTGTTTTAACCAATACGGACAAAAAATACCACTGCATGCAACTGTCCTGCACCCAATCAGAGCACTTTTGCCATCCAGCAACATCGTAGCGTAATTTACAGGTTATCTTATCTTAGATTGTAAAATTACGGAGAACACTATCAATTCTTAAAACATCCACAAATACTTGGGCCCTAAGGAAAATATATATGCACTTATGAGGATGTAAATCACAAGAGAGTGGTGGTCACCCTTAAATACTCCCAGAAAAACAACACCCAGGTTAATAAGAGCACCGTACTCCAATTACAGATCAGTATTGGGGAGTTAGTAGGCCAATAGTCATGTGTTTTTCAAGTGTCAACTTTTAACTACCCACCAGACGTCTAGACCTGAGGCCATTTGGTTTAATTGTTTTGGGATTTTCCATCTTCAAGGACACAACTCACGACTAAAAGTTTTGAACCCTCTCACATCTAGGGTGCGTTTCTTGTTGAAACACCCCTAAGCAAGCTGCAAGCTGATCTTCTACCAATGTTGAAACAACAGTTTGTGTGGTTGCATTAACAGCCCATATTGTAAGATGTGCCTGACAAAAAGTAAATGATGGCGGTCGGAGGTGATTCATATAAAAGTCTTGATTGCAGCAACGCTGTGGGTCAAATTAACATTTTTACATCTATTTACATTAGCCAAGGAGGGTAGAACGTCTGTGCAATTATCTTCCCACTGATCCCGTGCACGCATTCAACCATAAACCACATAACAGCAGTTCAGATGTCTGCCCACCTTGAAAGAACCAAATATTCCCTGACTTGTCTTCAAAAGCAGCGTCGATGTTGTCGGGAATCCCCTTCCAGTGACGGGATGCCAGTGCTGGGTAACCGCTCTCCAGATGCCCGTCTCTGATCCTCCAAACGTAGCCCGACTTAAAGAAGAACAGCTCCCCTCGGATCATAGACACAGCATCAAAGTCCGTCTGGCAGGCGTTAGGCTGGAAATGATACGGATCACTTGTTGAGGTTCACATGCATAAAACCGTTGTAAAAAGTTTGCCGTGTGAGCCATTTTATTGCCTGAAAGGATCCCAAGTTATGAGGTGCTTTTCTGGCGGGGCTCTGTTGTGAAAACCTCTTATGGGATTAAGTGTGTTCCCACAACTTCACAATGCCTTATATTACAATATATTTGTTCATTTTCTGTAAGCGCTTGTCCTCTGGAGGGTCATGTCATTGGTGAGAGGTGGGGTACGCCTAGACAGGATGCCCGTCTATCTCAGGGCTAACACACAGAGACAGATCACACTCATACCTATGACCAACTTTCAATCACCAGCTAACCTAAGGAGCATGTCTTTGGACGCTGGGAGCAAGCCAGAGTAACCGGAGACAGCCAGTCAGCTGATGGATTTAAACCCAGAACACCACCACACCACTTTTCTGATATTACCATCACCAAAACTATTCTTGTATATGACCCATAAAATAACCCTTTACACTGACATATTTCTCCAATAGTTGTCAAAAATAGTCTATGCAATGCTTGAAACTGATTAGTTAGCACAAAATAAACAAAAAACAAACTGATGAAACTGGTCAGGACAAATATGATGAAGTAAGCCGTGTCCTGTGATTGGACAGGTTGTGTCCGTGTTCCTTAAAATAAGGCTTCACCACATCACCAAACCCACCTCTCTTACATTACAGAGTGGCAGTGCAAGAAATATTTAGTTTTAGCTCAAACCCTTTCACTACGGAATAGACAAGATAGGTTATTAGGTTACATAAAGTAAATCTGATTGGTTAGATAAGATGACATAAGAAAGATAGGCTGTAGATACAATATACTGTATATTATATATATATATTTACAGTTACAGATAAAACTTATGTATATATATGTGTGTGTGTGTGTGTATTGTATACTGGTGTGAATTACTTAATGTTACACATGAAAGTATGTATTTCAAATATCTTTGTGTGTGTATAGTGTATAGTTATAAAACTATCTGTGTCTATATGGACGATGCAGGTCTGAAATAAAGTTTATACAATTATATTCATAGATAAGATATTAGTTCTTCTATTTCTAATTATGTAGAAGAGCAGAATAGTACTGTCTCTTTGTATGTGTGTGTTATACTACAAACAACATATACCTGGACACAGACTAATAATATTCTATTACTGTTAACTCAACTGTCTGCGTGCAAAGTGACAGAAAATAATTGAGAATCACAGACTTCATGGAAGACGGCCAAGGAGGTCTTCATTGCTGAGCTGGGATTTTCCTAAATGCATACTGACACGCCACAAAGCTTCTGGGAGAACGTCCCTTGGACAGATGATACGAAACTGGAGCTTTCAGGCAAGTCACATCAGCTCTATGTTAGTAGACTCAAAAATAAAGCATCCAAAGAAAAGAACGCTGTAATACTGTGAATCTGTGCAGTGTACAGTGAAATCTTAACCATCAAGGCAACCTGGAGAGAAATGTGCTGACCAGTCCCAGAAAGCTTGGTCTCCTGGGTCTCATGGCTCCTCCAACAGGATAATGACTCAAAACAAACAGCTAGAAACACCCAAGAATGGCTGAGAACAAAACACTGGACTATTCTGAAGTGGCCTTCCATGAGCCCCAGTATAAATCCTGTTGAGTATCTGTGGACAGAGCTGAGACATGCAGTCTGGAGAAGGTAACTTTCAAACATGAGACAGCTGAAGCAGTTTGCTCATGAGGAGTGGACTAAAATAACTGTCAACAGCTCCCAAAGTCTCAAAAGTAGGGCTATGAGAAGGGTCCCATCATTTTTGCCCAGGCCTGGTTCATTAGTTTGTTTTTGAAATGATTCTGTTCAACCACAATTTAAAATCAGTGTCTGATTTTTATGAGTTAATTATCAGTACATTTTTATTATTATTTTTGTCGGTTTCAAATTATTTCAGTGACCTGAAATAGGTAATAACGACAAGTTCTTTAAAGGTTCTGCTCACATTAGGAACAATCTCGTTGGTCTCAGTGTTTTCTGGAGGTGGCGGTGGGGGTGGTGGTGATGGCAGAACGTTTGGATGAGCTCCGTACAGGTACTGGATGCCTCGCTTGTCATCGTCGCTAAGCTTCAGTGGGTAGGAGAAGGAGTAGTATGCGGACATGATGGCTCCCGGCTCACGCGAGTGCTGCAGGCCCAGGACATGCCCAAACTCATGGGCGGCAACCTGGAGAAGGTCTGTGCCTGCAGGGTAAGGGGTGGCACACCTGGTTCATAGAAAGTCTGAAAATAGTTTTAAGTATTTGTTTTGACCTGCTTTCAGTGGCAGACGGTGGGGATTTTGCCAGCACAAACCAGTGAGTCATGAAAAAGTACCTCTGCTGACTCAAATCTGCTCTCAGCTAAACAGACGTGCCAGGAAAACAACATTTATTGTATAGCAGCGCAGGCATATAGCTCAGAGGTAATCCATTTTTACAGATATATCCTTTATTTATGTTAATTATGTTTATGTATGAACTTACAAGCTATTGTTGTTGCGTAAAATGTAAAATCTTGAATGTGAATGAGACTAAAACTACTTCTTGATTACATCTTAATGATATTGTGTGGTTTTCTGTCCAGACACTCACCCATGTGGTTTCCCAGGGTCCATGCCTCATCATAGTCAAAATGAATGTCGCCCTGTCGGTGTGTTTTTGGGAAGAAGGCGTGAGCAAGAATCCCACCGGGGCCATCGAAGGGAAGGTTGTCTCCATGCCAGTACCTGCAGGTAAATAAAACAAATGTTCTGATAAGCATAACAGACCCCTCTTGAGTCAAGCTCACCTTTAAATGTCATTCAACAAGTTGCACCTAAATATCATCATAAGTACTGATTCATTTTCTATCTTTTTCTGGTAATTTGACAGTGCAACAATTTTGTCACATTTGCTACTAAAAATCATTCAGTGCGAAGAGAAATGTGTATCCGCTAGCACGGGTACGAAGGAGTTGCACTGGTATGTGGTGCACTTGTGTTTTGTTGTTGTCTTTTTTAGTAAATGTTAGTGATATAAAATAGCGCAATAGACTCCAACCAACACAAACAATGCTCCCTTCTCTGGCGCCAGAAGCGGCTGGGTCCGTAAAATGACACAGAAAAAGTCGCTGCAGTTGGTTTCACTCTGAGACGAACATACCAGCACGACTAACAGCCAGAGCGGTTTATCTGCTGCTCCGTGAAATTTACCAGCGCTCCTTGAAGAGGCAGATTTGTGAATGGAGTACCAATGTAAACAAACAATCTTTGACCGCAAAAATGAAAATGAACCTCCTGTTTATGTTTACAGCAGTTGCATGACCACCCTATAAAAAATAAAAATTAAAATAAGTAAAATGAATATTTGAACCTGTGTATTATTTGAATAGCTTAATATTGAATGCGAGATAATAGTAATAATAATGTATATTTATAAATAGCCTGTGATAGGCTGGAGACCTGTCCAGGCTGTATCCTGCCTTCGCCCGATGCCAGCTGGGATAGACTCCAGCAAACCCTGTGACTCTTGTGAGGATAAGTGGTATGGAAGATGAGATGAGATGAGATTTATAAATAGCACTAGGCCAAGTTGAATATAGAACACATATAGTAGAGGGTCCTAGAAACACATGAGTTAATGAATGCAGTCAATGACCAGTGGTGTCTGAGGAGCCCCTT
Organism: Mugil cephalus; assembly: GCF_022458985.1. Lineage (NCBI taxonomy): Eukaryota > Metazoa > Chordata > Actinopteri > Mugiliformes > Mugilidae > Mugil > Mugil cephalus. Next base: position 26,378,853 of record NC_061777.1, on the reverse strand, counting down.
TTGGTCAAATGTCTTTTTTCTAATTATCTTTTTTTTGTCCTGAAAGTCATAAATAAAACAATTTATTTGGTTTAAAGGAATTTGTCATTTATTAACATACTAATAGATTATCTTCACACACACTTCACCCTTGGGCCCCTAAAAAAATGTCACTCCAATCTAAGTTTAATACTTGAGAGCACTGCGTATTAAAACGTAGCAATGTTTTGAAAGATAGTTAAACAATGTTTCTAATTGTTTTTAATTTTGCCAATAAACACATTAACTGTCCACCTGTGTGTGCTGCTAATTGTTTCATTGTGCTACTAAAAATTTTATCTTGCTAGCACCAGCGCTACCACCTAAAAAAAGTAAGCATACCGTCCTGTTCAGTGTTAAAAATGTCTGAAAAAAGTCAAACAAAACAAACACATATTCACACTGTAGAAGCTGGAATCAGTTTTTGTTATTATTTCTTCAAAAAGTTAGGTTAATCATCACACTGACTCATTTTAATGTTCAAATTAAAACCAAAAGGGGAAAACCGAAAAGTCTCTGCAGGAATACACAAACCCTATATACAACCCTACATAAAAGAAAATGAGGTAATTTTGAAGATAAATCTTTTATCACTCTTTGTTAGCAATCTGCTTGTCTTTTCTTGCTCCACTATCTCTTTTTTCCATCATTGCGGGTCTTTGTAAAGGAGACATTTGTCAGAATCTGATGTGGACTGATCTGATGCTGCCAGTTCAGACTCAAGGAGATAAAATATTTGACTGTTGACTGAGATTAGGAGTTTTTAGGAATATTTGTGTCAAACATAGATGATTTATGCAGTCTTTTTATTCTGCATATTTCTGAATGTATTTCATGATGATTCATTGATTTTGTTGCAAAATGCCAACCTACACCACTTGAAGATGTTTATCAGAGATCATCCATTTACTTCTGAAAAAAAAAAAGCTTTGTACACCACCTGTAAACAACAAAACCATCTAGGTGACAGCTCATTAAAGGACAGTAGACCCAGGCTAGAGGAGGTGAATGGGGTGAAACCATTTGGGGACAGATGTTGATTTTGCAAGTGGCTGATAAGTGGCGTCTCCAGTCTTAGGCCTTGTATTAATGTCTGACATGCGCAGATCATCAAGTGGCCAGTTCACACCTGGTATTAAAATGCATCTAAACATGCATTCCCAGCCAGCACTTGAGATCTGATCTCAGTCTCATGTCTCACGCTATGTTTGCAAATAACCAGTAACCTAGTAACAGCTACAAGGACAGAATCTTTTAAAAGGCCTGTTATTTATAATAGTTGTTGTGTTTTTATTCTGCATGTTGGGTAGGTGGTCTTTAATGTGACCAACACTCAATGTGTGTTCACACCATTCACTATAAAGATGGATGGCAGAACAGATTCTCAAGAGCGAAGCCAAAGCAAGTAGAGCTCCCCCTGGTGACTGGCTGCAGTATAGGTCATAAACTCCACCCCCTTCAAGTTACTGGATGGGACCTGGGCTAACCTAAAACCCTTTTTTTTTTTTTCATTTTTGGTTAATATATGGTTAGTTAATATATGCTGTTGCATGTTGAAGTGTCAAGTTTGGTTTGAGTTAGGTATTTGATACTACTGAACAGGATGTGACCTCAGGATGAGTACCACCAGCTTTCATGCCAACTGTTCCATGGAGCGGTCCCATAGGACCACGAGAGTTAAAATAAACAGGTATACATTTCTTTGTAAACAGTGGAGATAGATCAGAGCGTAGCATTAATTACACAAGAGTGCAAGTTTTGACATTCAGTGTGGCTCCGCTCACAGTTCATAACTATGCACTCTGGCTCCAAACTCGCAAGATGGCACCATCTGTATCCCCATGAAGCTGGCGTCAGTTTGGCCAGTGCAAAGAAGTAAGGATGTGTGTCCATATTCACATACAGACTACAGTTCACATTCCTCCAATTGTGGTCAGAGATCAGATCAGTCAAATGTATCCTGGGTATGTTTACACGTGTACTTAAAGCTGGCCACTTGTGATCAGATCTCCCAGGATGGATTTATGTTCTTATTTGAGCTTTGTGATCTGTTACACGCTTAATCTGTTGTAATTCAATTTAAGACGTTTTATTTTTGCATCAATCCATCTACCTACCTCGTGAAGTCGATGCGGATGTCAGCCTTCCCGCTGTGAATCTCAGTGAAGGTTAGTGGGGTGACGTCACTCCAGATTTTCAGCGCTTCCCGAAAGACACGTCGAACTTTTTCCTCGCCCATCTGCCAGGGAAACCTGACGATCCTGCAGGAGAACCACACAGGTGTCAAACACACACAATATACGGTAGCAACAGACAGACCACCAGGCTCGCAGGCCTCCCTCTAATCTGATATCTGCAGTCATCTCCTCAGTGGGGAGGTGTGTTGTAGCTGAAGCCCCCAGGCTCCAGCCACCAACAAAACACTGCCACACAATCACCTCCCTTTCCTTTTTAGATAAAAAACCACCCAGTGTGAAAACTGAAACAAAATCTAGCTGGACTTTTATTGTTTATTAAAGCTATGAATTATAATTAGTTCTATTTGTCCTCTTAAATTAAGAATAAATCAGTCATTAGTGCAGATGTGGCTAATTACAATTACGGTGCACGGTGGATGAGATTAGTAATAAGAAAGCATAGTAGAGCCAAGCTAACTGTTGCTGCATTCAGTTGTTTTTAGCTTTTGTCTGTAAGTTAAATACAGTATCAGTAACTGCATATATATATATATATATATATATATGTTGTATTTTTCTGAAAGACAAACTGACAAACTTTGTAAGGCAGCTGGGGCAAATTTTAAGAAAATGAATTAATTAACTACAATAAGCGTGTGTCTACTATGACGCATAGTAAAATATTTCGTGCAATGCGTACTTGTAGGTGAGGTCCATCATGTCCGAACATCTAAAAATCTAAAGAGTAACAAACCATAGAGTAAACATAATTGAAGATGGATAACAAAAGCGAAGCAAAAAGAGAACAAATATTAGACCGTATCAAATGCATGCTGTTGCTACGCAAGTCTCCAATATAACAAAAAGAGAGCTGGTCTACCTCTTCTATTGCAAGCTTCAAGATCCTTTAGCACCTAACAGCCACCTGAGAGCTCCTGTTCAGTTTAGTTAATAACCGTTAAAGCGGCTAAAATAACACTGCTCTCGTTCATACGGGCTTAACTTCCAGCGTCTTGCAAGAACTTGCTTCACAAGCTTAAATTGCTGAATAAAAAAAGTACACACAGGGCTTCATTAGCATGTCTCAGCTCTTTCATCACTCACATTTGGGCTGTTTCACAGGACTAGGGAGGGACGGTGGCCTTGTTAGGTCACGATCCTGGTTAACCACATCCCTCAGTCAGGTGTCACCGTGAGTTACATATTGGTGCAGCAGAATGTAATTAGCCTGTGGCTGGTGCTGCTATTAAAAGCCTCCTGCCCTTTATGTCTTAATATACTGTTATGGTAAAGAATGACTGCAATGAAAGGGAACCCAGGAGACACAGACAGAGAGGCAGCAGCCAGTAGACGAATGCCAGACACTTAATGGTGCCGAGACCTTAGATGAAAGAAAAGTGGCACCACATTTTCATTTTGTTAATGCTCTATACATCCTTGCGTCAGTTATTAAGCATGTCTAGGTTGATTTGTTGTGTTTGCTCCTTCCAATATGAACGTCATATAAGGATTTTTCAGTGACTAGATCAAAGCGCTAAAAAAGGGTGTTCAGTTTTAGTTCAGGAAATGGCTAACAACTTCAAAACAAATTCAGTTGTACGTCACTCATGCGACATGCCTGGCTACATTGCTGGTACTCCCCTCCCCTGCCCACAAATTTAATGTTGTAAAATTTTGACTGGCTTCCAGTTCCAGTTGACTTTACAGTTTATTCAAGATGTATGTCCTAGCCTCCCACCTAATAGTAACTCTTTTTAGCTTCCTAGTCTCCCAGCTATTAGTCCTAACTAAATTGTAGCTCTTCTTAGCTTCCTAGCTAACTACTGTCACCTGCTGGTGTGGAGAGTTATTTCCTTTCAATTGTAATGTGTCTCTTGCAACACAACATTTTTATTTAAATTAATTATGTTTTATATTTTTACAGTTTGTCGCTACAAGACAAACTGAATCATTTTAGTTTGCCAATACACATGCTTATTATCATCCACAGTAACATATTTCGTGCAGTGTTTACCTGTAGGTGAGGTCTGTCTTGTCCAATCGTCCTCCATACAGGACGTAGCGCCTCTGGCGGTGTCGTCCCTGATAATGCACCTCCTTCTGGGCGGGGTAGTCTGGCACACCGCAGCGAGGTCTGTTCCAGGTGTTGGAGGTGTTGGTTGACAAACTCGCCTCCTTGACCAAGTCCTGAATGTGAACCTTCCCCCTCTTCTTCAAGTCTGAGAGCTTTTCAGAGACCTAGAACAACAATGGAGGTATTTTCATCTTTGTGTCATACTAGATATCTTAGCTAAGCCTAGCATGGCTGCTTTACAAAGTGAAAGCCACATTTTCAAGCTCATCGCCTTGTAAAGATTGGTGCCTGGCTTGGTCATGTTTTGAACACTAAAGTGCTTTAAAAGTTTTTGCCTTTTACCACCATATGAATGGTGCCTTCTTGTGGTTTCTTCAACTTTACAGGTTGTGGCGTGTTTTCAGAAATGGTGATGTTTAAGATGCTAAAGATTATTAAGATGCTCATTAGCCTCTAGACCAGGGGTGTCAAACTCGTGTTAGTTCAGGGGCCACGTACAGAACCATTTGATCTCAAGAGGGCCAGACCTTCAAATAATGACAACTTCAAATGTTTCCTTCTGTTTTAGCACAATGAAGTGCATTATGAAAGTGTTTACATTTAATGAACTGCACCATGACATAATCTTTTATGAACGACCAGATGTTTCTTAAGAAAAAGAAGTGCAATTTATGTTTCAATGTTGTGTTATGTCCACAGCTCTTACTAAAATTGTGTGAAACCTAGGAAAAGTAGTTACTTTTATTGGAAAATTTGGGTTAATGTCTTCAATGTAATTTTTGCACTTTGCAAATTCATCCCGCGGGCCAGATCGGACCCTGTTGGGCCATATGTTTGACACCTGTGCTCTAGACGCTTCTAGAGTCAAACCTCTGCCGACCAGCAGCATTCTCAAGATTCTTTACGTTTTGCAAGTACTGATTAAAGGTGTCACCAAGGGAATTAGAGTTCATCCTGTGGAGAACGTGAATATCTGAACCAAACTGTGGTAGAAGTTGCCATCCATTGAGTTAAACCCCCCAAAAAATTAAGGGCAGGAAATGCGATGTGTGTGCGATGCGATTTGTGTTGCCTGAAAATGAATCAGCATCTCTCAAAATTAGGTCACCAAGCCACGTAGTTTGCCCCAGTTTAAGAGACAGTCAGTCCCAGAGTATGCCATTATCATTAAAACACCCCCCTCCAGATCGAGAGGAAATGGCTCTGCTCATTTCCACAGAAGCAAATTACAAAGTACAGCCGTGTTCAAACCTCCTCTGACTTCGTCCTCGCCCACATCTGCATCTTTGCAGTCACAGAGAACCGTTGGGTGTTCTCCTCCTATCACAAAATGATGTGCATTTCCTTTTTCCGCTGCAGCTCGGAACCACCCGTGGGAAAAGGCGCTATCAATATATTCTGCAGAGATGAAACAAATTACCTCTATCATCAGATCCTGTGAATCTTCCCACAGCTCTTACATAATCTCTCCAGGAGTTTAGGACCATGATGTTCTGATCTTTTTTTAGCCTTTATTGAAAGTGACAGTGTAGAAAGACATGAAAATGGGGATGCAGTGGGGGCGACATGCAGAAAAGGCTGCTCAGGGTTCTGACCTTTGACCTCAGCCTACTTTTTGCTGATATTGTGCTTTCGAAGACAACATTCTTCCCTCTTGTTTTCAGTCTCTTCCCTCTCTCTTTTTCTATTCAATTCAATTTTATTTATATAGTGTCAACAACAATACAAATTGTCTCAAGACGCTTTGCAAAAACCAACCTGAAACATCCAGAGCAAGCCTACCTGGCTGGCCTTAAGCAGATGTGTCCCCCCATATGAGCTGGGTTCTGCTCAAGGTTTCCTTGCCACCATCACCTCCATGCTTGCTCTGAAGGTTTCAGGCCGGGTTTCAGACTGGATTTTGTAAAGCATTTTGAAGGAATTTGTACCGTTACTGACGCTACATGAATAAAAGTCAAATGAACTGATTCCACTGAACAGAAATCTAACATTTCGAAAAATTCTGTGCAGACTCTTACAGTCATGTTTACATCCTCCATGGATTGTGTGTAAAGTTAAACATTTATGGCATAGTTTTGCTATGGCATAGCCGTACTGTGTATTGTTCTGTCCTGAATATAATGCTAGAAGGGGCACCATAAGAATCTGGAAGATTCAGAGCTCTCCAGTTTCTTAAAACCTCATTTTACTTCGTGTTAACCAAAGGGTGTCTTTAAACATGTCCAATGATGGATTTAACATTCCAGATTCAGCACTGACAGCAAGGCTCTTCTTCCCTTTTCAAAATTAAAAAATAGTATATATCAGTACTGTCAAATCAACTCATAATCATGAATCGAAGCTCCTCATTAATACTATTTATAAAAGTAAAACAATTTAATAGAGAATGAGAGCAAAGTCAGAGCCATTTTTTCTGTTCACTCCCCTCACTCCCCTCTCCAGGACTGCACGGTGTCGTTGTTGTAGGTTATGGGGAACAAAACCCAGCAGGATTTGGGGAATGTGCTCCAAACTGCAGAAACGCTGCAACTGAAGGGCACGCTCCTCCCTGAGAACCCCCTACCTCCACCTTCTGCACCAGCACGCCTACACCTTCTACGATACACTTTGTTTGAAGGAAATCTCATCTGCTAATTTTGCCACACTAAGGAGTTATTCATGTCTCACAGCTTTCTTGAAATGGCCTGCTATTGTCATTACAAATGAGCATAAAACTGACCTGAGACTTCTATTACTGCTGTGTTATCTGCTTTCCTGCAGTGAAATGACAAAAACAAAAACCTCAGATAAACAGCCAAACCCTCATCAGGGTACAAAGCAGTTGTGAAACATATCAGTAAATGCTCTATGAGTGTGGAATTCAGCCCAACAATCATTTCACATTTAGTTGTTTGTCCATTATCTCAGTACCAATAATGTTGCATCTATGCAAAACAATAGTTGGAAAAATGTCAATCAAAGCTTGTGCAGAAACAAGTTGTCTCCGTGCTTGAGGAAATGAAGTCCAGACCAGCTTTAAAAAACAAATATACCAAAACGATGACTAAATAGATTACATAAAAGACTGGAAAACTTGAACATCACCTGAGCTCCATATGGTGGAAACCCTTTGCAGAGACATCAACAATGACAAGCTTAAACGCAATGCATTCGTCCTGCAAGTAAACGCTAAATAATTTGTACAAATTTGATTCAAAATAATGTAACTACCTTGAGGCTTTAGGCCACAACAATATCAAGCAATCTTTGTCTTGCTTGAATGAAGCTTTCACTTTTACCTACTGCCTTCTGTTCACATCCAGTATAATCAGCCACTAAAACATTTACTCTACAAGGCATCGACTCAACAGTCGGAGAGTTTCCCCAGTCTTTGTTGCTGTCAGGTTGACGTAAGGACAAAGAAACAAATAATGTCTTCTTTTGGCTCCCAGCTAGCAGAGGATTTAAACTCACATGTTGACCTCCATCTCCAAACGATTTAGACCAAAGCCATCTGATCCCAATCAGAGCAGTGAGGTAAGGGTGGTGTTGTCTTTCGGAGTTGTAACATTTTGGCTAATTCTGGGTGCACAGGAGGTCACCTTGGCCATTTTATGGAGTCAGAGATGAAAAAAACACAGAGACTGAGTACTAAACTCCCCCCAACTGTGTGTCAAATGGACAGTTTGACCCGCCTGACCTCACAACATAATAAAACCCTAAATGTGCCTCTTTTTTGACAGGTTCAACCTCAGAGTTCAAGGTTAAATCCAAACAAGAGTCACAAAACCCAAACTCAATTTCAGGCACATTGGTTCCTATTACGTACCTTGCAACTATATAGTTTAATTTACAAAAATATTCTCAGTAATTTTCTGATCAGTATAGCAAGTATTACTCACAGGTCTTTGGGGATTACTTTCAGTGGCTGATTAATTGGTATCTGGCTCAGGAAGACAGTCAAAATAGAATAAATTGTGTGACACAACAGTAAGACCCTTTGACTTTTTAAAATATACATTTTAGCCTTTTGCTAAGGGTTGAAAAGGTTAATGACACTCGTAACCCAAAACCTGGCTCTTTTCAAGCCAGGTTCTCTAGTGACTTTATGAGCTTCCCGTGAACCGTTGGTTTATACCGGTAAGCTAAGCTAAATTATTTCTGTTGGTGGTAGCTTCATATTTAACATATTTTATAGTGATTCAGACTGGGTTGTGCCGTTTACCCTCTAGTAAGATGGGTTTTCAAGATGAGTAGAGAGCAGCGAGAATTTCATTCGCATTTGCTCGCTGCATTGAGAAATTAAATAATTGAGAGCTACTACAATGTTAGGAAGAAAAATCTTTGGAGACTTGAACTAAATGGATCCTACAGGCAGTTCTCTTTTTTCTGAATTTAAATTTCTTAAACCATTATAGTTTGTTGCTTTATTGCAGTTCAATGCCAGTCGATCAGGTTCCTGCAGAGGGGTCATCTTATGGTCATGCAGTGTTCATGCACCCTGTTCTCTACCGTTCCCTTGAAATACCTGTGACTCAACATTGATTATCGAGACCTTTGATTACTGGCGTGATTTTGTGGCAGACACTCAGAGACGCACCTGATGTGGCAGAGTGCGGGGTCATAGTTGGTTACAGAACGCGCACAGATGGAGGTTGGGGTTGTAGAAAACATCTTATGTGGTACCTGTGCCTAAGATCCCACATCTGACCAGCTACAGACTTATGGCACTGGTGTATCACCTGATGAAATAGAGAGGCTGATCCTTGCCCATCTGTGCCCTCTCCTGAGCTCACTGATGGACCTGTTTCAGTTAACCTACCAACCCAACATGGAGTGGATGACGACGTCATTTACCTCCTAGAAAGAGCTCTCTCTCATCTGGAGAAGGCTGGGGACACTGTGCGAATCTTCTTTGACTTCTCTAGTGCTTTTAACACCATCCAGCCTGAGTCATTCTGAGGGACAAGCTGGTTCCCACAGGAGTTGTCCACCATTGCACATCCTGGATATTGGGCTATCCGACAAATAGACCACAGTATATGAGGACACAGGACTGTGTGTCTGATGTGGATGTCTGCAGCATGGAAGTCCCTCAGGGAACTGTCCTGGCTACCTTCCTCTTCTCCCTGTACACAGCTGACATTAGACAACGTCTTCTCAGATGACTCTGCTGTCGTTGACCTCATACATGATGGGGAAAATGGGGAACACAGAGACGCATCTCAGTGGCAGACAAAAAGATACTGAAAAGGCCGGTTAAGAAGGAAGGCTCTGTTCAGTGCTGTGGTGGGTGATCGGAGGTTGATAGCAAAGCTGTCATCCCTAATGGAAAACCACCCCCTCCGTGGCGCTATAACAGCACTGGAAAGCACCTTGTGCAACCGGCTGCTTCACCAATGCTGTGTGAACAAGCGTTACAGCAGGTCCTTCCTTCCTGCTGCTGACAGGCTGTACAACCAAACCTGCTCCCAGTTCACACATATGTAGAATTACTGTTGTATTTAATTTTCTATTATTGTATTTAATTAACAAATTTTCCTCGTCTTGTGCAATTCACCATGCTGATTGTGGGCTTAGGGTCAGATCTACTAAAGGTTGGTTTGTACAAAAACGTGTGCAAACTCATCACATGTGCAATGAGTTTGCAAAAAATATCGATTTACTGACAGCGCGCACCAAGGGCTGTCTCTTTCAAAGGTGCAGAACAGCGCGTCGGTAAATATGTGAATATAGCGCAAGCAAAGTGATTTATCAAACCTTAAAGCAAATTTGCTCATAGAAATTGCTTCTATATTCAACACGTTTCAAAAGGACGTGAAAATGGTTTGTCCTATGTGTAATTGAGCACACATGGCTTCTATTATCATGTTGAGGATTCCTGCGTTTTCATGTTGCAGCTCTCTACCCCACGAAGCACATTCTTCTTTAATTCTGTAAATTTCCAAACGGATCAAAAGCATCCAATACATAATTAGCGTGTTTCTTATGGGCTTACCATGGGCTGCAATGAGTCCTCCGTCATTTCCCCACCACTTTTATTTACAGAAGTATTAACATGAGCTGATTTTATATAAAAACAATAGAAAAATAATAGAAACGATAGAAACGATTGATTTTTCGGTTTGAAAATACTAACTGTTGTAAGTATGTGTGTAGCAAGCATGTGGGAGGCAGCGGCAACGTTGGCCACAGAACAGATATACAGTAATATTTAACTCAAAGAATGAGAGATTTGTTTTACGCTGGAGGGAATTAGCTCTAAATACCCCTAATTTGAATAAACAGCTTTCTCAATGTACAAGGCTCAGCTGTAACTGGGGACAATTGGTCTGTTGTTTTCTGCTGAGAGTGCAAAATGCCGGCAATGAGACACAAAGCCCTCAAAAAGCCTAAAGGCCTCAAAGATGCTTCTTCATGCTGGAAGTTTGTGATGGTGGCAGCAGCTGGGGGGTGTCCGTTACAAGTACGGACACATCTAGCTTCTGGTTACAGTGATGACAGGGGTATTCAGAAAGCATAGAGGAACATGTCCATACACGATCTGTCTGAAGAACGTCTCCAGTCTAACAAATGGCAGGTCACTGTGTTTCAGTCTGACATGACAAGCTGTCGCTGCTGGGTGAACTGAGAGTCCACTTTCAACCACTTATTCATTTGAGGTACAGCTGTAACGATTGCTAGTTTCATGATAAACCGTGGTAAAATTCACAACGGTTAGTATTACCGTTCAAATTTTTATTATTGTTATCGTGTCTGACTAAGGCACGGAATAACTCACGGTGATAAGGCTCATTTGTGTAGAGGCTGCAGCACTCACTCCCTCAAATGCGGGTGCACATGCGCAGTTTGCTCTGAAAGCTCTCAAAACAAGGTGGAAGGCACCTGCACTGCGCAGGTACCACTTCTAATTTGATGAGCCATCTCCATGAACACCACCCACAACTATACAGTGAGTGCAAGGTAAGACTTGTAGCTGAATGCATAATGTGGAGGCTTAAGAATATGTCCACTGAAGTTTTAAGAGTTACCTAATGTTATTCCTGTAAAAATACATGTATTGACTCGACACGTACAGCAACAGAGCACCGCCACTTAATTATGACTGTTTTGTCTGTTTTGCCTGCTTCACAGGTCCAGTAAATATTGAGGAGAAAACGTTCTGTGTTAAAAACAAATCCTAAAGGAAACATTGAAACGTGTTTTGTTTTTAAATGATTTCAGTGTGTGTATGAGTACTTTTTCAACATTTTGAGCACATTTCAACAATACAATAAATTGTATACAATAAACAATAAATTTTCCTACATCTTTACATCTTTAACTTGAGCAGGGCGGTTCCCAATTTAATAGACATTTTTTGCCTGTTCCTTAAACATAGGTTTTCTTAGATCTCAGTGCAGTGTCTCATCTTGGCAGTGCAACTCTAACCCAATGCATAATTTATAATACAGCGCAGGGCCACGTGAAGACCGGAGGCACCTCCATGAGGGACATTTCTACTGGACTTGTGCGCTCGTCGGCCTGGCTTGTTTTAGGTCACAATGCAACCCAAACGCTAGATGGTGCTGTGTCTTATTTGCCAGTTGGGTTCATTCTTGTTTCTACGTCCTGCTTCACTTTCAAGAAATGGCGACTGAAACTTTTGCCAAAATTTTTAGCGTATTTCGTCAAACTCGAGTCATACAAATGTCTGTATCTCCAAACCTCCTCCGTTAAACTTTCCGATTCTTTATTGATCCAAAACAATCAATTCGAAAAGCAGATGTAAATACTAAAGCAAAAACACGCTAGTACCAAGCGGAACGATCACAGCTCTTGCGCTCTGCGTCGCCACTGCGCATTGTTTCTGGGGAGATGCTACACAGCAAATTCCATGCAGGGTCTGCATAGGTGTCTGCGTTAACACAGACCAGAAGCATAAATTGTGTGTGGCATTGTCTGACTCCACCTAAATCCCAGCTAATTCAAAAATGTAGACTCAGAGAGTGAGTGGAGCTGGGGCTACAGACAGCTGGCAACCAGCTGTCAACCTGTGCACCCACTTGTCACTCAGAGCAGTCATTCCATTAATTCTACACAACTTTCAAATCTTGATAAAAAATTCTCCACCATAAAGTCATAAATAGCAGCTTGGGCCTTCCTAGGTGGAGTTTCCATGTTCTCCCTGTAACTGCATGGGTTTTCTCCAGGTACTCCGGTTTCCTCCCACCTCCAAGAACATGCTCATTGGATTGATAGGTACAGCAACCCCATGACCCTAGTAAGGATAAGTGGTAGTAGAAGATCAGATGAGATGAGACTTTCTAATATGGAGGTGCGTGGGAAATTACTCACTTTGAGAGCCAGCATCTAGTGGACACAAGAGGAACTGCAGTTTTGTTACTAAATGTAACAAATGTAAATACTAAACATTTATTACACTGTGTTTTTAAAGATGAAGTCTTCATATGAATGCACAAAAATAGTTTAAAAACTAAAGTTAATGTTGGACCTATCTGTTCTGAAAGAATAAATAAATGAAATAAATTTTTGTTTGTCAGCTTTATCAGCAGCCAGCAACCAGTATAACACAACATATGTTTCGGATGAGTGCAGCAGGAAATCTATAACTGCAGAAGAAGTAGAAACCGAAGGTTGAAGGAAACTGGGTTCATGAAGAAGGAAATGACAAAATTCTAACAAAATCCTCTGGTCAGATCTCAAAAAGGACCCGAGGGTGCGTTCGCAAGCAAAATACAGACTGAAACAAAGAAGGTGAAGCTTCCACCAAGAAGCAGAAGCTTTCTCAACATGATACATGACTGCCCGAAAGACCCTGTATAAACCTAATACTAATGAATCCGGATGATCTGGATAAGTCATAATTAAGTGTTTACAGGAGGAGTCAGATAAGATTTCAATTTAAAGGGTGTGCTCTTTACAGAGACAAAGGATTGCTTACAGTGAGTCGATTTTATCAACAAATGCCTCACTATCTTTCTTCTTACTCTGCTAATCCAATATATCGTCTGAGAATCAGAAGCACACAACAGTGGACGGTGAAATCATCTGACTGAATCAATTGACTTCTGTGCCTCCTCCTCTCTGTATTTACAAGCTTTATAAAAATCCCTCTCTGATGTTATTTTTCCACCAATCTCAGGTCATTTTATGGAGTGTTGTTGTTTTGGGTGTCCCTATTGGTTACTCTACATGAGTCAATGCGCATTCACATCTCATTGCTAGTTGGCAAGGCTCAATGGCCGGTGCATGTTATGCATGTACAGCGACCGAAGATGTGAGTGCTGAAGCCGGGCACACTTTGTCTGATCAACGGGAAAAAAATATCCAGACGGCTTATCTGACCTGTTTAAGCTCGTTCACAGGGAGGAGGAGGGAGTGGAACTGTGGCTGTAAACAAGAGGGGGGAGGGGGCAGTTCATACTACTGCCTATGAGTTTTTCTTGGTATTTTGATTGTATTTGGTCATTACATAACTACTTCAGGTGAAGCACATGATGATGGACATCAATTACACACCCTCAACATTCCATCCAGGTCACATTTTTTCTAGTAGGAAAAATTTTAGAATTTACTGCTATGAGCAGGTTTTAATTTGATTTTTAGTGAAACCCATCAGTATTAAAGTGTTTCACCTTTATTTGTGCGTGTAAACCAGGGTCTTCAACGTTTTTCAAGAGCCCAAACTGATGGATGGATTAAGTAGGGACCCCTACCTATTATATATGTGTTCTACAGTCCCCTCCAAAAGTATAAAAAGTAGTTTAACACATCTAGATGTAAATTCCAGGAAATAAAAGCTGACATTCTGAACTCTTGTCTCATACTCATCTTTTGATCTTAAACCCAAATGTCTCCAGTCAACGGCAGAAACAAGGGAATATGCCTTGCTGTTCCAATACTTTTGGAGGGGACTATATATTAAACTCGACTTAGTGTTATTTATATAAACATTGTTATTATTTTGCATTCAATATTAAGTTATTCAAATAATACACAGGTTCAAATATTAATTTTTTTATTTCAAACACGTTCAATAGTAGGGTGGCCGTGCAACTGCCTTAAACATAAACAAACCTGACTGGTATACACAACTGACAGATAAAGAAAATAATTAACAGATTCAAGTTTTAATTTCACCTGGGGACCTAATAGGCTCTCTTGGCCAATTGTGGGGAACCTGGAAGAGTTAGCATGTAATATAGGGCCTCATGATTGGCTCAGTAGCCATAGGGGCAGGGTCTACTGTGTACAGGAAGCTTAGATTGACAGGTCGTGACTAGTGTGGTGCTCTGTGAGACGGTGTGCTGGAGCCAGCTCCTGTATTGGACGCAAATGAGTGAAGTGCTGAAAGAAAGATAACGTTTTCTGTCCCCATTTATCCCTTTTTTAAAATATGTTGGATCTATGTTAATGTGTAATTAAAGAAATTTAAATTTGTGTGGTAAAATTAAAAAAAAATATATACAAAATGTCTAATCAACCAAAGATTTAGTGACCCCTCTGAAGTACCTCTGTGGACCCCTAAGGGTTGCAGACCCCCTGTTGAAGACCTATGGTGTAAACTATGCCCTCAGCCATTACAAGAAATCCGGCAATTAATTGAATATCAGCCACTATTGGAAGAAATATGGTAACTCAAAATCAGCATGATCACTTCAATAATTAACCACATGCTTTTAATGGCAGAATCACAGTGTACTTATATTCAGTAGTTTTATTTGTTGAGATTTATTTATTTTTTAGTCAGCTAACAGCTACAAGAATATTTTGAAGGTTCTCATTAGTAATGAGCATACATCACTTATATTACTTTTATCTTTTTAGGTGGTCATTTATGATAGTGGTTATGTTATTTTTCTGTTTTTCTTCCACACGTTAGCCCTGCTGAGTAGGTGGTCTCTAATGTGACACAGGACTCATTGTGTGTTCGCACTACCAAAGGAATGAGGTCAAATGTGTCCCAGACCACCTGCTCATGTGACCTGAGATCGATTGGTTACATTCGTCTTGTTCACATGTGTACTTTAACCCTCTTATTGTCCTTGGGGTCAATTGACCCCAATCAATGTTCATCATTCAAGAAATAACAGTAGAGGGAAGGTCAACTCACTGGTAGCAAGGGGTTGTTTATGTGGTCAACAAATAAACAAAGTGCCTGACACAAAAACTTGGTCAACAATTTTATGTAAATCATTTTCTTGAGGGTAAAATCTGTTAGTAATATTTGAGGATAATAGGAGGGTTAAACTGGACGCTTGCATCATATTGCCTCATCAAATTTACTCCAACATGAAGTGGTGCATTTTAACTACATCCCCGTTTGTATCTTGCTGACAGCCATGACCTAGATCTGCTTCATGGGAATGCCGGCCAGCTCTGATATCACCTTTGCTCTCACGGTTCCCCAACCAATCACTGCACCCGAAGACATAAACATGAAGGGACAAAACAGGCAGGGAAACCTTGTTGACAATAGCAAACTCCAAACCATTACCTGCTACACCAAGCCCCCTTTACCCCAGAGAGAAAACACCACAGAACTGAATGCCACAGACACTCAGGCCTGTCCAGGCCTGTGTAATCACTCACTCACTCTTTTTTCAACATCAGGGGAACAAATTGACAAAGTGACAGATTAGACTTCCCAGTGAAATGACCAGTAGACACAAGAGGGTTGTCATCACAAGAGTAACATAGTTCTAATAATGTGTTGCTAGATTCGAGTAATTTTCGAGGCGTGTCATAGCACTTCAATACGTCTGGTTACTGCAAATTAAACTGTGGAGAAGTTTAAGGCAGTGCAAAAGTTTTATTTGAATAAGTTAATACAGGAAATAATGAATAACAGAATAAGATTGTAGGAGATTTTTTTTCTACAAATCATTTTGTGACACCTGGACCCCTGAAATCAAGGCTGTGACCCCTTGTTGGGTTCCTGACCCTGAGGTTGAAAAGCAGTGGATCAAGTGAACCCAGAATTGCCTCTATATCTGCTGCTATGTGTGTCAGAAGTGTTTTTTTCTCATTGCGTTTTGTACATACCTTTTTTTTTTTTTTTAATTGCTTCTCACACATCCTGTGCTTAAGGCATTTCCCTCTGGAGTGAAACTACCCATTGAACTATTCATCCTCATAGTTTGTTCACATTCCGACATTTAAGACTTCATGCTACAACAGTCATCTTCCACCACTGCTGCAGCTGAAGCTCATTTTTATTTCCAGAGTCCCACATTTGTTAGATTGTTCTGGTCCCTGAAGCATTAAAAAATAATAAAATTGCACTGTAAGTCATTTATTCCAGAACAGTGGGGGCAAAAGCTGTTTAAATCTGTTGAATATCAGATAATGTGTAATTATCTGAAGCAGTCTGACCCTGAACAAAGCTACCCAATCTGATTAACTTTTAATAAAAAGGTTTAAACAAAAAAGATAACCATTTCCACAGATGATAATATCTCATACAGCAGGCATTTAGGGCAATTTAGTGCCCGGTATTAGATTTGAATCATTTAAAACATTTTGTTGTATTTTTTCCCTTCTTATGACCTTTATGACCTTAAATATCTAAAACTTCTAGTAATATGGAACACATGTATGCCTATTTCAAGATGATATTTTAATCTTTCAAATAAAAATCAATAAAATTAGAGAAATGAACAACAGCAAACATAAATTGTCAGTGTGGCAGAATAATGCTACACTACATTGTGAAATTCATGACAGTAACTACTGTAGTAAGTTACCATATATACCTGCTGTGTCATATTTGATCTACAACTTTCCAACATGAAGTTATTATGACATAATGTTTAAAGTATGAAGTACATATTGACTGCTCCAATAAAGTAAATGTTCATATGGACTTTATGGTTATGTTACTTTATCAAAAGTAGTAATATTATCTGTGCAAAAAAGAGGAGAATTAGTCCATGAAAAGCTGCTGTCTTGCAGAGCATGGATAAATACAACCTGCTAAGGAAGGCTGATGGCATCCTGACATGCCTAAAGCGGAGATTATACCTCTGCAGGACTACGGACCGTAACCTACATATGTAGCCTACACATAGTGAGCCATTCATACTTGTGCTCATATCAGACTGACTTGCTCTGTAAAAAAGCTAGTTGGTGCTGTGTCTTTTTTTTTCCAGTCGGGTTAATTTTTAACTTTCTACTGCCTGCTTCACCTTCAACAATGGAGGCTGAAATATCACCAAATATGAGTCACACAAACATTAGCTACAGTGTCAACTTGGCGCAGAAACCTAAACCGCCTTTAAATCTGCAGTTCCTTGACTAAAACTAGGTCAACCAGCTTTTGATGTCTCATTGCATTCCTGATTGAATCTTTTGTCATAAAAGCAGACTGAATCCTCCATTATTTTTTTTTACTGCACCTCAACCATGGCATGGATTCTCTTCATCTCTACAATAAACTGTATGAACTTGTCATTCCATTTAGTACCAAACTGGCTAGCCGTTGTGGTAGACCAGCCCCAGCATGTTCTCACCTGGATTTATACCTGGCATGAGCACAGATTGAAACCTTCTAATCGTTGTGTCTACTTCATGGTTCAACACTTTGCATTTCTCATGATAAAACCAGGTCTGGGTGCCATCTTTAAATCTTTGCAACTTGGCTACAAACTAAATTCTGTGATTGCAGATTCTCAGGGTACTTACCACACTCCTAAAATAGATAAATATTTCCATGTAACTTTAAGACTATTCCCAGCAACAGTCACATTCCTCCCTGTGATTGCTTATGCAAAGAGCCTGTTTGTTTTGATAAAATACTTATTTTTCTGCGTACCTGTAAACAGGACATTCCTGTGAAGAAGCATGCATGCTGCTCTGTGTAAATAAAACTTAAACGTTTGGTCCAGGAAGTCGTAACACGATATAGTGGAAGACAGCGTGTAAAGCAGGGGTTATGAAAGAGTAAACATAATGGACAACAACATGACAAATATTATGCTCGTAATGAGTGCAGCATGTGGATTAGTGTGCAAAGTGGCCAGAGATTCTGGATTAAACACATGGCAATGACAGAAAGAGGAGCCGCTGACGCCGTCATGACGGAGGACCCCTCTCTTTTATGGTGTTGTTGACAAAATGCCTTTAAGACCTGTTATTACTGCTTCCTGCCCTGCAGACAGGAGAACTCAGCAACCTCTATTTTCTCCCCCTCTCCCCCTCCTCCCTCCTAAATGCAAAACCAAAACACTCTACTGTCATGCTCCATGCATGCTGAGGACAATGCCACAGGTTTGCAAGAAGAGAAAACTTCTTCCACTGCTGAGCAGACAAAAAAAAAAGAAAAAGAAAAAAAGGAATCTTGGTGATGGTAGTTTCTTCAAAGTAAGCAAGTTGTTCCCGGGCTAAACATATAGATTATCTCGTAATTACAACATGTCACCAGTCTTGGTGATCCCTGAATCAAAATCTGCACACAGCTGCGGGTTTGTTTTCATTTTGGTTGTAACATTATCAAGATGCTATCTGCTGTGCATGAGTGTGAGTCTGTGTGTTTAGGGGGTGGGGGAGTCACTTGTTGCAGAAGAAAAAAATGAAGAAAGTCAACATTGCAGATTCCATGAAAACGAAGCGGATAAATCATCTCTCCTGCGCGCACATGTGTCCGAGTGAAAACCAAACAGTTTCCATATTTCTGCAGAAGATTCCAGGACAAAGTTTGCTTCTTTGTACACTTGGTTAAAGACGTGAAGAGAGGAAGAAAAACTCACCGGTGCCACATTGTACCTGCTGGATCTCCGCAGAGGAGCACAAAGCATGCTCGGGAAGCACTGCAGCGCAAAGAAGCAGCAGCACGCGACCAGAGAAGTCCGCATCCTGGCCGCCGTCCGGAGCCGTGGAGGAGGTGGAGGTTGAGGTGGTGGCGGTGGTGGTGCACAAGCAGGTTTGGCGCAGCTGTGTGTGGTGTGCAGTGCCGGGAGTTACACGGCTCCAGGATCTGGGGCGACTTCTCTTTAAATACACTCTGATTTCTTTGTTCTCCTCAGTTTTTTTCTTCTTTCTTCACATCCACTGATAATACCACCCGCTACCATGTGACTCTTAACCCTTCCACTGCCATGTCACTGTGTTTTCCTCCCACCTGTTATTCTGTGAAGCCTATAAAACCAAGAGACTTCCATTTTTGTCTGGAAATGTTTAAATTTAAATTTAGATTTAAGCAAACAGAACAGAAACTTCTCAGTCCAGGACCTCAGGGAATATTATGGGATCATAAAAGCATTTCAAGAACACATTCACCTTCAGAAACTAAACATACTGCAGGTCTGTGTAAAACAGAGACAAATTTGCGGAAGCTAAACAGCTTAAGATAGCAGAGTAAGACAGTAGTAAAAGAGCAGCTTTAAATAGTTCATTAAGCCCCGTTTTTTGTTTTTTTTTAAAAAAGAGAGACAGAAAAAGAAAGAAAAAAGTATGCACTTTTAAGAGTAGTTTTTTGGAATAAATTCCATGAAATTTAAGCCAATATTAATCCAGCAGTCTAGGATCTAAATTCCTTTGCAGAAAAAAAGTGTGTATTCAAGAAAGTTGTATGCCCAATAGCCCATTTGAATTAATGCTGTCATGTTTATTAGCTCCTATACAACGTAAGCGTAAAAGTGACAGAGGGAAATGATGCCTCGGACATTATATGTGGATAGGTAAATTCTCCTCCACATTTTTTTTTAAATGGTTGTTTTTGTGCAGATTAAACCTCACATTGTGTCGCTGTGTCATTGTCGGTTATTAAAGTTTTTGGGAAATGTTTCATTTCTTGAGTTTTGAGCCTTTGGAGCCACTGTTTTGAGCAGCAACCTCCAGAGCTTCAATGAAAAACTGCAACTCATTTACTGGCCACTAGATGCTGGCCCCAAAAATGAACCTTTTAGATAGACCTCCATGTGCAACGGGACCCAGAGGCCTAATGGATAAGGCATCAGCTGCTAGGAGGTTCAGGTCTCTCCTGAGTTGTGTACATCTCCGTGGAGCTGTGGTAAGAAAAGCAGTTGTTGCGTTTCCATTAGCCCTAGAAATGCAGAAAACCTTAATACTGCAATAAACACCCACATTTTGGAAAAAACTCTAAAATATAGGAATGGATACCGATACTCTGCACCATAATGGTACCAGTGCTGACACAAACAGTAGTAACCAGACTGACGTGGCATAACATTTTTAAGAAGCTGAGAAATGTACCATCCTTTATAGCTGCTGCTGCTAGCAGAATTTTATTTTAGATTTATTTCTTTGTCTTGGTTATATTTATATTATTTAAAGTAATATTCTGTACAACTTGCACATCACAAAATGCCGTAAAATAAAAGGGCGCCATTTTTAGACAAAGTATGTTTTCCATTCTTTCAAAAGCACTGTTTCAGCTTCTGGTTTGGGACCGTTATTGGATAAAACCTTAATGATACACATCCCTACTCAAATATTGCTAAAACACTTTTACGCTCTCATGGGGTGGTTTTTCAGATATAATATCGATAGTATAGTATCGATATAATAGTGTATCGCAAAAGTGCAGTGGGAACACTTCACAATTCGCCGGAGATGACGCAGGGGGTCATGTGACCAGTTCATTCATCTTCCCTAGTCTTGTATGA
The DNA here is from genome assembly GCF_022458985.1 of Mugil cephalus. Taxonomy (NCBI): domain Eukaryota; kingdom Metazoa; phylum Chordata; class Actinopteri; order Mugiliformes; family Mugilidae; genus Mugil; species Mugil cephalus. The sequence goes on along the minus strand of NC_061777.1, from coordinate 26,357,977 downwards.
AGTGTTTGTATGAAATGTTTGTATGAAGAGTACTATCAGGAATATATATATATATAAAGAGAGAGAGAGAGAGAGAGAGAAGAGTTTGTATGTTTGCAGCTGTAAAATTCAATTAAAGTTTCTGACTCATTGTGACTTCATTCCTTTGTGCAGAGAACACTTGTACCATTACCACCACTAATAGCGGTAAAGAATTCAGCTGTTCTTTCCTTGTGTAATGGCTGTCAGGTTTCTGAAGCCTATTTAAACATGAAAAAAGGAGCCTCTAATAAAATCAGATTGCCTGACAAGGAGTTACAAGCCCAGCACCACATCAGGTCAGTGTGATAAAAAAAAGTGTGATAAAAAAGAAAGGGGGAGGCTCAAAAAGAAAGAAACACTACTAATTTCTGGACAGAAGACTGTAATTAATGTTACTGCTCTTGATGTGTTACACACAGCGTACAATTAAAGTGAGAGCAAACACAGGATGTCAGCAGAATTTGACCTTATTCTTTCGGTTTTTGGATAATGGTCCAAACATAAATCCAATAATGTGTAAAACCTTTCATAAAATGTGCATCTTTGTATAGTATTTGTATTTGTAATGCCTAATACTAATGACTAATATTGAATTTAACTATGTGAGCTGTTTCAAGCTCTGTGTGGTGCCTGATGCTACATTCACACAACAAGTGACAGAATCTAGAGATGTGAAGATAGATATCAATCTCATGCATTATCTTAGCGTAGCTTAATTTAGCATTAAAACTTGAATCTGTGGGATGTTTCTTCCACTGTGGCAGCTCTTATTTGTTTAGTTAAACCACACTCAATGGCTTTTCAAAACAAATCTGCATTAAAATAGGTAAAAGTAGCTAAAGTAGTATTGATCGTGCTCTATATATTTTCATTGTGTTTGAAAGGATCAGGCCAGGTTATGTAATTTAAAACCTTCCATGAACTCTATATTGTCTAAAGTCTGCAGACGGAAAACCTACACTAGCCTTTTATGTGAATGCCACATACAACAGATGCAGAAGAAAAATATATAATATTCACTTTATTATGACAAGACTAAGTGTTTCCTTACGGCTTCATCAGGTTTTTCACAAACTATTTTTTTCTCACATTTTTATGCTTTTTCAGTAAGAAGATCTGAGCTGTACAGGGCTCTCCAACTTTCTGCACTAGCCTTGTTATCATGTGGATTATAAGCTATTTTATGTTCCACACAGATGGTCCCGATACATTTTCCTCCTCTGTGTTTTTTTTCTCTTTTACAAGCAGTGGCAGCGTTCCAACACATGACAGCAGCTCTCAATTAGAAAAGAAATAGGCCTCAAAATTAGGATTCGAGTCACTGCTAAGTCCAATAAAATGTTAAGGAATCTGCCCGAGTGACAAAACTCTGAGGAAATGCTGAAAAACTACTGAAGTTTCATGTAACATGCTGATTAAGGTACATTATGTTGTTTAGAAAATGCTTACTGTATTTTGTTAATGTGGTACAATAATGGTGGTTGGTCAGTTGTTAAAAATTAAAGCAACAAATTAGCTGACTGGATTGAAATATAATACACTGCCATATTCTTTGTCCCCAGAAGATGAGAAGATGAGTCTAAAATGACCTTAGCTTTATTCATAATGTTTTTGTGGCCTTTTAATAAACTTAAAGGAAGTGACCCACAGCTGAGTTGACAGCAGTGCACTTAGGCCTAGCATCACTGAATGCTCCTGACTGAGTCTCCCATAATAATGATCTAGTAATGGCGACAGTCTTTTAGCTTTCATTTGTGACAGGATACATTTGAATCTAATAACCACATTCCTGTTGTAGCACACTAAGGTAATATAATAAACATTTAGCATGCTAGCTGTACACAGGTTTAAAAACATGAGGTTAGACAGCTGCACATTTAGTTTATGAGCAGAAAGAAAGTTCTGTCTATATGATGGCACCTTCTTGTGGTATTCACAACATTATACATGAACATTTTGTTTAAGCTTCCAGTTTACGTGTTTATGTGTTTGCTGACATCTTCAGAAATGGTGGTGGTGAATCTAAAGGCTAAAGCAACAAATCATTAAATCAGTTAATACATCATATTACATGCCTTGCTTGTTTGTTAAGTAAAAACAAATTTGGAAAGTTTTCCTATTAGCATGCTAGCTTGCTATCGTTAGCATGTTAGTATGTCTGCTAATGTTAGCATTAAAATCAAGATATACGTTCATATTTAAATTTTGACTTTACTTTTATTATTTCAAGAGATGAATTTGCAAATTTGTGAATAAATGTGATAAGTCTTTCTATGAGCATGCTAACTTGTGACTATTAGCCAATTAGCCAAGGCTCATGCTTTGTTATTTTTTACTAGTCCTTCTTAAATATGGACCTCTGATACATCTTAGTATTGCTGGGTAAAAACTTCACATATCCACAGTTTTACACAACATTCATGTCTATATTTACATAATATTTATCTCAATCTGACAGCTGCAGGTTAGTTCCGGGCCTATATCTAATCCTTGTTTTTCCATCTCTTTGTCCAGGTGACATCAAGCTGATAATCTTTTGAGATAAAAAGTGTTCTGGAGTTCCCATCTGGTCCTGATGGAGCAGATGTTTTTTCCGTTTTGAATGGAAGCTTCAGTCTGTTTATCACATGCAAAGATTATCATGTTGAAGCTTTTGACAAACAAAAATACAAAAACCACATACACAACAAAAGTGCAGAGCGTGGCATTCCAGTGAGCTAACGCTGAGTTGGTGTTTACATATATGTGTGATGGGGGTTCCTCATTCCAAGGGCTTGACTTGGTTAACCCTCACCACTACCACATCTGCTTGCACACATGCAGACTTTAAGTAGTGTTTATGAAGTTCATTTAAAGCCTTGGACTTCACAGAAGCAAGATGGTGTCCTGTGGCGTGCTGGTTTAATTCAAGCCTTACAAATCTTAACATACAAGTTAAGACTGCAGTTGGACTTAAATTAATAGCTGGGCAATTGGTGATGAGTTGAGTGAGAAGTCGGATATTACTTAGAGGCCAGTTGTTTGCTGCCTTCAAATTTAACTTGTGGTTGCAACATGGGAAGTTGGGAAGCACAAAATGTTTGGCATTCAAGTGGAAATATATATAAAAATATATAAAAAATATTGCCACTAGTAATTCATGACTACTTGTAGTTAAACATGATCAAACAAGTGTGTGGCAAATCACATGACAGCAGCCAGTTGTGTGCCACAAGCTGGAGGGAATGGCATGTTTGTCAGGTGATTAAGGACTTCAATTTAACTTGTGAATTTATATTCAAAACTTGCTGACTTGCGAAACATCAAACGCTAACTTTGGCTTTTGAACACGAGAAGTTGTGTGCGTTCTTGAGACTTCATGCATCGTCAAGTTCAGTGAGGTGAGAAAAATCTTCCTGATGGTTTCAGCCGATTGAAAGGAAGCAGAGTGTAAAACAATACTACTCTCAAACACTCTCCTTCATGAGTCAGCTTCCTTCACAGTTCCTGAAGGTGTTATCTTACATTCTTATGTGTTTTAGAAGAATTAATTGCAGAGATGAATTCCCCTGAAGGAGAAAAATAAGGTGTGACACCTGAAGGTACAACAGTGTGGTGCTCTTCCTAGCTTCCTAGTCTCTTAGCTAACAGCAGCTTTTCCTACCTTTCTAGTCTCTTAGCCAATAGTGGTTCCTCTTAACTTAATACCCTCCTACCCTAACATGGATTAGAAATGGGAATTTTAACATCTATACTGACTGTAATTTCCAAAAGCAGATGAGGGACTATTTTCAGAGGTGGATTAACCCACATTTGGTTTGATGGTGACGCAATTAGTTGACTACAAGCCTCAATAAGAAGAAACTTAATTTAAGTATCAGATGACAGTTGGTGTTGCAGGGTGGTCTGCTACCTAAATAAATTGTCTGGATCATAAAAAAAAGGTCACAGGCTTGATCCCTGCTACAGCTAATGTGTCCATCAACTGCCATATGTCCCTGAGTCAAACACTGCACCATTGTGCATGAATCACAGTTTTTTGCTTTTTACACAATCTTGCCACAACAAAACTCCAACACATAAAATCTAACAAATATTATTTCGGCAGTAGATTTATACAAAGCTGTCCTTAACGAAGGATTTAATTCAAATCATCCTGTCTTTTACCTCTAAAAGTTTAAAGTATGTTGGGCCTGAGAAATCCACTTTTCCTAAGGCTCATCATGGGTTGGTGTCAGCCATACTTCTCAAAACAAAGACCACATGTGTCCATTTAATGCAAACCAGATGTGTGGATTGAAGCAGTCCGCTTCCTCTTACTGGCTATAAAAAATGTCCCTGGGGGGTTTAGGTGGACGCAGTGGGGGTTATTAGTGGTTTTAAGGCATTAGCTCTCATTCTCTCCATTTGGTATGACCCCGGCTGACCAGTGGAAGGCCTCACCACAACAGAAGGGCCAAAGGGGTGAAGGCAAAAAGACAGCAGATCAAAACAAAATTGGAAAAGTGTGTCTGCTCCTAATCTTGGTTTTCCTTTAAGTGTGCCATGCCTCAGCATCCTCTGCATTCAAATAATGATCATTCAAGGTTTTATGTTTACATCACCAAATTTCCTGCGATCAATTTCCTGCAATTCCTGTAATAAAAAGTAGTTTGAATCCTAGACTCCCAGATAACAGTAACTCTTCCTAGCTTTCTAGTCTCTGACTTAACAGTAGCTCTTCCATGCTTCCTAGCCTCTCAGCTGGCCACTGCTGCTGCTGTTGCTGCTGCTGCTAGATGTCATGCCTCAGCACTCTCTGCAGTCAAAAAACAAGCTTTCCAGTTTTTAAGTTTATGTAAACAAATGACATTGTCCTGCAATTCCTGTGAGAAAAAGTGGTTGAATTCTAGCCTCACAGCTAATAGTAGCTCTTTCTAGTTTCTAGCTTCCGAGCCAACAGTAGTTTTTCCTAGCTTCATAGACTTTCAGCTAACAGTAGCTCCTCCTAGCTTCCAGGCCTTCCCGCTAATAGTAGCTGTTCCTAGCTCTGTAGCTCCACAGCACACAGTAGCCCTTCCCAGCCCTCCAGACTCTACACTAATAGTAGCTTTTGCTAGCTTCTTTGCCTTTCAGCTAATCGTAGCTCTTCCTAGCTTCCTAACCTCCCCTGGTTGCTGCTATTGCCACCGCTGCTAATCTTGGCTTTCCTGGAAGGGTGTCTTGCCTCAGTGTCCCAAATAATGAGCTTTCTGGTTTTAAAGTTTGCATCAACAAATGTCAATTTTTTGCAATTCCTGTGATAAAAATAAGTTTGAATCCTAGCCTCCCAGCTAAGAGTAGTTGTTTCCAGCCTCAGAGCTAATAGTAGTTTTTCCTAGCCACTCAGATAATAATAGCTCTTCCTAGCTTTTCAGACTCTCAGCTAAAACTGCCCGTCCTAGCTTCCAGGCTTTTCAGCTAAAAGTAGCTCTTCGTAGCTTCCCCTGTCCGCTGCCACTGCTATTGCTTCTGCTGCTGCTGCTAATCTCTGTTTTCCTGTCAGGGTACCATGCCTCAGCGTCCTCTGTGGTCAGATAATGAGCTTACGTCAGTGTACGTCAGCAAATGTCAATTTCCTGCATCTTGTGATAAAAACGTTTGAAGTTTTAAGTTATGGGTGTTCAAGAGTTTTGATCGCATACTTCTCTTAAAGCGGGTCTAATGATCCAGAAAGCTCACAGTTTAATTTGGTGTTATTATCACTTAATTCGCAGGTTTCCCTCCTCAGGTTTAGTTTTCACTTCAAGATTTAAGCAGGCAAAACATCCATTTGTGAATATGGCAAAGCAATTCCAACTCAAGCTTAAATTAAAACATTTTGCAGACAGTTCAACTGTGACGATCTTATTGCCTCTGATGAGGCAATAAGAAGTCATTCAGATGTTAAGGAGTTTATTTCTGATTTGTATGACACTTTCAGCACTGATCTTTATTTTATTTGAACAAGTCTGTAAGGTGGGCATGCATCAAAAAATAACTTTTGCTTTTCAGTAGTTTTAGACAACAACAAAAAATTGCAAAAAATACAGTGTGTCCTAAAATTTACACTAATAAGTAATAAATCAATGCATATTTTAAGGTGACATTTTAAAGTTTTAAATACTAATTCATTCGTTTTCTGTAACTGTCCTCTGGAGGGTTCCCAGTCCTATCCCAGTGTATTGAAGGGCTAACACAGAGACAGACATACATTCACACCTTTAAAAGGCCTTTAAATAATCAGTTTAATTACATTTGAAAAATAGGGAAAATATAAATAAATTACTGAGGTAAATCACCATATATAACTGATAACATAATGCAGTGCTTCTCAAACTTGTTCGGCCATTCCCCACTTTGAACAATGGGGATTTTTCAAGCCCCACCTGCCCAACAAAGATTCTGACAAATTACACATTTTTAAATTTATTGAACTACTTCATAACAAATCAAGAATCAATAACCCCAAATAACACCAAAGTTCAAAAGCAAATAAAAGTGTAGTTGTGCCCTCAATTGTATCAAAAACCAAAAGTAAAATTACAGTAATCAAAAGGACACAAAATAATGAAACACTGTTTTAGTCATTTGCAATAAAAACACACAAAACGACAAAGCAGATCCATTTGTCAAAGCTGGTGATCAAGTGAATTTTTTTTTCCTGCATTAGTAGCTGCAATGAGCTTGACACTGCCACTCAAAGTTGAGCTGCGATCTGGGACTTTATTTTCAACAAAGGAACAGCTGAGAAGCTAATCTCACAGAGATAAGAGGTTGACCAATGAGTGGAAACTCCCTCTCCACTACAACCCAGAATTCACTGACCCTGGATTTCACCAGGACACGCTCTGCAGTAGATTATGGCAATTCACGTCAATGTGAGTATTTCCACCAGGGGTGCTGCGGTGCGTTTCAGAAGCGTCCTGGAAGCGTGATGCTGCACCTGCACCACTAAATATATGTGGCTGTTCTATTTTCAGGCAGGAAGTCCGTCACATAGTGGATCTGGGGTTATTGTAAAGAAGACGCATTAAATTGAATATTTCCTGCCTTGAGTCACCCCCAACCTGTCATGTCTCCATTCCCCACCATTGGGGTGCACCCCACACTTTGAGAAGAACTAACACAATGGATAAAGTATGAAATAATTATTGGTTTCTTCAAAAAAATAAATATTGATATTGTAATATCAGTAACAATGGAGCTGAGAACAGGTGTGTAGCCATAAGAAATCCACTAATCACTGAGGCTAACCATAAAAAAGGCTTCAATTTGCCAGGGAGTATAAATATTGGACTCGACTCTCTAATGGAGGAAGGTCATGTGGTCTCATTAGTCCAAATTTACCATGTCCCAGAGTGATGGGGTACCAAGGTAAGAAGAGAGGCAGATGAAGTGATGCTCCCATCATGCCTAGTGTCTACTGTATCAGTCTGTGGGTGCAGTGCTATGATCCGTGGCATTTGCAACGGGGCGACGGTTCAGTAACATTATGCCCAAAGAATGAGGCCAGCGGACTGCTGAATATACTGAATGGCCAGGTTATTCCATCAATGGATTTTTTTTCTTCCCTAATGGCCATATTCCAAGATGACAATTCCAGGATACACAGGACTCAAATAGTGAAATAATCTTTCAGGGAACATGAGACATTATTTTCACACATGGATTGGTCACCACAGAGTCCAGACCTCAAAGAATCTTTGGCATGTACTGGAGAAGGTTTTGTGAAGTGGTCAGACTCTTTTTGTGTTGTGTTTTTGTGTTGAACCCTTCTCTTTGTCAGCTACTGGTTCTGAGTCATATGGAGTTGTTGCTTTGTCTTTCATCCTAACAGACATCCATTTTCTTCTGGAAGTTTCTATGATTTCCAGACATTTTTTTTTCTGTCTCATGAAATAAACGTTTGAAAAAAGTATTATATATTTTTTGCACACTCATGAAAACACTGATCTGATGTGAACTCAAAACCTTTAGTGACCCCTGTTGGTGGTGAGTAAGAACTGAAACTGTATTGATCAAAACCAGTGTACGTCTTCAAAAACAGCATTTTCAGGGTGTGTAATGTTATTTAAACATAGCTAATGTACCATATACACCATTTACTCCTGCTGTCTTGGAGGCAAGAAAAAAAGATAAAGTTTGTTTGTGTGTCCCCTTAATTTTTTCTAAGCTTTGGTGTAGTGAATTCCAGGGGAGATAAGAAAATGCAAAAGATAAGAAAATAAATAACTTAATTAATCAATTAATTAAATAAATAAGAGTAATGATAAATAGTAATAACAACAACAGTAATAATAGTAATAATAATTATAATAATAATAATGATAATAATAAAATATTGGTAGATAAGAGAGGAGGTATGTAGTAATAGTGATAATAGCATCAATAATAGAAATATTAAAAGGAGACAAGAAAATAAATCAGTAAATAAAAGAGGATAAAATAGAGATGTATGAATAATATTCATAATAATAACAATAATAATAATTGGGGCTGTCAAAATGAATGTGCGCGGATTAATCCATTAACATGATTAATCCGATTAAAAATTTTAATGCAATTAATCCATCTGCAGTGCAGAATTAGTCTGAACGTCTCTGGTAATGCATTTCAGGCAGTTTGTCCAAGTAGAGTTACCATTGCCCACGTGCAAATGGGCAGTTGATCTAGTGACAGGCAGCAGAACCATAAAGATAAAGATGGAAGATGCTAAACAGCACATTTTCTCTCTCCATGAAGACAGTTTCCTGCTTAAAATATTACATTAACATTAATCAAAGTTAATCCACAGCAACCCTGTGATTAATTGGATTTTTTTTAAATAGTTTGACAGCACTAATAATAATATATTGGTAGAGAGAGAGAGAGAGGGAGGAGGTATTTAGTAATAGTGATAAAATAATAATATAATACTAACGGTAATGATATAATAATGTAATGATCATTGTGTGGTCATGGGTGGGATATGTGGTAATGTGAGTTATGGGTTTGATTCAGGTGCTCTGATTGGGGTAGGTGGGAGATTTGTGGTAGGTCGGAGTACGAAAACGATAGTTTTGGAGCCTTTGTAACGCCAAACGCAAACCCAATTTTTGCACGCTATAACAAGGGGATAGTGAGAGTTTCGAGTTTTCGGCATAAGCTCGCCAAGAAAAGTTACTCTGCTACGGTCCAAACCTCACGCTTGAAAATGCTATTGACATTGCACGTTTGCATGAGTTGTTGCAGCAACAGCCAAAGATGATGGATTTTCCTGCTGCTAACCTGGCTAGCCAGTCTGTGCATGCAGTTAATAGATGGACAAATAAAAAGGAACACATGCGCCATGGACGCAAAATGGCCAGCAGATCAGACGCAGACAGTACCACTAGGAGCAGAGAGTGTGGTGCATGCAGGCGAGAACACAGCCACACAGAGGACTGCCCAGCAAAAGGACGACAATGCAACAAATGCAAGAAATTTAACCACTTTGCCAAGGTCTGTAGGACAAATACACAACAGAAACAGGCAACATTTAAGTCCAGGAAAGTACACACTGTTTCTGACTACACAGAGCATTCACCACCTGAGCTGTTTATTGACAGTATAACAAAACTACATGCAAACACAGCCAGGGAACAGGCATTTGCAGAGATAGAAATAGGCAAAGCGAGGTGCAAATTTAAGTTTAAAATTGACACAGGCGCCCAGGCTAATGTGATACCAGCAGACACATTTCACAGAATATTTGGAGATATGGTATTAGGCTCACCAGACAGTTACATATAAGGATACGGGCTGCAGAGACTTAAAGTTAAAGGAGCTTGCAGGCTAACATGCAGACACAAAGAGAAAACAGTCGTGTTAGACTTTGATATTGTTGATGTTGAAAACGCTCCTTCTGTCTTGGGCATGAGAGCATGTCTAGATTTAAACATAGTTAAGCTGGTTCACATAATCCAAGCACAGCCAAAACACACACAACCATCACTGAGGAGTTTGCAGACGTGTTCAAGGGCATTGGACTGTTTCCTGGTGAATGCGTCCTCCACCTCAAACCTTCAGCCACACCAGTGGTGTGCCCACCTCGCCGCATCCCATACTCTCTTCGTGGCAAGCTCAAAGGTGAACTGGATGAAATGGAAAAAATGGACATTATCCAAAAAGTGACAGAACCAACTGAGTGGGTAAATGCTTTAGTGGTAGTGAAAATCCAAAGACTGAAAAACTCAGAGTGTGCCTCTATCCTCGCCCCCTGAACAAAGCCATCCAGAGACCACACTATGCACTTCTCACTCGACATCACACCGTGATTAGCTGGAGCACAATACTTCAGTTGTTGGGAGCCATGAATCATCCATGCTCACTACCTTCAACACTGTCTTCGGCAGATAGAGGTTCAAACGACTTCCCTTCGGAATCATATCTGTACAGGACGAGTTTCAAAGAAGGGTGGATGAAGCCTATGAAGGGCTCCAGGGCGTCGCAGCCATCGTAGACGACATTCTGGTATATGGCTGCACCAAGGAGGAGCAAGATACAAACTTGTGCGCCATATTGGAAAGAATGAGAGAGAAAGGAATTAAGCTGAATGAAGACAAAAGCATTATCTGTGTGCCAGAGGTGAGCTATTTTGGTCCCAGGCTGACACGAGAAGGCATCCAGTCTGACCCCAGCAAGGTCATGGCCATCAGAGCAATGGCTCCCCCATGCAACAAAGCAGAGCTGGAGATCATATTGGGCACGGTCATGTAACTCTCCAGGTTCACCCCCAGACTTTCAGAGGCGACGGCTCCCCTCAGACAGTTGTTTAAGGAGATCACGACACAGCTTTTCAACAAGTGAAAGACCTTCTGACACAGGAACCTGGCCCTGTACTTGCATACTTTGACCACACCAAGGATGTAAAGCTGCAAGTCGACGCATCCAAATGCGGCTTAGAAGCCGTATTGCTCCAGGAAGAGAAACCAGTTGCATATGCATCCAAAGCACTGATTGAGACTGAGGAAAATTACGCTCAGATAGAAAACAAACTTTATGCAGTGCTTTTTGGATGCAAACAGTTTGATCAGTACCTGTATGGTTGTCAAGTGGTTGTTGAATCGGACCACAAACCACTGGAGTCAATCATGTGAAAGCCTCTGGCAGCGGCTCCCCCACAACTCCAACGCATGATACTGCAACTACAACAATACAACATCATCATCACACACAAGCCTGGAAAACAGATACCAGTTGCAGACACGCTTTCGAGGAATCCAATTGAATGCAATGACAGCTCACTGAGAGAAGGTATGGACTTGCAAATACACTCAATAGTAAGTAACGCACCAGTATATGCACAGATCTCTACCTGAGCCTATTAGAGTGCAGAAACACTCCAGTCGATGGACTGAAATCACCAGCGCAGCTGTTGATGAGCAGACGTCTGTGCTCAATCCTTCTGTCCACAGAGAAACAACTTCAACCGGAGCTTCAATCTGTCGCAGCACAGTTCACAGTCGGACAGATGTCTGTCAGGCAAGGCAAAAACTATACTATGACAAGACTGCAAAAGCACAACCTGCCCTGCCTGCAGGAACAGCAGTCCGTTTCCAACTGCCCACTGGAAAATGGGAGCCCGCAACAGTTGTGGATTCAGCAAGCACCCAGAGATCATACAACATCCTCACAGAAGAAGGTCAGGTGCTGAGACGCAACAGGCGCCACCTCCTAAAGACTGAGGATGTAAAGTCAATGACTTTACAGCAGGACACTGTGGGTCAACCAGGCCCCAAGGAACCCTTGCAATTTACCACCGCTAAATCAGGTCACATAGTGAAGCCAAGAGCTATACTAGACCTGTAGACCAAAAAACAAAACAAAAAACTTTGACGATAAAAAACACCTGAGTCATTGTTGCAAATGTTATGTTCAGTTTTGCTAAAGTTCCCAGAAATGTTTTTAAAAAAATGCATTTATGGTTGGCATACAGTATACTATTTTGATTCTGGTGACAGTGATAGTCATACTGCCTACGTACACCTGATAGGTGGAACTGCCTTGAAGTAACTGATTCAAATTTGAAGGTTTGAATTAATATTTCTGTGATCATTTGCAACGGTCTTTTGTTCTTTAAAAGAAAGGAGATGTAGTATTTTGGGCATAGTTACAAGTCCACTAGTTGATGACGTAAGCAAGGTGCACCAAGGCGCGAGACAGTCATGTAAACAAAATAAAGGTCGGCGGCACACGCACGCTGGAGTGAGGCCGAAGCTCATGTCTGTCATGTCTATTAAACCTGCCGAGCTGTGAATATTACAAGCACCACTCCTATTGTTGTGCCCCTTGGCTGCACGATAATCGGCCTTCAATTCTTTAAGCTTCTCTTTCAGTTGTTTTACTGTCCTGAGAAAGCCAAGTTTGGCCATCTCAGCCGCAATCTGCTGTAAAACCTTATAGTTCCGAGAGGTCCCGTGCAACTCCCACTGTATATTCTCTTCTCCCAACAAGGACAGAAAAGCCCTCACCTCCGGGTTGGTCCACAACGACATAACTTTTCCAAAAAATGTACCGACACGAGAGCAGCAAGTTGAAAGTGTGCAGCTTACTACTAGTCAAAAACACTCATCTCTCTAGATAAAACCAAAACGTCCTGCTTTGTACATGGCGCTGCATCGTGACGATGATCAGTAGTAAGCAGCGTTTTAATTCACATTTTTGGCCCCAATTCACCTACCACTTACCATAAGCAGTAGTAGAAGATTACCAATCTTCCTTTTCCTTTCGCACTGCTCTTACTGCTGCTATTAATTGTGTTGATTTTGCTGATATTGTTGGTGTGGAATGTTGATGTCTGTGAACGTTTGTGTATGCTACTGGACAGTCAAATTTCCCCTAGGGGACAAATAAAGTACTTTTCTTTTCCATTTCCATTCTATTCTCTATATCAATGCACCAGTGGCAGGGAGAAGCAACAAAGTAAGCTGGAGTTTGTATTTCATGGACACACCGAGTTTAATTTACCAGAGAAAGAAGAAGAGAGGACAAAAAGTAATTTGAGAAGTGAAATGGCATCTTTGAAAAAGGGGGAAACTATGACAATATGTAGGCTGCTACATACATGCTGCCCCTCTTCCATCCCGGCTCTCCTCTGCACCTCTCCTACTTCCCTCCAGCTCAGCCTCCCTGCTGTATGTTCCTCCTGTCTTTGTGTCAGCGTGTACTGAGGACCAGCGTCTACAGGAAGAACAAGGCGTCTGAGGGCACTGCTGCTGCTGCTGCAGCGCAGGACCAAAATCTGAATTCTTTATTTTGCCTTCTTCAACACTTTCCCCGAGTTGTGCTGTGGAGGTGTTTTGCGTGAACGAAGCTTGTGCTCCATGTTTGTCCCAGCCGGGGATGGAAGCGGAGATCTTTGGGTCCTTGAACAGTGCCCTGGAGCATGGAATTTGCTTTTGGAGGCTGAGTGTTGCGGTCAGTGTGCGTAGGGTCCCACAGCACGTGAGGAGATGTGAGGTTAAAACAGGATGAAATTAAACAGTGTGACGGCTCACATTAATAGCCAACAGTAAAAGCAAACATCTGAGACCAGAAGAAATATAATTTAGCACATGGTGTAACGGATGTGATGAGGGTGTAGAGAAAGACACAATGCAAGGTGGAGTTTCAACATTTATTTGGCCGCAGAAGACATGGGCACATACATTTCCTTCAAATTATTCTTTGTACTACTAGCAAACACTGATGAACTTGTAAACTAATGGAGATATAAAGCAGATACAAGGTGACTCCAAAAGCATCAGCTAGCTAAGGGTAAACAATCATAAACTGTTAAAGCAATGCTCTTTAAATGTGCCTACACGTTATCCGAAGCGTTGGCTTTCACAGGACCCCAAATCGGGACAGATTGAGGAGAGTTAACCGGTCAGTGAATGCTACTGATCGACTGATTCGCGTTGCGTCGCTGACTCGAGTCAGTTCGCGAACGTATCACTTACTGATTCGTTCTTCAAGTGAACCAGTTCACTGCAGGTCTCGAGTCAGCCTCTGTGTCATTGCTGACCATTGGTGCCGACACAGAGGCTGAGATGCCGGAAGCCCCGCCGGTTGAAAGAGCTTTCTGGACCAAACGACTTTGGGGAATGGAACACATATTGTTTTACGTTTATAATTTGCTTAATTTCCACAATTAAAACACACATTGTTTTACATTTTTTAGTTTGCATCGCTTGCGTAGTACTTTTAATCACTGTTACGATTTTAATGGCGGGGGTGTGGGTGGGACACACATTATTTTTTATTTTTTTTGTGATTACTGGATGACTGGATCCGCTACTCAATGTCGTGTTGGTAGTAAAAAAAGAAAAAAATATATATTGCAGTAGTAAAAAGGGTAAGGTAATAAATTCAACTCTCGGATTCCTGTGTAAACCCTGTCCAAGCGGTCCCTGAACGCAGCATTGACTAGCAACGACATTGTGTCGCAGTTCCAACGGAAAGAAGTTTTCTGAGGACGTTTCGTATTTTTCGTTTATTTGATTTCATTTTATTTTACTTTTCATAAACATTTGCAGAAAACAGAAGTACCGAACGATGGCAGGTGAAATTAGTCACGAAGACAAAGAAAGCTACTTATATTTAATACAAGTTCGGTATCTGGAGGAGAATTTAGAGAGGTAAGAGCGTGGTCTCCTCTAAAGCCTTAATTATTATCTTTACTCTTTTATGACGTAAACATTATATTTGGCTGTTGTACTTTGTGCCTCTTTGTTTGCTTAGCTAGTCCTTTTAGTCCGAGTGATGGTTAGCCATTAGCATTAGCACCGTGATTAGCCATAGCCAAGTGTTTAAAACAAAACAACTAGATTATTAAAAATGAACAATAAATACGTTACTTACTCAAAATAGTGCGAAATGGTTGAATGAATGAATGGTTCACCGCACAGTAGCAAAAAAAAAAAAGTTGTTTGTGATCTTCCAAAAATTCCTCAAGATATAATACACATGTTTCTGGATCTCCGAAAAGTTTTCTCTGGATTTCACGAAAGATTTTCCAAGAGCTCGCAAATGTTTCTTAAAACCTTGCAAACATGTGTTCAGGATCTTTGAAGTTTGGGGGTATTTTCTCTAGAACTTGCAAAAGTTTTTTTTTGTGATCTCAAAAGTTGTTTGTGATCATGTAGACTGTTCTCAATATCTGGAACAATGTTTATTTTTCTTTTTTTTCCTTTTTTTTTTTTTAAGAAAAAGTTCAGGAACTTGTGAAGATTTCTCCATAGTTTACAAAACTATTTTAAGATCTCTTCCCCTTTTTTTTCAATATCTTCCAAATGTATCTCAAGAACTAGCCCTTTTGAAATTTTGCTAAAGTTTCTTGAGAGCTTGCAAAAGTTGTGATCTTTCCTTTTTAGGATCTCCTCAATGTTTCTATAGATTTCAAAAGGTTCTCAGAATGTTGCAAAGTTTTTGAGAGCTTCCTCCATTCTAGAAGAGTCTTCAGAGGATATTCCAAAAGTCTCTCAGAATCTCACATTTTTGTTTTGCTATCTTAGATAGCACAAAGATTTCTCAAGATCATGCAAAGGTTTCATTTAATGGAGGAATTGTTTCAGATCTATTTTTGCAACTGCTGTTGCATTTTTTAAAATTCTGTCAATGGCTCTTGCAGTTATCGTCTTCTTTTATGGCTTTTCTATTTCCTTATTAACGTTTTTTTAGTTTATTAGATGAATGTGCAAAACACCTTTACTTTACTTTTATATTTACTGAGCAAAATGAAATAATTGATCCTCCCCATCCTACAGAGCTCGGCTAGAATGTGATGAGCTGGAGAAAGAGAATAAGGACCTGGTCTCTCAGTATGACAGGCTGCTGAAAGAAGACAACAATGGGAACATGAAACGCTCCCTGACTGATAATCAGAAGAAGGTGGAGGAGTTAGTTGATGAGTTGGAACATCAGAAGAAGTCCTTCAGACAAGACAGAGAGGCCCAAATAGTGCAACACAACCACAAGATGCAGGAGCTAGAGGAGACAAAAGCCAAACTCGAATCAAAGAAAATGATTCAGGGTGAGACAGTAATAACATTATGTGTTAAGAAAGGGGATTGTTGTGCCATTTGGGATAGCAGTGGTGGTGCTAGATAGAAGCAAACAGTACTGCAAAGTCAGGTAGTAGGAAGATAAATGCTTGGAGTAACTGGGTCAGCGCTTGAGTTTGTAAGCACAGGACATCTCATTTGCATTTATTGATGAACAGCCAAGCTATAGTAAATAATTGCTAAAGCTGATTATGTAGTTTCCTTTGGTTGATGCATGGGTCCTGAGACTACAAAAGTGAAATTATTTTGGCTCAAGATTTTACATTGGGAATAGTTTGGGTTATTTCTTTATATTATCAAAAGGATTTTTTTGTAAATATTGGAAATGCTTATATTTTGTTACCGCAACAAGAAAAGAGTACCACCTCCACCCCACCTCCTCATTTTATACTGTTTCTGTCTTAAACAGTGTCACTCCTGAGTCAATGGCCAGAACAGACCTTGCATTAACATCTGTCCATGACAATCCAATTGCAAGTGCCCAGCTTGAAGTACCTGTGTTCACACCTAGTATTAAAATGGCTCTAGTTACCAGTCAACGCTTGCCATCTGATCTCAGTTTCATGCTCTGTGCGCAAATAAACACCAACATCATTTTTTCACCAGGATCCTATTACAGCTGCTGTTTCTAATGGATCTGCTAGCATTGTTTAAGAACCATGAACCTTCTTTATGCAGACGGTTGTTAATGACCTTATACACGCTCACTGGCCACTTTATTTTTTTCGTGGGCGGCTATGGCTCAGTAGGTAGGTAGAGCGGGTTGTCCACGATCTGAAGGGTTAGCGGTTCGACCCCTGGTGCAAGTGTGCCATATGCCGAAGTGTCCTTGAGAAAGACGCTGAACTCCCAGTTGCCCCAGTGCAACTGTATGGTTGTACGGGCTGGTCTGAGTATTTCAGAAACTGCTGATTCTCCACCTCTTCCACCTTCTTCTGACAGGATTTTCATACACAACCATCTCTAGAGTTTGCAGAGAATGGTCCGAAAAAGACAAAATGTCCAGTGAGCGGCAGTTGTATGGAAAAGAATGTCTTGTTGATGTGAAATGTCAAGGACAGACTGGTTCGACAGTAACTCACGGCAACAGTAACTCAAATAACCACTCGTTACAACCAAGGAATGTAGGATACTATCTCTGAACGCACAAAACGTCGCACATCGAAGAAGATGGGCTACAGCAGCAGAAGACCACACCAGGTGCCCCTCTCGTCAGCTAAGAACAGGAAACTGAGACTACAGTTGGCTCAGGCTCACCAAATGGGTCAATAGAAGATTAGAAAAACGTTGCCCGGTCTGACGAGTCTGGATTTCAACTGCGACATTCAGATGACAGGGTCAGAATTTGGCATAAACAACATGAAAGCATGGATCCATCCTGCCTTGTATCAACAGTTTAGGCTGGTGGTGGTGGTGGTGTAATGGTGTGGGGGATATTTTCTGACACACTTTGGGCCCCTTAGTACAAACTGAGCATGGTTTAAATGCCACAGCCTATCTGAGTATTGTTGCTGACCATGTCCATCCCTTTATGACCACAGTGTACCATCTTCTGACGGCTACTTCCAGCAGGATAATGCACCATGTCACAAAGCTCATATCATCTCAAACTGGTTTCTTGAACATGACAATGAGTTCACTGTACTCCAATGGCCTCCACAGTCACCAGATCTCAATCCAACAGAGGAACCTTTGGGATGTGGTGGAACAGGAGATAGGCATCATAGATGTGCAGCCGACAAATCTGCAGCAACTGTGTGATGCTATCATGTCACTATGGACCAAAATATCTGAGGAATTTTTCCAACACCTTGTTGTTCACAAAGAATTAAGTCAGTTCTGAAGGCAAAAGGGGGTCCAACCTTTTACTAGCAAGGTGTACCTAATAATGTGGTCTGTTGGTTCTGCTCCTGATGCTCCTCCCCCTGCGGCAAAGGGGGAAAGGGGGGCAAACATTGTGTGTGCAGGATGGGTGGAGTCCTTTATGATGCTGGAGGCCCTTTTCCTGTACCTGGTTGTGTAAATGTCTAAATGTTAGAATCTTATACTAGACTAGTGATAGACTAGTGACAGACAAATCTCTGATTAAAAAAAAAAAGGGGGGGGGGGGGATAAAGACAACAGTGTTAGATACAACATGCTGGAATTAATTATTAACCACATGCTAATACATTTTATAATGACAGAATCACACACAGTGTACTCGTATTATTTATTTTATATATTTATCTAATTAACAGCCACAAAGAGAAAGTATTTTAAAAGGCTTTCATTACTAATAAACAAACATCACTTATGGGGCGCTTTCCTTTTCAGGTTTTGAGTTAAACTCCTCTTTCACATTTCACCCCTGTTGAGTAGGTGGCCTTTAATGTGAGCCAGACTACCTCCGGTGTAATCTGAGATCAGATCAGTAAAGTGTGTCCTCGGTGTACTGGTTGTGTTCACACCTGTAATTTAAGATGACCAAGCTAAGGTTTTAAATGCCGTTTCTGACAAATGCATCCTCTTCTTCCTCCCTTCAGTGGCTCAGTTGGAGGAGCAGGAGGAACAGCTGAGGAAGCTGAGGCAGCAGTTGTCTGAAAAGGAGTCTTGGGTGAAGAAGTTCATCAATCTGGAAGAAGAACACAAAGCTGTCGTCCACAAACTAGAGACAGATGCTGTGTTGAAACTGGAAGAGTAAAGTCCAAGACTGAGTTAACCTGACTTTTCACTGTGGGGTTTTGAATTCCTCTTGTTCATTTCTCTCATTCATTAGGTTTGTGTGTTGTTGCAATTTTATGTTTCACAAAGTTGGAAAAAATATTCTTTGATACTTTTATTTCATCTGGTGACTCCAGAATATATGACCTAATGGTGCTGATGTAAACCCACAACCTTAGTTAGTTGGTGACCATACACAGTGAAGAATTCTGAGGAACTCTGAATCTGTTTTAAAGCTGTCACTGTCCTTTGATCTCTTTCCCTTACGTCATCCTGTCAAACGGAGTGTTCC
Organism: Mugil cephalus; assembly: GCF_022458985.1. Taxonomy (NCBI): domain Eukaryota; kingdom Metazoa; phylum Chordata; class Actinopteri; order Mugiliformes; family Mugilidae; genus Mugil; species Mugil cephalus. The sequence continues at coordinate 26,338,918 of NC_061777.1, read as the reverse complement.
ATAGTTGCTGTGCAAGTCAAATGATTTTTTTTGCTGGCCACCATTCAGAAGGCACCTACCCTTTGTCATTTTTCCAATTCCTTTTAGTTTTGTGTTGCATTTTATGGGTTCATTCCCACGACATTGAAAACCTGTAGATTTATTTTGCATTCAAAGTTGTAACTGAGATTCTTATAAATGGCAATCAGTAGACATGTGTTGGTACAGTGGAGGCATGGCTAAAGGCAGAAGCCTGATTGGTTATCAGCAGACCAATCAGAACACAGCCAATTGACTTGGTTTATCCTCCTTTTAATGTGTGGGTCTTACAGAAATGTCATTTCCATTGCTTATTGGTTTGTGGAGTTGCTTCACAAAATGTCATACCTCTAGCTTTGAAAAGAAAGAAAAAAAGAAACAACCTTATTGTTGTCTGTCCTCCAACAACAGGAGCATCAAGATGTTGCAAAACTCAGTCGAGACCCGTGTAACAACGGAGGCCTCCAAAATTCTTCATAGAGAGAGGGTTCTGAGCAGCCAGTTGTTGGATGGTCTCCTATTCCTGCAGAATGAGGTTGAGCTTCGGCGGATAGAAAAAGATGCCGTGCAGGAGAAAACCAGTGAAACTAATGTTGAGCAGGATGACCTGGAGAATGAGTTCAGTGACAGTGACCAGAGGAGATCCATCCTCCAGAAGGTAAGAGGACCTCTTGGCAGGACCACCTCAACACTTTATCACTACCAAGTAGTCAAACTTTGTATTTGTGTACTTGACAAGTTTGACTCATAAGTATAGACTCTGGAGAACAGAAGATGGAAATCAGGTCATTGGAACCGTACTCTACTTTATGATGCCCACAAAATGTATTCTAGGATAGGCGATGGTAAAAATGTGCACAACCATTATATTGGTCTCAGAGAAGACGGGATAATCCCAGTGGGATTTGTCAAGTGTGAAGCAATTGTACAAAGTCACAGAAAGTTTTCAGAAACATACCAATTGATGGTGCTGATTTATATAGGCTAAACATATCAACGGTGCGCAGTATTGATAATCTCTCGTGTTTATGTTCAGTTCATTCATTAGGTGACATCAGTGATGTAAGGTACATATTTGGCCAAAGGAACATTGTCTAATCTAGACAGTTTGCCGTTGCAATTCCACTGTTCATTCATACTCTGTCCTCTTCAATGAGACATTGAGACTAAATGTATTACGCTTATACATGATATACATTAACTAGACTTTGGGAAATTAAGACACATGATAAAAGTGTGTGCAACCATTATGTTGATAATACAGGCACAGGCCACAGGCAGGACTGTAGAGATATAACATTCACTATTAAGATTATAAAGTAGGGGGGCCCTACCACCGAGATGCTACCACACCAAGGTAAGGATCAGCTGACTGATAGCGTTGGTCCGTCTGTGAGCATCAGTGACTTCTTTTTGCAGGGTTCCCATAAATTCTGGGTCGTAAAGTCATAACAGTAGTATTTTGAGTAGTAGTCACAAGAGGAGTTGTGTAGTAGCTTTTCCAGCATTTTCCATTTGTTGCGATGATGAGATTTTGTAAATGTGTTTTAACAAAGAGCAAGATGAAAAGAGGGAACATCATCTAATGTCTAATAGTTAAAAACATAATCACTCACTATCTACCTTTGTTTAGAGGGTGAAGCAGCTAAGGCACACCTGCCGCCATCTGGAGAAGGAGATTAAGGACTCAAACAACAATGCGGCACTGTGGTTAACTGGGAAAGACTCTCTCAGGTAGAAGTTTCATCTCTTTTCGCTTCTGAGCTTCAGATCACATTTATTGCAAGGTTATTTCAATACATTACTCCACGTTACGCCCCCTATAGAGCTCCAGGAGTAATGTGACTTTTTGACACTGCAATATTGGCAGAAAAACATTGAGGAAAATAAACAGTGCCAGCGCTTGATTTCAGGCCGTCTGAGTTTACCGCACATTAAACAGATACAAAATGACCAGTACAATGCAAAACTTCCCAGGTTACATGTGTGCTTTTTTGAGCATTAAAACATAAATACACAATTACGCTTTAAAATCGCTGGATTCTGTTCCTGATAGAAAGTGATGGCTACACAAGAGAAATCTGTCTCTGGAGGGATCTCACCGCTCTGTTTTCTGCTTCTTGCGTGTTTTTTTGCAGTAATCTGCACAAAAATAATAATTATCCTGGGGCACAGCAGCCCCAGGATAATTATTTAGTTGGTCATTAGAGAAGCGTGCTTTCCTGCCAGTATGGTGGTGTTGTTATTAAAGGCACAGGGTGACGTCAGCTCCTGGAGCTCTATGGCCTGACTGGTGTTTTTGCATCTGTTGTGTTTTCAGCCAGCGCTTGACCTTAGCATCTGATCAGTGCTGCCAAGAAACAGCCAAGTTAGGTTTAATTCAGGCCGAGCTGGAAAAGGAGAGGACAAGGATCAGGGAGCTGAAGGGAGTCAAGCGGGAGGCAGTCATCGTTCTCAGATACATCCTGTTGGTAGGAAGACATCTGGATTATATGGATTTAATCCAGAGAAGTCCCTCCTCACCAGACAAACGCCCAGCACATATTCAGATACTTTAGAAAAGCTCTTGTGCAATACTCCACCACAAGTTAAAAACCCAGCATCAAAAGTATTCATTATTATTCCTACTAGCTTAATAAGAATATTTAAAACACAATGTCACGAAAAGATGTTTGTTAACGAAATATGTTGTTATTGACTTTATAACATCTAAAATGCCACTATTTTAGTGACATTTTGAATATATTTATTTAATTTTTCTTCACAAATTAAAATTTCTTTAACTATACATGAACATGAATCCAATGTATTTTAGTAAAGGGATAAATTTGACCCCTAACCCTGAAAATCTTTCATTCAGCAATACACTAGCCACAGGCTCAATCTAAGCTGGATGTACAGTGTAGGACCCACCCCCATCTCTGCTGTGCCAATCATGAGGCCGCACATTACCTGACTTTGAAGTTCCCCGCAATTGGCCGAGAGCTTTTCATTTCCCAGACACACACTTCAGTATAGACTAGATCAGTAAAATATGGAAGCATTGTGACTTAAGACGTCTTTCAAACATGATGGTGGTGTTTCTTCAGGACACAGAGGATGAGGCTGGGACTCGGCTGAAGATGGAGAGGTTGCTGGACATCTTGGAGAGCGCCGCACCAAAGGGAACAGGGTCTACCCTCGGAGACTTGGCAAAGAAGACCATGGGAAGACCAAAACTCTCCAAAGCAGCCAGGTACTGGAGTCACTCTCCTCTGGATGAAAGACAGAGTGAACACAGATGCTTGATTTCTTGTCTGAAAAACGGAGCACGCTACAGCTGTTTCCTCTCAGCTGCTAACTAGTCTCATGTAAGTCAAACAACAGAGCTATCATCACTGAATAACAATCTCTGGTTGTGTGTCAAATAGTAGTTAGTAATTTTATGTTTTATATTTATGTTTTTCCAGATTAAAATTTTGAGCGTTCATTGGTCAGACAAAAAGCTCACTAATCGCACCAGCTGGATGTTCTCCTCATGTTAAACCATAATTTAGGCCTCTGCACTAAAGTGTTGCAGCATCGTTAACACACAACCCTTCACTGAAACACAGCGTTGCTGACGGCGCACCTCCCCAGAGGTGTAACTACTCACTGCAGCGACACAGAGCACGAGCTGTGATTGGTCTACTTGGTAGTCGCGTGTTTCTGCTTTAGTATTTCCAGCTCAGTCAGGAATCAATCAGGAAGGGGGAAGTAGAAATAAAAATGAACCCCCCCAAAAAGACACAGCGTTGTCTAGCTTGTGGGTGGAGTTGTTACAGAGTGAGCCAGACTGACAAGTATAAATGTTTCACATTGGTAGCCTACATGCATCAGGTCGTTGCGTGGCTGTGCACAGAAGCATATATTTGCAGCTTTAGAGTATGCTGGGTCAGGTGGTCAGAGCAACCTGGCACTCATCTGGTTTCGCCAGTCATGCGGTATTTGCTGCTATAACATTTATTTTTATACTGCCAAAGCTTTTATTTTTATTGCTGTTGAACCAGGTATCTGCTAAACTGACTTTTCATTTACTATACAGTCAGACCGCTAATAATTTATTGACTATTAGAAACCTTTTCAACGTATCTGGAAATGTTGTTTCTGTGTCCCTCAGGAAACCCGGGAAACATGGAGATAAACCTTCCAGCTGACCTGGCTGACCCTGCTCCTCCTCCTCAGCAGACCGCAGAAAGCATCTTTCATCCCTTCAGCCAACATTAAGATAAAGGTTTTAGTCACTTTAATCCTGCTTTGGTTTTGACTGCTGTAAATTGAAAATACAAGCTGAAACAAGGGCTTGTTGGGTTTCTTGATGATGTTTCACCCAGGTCTTCAGTTCTAGATGTCTGGAGTGGAGCTGGGGTTTAACTAGGAACATCTGAGGTTGTTGTCCACCTGAAACTCACATGACTCGATTCTGTTAATGAACAGGTACTTTCTGTAAGTGAAGTCCTAGGTCTTCAACAGGGGAGGTATTGCAGAGGAGTTGTAAAATCTTTGGTTGATTAGACATTTTTAATACATTTGTTTAATTTTACCCAACAAATTTAGATTTATTTAAATATACATTAACATGAATTCAATATATTTTAGTAAAGGGATAAATGGAGGCAGACACAGGAGCTGTCTCAACAGCGCACCGTTTCACATTATGGAAGAGTGTTAGGGTCACCCATTAGGGGAACAAAAATTGAGGAGCTAGATTATTATCATTATTATTATTATTTTTAATCATGCGCTTTGAGAAAAATGTTGAAATATACTATTGTAAAGTAGTCCTTCAAACTGGCAGTACCATATGCGTATAGCCAATACTCCATGGAAGTGTATTGGGGCTTAATTAATTAATATTATTAATTTATTATCAGATTGTATTGTGATTATTTTTTCAGTTATATTGGAGTCTTACATGTCAGCAGTGGCGTGGATATTGTCACACACTGTGGGACGTAAACTCAGGAGCGTGTCCCTATCTGCCGATAGAGGTGGTCCAGTCTTATCCTGTCTTTGGCAGGATGGATAAACTGTGTGCGCTTGTTGGGACCCACAGAGAGTGCACCATGAGCAGTGTTCGTGTTTTGCGGAGATCTGGCTGAATGCGACACTCATTATTGTAGCTCTCTCCAGCCCTTTGGTGAAGAAACAGCCTTCTGCTACAGCCAAATATTTCAGATTTTGTCTCATCAGACCAGATGTTGCATGTTCTATGTTTTCGTGCATAGTTGAGTCTCTTGGCTTTGTTCCCATGTGAGAATCCCACCCCTGATCACAAAAAGCCCTTTATCTCTGGAACTGACGCTCTTGTTTCTGACATTTCAGTTATTGTCGACCAGTCAACAGTAACAAAAAATTAAGTCCTGTCAGCATGTTCGTAAATTCCTCTAGAAAAAACACTATAATAACTTCTTGCTGTCAGTTTAAGCTGTTTATGTTGGAATATGTTTTGGAATATAGAAATTCATGCACATGGACCTTGTCTGTTCAGTTAGTCTTGGCCAATGTCCCAGAAAAGGATGATTTTCAGTAGTTTCACACCATTATAACAGTTTGAACAAAATGAATATGATTGGTTGGCTACAGGTGGGGAGGAGTCGTGGTTTAGACTTAACTCTCCCATCGTTGGTGGACGGGTCTGTCCTGTCTGGCCACTCAGGTCCTCCAATCCCCTGGGACAGCGCCCTAGAAAGAAGAGAAAGTCCTTCCTACCTGTCCCTCCCTGACATAGACCTCACGCTCTGTTCAACGCTCATCCTGTGACTCCCTCCTTTGCAACTTTTATCACTTTAGAACAGCTCCTCATTGTTCTCTATTTTGTCTCTCAGAATCGCTATATGTTTCCTTCTTGCTCTGTCCTAGTCAGCTGATTACTACTTTCTCAACATGTATCAACCCTACGCAAGTAAACGTGGTTGATGCTCTTGACCCTCCCATTATCAAGGACCTCATTCTTTATTTGATTACATGAATTTTAATTACATTAATATTCACATTTCTAAGTAGAATCTAGAAAATCTCAACTAATTATCACATGTCTAGACAAAAATCAAAAAATAATTCTAACAGTCCTTAATTTTAAATGATTTTATCTCCTTAGAATATCAGGATTTTATGTTTTTAACAGAGTCCTACCTGCAAGTGTCCCTCCAACTATGGATGTTTTAATCATGAGTGTAGGGTGTGGCCTACGACTGTTTTTTCTACTGCTGAGTCGTCCTCTATTGAAGGTCTCACTTTTAATATGGTCCTTGAACAAATCTTCTGAACACTCCCAACACATGACCTAACTAATCACTTCAACTCTTTCTGTCTGATCTAGACTCTTCAATATTGCACCATTGAAGGTCAAATCCATGTCATCAGTCAAAAAGCAGACCTGGATAGCTGACCAAATCCACCATCACAAAAGGGAATGCAGAAAAGCAGAGTGCAGGTGGAAGAAACCTGACCTTGTTCAGTTTGATCTCATTAAGGATGAATATTTTCAGTTCAATAAAATTGTTAAGGAGGCCAGATTTATTTCTCCATTTTTAATCTCAGTTAAACATTCACAACAGTTGATATGCTGATAAACTCCACCTCTCCAAGTGCCCCACCTGAAAGTGAGGTAGATTGTGAATTTTTTTTAAATCTTATTTTACTGATAAAGTCACTGCCATACAAAGGTCTAGCGTTACAATATTTACATACCCTCAGATCACACATCCCCAGCTTTCAATCAGCCTTACTCAATCACTCTTATTGAAGTTTCAGAAGATGAATGAAAGTGACGTCCAACCCTTTGATTCCTCCAACCTTTTTGTATAATCTTATAAATTTGGTTGGGCCCTCCTTGGTGTCAAATTTTAATGGTTCTGACTGTGTCACTGATTTCTAAAAGTGCATTTGTGAACCCATTTTTAAAAACACCAGGACTGGATACCTTGCAACCTCAAAACAAGCAGCTTCTACCTGTGCTTGAATCTCACAAAATGTGTGAACATTTTCAGACTGGTTTTAGGAAACAACACATCACTGCTTTGCTCACAAATTAACTTTTTTTTTTTTTTGGAACTTATTTTTTATTAGAATTTTTAACAGTGACTTAACAGTTACAGCATCAGGGTTCAGGACATTTATATTCTCCGTCAAACCTCACATCAATGTCCATATTGACTAGTGATGGTGTTAGTGTCCTCTTCTGTCCTCCTACAATCAATCTATTTTACCCACTTAACTTCAAATTGCATTTCCTGTAGTTTTAATTTGTGTAAGTTTTTTTCATTGCAAATATTTCTTCGACAGTGCATACCCACTGCTCCTTAGTTAGTGGCTCCACTTTATACCACAATCTTGTAATTACTTTTTAACTTGCCGATAAAAGTATTTTAACCAAATACTCATCTTTGTTTTGTATCACTTCACGTGTCAAGTTTCACAAATGAACTTTTAATGGCGTCTGACAATGTTATGAGCTCAATCCTAGTACTCCTAGACGTGACTGTTGCCTTTGATATGACAGATCATGATCATCATTCTTTTAAACAGGCTGAGTACTGGGTGGAAATATCAGTGACAATCCTTCATTGGTTCTCTCATATTTATTAGACAGAAGATTGCATGTTGCTGGGAATAATTTTAGATCATCTGTGTGTAATATGAAATACGTTGGTCCTCAGGGGTCAGTTTTAGGACCAATTTTATTTTCTTCTTACGTGCTTCCTTTGTGAGACGTCATTCACAGGCATGGTGTCTCCTGCCTTTAACCCATCAGACATGGGAACTCCTGAGTTTATTACACAACTTCCTACATGATATCAAAAACTGGATGAACAACAACTTCCTGCAGTTAAATCCAGACGAAACAGAAGTCATTATTATTTTGCATCAACAGCTGCTAAAACAAGCTCTACCCTTGTCTGAGGTTTTTTACAACAGTGCTGATGTTGTTGCAAAGGAAATCAGAGTCTGGATTGATTATGAGTTTTGAATCCCATATCATCAAGACAGTTCACACTTGTTTTTGCCATCTGAAGAACATTTCTAAGATCCGGCCCATTTTATCTGAGACTGTTGTACATGCTTTTATTTCATCATGTCTGGATTACCACAATAGCCTGTTTGAACAATAAAGCAATTTCCTGACTCAATACAGTCCAAAATTCAGTCGCCAGGGTTTTAACCAGAACCAGGCGAAGGGATCACATCAGTCCATTTTCACCTGAGTGTATTTTAGAATCAATTTTAAGATTTGAACGTCCTGGAGAGACTTGTCCTGGCTCAGCTGAGAGTCCTAATGGCCCCTGTCTTGGACACTCTCACCTTGATGGTGGGAAGGGCACTGTGAGGATCATGTTCTTTAATTTCTCCAGTGCTTTTAACACCATTCAGCCCTTTCTGATGAGTGAAGTTGCTCAGGATGCGTTTCAGCTCCTCCACTGTCTCCTGGATTGCTGATTACTTGTCTGACAGGCCCCAGTTTGTGCAGCTGGGGGGACTCCCTGCCAGATACTGTTGTCAGAAATGTGGAGGCACCACAGGGGACTGTTGTGTCTCCATTTCCGTTCACTCTTTATACCTCTGATTTCCAGTAAAGCTCTGGGTCCTGCCACATGCCTGGTCGTTGACTTCAGGAGGAAGAGGCCTGGAGGTGGAAGCAGTGGACCGCTACAAATACCTGGGAGTCTACATGAACAACAGGCTGGACTGGAGGGACAACAGTGATGCTGTGTACAAGAAGGGCCTGAGTACACTCTACTTTCTGAGGAAGCTCTGGTCTTTTAGTGTGTGCAGTGTCGTGGAAATTTCTCTGTTACTGGTGAAGAATGAAATAGAGACTTCTGCCGGCCGACAAGGTTTTATTTTCTTTGCAAAGAAAAGGTCAAACAACACGCGAGCGGTCAATGATGAAGAAAGACCCCTAATACGGGGAGACCTAAACATTTATACCTGAGGACAGCCCCCAGGGTACGTTTCACACCCTTTGTCTGCTGCAGGTATCGGCCCCCTACCCAGAGTGTTTTCACACCCCTTTGTCTGCCGCAGGTATCGGCCCCCTACCCAGAGTGTTTTCACACCCCTTTGTCTGCCGCAGGTATCGGCCCCCTACCCAGAGTGTTTTCACACCCCTTTGTCTGCCGCAGGTATCGGCGCCGATTCCCTTGGGCGTGTTTTACACCTGGGGTGTCCTGCAGGGTCTTATATTTAGATGCAAGTTAAGTCTAAACATCACACAAAACCATTTGGTTCCTTATGTTAGAAAGGAGAGAGGTTGGGTGTCTCAGATGGCTAAAACAAATGAATTGAAATTGCCATTACAGCAGTCAGTTACTAGAGTCTTTCTACTCATCTGTTGTGCCCTGTACTTTCCTCTGTTTTTTTGGGGAAGTAGTACCACCAAAAAAGACATCATCAACAAATTTATCTGAAAGGCTGGACATGTGAGTAGTAGAGAATTGGAGCCGTTTGTATCAGTGAGGGACAGGAGGACACTGGATAAACTGCTCTCATTCATGTACAATCCATCCCATCCACTACACCAAACACTAGAGGAGCAGAGGAGCTCATTCTCCAGCAGAATGATTCAGCTCCGCTCCCGTAGTGAACACTACAGAACCTCTTTTATACCAAACTTTATCCAGCTGTATAACAGCTCATCTTTTTGTAACAACTAAGCTACTATGACCAAGCAATTTCCCTTGTGGATCATTAAAGTCTGTCTAAGTTGATTATTAATCTAATAATCTGATCATGTTTATAGCACTTCATGCCTTTGCCCTGGGCTACATCACTGACCTTTGGCATCAGCATGTCCCTTGAGATCCTCAGACAGAGGTCTGTTGTCTGTTCCAGGGGCCTGGCTGGAAACAAAAGGTGACAGGGTGTTCGCAGTCAGAGCTCCACGGCTGTGGAATGATCTGCCTGAGCAAATTAGGTCAGCTCTCTTAAAACATACTTTCATTGACAAGCCTTTCCTAGTTTTACTTGAGTGTTACTTTCCATATACTTTGCAAGGGCTTTGTATTGTTGATTTGAAAATCGCTATAGCAATAGAGGTTGTTGTTGTTGTTATTACCTGTTGGAGAAGGAAGAGAGGATTAAATAGTTTTCAGATGTTCATATTTAACCGTCTCCACCAGTCTTAACTCAATTCCAGTTGCAATTGTCTCAGCTTTGCTTTTTAGATATACCATGGCCTGGATGACTGATAACCTGTACATGTGCTACAACACAGCAGAATGTTATATATCCTTATAAGTGTAAGCATCTTGGTCTGTCTAAAAACACAACATACTTAATTTACTGTGTGGAAAACAAATCATGTGAAAATAGGCTCTTTACAGGGGACCAATGTCTGATTTCTTCTGTAAAAACAGGACAGAAAGAGGACACTTAATCACAGATAAAAATGTGATCATTTCAGCAGTGTTTACAAAATGATGGTCTCACCGAGGCCAAAGGTCTGACTGCTGAACTGCAATGGTCGGCTCACTTTGAACTGTCGCTCCTGTTTAAAAATCAGTAGTCTTGCAGCAAAAGGAGGTGGAGTTTTGAGCAGACGGAGGATAACAGGCTCCACGGGAGAGAACTGAACTCACAGAGCGAAGCGACTGCAGCCATTGCACTCTTGACATAATGGAGCTCTATCTGGACCTATTCTCCCAGCCCTGCCGTTCCGTCTTCATGTTTGCCAAAGTGCTCGGGATTCCCTTTGAGTTTAAGTCCGTCGAGCTCTCTGCAGGTAATCACAAAGACAGGGGAGGGGGCCCTGTGAATTCTTGTACATGCTTCTGTAATGATTTCAGCTCACATTCTGCAAGGAAACAGTTCTTAGTGTTTGGAAATGAACAGGAAGTTAGCAGATGTTTTCCAAACTGAGCTCCCACAATCTTTGGAGCTCCAGAAATGTGCCTAACTACATATATTTCATTCTTCCTCTTTTATTTGTGAGTCTGCAAACACAATTTACAGTGTCATGCAGACTTTGATCTTGTTTTGTGATAATCTAGGACATAACTCTGAGGGCTATCAGTTTACATTTCACCCAAAGAGCTGAGAGTCCCAGCCAAGGAAGGGAGGAGGGATATGTTAACTCTTAGATACCCGATTTTGCAAGCAATCAGCGGGGGTGATTTCACGGGGTCAAAGCATCCTGACAAAACATTCCTCTGCCCACGAAGTGATTAAGTGCAGCAAAAATGTGCTGGGGAGAGAAAACAAAGGGAAGAGACATGTTTCAAAATGGATACAAAGGGGAAAGAGAGTTTAATCAAACATCAATGTTGTTTCTAGAAAAACATTTTAACGTTAAGATATAACATTTTAATTTTAAGATTTTTTTTTTCTTGGTTTTAACAAAACTGAATCTCATTTGTATGTGTTTGTCTCAGGGCACCATCACAGTGAGGAGTTTAAACAACTCAGCATCGTGAAGAAGGTCCCTGTCATGAAGGATGGAAGCTTTGTTCTGACAGAAAGGTACAGACTGGAGTTACGCTCAGATGTGTTCAGTTTTATGACCCGGATCAGTCCATCAGTTCCTATTTTTATCTTAGTAAGATTAAATTTAAGAGGTTGTGAATATCACTAACTTGCTGTGCAAACACCTTCAGACAACAGACCCCATTTTTATTTATTTATGCTGTAATTTTAGCATGGAAGTCTACTAGCAGCTAGTGGCCATTTCCGGAGATAGTTAGCCTTGTTTCGCGTACATATAAGCTATTGAGACCTCAACATGTTTATTTCTGCTGTAGCGTTTTTAACATGGGGGTCTATGGGGACTGACTCACTGTTGGAGCCGTTAGTGGTCATTAGTGGAACTGCAGGCTTTGTTTGCCAGCCCTGGACATTGAAGCTTGCTTACTTCACTCAAATTACAAACAATATCCTCCCACTTATCCTTATATGGAGTTAGTTGTACAAATTATTCTGTTCATATCTGAGATTTCTGTGTCAACATGTAAACTGTATATTAGCAAAAACTAGTCAGTTAATTGATCAACTTCAAGCTTCTGTTTTATTTTCTATAGCTGGAAACACAATATTTTTTGGGTTTCATGACAACAAGACCTCACACTTATCTACTAGGATACAGCATTTTTCACTCATGTCATGTTTTTCAGTGGTCAAGACATTGATATGTGCCACATATGTTCACCTTGTGTTGCAGTATTGCCATCCTGATGTACATGGTGCAGAAACATTCGGCATCAGTGGCAGATCACTGGTATCCAGCTGACCTGCAGCAGCGAGCTCGTGTTAACGAATACCTCTCCTGGCAGCACATGAACCTCAGAGCTCATGGTTCAAAGGTCTTCATGCTTCGGGTTCGTGTCCCAGCACTGCATATTTCATTCACATTTTATCACTCTGTTATTGTACAGTGCTGTTTAAAAGTGTTAAAAGTAAGGTATCAGAATTTTCTTCATTTTTGTGTAAAAGTGACCTAAAACATCAACTTTCAAATCATTGATTTGTCTAAACCTGATCTTCACAACAAGTGTTTGTGGAAGTGTATGATGGCACAGCCAAAAATGTTAGAAAACTGGCTCTAAAGAGTTTGTAATTCACAAATCCACAGTCAGACAGATTGTAAACAAATGAAGGGGATTTAAGATGAGTGGCTGACCAACAAAGATCCCACAAAAAGGAACCCTGTTCTGTTTTCTTTTTCTTCTCCTACCCACATTGAAACATTTGGCACTATCTTTAAAATGTGACATCAAACTATGTTTTTGTGTTTTCCCATGACCAGGCTCTTTTTCCAGTCATCATGGGCTCTGAGCCCCCGCAGGAGAAGGTGGACGATGCCACAGAGGACCTGACGCAGTCGCTCAACCTGCTGGAGGAGAAATTCCTGCAGGACAAACCGTTTATTGTTGGCTCCAAAATCTCTCTGGCTGATCTGGTGGCTATAGTGGAGATCATGCAGGTAATAAAACTGCTACCATCAGGTCAATATGCATACGGATTCAGAGAATGGATTTCCAGCGTTGGTAACATTGTGATTTGTTCTCCAAATGAATCAGACATTTGGAGAAATTAATCAGGCATAGGAGAAATTTATGTTTTTATTCTCACCTAAGTAAAAAAGTAAGCATCCTGATAGAAATGGTATCATGCACAGAGATCCTGCTGAACTCATTCAGTAACCCCTTGACTATAACTATACCAATAATTCATAGATATATCACAAAGCACACACATTCTATGAAGGTTTTAGTAAAATAGAACTAGGCAGACTCTCCATTTGGAAAACCAAAGTACCCAAAGTGTACCAACTTGGGTTTTTACCTCTTGAAAGGGAATCTGGAAACAAATGACTACTGCTCCCCACTAATGGAGGCAATGTACACACGCCTTAATCTTTATTTCCTCCATATGGCTGTTGTTCACACATGTAACTCCACAGGGAAATAAGTCACCAAGGCATGTTACATATTGTTGTGAAGGTCTCGATGACTACAAAATAGTGACACTGTAGTATCAGTTTTAGTCCACTAGATGGAGGCAGTATTTTTTCTCTATTAGCTGAGGCCAGCTGCTAAGCTCCTCCCATGTCTTTGTACCAATGGAAAGAGTAGTTTCAAATGACACCCAGTCAGGCAGAGTGGGTTGCGAATACTAGTGACTGTCATATTTACAGAGCCCTTATTTCTAACTAAAATACACTGTGACATTTTTTTACATAGACATTAGCAAAAAATCATCATCTGGGGCGCAGTAGAATATTTTAACAGCATCTGTCTCTAATGGATCTCTACTGTTGTTTCAGAACTGAGAACAGTGCTGTTTAATGTGTATGCATCGTTAAGTTATTATTTATTGATCTCCACCCCGATGTTAGTTAGACCTCAGATTGTAACTATAACCCTGGAAGTTGATTCTAATTTCCAGTAATTAAGATAAATAAAGACACCAATGATTGAGGAAATACTTAACCACACACAGCTCCTCATACATCAACATGATCATATTAATAATTAATCACATGCTGATATGTTATTTAATGACGGAATAAAATTCTGTCAAACGCAGCACCAGGTCATTGGGTGGAAGGAGTTGAGCTCATGTTCAAGAAAGGTTTCGATTTTTGACGTATACATACATTAAGTACAATATGATCTGTTTTTACAGCCTGTTGGAGCCGGACTGGATGTATTTGAAGGGCGACCAAAGCTGAAGGCCTGGAGAGAACGGGTGAAGAAGGAGCTCGGTGAGTCGCTGTGGGATGAAACTAACGAGAAGATCATGAATGTGAGCAGCTTGATGCAGAAGATGCAGAGCAAAGAGCTGGAAGTGCACAGACCCATGTTGCAGAAGATTTTCCGCTGAAGAAGAAAGAAGAAAAAACCAAACAAATCTCTTCACATTTTTTCAACATTAAACCTTTAAACAACCACCATATATAATCTTGATTTGCATGCAATACAATCTCTTTCATTTAACAGAAATTTTGTATCATTTATTAAAAACATGTCAAGTAAAGAAACAGCAGATAGAGTAAATTTAGTTTCCTCAGACACGTTCAATCTTTAATGGATAACACCTGCAGAATGTAGTCAAATAAACAGTATTTTATAGCATATACAACATTTGCATTCGTTATTATTATGGCAAAATAGGCCATTTAGAGTGCTGACCCTCTCTGAATCAGACAAATATGAAGCTCACACTGCTAGATGTAGAAAGTAAAAGCTGCATCATTCTCCGTTAATATTTTGTGGAGTTGAAATATAAGTAAGTACCCGCTTATACCATGGTCACAAATAAATATTAGGTCAATTATTAATATGTTAATGTTGTTTTTTACCACTAAAATCATAAGTTTTTCAGAAGCGGCTGAGCGGACTTTTTAACATCTCCCGTCCTTCCTATAGCGCTTCAGCATCACCTTGAGAACGTGCCTTGAACACCGTGTCGCTAATGATGTTTACGGCTCGCAAACTCCTAAAACTGGCAACACTGTTCTGCTCCTTCCTTAGTCGACTGGACAGAGGCATAAAACAGCCGCAAAATGTCACTGAGAGTAGTGGCAGTGTAGCTCTCAAAGTTGATGTCCATGTTTTTCAGAGCCAGGAAGTCTCTGGTTTTCTTTGTGTTAATCTCATCCTTATCATCCTCTAAATTGTCCAGTTCCTCCGGTGTCACCTCGATGTGTCGCATCTCCTTCTTCTTTTCATATTCTCTTCTCTCTTTCTCCTCTGCTTCATCCCAGTAATGATTCAAAATGATCAAATTCACCAAATAGGTTAAAGTTAACTATAAAATCACAAATTTTTGTCAACTGTGTTGCGTTTGTGATAAATAAACTGTGAAATAAAGTATGTTCTGTGCTTCTGTTGCCACGGTTACCAAACTGTTTGAGCCAGCGTAGTCATTTAGAACTGTCATCAGGTAATTTGACCGGAACGTTTTTATGGGTGTCCATTATCACTTTTTAATGTACACCCCACAGCCAATCGGAATCGAGGATTCACCCAGACCATGGTATAACTGGTGTTATTTAGAGTTTTTAAAAACCTTAGAAACTAATGAAATGTCTTTTTGTCAGAAATAATTTAACTGAGGATTTCTGCTCCTCTGATAAACATGGTTTTATTTCAAGGGAAGTGAAGGCAGGAGGATTATGGAGGAGAAATCTACATATTAAGCTTTATATAATGTTGTCTCACAGAATGAATCAGATTTTTTTTTCAACTATAGATCCTTGCTTTTGTTATAAAGATGTCTGATTTTAATTTATTAAAAGCCTTCTGCAGAAAAAGAGTTCTTTGAATCATCAAAGACCTAGAACATATATCCTCATAGATATCAGCTCCAGGTCAAACTTGTTGAGAGAGACAACACCATTGCACTTGCAAGTTGGTGATAAATAAATAAAAGAAATGATTATTGTTTTCATCGTATTCTTAAGAAACAAGTTGTTTTGCGCATTAGAGACAGATGGATATATCGTGCACATAAAGAAGATGTTGTTTCTTTTTCTTTTTATCATACACATGTTGAAACATCATGGGGACGGTGGACGGCACCTTGTCACCAGGCACCTGTCTAATGTAAAGTATATAGGTTGATCATTTTCTACCAAAGCAGCCCTGAGCCATCAGTACATCTGAAGGTATGCATCAAGACTTTAGCACTAGACCCATTAAACTCCTGCAGGTTGAGAGGTGGAGGCCTCCGTGTTTGTACAGAACAGTTACTGGATTGGATTGAGATCTGGGGGTTTTGAAAGCCAGGTCAACGCTTTCTTTTCAAACCATTCCTGAACCAGGGAGCATGAGCCTGCTGAAAGAGGAGAAATCCTCAAATCCTTCCACTGGAATTTTTTCCTGACTGGAGCCATGGTAACCAGATAAGCAGTGTTATTCCGTGGTTGTAACGATATGGCTGTTTGATCCACATCACACTGCATGCAGAATCTCCATGCTTGTTTTGAAAGTGAATATGAGACAATTAATAATGTGGGGCTTATTTGGGTTTGGTAGGTTGTAAATGGATTGGTGTGTAGTATCAAAAAATGAACACATCCGAGTTTTTGAAG
Organism: Mugil cephalus; assembly: GCF_022458985.1. Classification (NCBI taxonomy): domain Eukaryota; kingdom Metazoa; phylum Chordata; class Actinopteri; order Mugiliformes; family Mugilidae; genus Mugil; species Mugil cephalus. The sequence continues at coordinate 26,322,351 of NC_061777.1, read as the reverse complement.
GCTTTGAAATTTGATTTTGTGATCACTTAAGGAACCCCATCTGGAGAAAATACTGTCGGCTACATTTCTGCTCTGTCTGAGACGCCCTCGTTGTTTCCTCACGGGACAATCTGGTCAGTGTCCTACGCAGCAATGCATCATTTGTCTTGCTAGAGACAAAAAGCTCTTTATCTGCAAGAAAGAAAATCTACCAAAACATGTGAAGAACACATTCCTTGGTTTATACTGGACCTCACTTTTTAATATGTTTATCTTTGTCGAGAATGTCGCACAGATTCTGGGTTGGACTAAGATCTAGGGACACTTAGTTGAGATGGGTTTATGCGAGTGGAGTCCTCACAAAGATAGAAACGTGAGTTAGTGTGTTGATGCAGTTGATGTTGAAGTGAGAGCAGCTGCAGGACTCCACCATGTGACCGTCCTCACAGGAAGCACTCCCTCACAGTCCTTCTCCTTTCTCCTCCTCCGTCTCCGCGCTGATCGGATCGGAACCGGAGCGTCTCGTCCAGCATGCCGGCCTGCGGAGCGCTGCTCGGTCTGTGTCAGTACGAAACCAACAAACTGGTCCGGATCCAGAGTGTCCGGCTCGGTTCTCTGAAGTGGAGCCTGAATATGGCCATACTGCTCTTCATCTGGTGAGAACAAGTTGAATATGTGTGTGGTGTGAATGCTGGAGGAAGAGGAGCAAGGGGAGGAGGAAGCTGCGGCCAGCTGCTGCTAAGACTTTCACTACTTAACCCTTACTGAAACAGATATATTCTTTAATATAAATGATATGAAACTACCCCCAAATAACACAAATAAATAAATAATAAATATATAGAGACACGTGTATGTATATATATATACTGCCTACATATATATATTCTTAAAGTGTGTTTTAAACGTGCATATCTAAAAATAGATAAAAAATAAAAATGCAATCCTAAAATTAAAAATACACAAATACCTTGCAATTAAAAACAAAACATGATGATATCAATGGAAAAAATGTGTTTGCATGTGTATCGATCATTCTGTCTGTATTGACTGATGCAAAGTCAAAATCATCGTATACATTGTATACAGTTAAGACAAATACAAAAAAATAAATAAGAAATATGTCCCCTTCTTCTATGTTTATTGGTTTTCACAGTATCATGATGCTGTGGAACCGGAAGTACCAGGAGTTTGACCTGGTGGTGAGCTCCGTCACCACCAAGGTGAAGGGTGTCGCTCAGACCCACTTGTCTGGGGTGGGAGACATCGTCTGGGACGTGGTGGACTACAGCGGGCCGTCACAGGTGGGAACTCTGTCCTCTGGTTGTTGGACTATCATCAGATATATGAGTTTAAAACCATGTTTCTGTCTTTCTTTAGGACAAAAACTCCTTTTTTGTGGTGACCAATGTCATTGTGACAAAGAATCAGACGCGGGGAAAATGCCCAGAGGTGTGGTTTCTCCATTATTAGTTATTATTAGTATTATTAGTTATTAAAAGTACTGAGGTAAAAGCAGCAGCGTCTCTGTTCCAGGCTCCTCTTGAAGGTCGATTCTGTCGTTCGGATAAGGACTGTAAACCAGGAGGCTGGGAGCAGCAGAGCCATGGTGAATCAGTCTGTCTGTCCGTTCTCTCTCTCTCTCTCTGTCTCTCTCTCTCTCTGTGTGTGTATATGTACACAAACGCATATAATTTACATATATTTATATTATGGATAAATTTAATCTTGTATATTCAAATAAAATTGAATCCTTGAGAATTTAAAAAACCTTTAATCAAAGGAAGACAGTTGGTGAGTAAACAGATTCCAACTTAAAGGGAAACAAAAAGCAGAACCTACACCATTTTCCACAAGAAGAAGAGGAATTTATCATCATTGTGTAACTCTGAAGTATTTCACTGCATCGCTCTGCTCAACTGAAGGCTTGGCTCCAGTTCAGCTGCTGCAGGAATCAAAATGCTGACTTTTGAAAAAAAAAAAAAATAGTGCTACAGTTCACAAAGTTTTTGTCTTCTGCAGGGGTTCAGACGGGATCGTGTGTGAAGTTTGACGTGTTTAAGAAGACCTGTGAAGTTTCTGCATGGTGTCCAGTAGAAACCACAACGACCCCTAAAAGGTTAGATTAGACTTTTTGACCGTCTTTTATTGTTTGATTGTTGCCTGTCAGATTAGGGACTGTGTGAAGACAGATGAACGCTCTGTAATGGAACCCAAGGAGGAAGAGGACCAGTTAGTGGAGAAGAAAAAGAGCAGATGATGTGAGGAGCACAACGAGATCTGTAATGTTTACTCCACACGGAGCAAAAACTCTGAGAAAGAATGGATTTATTCCAGCCAGGGAGAAACCAGCAGGTCAAGTGTTTATATGGTTGTTAGGTTGGAGATCAGACATGTTTTCTTTTCTTTGATGCAGACCTGCTCTGCTGGAAGCCGCTGAGAACTTCACTGTCCTCATCAAAAACAACATCCGATTCCCTGCGTTCAACTTCATCCGGTGAAGTTTTAAGTTTTTGACACGGTTGAATGTGAATTCGGGGACCGTTTTGTTGACGTTCTGGGTTTGTTCCAGGAGGAACATCCTCCCAGAGATGAACGACGCCTACCTGAGGAGCTGTCACCGAAGAAACGACTTGTTGTGTCCCATCTTCAGACTGGGAGACATAGTTCAAGAGGCTGGGGAAAAGTTCTCTGAGATGGCAGTAGAGGTGAGCTTTCATGTAGAGCCTGATGTTTCTGTTTTATCTGCAGCCTCTTACAAGTTATTCTGCTGACTTATTCCATGATGACAAGTATTCATGTTCAGATATTCATCCTCTTTTGGTTCTGAATACAGTGACCTGGAAAGATCTGTGGGGTCAATCAGTGCTACTAAAAAGTGAGATTAATCACGATTTAGAAAACTTTTACTTTTACTTAACTCTTGTTTTTTTCTTATTGTTTTACCTCAAAATTGTGACTTTGTCTCATAACAATACATCTGAAGACAGATGTTTTGTGTGTGTGTGTGTATATATATAATGTTGCAATTTTGCTCAGGTACAAATGGAAAAAGTGTATGAATATGAAATAATAAAAAAGGATTCCAAACTTAGTTAGTTATAAATATGACTTTAAAGGTCACAATTATGAACTAAAAAGACAGAATGTAAATTGTATTAAAAGAATAAATGAGAAGATACAAAGACAAAATGATGAGATAAATAAAACTCTGACAAAAATAATAAAGACCGTGATCTCCTATTCTTTGATTATTCACCTTCCTTTTTAGTTTCCATTTAGTTTTAAAAATTACAGAATTGTTTGGGGTTCTCTCAGTGACAGAAATGAAACCACAGACTTCCAAAAAGAAACCGAAAAAAAGGGGAACAAAGTTTCTTCTGGTTGTGTGGTTAAAAATGGCAGATATCAAAAATAAACCAGTGCTGACTTGTTTCTTAAGAATAATCTTTGTCTTTCCCAAGAAAACCAGCTTCTAGTATGTTGTAAAAATAATAATGTAATGTTGATTTAAGTGCAGCTACAGGACACAATTAATAGACTGACCTTCACAAGATTCTTGCTGAAAACATACCTTTGAGGATAATCTTCCATATAAACCAAAGTGATTAAAATTGTTCCTTGGATATTTAAATAAATGTATAAAAGCACCAGTAAAATGGCATAACTGGAGAATGGGAACCCCTGTCTTTACTCTGGAACACAGGCTGATTATCTTGATTTTGCTGTTGTGATGTCGACCACAGGGGGGCGTTATTGGCATTCTGATCAAATGGGACTGCAACCTGGACCGGTTCATGCAGCACTGCCTCCCCAGATACTCCTTCAGACGGCTGGACGAGAAAGAGAGCAACAAGACGCTCTACCCCGGCCTCAACTTCAGGTGAGTGAGTGGGGAGCACGTTTTCTGATCGTTGGCCTCGTTCAGACCTCAAATTAACATCCATCCTCAGCGATCTGATCACAAGTGGCTGGGAGACACGATGAGTCCTGGCTCCCATTCATTGTAGCTGTTAACTAATTTGGTGCAGCTTTTGACTGATGACTCCATGGATTGTTTTTTTCTTTTTTTTTTTTTGTTTGTTTGTTTTTTGTAGGTTTTGAATCAAGTTGGTAGTATTGAATAATGATCTGCTACTACTACCCCACCAAACATCCACATTACACAATTTACTCACTTGTGTGTCTTTATTTTCCTTTATTATACAGTTATTTTCTGTCACTGCTTAATATAACATAGTGGTTTGACTGTAACATCAAGATGTAGATCAAGAAATAAATAGCTTAACATGTGTGATTTCAGTGAGTGAGAACAACTTTACAGTTTGTTCCAGAATATGAATCCCCTCCCCAAGTCATGACGTATACACAACAAATAGCTGTTGGTGATTCTGATCCAGCGCTATGTTGAGTTCTAGATGACTGCGCTGTTTATTTGCATACAGACAAACTGAGATCAGATCTCAAGTGCTGGTTGGGGACACATGTGTAGATGCATTTTAATACAGGCAGAGCTGTTCACTTGTGGTCAGATTGCCCAGGTTGGATATTTATGCAAAGTCCGAATGTAGCCATTATAATGTTTGTCAGAATAAACACTGGCAGAACTTACTATGCGTCTTGTCTGCTCACTTGTGCAGGTATGCAAAGTACAATATTGTGAATGGAGTGGAAGAGCGAACGCTGTACAAAGCCTTCGGGATCAGATTTGACATCATGGTGTTCGGACAGGTAGATGGGTGCATAGTTTGGAAGTGTTGGAATTAGAGGAAATTTAATGCGGCTCCAGAGCATTGATGACAGGCTGACTATTAAGTAGAGTAAATCTAGGTGAGTTAGAAAGTCATAATACTGATTTGGTTTTATTAGAAATCAGTTTGTTGTGTCATTTTAGCCAGATTGGTGACACTCACCCCTTCTTTAATTCATTCATTCACAAAGCCCGAGTATACATGAAACATGTTGTACATACAGTGGCGTTAAAAAGTATTGTCTCCTTTCCTGATTTCTTGTTTTTAGCATTTTTGTCACACTTAAATGTTTCAGCTCATCAAAGAAATGTATATGTAAGACAAAGATGGTAAACGCATGCAGTTTTTAATTGAAGGTTTTAATTGTTATGGGACATATCAATCCAAACCTACATGGCCCTTTATGAAAAAGTGTGAAAAAACCTCCCCTGTTAAAACATGACTATGGTTTATCACACCTTCAATGTCTCTAGTCACACCCAGGTCTGATTACGGCCACATCTGTTCTCAATCAACAAATCACTTCAATAGGACCTGACTGACAAAGTGAAGTGTAGAACAAAAGCTAGAAATCTGTTGGATTATTAATGTAAGTTATGTTCCCACAGAACCAAAATCTTGAAACTGTTTAGTGCAAATTAAAATGAGTGGTTCTAGTGTAATGACAGTTTGCCTTTAGCACTCATGTGAGGTGGGTGTTCTCAGTTAATGTCGGCAAATAACAGAAGATAACAAAATGTTCTGGTGATACAACAAAGTGATAGGCTGCCTGTTACAAAGAAAAAGGACAAATGTCATCTGACTCAGTTTGAATAAGTGGTTGGGCTCATAAATTTGGGTCTTTAGAGTTGTCTTTATTCTTGCTGCTGTTGAAGAGAGACACCAAGTAAAGTAAAATCACTTAGGTTGTTTTCAGTAACTTAATTTGTGCCTTATTTGCCCTGAGAAGCGCCTGACCTCAGTATTTTCACATCTGTGGCTAAAAGTCAAGCAGTTTGATTTGTTTTCCAGGCAGGAAAGTTCAGCTTCATTCAGCTCATCATCTACATTGGTTCAACGCTGTCGTACTACGCCCTGGTGAGAGGTTTTCCTAACAAAGTCCATTAATGCCAGTGAAAGAAAAGATGAATAATTAAAATTAGTCCTGATTTCAAAAATACCCCTGTAGTTCCAGTTCCACATTGCTCTGTCTCAGAATCTGACTTTTTCAAAAGTAGTAATAATCAAGAAAGAGCTATGCTTTTTTAGCAGAGATAGAAATGTGTGCTTTCTAAAGTCAGAATAATGACGAATATAACGACAAAGTAATGAGCGGGATAAAACATTTACTAAAACATCAAGAAACAAAGTCCAAATTGTGGTCTAACATGTCAAAGGGCAACATACATAAAAGGTATCACAAAATCTTTGTAAAATGAATTAAAATCTGAAATATCTCACCAAGACATTTATAAATATGAAATAAAGTTTATGTGTTAATGTCAACATAGTAATTCAACTTACTGTTGAAACAGATTGAATTACTAATCATAACAAGAGTGATGAGAGACCAAATATTACTACCACTGGAACCCCAAAAGAAAATATGATTTAAAAATCACAGTGTTTAGTGTTTAAGTAAAAATGAGAGAATATATATATACCTTACAATAAGATAAATAAGAAGTAAAAATAGATCAATTTTTAGCAAAGTTAGAAATACAAGCTTTTATCTCAGTAGCTTCTACGTTTGGTCTATTTTATCCATTTGGTATTTATTAATTTGGTAAGTTAACCTGGAAATAAATACATATTTTTCTTTATTATATAAGTTTGTCCTTTGACATTTTAGACTATAATCGGAATATGTTTAATTGTTTCACTAGAATTTTGACACTGACTTTATCTTTATTTCAGACTCTTTTTCATTGGTAAATTAAACATTTTAGTCTGAATTGTTACTTACTTTTAAATTGTATTTTTCTCCCTTTTTTCACTTTGCATTTTATTATTAAAAATTTGGAAATTTAAATGAATTCTTGATTTTTGTTTAATTATGTCTAAGTTATTATCAATATTGTATTGGTGGTAATGTCCACCAAAGGTAGGAGAAAAACAAAAGACTATAGTCGGAGTTCAACACTCCAAAATAAAATGAGGTTTGTTGTAAAAGTTGCGTGTCTTTCTCCAGACGACTGTGTTCATCGACTGGTTGATTGGAACCAGCTGTTACTCTGCAGAGGTTGGACATAACTACTCTGAGAGGAAAGTGGAGTCGGTCCAAGACAAGCAGAAGGTGATGATCGGTTCGAGTTTGACATTATTGTACTCAAACTGTGCACTTGGTATGAACCTGTCCAGTACAAATCCTTCATTGTGTTTCGGTTTATGTGCTGCAGCTCATCCTCTGTGTGTCCTACGTTGACGAGAACAACATTCGACTAGTGAAGATGTCGCAAAAGAGAAGTTTACAAGACATCAAACCGAAGTCTGTTCTGCCTCGCGAGGTAAACCTACTGCAGAGAGGACAGTAGATGTTTTCTTCTGCATTACGGTAACTCCATTTTCTTTATGAACAAGACCTGCTAATGGCTATCACCTACTGTGAATGGCACTAATTGACCCTTTGTTGACCTAATTGGTTGCTGACCCACCAACCAGAGGGTACTTGTAGCACGATCTTTATTTTATTCTTTTCCCCAAAACAAAAATAAATACTGAGAATGTCGCCTCTCTGTTTGGCTATGTGGACAACAACCATGTCAGACTCGGTAATAAACAATCTAGTTTTCAATCTATTGACTCTATTCTAAATGTAATGTTGGCTACTTTGTTCTTGTGCCCCAACAGAAGGACCCAGGACACATGAGAACTGTTCTCTGTCTCCTACAGCCAGATGTCCGTGGTGACCACAACGCTCAGCCTCCACCCGAACAAAAAGTCAACATGAAACCCCGCCGTCCGGCCTGGTGCAAGTGTGACTGCTGTGCTCCCTCCTCTCTCCACCAGGAGGAGCTGTGCTGCAGACAGAAGGACGGCGTCTGCATCTCTTCCTCTCCTCTGTTTGAACAGCTGGTGCTACGACGCCCCCTACTGGAGGCTGTCCTGTTGTACTGGGACCCCTTGTCTCCAGATTATGTCCAGACCGCCGCCCTGCGTCACTGTGCCTACAAACAGTACATCAGCTGGAGGTTTGGGATCCCGCCGAATGACACATTTCCCGTTATTCCCAGCTGCTGCGTCTGGAGAATCAGGTCGGAGTATCCGAGCCCTGATGGACAGTACAGCGGCTTCAGACCTGTCAAGATGGCTTCCATGCAGGCATGCGCCAATGGAGAGTTGTGATGTTTCCAGAGCAGAGACACCCTGACTGACTGATCTACTAACTGGGATTTATGTTCAGTTTTTACTCAGCTGAGCAGAAAAAGCAAATGATTTTGTTTTTGTCAGCTTTGGGTTTGTTCAAAAGGAGATAAAAGGGTGAAGAAAAACGTCACGAGTCAATAAAGCACTGCATCTGTCAAGTCGTTGGACTGCTTGCTTCTCTCAGTTTCACTCTCTCTGAGCATTCTTTTGCCTTTATAGGGCAGAAATAACTTCAGTCAGGCTCAGACAAAAGATTCTCCAGCCAAGAATATGTTCACGTCCATCACATCATGTGATGAAGAGTTTTGTGCATGGGACAGACGGACTTTTTAACCCATGATTTTTCCATCGGCACAACTAAAGCTGAATAACTGCTTGTTTCATCTGTTCATGGGTCGGGGATAAAGGTCAGCTGTCTCCGTAAAGTTGCCATGTTTGATGCCGTCATGTTACTACATTCTGAGACACTAACAAGTAGCTATCAGTTTAGCTGATGTATGTGGTCAGTTTTGGAGGAGTTCTCATCTATTCAAAATGTCAGAGTTGCTCAAATGGTTTCACTTATTTATTTTTTGTTGTTTTCTTCTCTGAGGCCGGGCCATAGACTGTTAAAAAAAAAAAGGCTGATAATGGAACACCTCCTTAAAAGTGAAGCCAAAGCAAGCTCCTCTTGGTAGCTGGCTGCAGTATAATTAAATAATAATAATGGTTGGCTACAGCATAGATCAGAAGCCCCACACCCTCCATATTAGTGGATATGAGGTGTGTGCAGCAACCTGTGGAGCTCTATACTACTCATGTGTAGTCCTGATCTCATCATCATGCCCAGTCTTCATGGTCTGAAGTTATCGACTCCTACGTGAATGAACAATCCTCCAACCTGACTATGACACTGTTTATATCCAATCATTATAGCAGCTAACTGACCTGTGATGGAATAACTGCTGCCACTAACAGTTTATTTATTAACTGTCAAGTAACAACATCAGCTGTATTTTGTATTTGTATCATGATTTGTTTCTACATGTCTGCTTTAGTCAGATGTACCTATGACAGATGTTTGTTTATCTTGTTCCTGCTCCTCTTTCTTTTTTCCCCCCTGTCTCCCGTGTGGCCACAAGCGTATGGGTCCCTCCATATGAGCTGGGTTTTGCTCAAGGTTTCTCCCTATTAAAAGAGACTTTGTCCTGTCCACCACAGCATTTGTGCTTGCTTTGTTAGAGTCTAGAGCAGAGCTTCTCAAACTTCCTGACAAATTATACATTTTTAAATTTAGTGAACCAACAAAAAGTAATGTTATATGTCATAACAAATCAAAAATTGTTAACACCAAATAACACAAAGTTCAAAAGAAAATAAAAGTGTAGTTGTGTCCTTAATTACATCAAAAAACAAAAGTAAAATTACAGTAGTCAAAAGTACATAAAATAATGAAACACTAGCCATTTGCAATAAAGAAACGCAAAACAACAAAGCAAATTCATTTGTCAAGGCTGGTGATCAAGTGAATGTTTTTCTGCATTAGTAGCTGCAATGAGCTTGACACTGCCACTCAATGTTGACCTGGGTTCTGGGATTTTGTCTTCAGCGAAGGAACAGCTGAGAAGCTCATCTCACAGATAAGAGGTTGACCAATGAGTGGATACTCCCTCTCTACACTAACCCTGGATTTCACCTGGACACGCTCTGCAGTAGATTATGGCAATTCACGCCGCTAAATATATGTGGCTGTTTTATTTTAAGACAGGAAGTCCATCACATAAGGGATATGGGGTTATTGTAAAGAAGGCACATTTAATTTAATATTTTCTGCCTTGTGTTGCACCCCACCTGTCATATCTCCATTCCACACCAGTGGGGTGCACCCCACACTTTGAGAAGCACTGGTCTAGTATTAGTTTTACCAGTGGAAGAAAGTATAGACACATCATTTTGTACAGTCTGTGGTTCAGACCTTTAACATGTGACCATCAACATCTGACTTGTGTAATTTCTTTATATCAAGACTTTAGAGCATTAAGTCTCTCGATCTTCTAAAGTCTGCAAAGTCTCTTTCACTCACTGAAATCACACATGTTAAGTTATAAATGAACAAGCATCATTTACTGTGCTTTTTCTTTTCCGGATGATCCTTTTTAATGGTGGTTGTGTTTTTTTCTTTTTTCCTGAATGAATGAGTTTAACTTGGATTACCTCTGCTGAGTATGTGATCTTTGATGCAAGCAGGACTCATTGTTTGTTCACACTACCAAAGGAATGAGGTTAAATGTCTCCCAGACCACCTCCAAATATAGTCTTGTATCAGATCTCTCCAATGCATCCTAAGTGTGTCCTGGCTGTGATCACACCTGTACTTAAAGTAGCCACTTGTGATTGGATCGCCCAGGAGGAACTTCAAGGACTGAACGGGGTCACACTTCACCTGTGAGTGGTCAACTAACAAGTTGTGTAGTAGTTTCTTTTGGGCTGTGTCAAGCCAGCTGATTCCTCTGTTTCAGGCCTCTCTGTTAAGCTAAGCTAACTGGCTACTGTCATCTAATACCAGCAAACAAATAATTATCTTTTCCAAAAATGTGTACAAGCACAACATTGATAGAAAATTTCTCATTTAACTCCAGGCAGGAAACGAGTATAAATATATTTGAATGTTTTTAGTGAGTCTGTTTGAGTCACCATCTTTTCCCATCATGCCGTGTGCACATTGTTTATTTGTTTCTAATAGATGAGAAATGAGGTTAAACGTTTACGCCTCTGGACGGTTGTGAAACTAGGGTTATACATCAGAATTTGGAGAGCTCGAGCCGCTGCTCTGGCTTGGAAAACACCTCTAACGGTCCAAAATAAGTACATACGTCTCCAGGCAAAGATAAGAAGGTTCATTTGTCATATGACAACATAGTTTCAGTTGGATAGCAGCAGAGGGCTGGTCATACATGAACCATAATCTCAATAATCCATTCTGTATATGAAAAGGCCCACATTTGTCTTACAGCTATACATAAAACTATCTAAATGTATGGAACATAAAGGTTTAGTAAAAGTAACAGTTTTATTTCCAAATTTTGGGTTTTCTAAATTCACAGGTCATGGACCGTTCTCCTCATGAACAATATCATAGTTGTTGGTGTTGATGCTTTCATTGCCCAACATGATGACATATTGTTAGAACAACTGAAAAGAGAAAAAAACATTTCTGTTGCACATGAACTATCAAATATCAAAATATGAAGGTGGAGCCACAATAAGGTAGAAACTGGCATTGCCACCTTCTTCTGCTCACATGCTAGCTGTTCTAAAGCACAAAAAGTAGCATAAAATACTCACATTCAGTTGCTCTAAAAAAATGTTCAATCATTGTTCACATGCTCCCTTCAGGTGTTTTTATTCATTAATCTGGCGCAGACAGGACAACCCTGTTTGGTATAATTCCATCTGGGTATCATTATGGGACACATTTTATCCAATACAGAGAAAATAAAACCCCTCTGCATGAATTTGGATAGTCATTTGGCTGGTCCTACAACCATCAGAGCCAACAGTAAACTAATTCAGCTCCACAGTGCTCAGATGACGTGTATGATTACGTCGCTGTTACACTTCAGTCCATCACCACAGCAGATCTTAATCACTTCCCAAAGGAGAGACGCTAAACCAGCCTTCTGACACAAAACAAATGTTTGGCCAAAAAAGCTGGTCTGGCTTTCAGCCTACTCTAATTCAACATAGTAATGAGGGTTTTCCACCCTGACTTCTGAAATGTAGCACAAAAAGATTCAGATTCAGTCCCTTAAAAACAAACACCAAAATTTGTAAATGTGATCAAATTTGGGGCTAGTTGGTGGGTGGGTTGATTTTGCTTCAGCTCCACCTTAATTTATTCACAAAAGTCAAATACATCTCACATGAAAATCCAACCATTTAGAATCTGAACAACTCTTCCTCTGATACAGCATAGGATTAGTCTTTTTTAGGTGGCCTATTTGACATTTACAGCTCTAGACCTCAACCATTTTTTTTAATTGAATGAAATGGGGACTCAGGACCTGAAATAGCTCCTGGTTTGGGCTGCAGACATCCCCCTTCTCCTCCCATTACTGATCCATCGAACCCCTCACTGCTGCTTTTATTTACTGGAGATGCCTTTACTGCAAATCCGTTAGCGCGTGTCTTTTTAACTTTATTTTCAAAACGGCCTGGCATGAAGAATTAACGCTTGGTTGCCACTAAATGAGATTAGCCTAGTTTCTGCACAAAGAAGCATGTTTTATTTTCTTTATATGTACTGCTTACGGTGTGTTCTCATAGAATCTAAATATAAATGTTTCCTGACTCTTTGTGCTGAGTTGACCTGGATGAATGCATGGGGTGATGTGGAAGTGGAAACATTATCTGAAAGATGAATAGATGGGTTTACAGGTACAGAGATGAGTCCAACAAAATTTAAAACATGGAGAAATGCAAATATGGGGGCGAATTTTGTCTTTACATATCCAGATGTAACCACGAAAATCAACTTAGAAGACAGAAAAATGGATGTCAATGTTGACTTGACTTTCACTACACGTTAGTCGTCCTGTTGTGTTGTTGTGATCAACTCCTAATCAGTACAACACAATTCCATTCAATAGTACTACAAACCATAGCCTCCATAATGATGCCCAGCTGTACATCTGTAAATGTCATAATTATATTAAATCACAACGTGACCTCAACAATTGTATGTGATTCTGCATGGGCATATGGGGACACCCTGGACTTCTGATCTGTTGACAAAGTGACACCTCGTAATTTCAGTAATTATTGTTTTGACCATTTGTTTTTAGTATAGAAAACACAAATGAGAATATATTTGTGTTAAAAAAAAGTCAAAAAGTCAATACTGCATATGTCAAGCAAGGTGTTGCGCATTGTTGCATTATGTAGAATATTTTTCTACAAGCAGTTATGAATTGTGTCTGATGTATTTTAGGGATTTTATAATTAGATTTTACATTACCTTTCTTGTACAGAAATGCTTTGAGCGGCGCATGAATGTAAAATAATGTTATACATAATTACATTATTTATTGTTTGGAAATAAGTATGTTAAGCAGAGCTACTTGAACAAGTCAAATAACTAGGTTAGGTTGTAATAAACACTGGACTGTTGCCATCAAACTCAATCAAGCTAGCTAGCATTCTGTCTGACACCAAGACTTTAGCAGCAGATTCTTCAAGGATTGGACTTGTTTGTCCAGAACATTTCACAGAGGCTGGTTTGGAGTGAGGTCTGGGGAATTGGAGACCAAGTCAACACCTTAAACTGTTGTTGCTGTGTTCTTTAAACCTTTCCTGAACCAGGGAACATTATCCTGCTGAAGGAGACCGTCAGGGAACACTGTTTGAATGACAGGATGGACATGGTCTGCAGCATGGCTTAGGTAGGTGGTACGTGTGAACGTGGGCAGGATAATTATGGGATTAGTCATCATGATCAGAAATCACGCAAAAAATGTTTTACATTTTTGAAATGTGATTTAAGAAAAGGTCTGCTTTTGAAATTATGTGCAATAGAAGCAGAAATCTTGTGCAGAGCAGTCTATAAATCCCACCTAACCCGGTAAGTATGACGTGTGATTGGACCAGACTCAAGCAGTAAGGTTTAAAGTAAATGCTCTAATTAGTTGCTAATAATGTTGCACAAACTCTGAGCACAACGTGTTCACCTGCTGCCTGATGTGTCCCACCCACTGACAGGAACCACGATAACCAGATAATGAGTGTTATTCGTTTTCTCCCGTCTGTGGTCATAATGTTATGGCTGATCAAGATGGGCCTTGAGGGACAGACTCATTCAAAAGTCGGCGCAGACACGCTTCATGAAAAACAACAACATATCAGCAGTAAGAGAGACATTTAAGTTTAATATGAAGTCTTTGAAGCAGACTGGAGACGTCTCTGAAGCAAATCTGTTATGATTAGGTAACACTTAGAGACAAATCACCAACTCCACACTGCAAACATCATGCATCATCTGGATTAAGTACATTTAAATGACTGGGAAGTAAAACACAATGATTTAAAGGTGCAGTCAGCATGGAATATCACATGTGTGCAGCTTTGTTTACGCACAGATTTATCACACAGAGAAAAATAGTTCATCAGTTTCATTTGGAGACACGAGTTCATTTTCATTTCATGATATTTTTTCACTACCATTGTCTTGGCTTGGCTTGGATATTTTATTTTTTACATTTCTCCAAATTAAATGCATAAATACAAACCCTTCTTATTTTAAATGTTTTAAATGTTATTGTAAATTTCATACTATTCAATATTAATATCAATATTTATTTACTTCTTGCTGAATATATATACAGGTATTTTTCTACGTACCGAAGATCTTATAAAGTAGAAGAACATGTTTGCCACAGGTGACCAAAATCTGACAGAACCACAGAAACGCAAGATAGCAAGTTTCAGACAAAGTGGAAAAAGTTTAGTTCTTCAAAGAAAATACAGAAGTGTGTCTGCATAACAAGCTTAAAATATATGTCTTTCCCCTTTACAAAGACGCACACTCTTGCATGCAAGCCCATGCTACATTCATGCATACAGTATGAACACATGCCCACACACGTAATTATTGCACGCTTGCCTCAAAAAGTCACTTAACCACATTATTCACACAGGCTTGCTATCATGAATACACATACATCTCCCTTCATTCCACTCACTGCACACCTCCGCTCTTTCAATTGCCAGCAATTGCTCAGGTTGGGGAAAATAACTGAGGTGTTTCTGATCTGCTGTCTGTTGGTGTGATGAGCTGCAAAGCTGCACTTTACTCCAGCCTCTTCATCACAACCCTGAGATTCGAGAGTGGTGGATTTCATTAAATGCTCATGTGTGAGTTTTTGTAGCGCTATGGATTCAAGCACCTCGTTCATTTGATTTGAAAATCAAACCATAGAGCCATTATATTCTACCACAGGAAGCCATCTAATCTGTAACTCAATGGAGTTGCATTTTTTGATTATTAAGTTATTATCGATGGTCCAATGAGCAGCTGTGCGATTTGATTATATGCATTCAATTGATTCTTTCTTATGAAACGATTCACAGAGACTCAAACTGCCTCAAAGCGCCGCAGTTGTTTTTATTTATGTGTACAGCCATACAATAACAGAATTTTCTGCAATTTCTCAAAATGTTATAAGACAACTGAGGTACAATATTGTGGAAATACAAACAAATATGCAAAACCAATGACAACATTAGTTTTGTGAAAATCTCTTTCAAAACTCAATAAAATAATTTCGAAACTGAAATATCTCAAAATAAATCTTGTGACTCGTAATGAAATTAACTCAGGACAGAATTCAGGAAATTTTGTAGTCAGTCCTTTCAGCATATGGTCATGCTTGTTTCCATCTTTTGCTGCAGGATTTGGATGACATGCTATAGCGTCATCTGTCAACATGACGTGCAACCCTCCATTTGTGCGTCAGTTGACAGTGAGAACACAGCATTAGATGTTCAGACTTGCACTGTAAAAGGCTAATTGGCTGTGGCACCAGACAGGCCTTCCCCTAATGAGCCATGTTCCTGAGATTAACTCAATTTGGACTGGAGCTCTCATAGGTCATAGTGTTTATTTATGTATTTATTTATTTTTTAACTGAATTCTGGGGACAAAAAAGGGCTGACTGAAAATGGGGGGAAAAATACCCAAGAGTGAATAAATGAACACACGAATAATGTACAAGTTCATGAATTATATATAATAATAATATTAT
Source organism: Mugil cephalus (assembly GCF_022458985.1). Taxonomy (NCBI): domain Eukaryota; kingdom Metazoa; phylum Chordata; class Actinopteri; order Mugiliformes; family Mugilidae; genus Mugil; species Mugil cephalus. Next base: position 26,306,498 of record NC_061777.1, on the reverse strand, counting down.
ATATTATTCTTGGGTCATGAACAGAGTCAACTAATATTCAGTATTTTTTTCCATTACTACTCTGAATGTTCACACAGCTGTCCCTTGTGTTTCCAGACCATGAAAGATTTTTCTTTTTGAATAAACAATCAGACTAAATTTTCTACAAATTTTCTAGATGATTTTCTATAGTAAAAGTAAATAAATCAAATGTGTATTTAGTGGTAGTTTTATTTGTGATAAAATGTCACATTGTTTCATCTTCCCTGGACATACAACCATACAATATTTACTGATAAAAGAAAAGAATAACCTTTTTTGAGTCAGAAGTAGCTACTGCTGTGCTGACATTTCAATCTGCTCAACACCTCCACATAACCTTAATTTAAACTGATGCAAGGAACGCGTTCACTTCTGAACTCCATTTCATATGAGGCAGCAAAGTGCATTTGTGTATTTTCAAGAACTTGGCTGGATTCAGACTTCAGCTACAGAAACAATTTAACAACTTAACAGTATTTAACTCTATCAGATCTAATCTGACACTGTTATAAAAACCTATAAATAACTTTTCCTAGCTTCTGAGCCAATAGTAGCTTTTAGCTTCTTAGCTCTTCCTAATATTAGCACTTCTTAGTTTCCCACTTAAATGTAGCACCTCCTAGCATCCTAGTGTGATGTGAATTTCTTTTGGAAAATAGGAAAACAGAAAACTTTAGTATTTATGTGCATTTAATTTAGCATCTACAGATAGACTCACAGTAAAGGCAAAGAACCGCACATTAAGAGAAGCCACTCTGTAGCTGTTTAACATCTGCAGGTCACTTGTTCACTCCTTTCAGTAATCTGTCTGGCTCTCAGGCAAAGGCAGTGAAATACCACAATGATTCTAATTCATAGTTTAAAGCATCATGTAAACAGTGTGTAATGGTGTGAGAAAATTGTATTACACTAGCCTCCCAGCTCTTAGCTTTCTAGCCTCTCAGCTAATAGCAGCTCTTCCTTGATTGCCAGTTTCCCAGCTAATTGTAGCTCCTTCCAACTTCCTAGGATCCCAGCCATCAGTAGGTCTTCCTAGCTCTTCCCGACTAACTGTAACTCTGAGCTCCCTGGCCCCCAAGCTAATAGTAGCTCTCCAGTTCCTAGCTTCCTAGCCTCCCACCTTAGTAGCTCTTCGTCACGTCCCAGCTAAGAGTGGCTCTTTCAAGCATCCTAGCTTCCCAGCTAATAATAGCTCCCCCTTGCTTCCGAGCCTCTCCACTAATAGCAGGATTTCGTAGCTTTTTAGCCTCCCCATAAATAATAGCTCTATCTAGCAAAGTTCAGGTCCTGGAGAGCTGGAACATATTTAGGCTCTCATGAAGTACCGGTAGTATTATTTTGTCCGTAAAAGTTCAGATGTTTGGGTGAGTCCTGGTAAGCCGTTGCTCACTCCAAAAGTTGAGGGCCTGCATTAAAGGTTAATTCCAGTTTATTTCAACCCAGCATTTGTAAAATGTTTTTGCCGCCTTTGACCTGAAAAGGAGAACAGACATGCAATAAATGCATGAAATGGGTATGCGCATTTACAGTACAATCAGACACCCTCAAGGTCTCAAATTTCCCATAAATACGGCCAATGTAGCACTATGGTGATCTGTGGAAAACATAACACACTGTATACTGCAACAAGTTTGAATAGATTTCCAATGAGTTGCTGTTTTTACATGAATCATTTCAAGTTGGTTATTTTAAAATAACCACCTGGAATGTCTAGTGTGCCTAATTATATGTGCAGCTACCAAATCTGGAGCAACATGTAGTTTGAATGAATCACCCTCCACTTTGGGTATGTGTAAGGATGACATTTACTGCAGATAGGCTGTCCACTAATAAGACTCAAAAACCTGAAAGTGATGAACAACAGTCCAGCGGGCTGTTTATAAGAGTCATTTCACTGACAGTAGACCATATTTATTTCATGTAGATTAAATGGTAAAACAACAGACTTCCCAACAAATCCAGAAAGGTGCTTGTAGTTTACAGACCGTAACATCTACCACTCAGAAAAGTTGATCTCTGGACATAGACCCCACCAACCTGCTAAGGGGTTTGTTTTTGCACGATCTGTATATGTTTTCAAGTATCCTTAATAACAGAGAAAATATGACTGAAGTGGTACTACTGTTGTTTAAGAAGTCCTGTTTTTTTGGGCAACACAACAGAGATGGTGCTGTGTTTCTCAGAAAAGCTAATTCTCAAGTTATGAATCATGTTTAATTGCCAAATAGTCTTTAATGTCTCGTAACATTCTCATAAAGTCTTATCTTAATTATCCTACGACAACTTCATAATTACAAGAAGAATGCAGAGCCCTGTTTTTCTTCCCTCAGCTTCAGCTTCAGATGTTCCAAATTTATTATAAGATGTTGGCTTTCTTTTTTTTCCCATAAACAGTGAAGGTGCTGATGGTGTTTATGTCTTAGTTGTCTTGTCAGACAACTGAGTGCTTGTTCAACCTCATACGTCTGCCAGATGTGACACTTCTGAACCTTGACCTGGAAAACAAAAGTGAGATGTTAACGTGGCAGTGAATGGCCCTGCTACCTAACTCAGTGCTCTCCATATGGTAACCAAAAACAAATTGCGTCTCAATCGCGTCATTGTTCTTCTCCAACAGCCTGGGCAGTCCTCAGCTTTAAGTAATGGTGTGAACACACCCAGGACGTATTTGACTGATCCGATCTCAGACCTCAATTAGAGGAAGTCTGGTTTGCATGTGACCACATTCCATTGGTAGTATGAACACACAATAAGTGCTGGGGCACAGTAAATACCACAGAGATCAGAAATAACGCACTTAGTTTATTTTTGTTTTACAATGCATTTTAGGAAAATCTAAACTCCACTGTATATGGAAAATACATTGTAAGTGATGTCTGTTCATTATTAATTATAGCCTTTTAAAGAGAGCCCTCTAGCTGTCTAAACAAGGACTAACTCAAGAAATTATTAAATATGAGTTCACTGTGTGTGATTCTGTAATTTAAAAGAGTATTGGCATGTTTAATTAATTTTATTACATTACATATTTTTATGTCCCAGTGACGATGTGTTACGGTGTGTATGGACATTTTCAGGGTTCAGATGTTGATCTCAATATAACTCACAGGGTGGAGATAAATAATACCTTAACACGTGTTATGATTAGGGAAGGACTTCACAACTTGTTTCAAAACCTTTGTCATGTGCCCAAGTTATGATGCAAACACAACAAACCACTGATTGTTCTGTAATGGCTGCCAAAGAACCAGAACTTTTCGTTTTTATGGTGTCATAGAAACGCAGCGTAAACACTGGTGTATGCTGATAATGTGAAAGCTATACAGTAGCAATTAGGGTTTGGCAGTAAAACAAATTATTGACATAATGATCATGTTTACCAGTCACTTTATCTAAACTGACAGTCTGACCTCAAAGACAACTGGAAAATTAGATTTTTGGGACAAGAGAAGATGGATAATTTTTTTTGTATGTGAAATATTTACTGTGCAGCCATTAGTGAGAGTGCCTGTGACCTGTAGCACTGCAATCAATTTGTGCATAGCTCATGCAAAAATGTCATCATCATGCATTAGCATAGAGAAAATGATTGTGGAATATACTAGCCACAAATTGCTTAACTTTCTTCATTCATTTTGGCACGTTTGGCACCGTTGTAGATCTAAAGTTTGGTAACCTAATGGCCTTGTATATTTCACTTTTTCATCACTGCAACAGTTTCATTGCATATCAAACATTCTGTGGAGAAATATTAGCTCACTAGCTGTCTTGGATTTCTTTGAGTCAAAAGTCTTTTCTGATGACACTGCAGCGTTCAAGTGGCCAGTGGCACCTACTGTTAAACTGAACTTCAGTATCGTATAAACTCAAGTTCCATGTGTGGGTCATATTCAATTATATGTTTGGAATTCGCTGTGGGGGGTACACGCTGGACCTTCTTGCTGGGAGGCATCAGTGCCCAGAGCAGAATCTATACATTTAGATTAATTTCATTAGTGTTTGTAATAGTTTGGCAAGTCTAGTTTATGAAATCCTTGGATAACTGTTTACAATTTATACATTTAAAGCACAGTGTGATTCATTTGAGCTAATTGATCAATGACAATTAAATATTTTAATCTATTGACAGACCTATATTTAATAGGTCATCTAAGCGTAACAGTGTTGTATGATGGTGATAATATAAAATATGTAGGAAATGGTAGGTAAAAAAGAAGTAGATTAAAAAGGGAGGAGGAAAAGGAGGAGGAGCTCTAGTGTAAGGCAGAGAGAGAGAGAGAGCAAGCATTTGGGGGGAGGGGGGGCAGCAGCGACAGAGCTGCATTATCACAATACTGCCACTACAGCAGGAGAGGAGAGGCAGTTCACCGTCCACCACCCTGATCTCTCACATCAGACACACTGGTAGTCAGCCAGCTGCCTCAAGTAGAAAAGAGATCCTGGTTTCATTATCCATCTACAGAACGGGCCATTGACTTCTTCCAGATTGGACTTAATTTTCTGAGGCAGATACCAGCATAAAGAAACATTTGGTTTTTCCCTACTTTTTCTTTTTTTTTTCCTTCTTCAGGCTTGGTGAGCAGCACAAGTGGATTGTTCTTTTGCTTGCCTCAGGATTTGTACTCGTGGTGTTGGGGTGAGGGGTGTGTGTGATAAACAGCTGCAAGAGGAGAGAACGGTTTGCACTGCAGCATCAGGCTGGCATCTCTTGTTCTATGTTGCCTCTCGAGGTTGCACACATGCACATTTTAACCAGCCAGAAGCAGAAGCAGCAGAGCCTAGCAGCATTTTTTTTCACGCGTCAATGGATAATCACTACTTTAAGGGCCGACTCCCACTGAGGGAGAAAAGATAATGATTCAGGAAGAACACAGGCAAGCTTTATGTTTTAAAAAGTAGAAACTTCTGGATTAATTAAAAAAATAAATAAAAGAGGCTTTGGTGACCGGATGTTGGCTGCGTCGACCTGAATCCCGTCCCCTTTTCCTCCACTCCCTCCCCCTCCAGTCCAAACATGAACTCTTCCTCTGATGCGAACCAAAGCATTTCTCCCCCGTTTTGCCTTCTTGGCGCCATGGGTTACTCTCACAGCCTGGATACCTGCATGCTGGAGGTAGTCGTTATCCTCTTTCTCACTGTGCTCATCATTGCTGGCAACTTGGTGGTAATCTTTGTTTTCCACTGTGCCCCGCTGCTGCACCACCACACCACCAGCCACTTCATCCAGACCATGGCCTACGCCGATCTGCTTGTGGGTGTCAGCTGCCTGGTGCCCTCGCTGTCCCTCCTTCACTACCTCCGAGGTTTGAATGAGGAGCTTACCTGCAAGGTGTTTGGCTACATGGTTTCTGTCCTGAAGAGCGTCTCAATGGCGTCGCTGGCGTGTATCAGCGTGGACCGCTACATCGCCATCACCCGCCCGCTGTCCTACGCCACGCTGGTGACACCGTGCCGGCTAAGGGTGTGCATCGTTCTCATCTGGGTTTATTCTGCTTTGATTTTTTTGCCATCCTTTTTCAGCTGGGGCAAGCCCGGCTACCACGGGGACATATTTCAATGGTGTGCAGATTCCTGGAGAACCAGCCCAGGGTTCAGCACCTTCATTGTGGGGATGCTCTATGCACCGGCTGCGCTCACAGTCTGCTTTACCTATGGAAGCATATTCAGGATCTGTCGGCAGCACACGAGGGAGATCACCCAGCGCCATGCTCGCTTCAGCTCACAGATGGAGGGCAATAAAGGCGAGCGGGCTGAGCGGTGTGAGGGCTGCCCCGACAAACGCTACGCAATGGTGCTGTTTCGCATCACCAGTGTCTTCTACGTACTGTGGATGCCGTACATCCTCTACTTCCTCCTGGAGAGCTCCGGACTGTATCACCACAAGGTGGCATCCTTCCTTACAACATGGCTGGCAATCAGCAACAGTTTCTGCAACTGTCTCATCTACAGCCTCTCCAACAGCGTCTTCCGGAAAGGTCTCGGCCGCCTCTTTAGCCCACTGTTTCCTTCGTGTCTTGGCTGCACAGATGGCAAAAAGGCTCCAGCGCCCGTTAGCCTGCGACCAGATCCTTGATGCCAAGTGTGAGACCTCAACGGGTTGGGTTCAGTCTATTTTTTTGAAGGCGTCTGCCCTCTGTGTGTGCTTTGCCCTCGGCTACATAGCATGGCACGTGATCCCCCTGTACGGAGCATGGAGAGGGGTCCGAGCAGATGCCCGTTGGCCATTTCAAGCGGCCGACTTTGTGGAAAAAGGAGGAAGTTCCTTTTGGCACTTTCTCAAATGCTCTCGTGTGATGATGCTCTTTCATGGCTGACGACTCGGAGTAGATGAGGAGTATGGTCACTGAAAAGAGCCTTTAGTGTCAGTTCGGAGGATTTCACATAAACATTTACTTTAAGAACTCCCAGATGCAAAAAAAGAAGCACAGTGTGACCTATGCTGCCTGATCAACTGAGATGCAAAAAAAGTATTTAAAGCTTGACTGGAAAATCTGCAAATTTTCTTTCAGGGTAGAACTGAGTGTTATAAAACAAACACAAAACACCTTACGATTGCCAAGAAATTGTTTGTGAGATATAAAAAATTCACTTGAAGCACATTTCCCAAAGAGAAGATGTGGGTTTATTTGGGAGAATGTTACATTGAAAGACTGGTTGCTCTTTTTTGAGGGTGGGTGTTAGGTTGGAGCCTCCAACTATGTTTACACAGTCTCGGGTTCCATGCGAAAATGTTGATTTAAGAATTAACTCTATTTTGTAAGATGGTCACTGACCCAGGATTCTCCCTCTGCCAGCAGACAGTGGGGTATTCTGTCAGAGAGACAGTAAGTTTTATTTATTTGCAGAAAGTTAATTTTGTGTTTTGTCCTCAGGTTTATCAGCAGTTCTTTGTTAAGCCTCTGGGCTGTTTGCCTTTAATTTCAGCTGAAACAGTAAATTCAATTTATATTCTTTATATAGCATCCATACCAATACAAATCGTCCCCAGACACTTTGCAAAATCTAGTCTGAAAGCTGGGCTGAAACCTCCAAAGCAAGTCTGGAGGCAACGGAGTTTTTCCTTCCCTTGAAACTATAACCTTGAGCAGAGCCCAGCTCATATGGGGAGACCCAGCTACCCAAGGCCAGTCTGGTAGAGACAGAAAAGAGAGAGAACAGCAGGAGAAACGAGATGAACATATATCTGTCATAGATACATACATCTGACTAAAGCCTACACGTATAATTGCCTACATGTAGGATCACAAGCCACACAGCGCAACAGAACTCATGACTCACAACTCATGACAATGCAAGATATCGAACTCAAGACTCATGATAACACAAGATAATCATCTCACTTGTAGTGTAGTCAATGTTGATCCTAGCAGATAGCAGGTTAATCACGCTTTAAGACCTCTAGCCAATGGTATCTTCTTTAAAGAAGGGTTATGACCTCCCGTCACAAGCCTAGCTTCAGAGTTCAGAGTTTAAGAGCCAGTGAGAGCATGTGGCTTTTTGACTTCATGTAAATACACTTAAAAGTATTAAATATTTAACAGTGGCAAACTGGGCCCTTTGGGGGATTTTTGGTAGTCTCCGATTTATAGTACATTTCCAGGAAAACAAATGATCTGCCTCCAAAGCTGTTCATTTCTAACTGTTAGTTGAAACGAGCGTCATTTTGAGAGTTTGATTTTAAAGTCACAGTGAATGGCATCTCTGAGAGCGCCTTGCTCCTGAACAAAAAATTAACTATGTACAGAGAAAAGCAACACTAATAACATTTATCTGGTATTCTTTTGAATGCAAAAACATACAATGATATTCAGTCAAAATCAGAATTTTGTTTCATTCATTTGAATACCTTAAATATGTCATTATGCTATAAAAATGTGTATTATCTATAAAGATAGCATTTCTGTCCAGTTAAAGGTTTTATTTATTTATTGGTTCACTTAACAGGAAAAGTTCCCTTTAATTAACTTGAATGTGCTGTGAATGGACCAGAATTAGCCACAAGGAAGAAGCTACAATGCAAAAATGCGCTCAAACAAGCTAGCTACAGTTAGCCTTGGCAAAAGCTACACTTCACAGCCAAATAACACTTTCTTTTAATAATTCAGAGAATTCTTGATTATACTACCATGTTATCTTGCGTAATAGAGTCAGTGGTGAAATGAAGCTATGAAAAACACTGATATCTGCTAAGCTAGATTAGGCTAGTTTGTATACCTAGCAAGCACTGCCAGATTTATTGTGATCAAGCTACTTTAAATGACTCATTAAAACGTGTTAAAAAGCTATTTAAATGTGTATTGAAAATATGACACAGTCAAAGACTAAATTATGTAATAAAGAATAAATGACAAGTAGGCTAGGCTAGTTGGTTCGCCTAGCTAGCACTGCCTGATTGATTGTGGTCCAGCTACATTCGCATGACTCATTTAGATGTGTTAAAATTGTATTTAAAAAGTACATGATTGTATTGAGTTGGTTTGAATAGTGAATTAAAAGCTAAAGGAGAACGTACAGTACCAAAATGTCAAAAGTACATCTTCTCAATCAATGTTTTTTCTTTATTTGTATTTTCTACATTGTAGTAGAAAACATTCATACTCTATGAAGCAACACATATGTAATAATGCATTAAACAAAAAAGTGTTAAACAAACCAGAAAATAGTTTACATTTTAGATACTTTGATATCTTTGCACTCTCTTGGTGCTCTTTTGGTTAGCTTAATGAGGTAGCCCCCCTGGAGTGGTTGTCCAAGAAGCCTAAAAGAGTTCCCAAAGGTTGAGCTCTTGTTGGCGGCTCTGCCATCACTCTTTGGTCTAAAAAAATTCAAAAATGTTTTAAACAATCTCACTTGGATCTAGGTTGGGTTGATTGTGCAAACCATGTTATCTGACGCAGGACTCCATCACTCTCCTTCTTAATTAATTAGCCTGTGTGTTTGGGGTCACTCTCCAGGTGAAAAACTACCAAGGTCATGCTAGATGGGATACCATGAGTTCCTTGAATAATAAATTAATCATCAACAGCATTAACAGCAAAACACCCCCAAAGATCACGCCTCCTCCTTCTCTTTCTCCTCCTCTTTCTCCTCCTCATCGTTGACTATACTTCGCAGAGTGAAAAACACATATTGAGTTGACCTTGTGTTTCACAGTTGACATGTGTCTGCTTCTTGAACTCGTTTATGTAGGGTTCCAGGTTGATTGACCTTTATATCTTAGAGTAAAAATGTCCTTTCTTTGCTTAAATGAGTAAGTCTTGCCATAATATGGATTGGAACAACAGTTGAACAGACAACTAACTACTAACCCTACCTCTGCAACAACAAAACTGAAGGTGTCAAGGAAAACCATTCCAGGTGACTACCCGCTGAAGATTATTGAGAGAACGTGATAAATTTTAGATATGAAACATAATCTGGTTTATTTAACTTGTTTTGTTTGATATAGAGTTCCTTATGTGTTACTTCCTTATGTGAACCATTGAATGAAAAGATTCCTGGTACTTTACATTTGCTTGTTTATTCAGTGCCAACAATTTAAATATTAAAAAGACAGGAAAAGAAATTTAAGAAAGAAATTTAGTCTTGATCTCAGTTTGGTATATTTTTAGCAAAAATATGCTCACACAGTGTATTAAATATGTTTTAAATTTAAAAGATAGGATCAGTTACATATATATGCAGTTCTTATTTAGTTGTGACTTGTGTGAAGTTGTTGCGAGGCAATCTTTTTTGTTTTCTCTATTGGAACGTATACAACACGTGCATTTCCACCATGTTACAGTTCAGACATGAATAATCAAACCTCCGTTCTATGTGATGGTATGTGTTATGTATACAAAATCAGTTATGAAAATGTAATTTCCTGCTAAATCTTGACATGTTTGACCTTTGACCTGCATGATTCACTGTATCTGTCTATTTAAAGATGCTACTGACAGCAGTTTACTGACTTTACTTCCTGGTTTTAGTATCCTAACTACTGTACTGTAGCTCAGATGGTTTACCATGTTTTTATGAGGGCTAAGAGTTCCTGCTAGGGTTTATGCCAGAAAAACGATCAGCTTCTCCTGATGCTGACGGGTCATGCAAATCTGCATAAACATGGCTGACCTTGGAGTTTTGTTGTCTTGTTTTTCCTTAAGACTGTCAACTGCGGGTGTTTGTGCAATAAATCACAACATGGCAAAAAAAACTATACAAACAAAAACAAAAAAGAAAATCATCTTAAGGATAATAACAAACTGCACAGAAACAATCTTAAATAAAGGGCTTTTATAACTCTAGCTGAGCAGTTTGCTATTCAGCATGCAATCTAAACTCTGAATTGTACATTATTGTAAATAGAGAGGTACACCTGTTTAATTAAAATTACATTTGTCTGTTAACTGTCTTTGGGATTGATTTGATACCACAAAACCTCACAAGGCATCGTGAAACTAGTTCACATCATCACATGCAATCAACAAGTCTTCAATTTGCCGCACAACTGTGTTTCTGACAGTGTTGAGGTTGTTGAATGGCTGCCTTTTTTACAGGCACATTAATCAAGCAACTTTAGTGAGACACTCCTTATGAAGTTACCATCTAGTATTAGTGTCCCCTGTTAGGCAATGAGTTGAGTAACTCGGAACTGGCCATTGTGGCATTTTCCTGAGTTTTGGGCTGAAAAAACTGTTGTAGCTCGATTGAGCCCAGCTGTTACAGTACAGTACAAAACAATTGGTCATATGATCCAGATGTTTTTATTTATTTTTTGTAATGTGATGACTTGAATTTGTCACTGTGTCACTGTGACACTGTGTCTCTCAGCAGACAGTCCTATGGCTCTCACATGACTGTTCTGTTGCAAAGCCAAGTGACCATCCCCTGCTGCTCTCACAATGCCACAATGCCACTGTTTATGGTCAGTGTCCCTGATTAGGCTCACATGAAAGTTATTGATCAGGAGAGAGTACAGCGGGAATCATGTAAATTGGGAAATTTTGCGAATTGTGTAAAAATGTTGATTTGTGTTGGACTAAACTCACTATGGTTTGATCAGTGACCCTTTCAAAAAGCCAATACTGTAATGTTTTTGGCTGAGTTGGGTTGCACTTTCTTTACTGTTGGTTTACCAGTAATGCATTCTAATGTAACAGCGCTGCACTAAATCTCAGCTTCATGACTGTTCTAAGGTTGAGTTGATATTGAAACAGCATCAGAAAGGTAGTAATTAAACTAATCATTGTGGGGGATGTAGTTTGTGGTGCTGTTAAACTGGATTGAAGTAAAAGTGTTTCTGTTATTTAGCCACTGACTGCAATATCAAAATAAAAGGAACATTCTTGATAAGACCAACATTTCAACAGTACTACAAACCACAGCCTTGAAAATGAAAATGATTCAACAGCTCGCTCACTTATTTGAAACTAATGCCAAATACCAGATACTTCATGGAAATAAGACTTAGTGGAGGACTGTTAATAGTGGAATGTCTTCATGACTGTATCTAATGAACTGGCAATTTCTGGCTATTTCAGCTTGATATTTCAGCAGAAACATTAAGTCAGTTTTGTCTATAATTTATATTGTTTCCTGAAATAATTCTGTCACAAAGGCTGAATAAAGAAGTGTAGTAACAACAGAGCTGTTGTTGTCCTTCAGAGAAATAACAGTCCAACAACCCAACAACAAAATGTCTAGAGGTGCCAGGAGATTTTCATTTAAAAATCTTTTATTTTTATTTTTATTGAAATTTCCTTAATTTATTGACATGGTATCAGATAGCAATATTAGAATACACTCTTTTTTGTGGGTGTGCCTAATATTTTGGCAGATGAGTGTGATTTGATGATTTAAGAACCTTTATGAGACATTTAACCCAAATTAAAAATCCAAACTAATAAAATATATATATATATTTTTTTTAATTTAGGAGATTTTGATAAAAGAATGCACTACATTAATGCTTTAAGGATACACAGATTCTCTCTGTTGAGGACCAATTATGCTCCAGCAAAGATCTGCCAGGTCAATCAAATTGTTTGGGCATGTGATGATGGACAGAGGTGCAACAGTGATGTAGTTAGAGTACTCATCTGAGTGCACACACTGGTTGTTAATCACGTCACTGAAACAAGATGGCAGCGCCAGTTCCTACCTTCTATGTCTGTCTTGTCAACTTGATTTTTTGATTAAACCACTGTAGCTTTACTAATCTCTAGGCCCAATTATCTGCCACTGTACTCCCACTCAAATGTGAAAACTTTCTCATTTGAGCACTTTTAGCTTTACTGAAGATGTTTAATTGAAGTAGCTTCTTCAGTTCTAAATGATAGATGGGCAGTTTAGGTTAAACCCTAAAGACCTATCAATAGCCAACAACGCCAAACTTAAACTTTGGGTTTGCCTTTGAGGTGGACTTTGGACTTGTGTAACTAGTAGAAATGAAGTAGAATTGACAAATTTGACTCTGAAGTACAGACACTGAATAATGCATCATGGTTATTCTGTAGTTGGAAAAGGTACGTACTTAATGCTTTAATTCTGATTTATACTGAAGTCATTTTTTAAATTATTATTATTATTATTATTAATGTTATTATTTTTAATCAATAAAATAAATGCACTTGTACATTTAAATACATAAGTCATTATGCACATTATTAAACTTTCTGAACCAGAATCAGATCTATTTCCTATGTTTATACATACATTGGTTATTGTTGGCATCAGACCCTCCTAAAATGATACATCTTCAAGAAAACTCAAACAAGTCAAGCTAGCTTTGTCTCGACTTTGCTTTTTATATGCTATTGATTGCCTTACTTGAGCACCTAGTTGACTTGTGAAGAATCAACAGTCCCATATTTGCCTGACTTGCCCTGAGATTGATTGTATTTCTAAGAAATTATTTTCTAAGAAATTTCCCTTCATGCAGGGTTTCTGCTGTGCATGGATCCCACGAAAATCTCCCTTCTCACAGCTTTGGTCCCCTGATTCAGAAACATGTTATGTCAGAGTTTATGCTTTTATTTTCCTGTGGGAAATTTGTGATGCTGTTGGACTCGGACCACAGTCGGGAGTTATCCCCAAGAGGAAATGCCCTTTCTTTCACAAGGGCCAACAGTGCCAAATTTGGACCAGGACTGAGAGCAGAAGGGAGGAGAGAGTTGGCTGAGACTTTATGTATTTACCTTGGAACCGTCCAGCTTGGTTCGCTTCAAACCACACACCATCATTTCCAACGTGAGAGCTTACAAAAGAGGCATCTGTTGGCATGAAAGCAAAACTTACTCGAGTTTTCTGTTGTTCAAACCCTACTCATCAGATGTCCATTGAGCAATGGACTTAAGGGAATAGTCTTTTAATGAAGGCAGTCTGGAAGCTGTGGTTAACATCTGAGCTCCAGTAGCTCACCAGATTTTTATTCACCTCATCACATAATAACATTCTAACTATTTGGATAATAGAGGTTAATGTGAAATTATACCCACAGAAATTGAGACATATTTATTTCAAATTAGACATAACAAGTAAGATTACAACACTACCTGTACCAGTGTGGGTAGATCCAGGCATTTTTGAAATGACTAGATCAGGCTTCAGCTAATAGTTTTATTCTAACTATTTAACTATTTACGATCACTCCTCGTCATTCTTTTAATGTCTGGTCGGACACTACAGTACTGTATGGCTAACTTTACTGTCACATGTCAATGTTTGTGCACCATTTGTTATTAATTCGTATGGATCATTGTTGAGTCCAGTTGTCCTTAATTTAATCTGATAATTTACTGCTACATTTCACCATGTTTTTGCCTGGGTGTGGCCCCAGGCGGAAGTGACATCAATGCATACCCTTTATACTGCTTTTGAAAGGTTTTCTGGAGACAGCATCGGAGAAACATTTTCGAGAGAGGGTTAGGGGGCTTATGGCATTGGAAGACTAGAACATTTCTGGAGCAGAGAACACAGGTAGGTCTATTAACTGTGAGAGCTCTGTTTATTGGACAGAATCCAGTCGCATCTTGGAATATATAAGAAAGTGAAGAAAAGTCTTTATGAATCTAGAATTTAGTTTATTTAGGTTTGGATTGGGATAAGCCAATATTCAATGTTCAAATTGGTTGGAAATACCCTAAGCCTCAGGTTGCTACAATGCAGATCTTTAGCAGACATATGGCATCCTTATATTAAGTTCTACCAAATGTTTTAGCAAGTTTGTTGATTATCTTGGAAAGTTCACACAGAAAAGGGACAAAGCTCCTACAGGCAACAGTATCTAACCAAAGATTTTATATTGACAAACTATTGGCTAGTTGGTAGGGATTTTATGAATAGCACAAATACATTTTAAATTTAAATTATTGATAGAAAGATTATTTTACTTATGACTTATGAAGAGTCAGTGTTGTCAGTACAGTAGCTATTGGCTGACCTAAACGTCACTCAAAGACGCTTAATGACGTCATCGCCATTTGGATGTAATTGTGATGGACGCTTAGGAGAGATGAATAACGTCATGGAAGAGACAAAAAGTAAGTAAAAAACTAAATATGTTTAGAACTACAAATGAACATTCTTCATTTGTTGGTTTTGTTTGTTTTTTTATTTTGCTGTTGACTTAGGCCATTACCTCTCAACATCATGTCTACTGCTTTGCCTAGACACACATTACATAAATGAATTATGTCCTGTATTGTTAACTGGCCTTCTTTATCTGGGCTTAGGACCTGCAAAGCGGCCCAAAAGATACACTCTAGTAGAGTCACTCCAACATCCTGCTGCTCACAGACTTTATCAGGCTTACCAAACTGTCAAGAAATTTTAGAGGATCTATCTGCTCTCTCTCAAACACCTTGATGGTCAACTGTACCTCACCAGGCACTGACTTCAAATAAGTCAGATACAAGATATTTTGAGGATTATTGTACCTGTAGTATAAAATCTCAGCCATGTAGCAGAGTTCACTGGACTTCATGAATGCGAAATGCAGTTTTAATGAGTCCCACTGGTCCAAAATGCATGAAACCTCTGGTTCAAGGGAGAGCCAACATGTGGCACCACCTTGGCGATTTTATTTTGAAAACCTGTTATAAGGCCAAGTACTTCACAGTGCGGGAGATGGTGTCATTGGAAGCATGACTTACAGCAAGCTGGAGAGAGTGATAAGAACCAGATCTTTGATGCCATACTCCTCCTTCAGCACATTATGGGCCACATTGTTAATCCCATAACAGAGGCATTGTCAGTCCCTATCCTCAGGAGTTTCTCTTCTTTAAGATAACATTTCTCCAAAACCAAAAAACCATAGCTCGAGCTATAGATCTGACATCTCCTCCCTCTAACCCAACAAGCCCTAGAGGTGTTGAGACAATTGTGTGTTTGGTGTCACTAAAGTACCTTATCACAACCCCCAGGTACTTTTTTTGGACTCAACGAGGAGAAGGCTAAAACTCTGGTCACCCACGTCTGTGACCAGTTTGTTTTAGAAAGTATGTTGTTAGAACACAGAATTATTTCTGTGGACTTCATCCTGTGTATTTCAAAGGGAGAAGCAGGGGTGGAGTCTTAGAAAGTGGCTTTACCTGCTTCCCCAACATGATCACATGCCAACAGGGACAGCTAACGTCATGGTAGCTTCAGCCTTTTTTGCAGAGTCACCTTTTTTACTCATTAAAGGCAGCTTGCTGTCGGTGGAGCTGTTATAAGCCTTTTCCTTTAGAGTGCTTTCACGTCTGAATATCCAAGACACCAGAAAAGTCTCCAATAACACCACAAAAGTCAATTTGTCGAACGGACTTTCATTGTACTTTGTAATACTCAATTGGAATGCTGAGCATTGCTTCACAACATTTTCCCTCTACATTTACATCTTTTGAGTGTTTTTGGTTTTGTCCAGCTCTTCTCTTTCATCGTGCTTTTTAAATCCAATCAGCTTTCGGTCCTGACAGTGCCCTCAGAGTTGGAGCTGTCATGTTTTGGATCTCCCTCATACAGGAACTAATCTTGTTGCGAGATTTGTGAAGATTTCTAATCAGAGGATGCAGGAAATGATCCAAGGATTTTATGAATAGATAATCGATCTTCCACATCAAGAGATTTTTTTTTCTAAACCTAGTCATGCTCAACTGTTCAATGTTGAATACAATCAATCAATGATAAATACTCATTGTGTAGGTCTGCCTTTCTTTGCCATGACAGCCCTGACGCGTAGAGGCCTGGGCTTCTCTAGATCTCTGAAGGTGTGCTGTGGTATCTGGCAGCACAAGATCAGCAACAGATACTTTAAGTTCTGCCTTAAATTGAGAGGGGGAAGCCTCCATGAATCAAGCTTGTTTGTCCAGACCATCTCACAGATGATGGATTGAACTGAGGTCTGGGAAATTTGGAGGCTAAATAACATCAAGCCATTTGTAAACCAATGCCACTTTGTGGCATGGAGTAATAGCTACTTAAATAGGTGGTATGCATTAAAGTACATCAGCATGAATGGCAGGAAGACATAAACCAAAGCATCACACTTCCTCACACACACTTCCAGCTTCTTCTTTACTTCACAGCGTTGTGTACCAGAGTTTTTTGAATTCTTACTTGTGAAAATCAGGAGCCTACCTTTACCAGCAATTTAACACAGCCGCTTACAGTTCAGTTAGTCAGTGAGAGTCCATAATCTGCAAGCTCCAAAGTGAAATAAGAACTGGCCCCAAAACCCATAAATTGTGATAATGAAGGTATACGACAGGTGTCACAGGTTTAAGTGTTTTCACAGCTTAGACAGAGAATATTTCTGTCTTTGGACCTTCACCTTCGTCAGCTTGGTCAGCATTCAGTACAAACAAAGTCTCACTTTGCCTTGCCTTGTCGGGTTGAATGTGATGAAAGTCCCCCACCCCCCTGCCCTATTTTAAGTTATTGTCTCTTGGGATTTGTTTCAAACATACAGTTTACATCAGTACGATTCTTTATCAACTTTGGCTTTGTGCCGTTTTTGGGTTGTTCACATAGCAAACTATCCAAATGTGTTTATCTTGATTTCAACAGTTTCCAGAAATTTTTGAATAAAATCTCTTTAAACTCAATCTGGACAACAATTAACACATTTTCAAGAAGAAAATATATCCAGTGAGTTCAAAAGCCACACACACAAAAAAATAGCCACTATTATAAATGATTGCCTGAAAAGGAAAAAAAACATAAGTTATGCATGTTCATTAGGAATGCCTTTTAAAATACTCTGTCCTCGTAGCTGTTAACTGAATAAAAATGTATCAGCATGTGGTTAATTATTGACAGGATCATGTTGATGTATAAAAAGATGCGTGGAAACTCCAGGGTTCCTTTATAATCTGAGCTTTGTGGAGACTGATAAATAAATAACTGGCGTGCTTTCAGTTAACGAGGGAGAGACTCTGCCGCTTGTTCCAAAATGTGTATCATCCCCCTGAGTCATAAAGCATACAAAACAAACAGTTGTTCATGATTCTGATACAGCAGTATGTAGAAATTAGAGATAGAGATGGTTACAGTGTTCTAGTGACCAAATGATAGCAATGTTTATTTGGATACAGAGAAACTAAAGACAGGCACTTCAAGTTGTGTACTTCTGTTTGGATTGGCCAGGTCAAATGTTAATGTAAAGCTACAAAAAGTAAGTAAGTAAGTATTATTGTTATATAACAGTAATTCATTACAGAGCACTGCATGTATGGCATTCTGATGGAAGCTAGAGTAACCCCGGTATTTACTGACATTACGAAGCAGTAACAACAGACAAGCAAAAAAACAAAAAAAACCTTGTTGCTCTCATCTCTTAATATGTGTCAGGCCGGGACTCAAAGCAGAACTCAGTATGCAGGGATGACAAAGGGGCTTTAATTGGAATGCACAGAGATCCCTCATAGAGGGACAAACAAATGGCCACAAAAATTCCTGGACATAATTCTAATCAGTGAAAAACAAAAAACTCTCCAAAAGGAGGAAATACAAATCGTAGAAACAAATCACCAAAATAAACACAAAACACTCCGAATGGAGGAAAACCTCAGAACTGAGGAAATAACAAAGAAAAGACTAAACAACCAAAACTATCTCTCCGAGAGGATTCACAGGCTTACTTGAAATTACTTTTGTTGAAAACGTGAAGCAAAGCACGAGAACAGGTTGACGACGACAACACTCTGGCACAAGACAAGGGGAACACAGACTACTTAAACACATGGAGGGAAATAGGGGACAGGTGGACACAATCAGGAATCAGGGAAGACAATCAGACTTGTGACACATGAGGAAGGGCAAGTGACCTGAAACGAGAGGAGCGTTACTTTTCAAAATAAAACAGGAAATGACAGGACAAAACAACCCCAAGACAAGACGCCCTCACCACGGTGTGACAATATGGAAACTTGATTTGTTTGACAGCTTTTAGGAGTTTAATATCTAGGCTGGATCCTGTCAGATTGTATTGCCAAATAAGAGAAAGAAGAAGAACTAGTGAGGGTTAATCAATAAAACAAAGTATTAGTTCTTGATCTCCCTCTCGTGTTTCCCTTAAGCATTTTTAACATTCACACTGTAGCTGGTTCTGGCTCTTGGTTTAAATGAGGCGTGTTACAAACTATAACAAACCATTTTAGGGAACTAAATGCTGAATGTAGAAATGTCTAAGGTTTAGATGTCGAATATAAAAAAATATTCCAAACATCTGAATGTTCTCGGATAAGAAGCTTTAAAGGCACAAAGAGACACAAATGTTTAAGCTTTCAGTCACACGCCTGCTTCTTATCAAACTCATACTTTCAAGATGTTGGCTTTCCAAGAAAAGACAAACAGCTTTCAGTTGTAACATGATGGAAAAACTAAAATTTTTCCTTCTTCTATGCCTGAAAGCTCAGAGTTCATAGAAACATATAATACAGGACTGTGTAATCTGAGCAAATTAAGAAAATGCCTTCATCAACTGGACACATGGACTGTAAATAAAGAAAATATATGTTTCATGTATCTGACATCCATTTGTTGTGCTAAGTTCATAACTAAGTTCATATCCACAGTAAATGGCTCTCTCTTCAGGCAGGTGTTAGGTTGATCTTTAAACTAAAAATGTGGTGGTAAAAACGTAAAAGGTAAAAAGGAAAGAAAATGGAGTTGACGTAGATTTGAAAGAATGCAAAGCCATCCTTTAAGTGAATCAGACAACAGCAGACACAAACTCAGTCTGGTCTCTGCACCAGCTGTATGTACAAGTCTGATAAATACTTAATGAACGGATGTGATAACACACTGCCAAATTAGAAACGTAGCAAATTAACAACTGTGGCTAGCATCCAGCCAAAATTAGCCATGATGACTCTCCTGCAGTTCACGATGAGAGTCTTTTCATCACTCTTAAACTCACATTCCTCTTGCCAACTCGAAACATGAGATTGTTGTGCGCCTTTGGCACACGTAGGCCCCAGCTGTCACGTTAACAAAGCAGTTTTCACTTTGAATTGGTTTGATTTGAGTCCAGTCCACTTAGCGCTGCTCTTTTCTGCAGCGAGACCACATTAACCATTCCACTGTTAAACCTTTATTAACACCTCCCACAAGCATCTCACTATGTTAAACAAACAGGCTTCACTTCCAGTAACACTCCACTGTTGTTCTCCCCTGATAGCTGAATTTCATTAGACAGTCAGCTGTTTGTCTGCTGCAGCCCTGGAAATATGCAAAAATAAATTCAAAATCAACTCAAATCTATTTGATTACTCTATACTGCATAAAATGTGATGCAATGAATACTTTAGAAAACAGACTGCAGCCAGTCTATCTATCCATCCATCCATCCATCCATCCATCCATCCATTTATCTATCTATCTAGTCAGTCTCTTTTCTTACGGTCATCCTTAACTGAGGCCTGCACTTCTTTGGATGTTGTTGTGCTTTAGGGTAGGTCAGCTGGCCACGCCTGGGAAGGTTTACCACTGTTCTATTTTTTCTCCATTTGTGGATAATGGCTCTCATTGTGGTTCGCTGGAGGCCCAAACCTTTAGAAATTGATTTATAACCCTGTCCAAAATGACAGTTGCCAATTATTTCTTTCTTATCTGTTCCTGAATGATATTTTGCTTTTTGAGATTTTTTGACCTACCTCACTTTGTCAGACACGTTCTTAAGTAATTCCTTGGTTTAACAGATCTGGCAGTAATCAGGCCCAGATGTGGCTAGTGTTTCCAAAAATAGTGATAGTAACCACAGTTATTGTCATGATTCGACAATCTTTGTCTAATATCTAAATTGGTTTAATTATCTCAAACATTTAGTGTGACAAATATGCAAAAAATAACAACCAGGAAGGAGGTCAGCACTTTACAGCACTGCATATCTATGAGGGATGTCAAAGTTAACGATCACATATTTTTCATAATGACCTTGGCCCAAAATGTAGTTATGGAAATTAGGAAGTGATCAAAGCAGCAATAATAGATTAGACTTCAGTAATCCACAACGGAAATTGCTTGATCACAGTAGCTTTGTTTCTCATAAAAACACTCCCAAGAACCACAAGCTAAAAAAATAAAATAAAATAAAGTAAAAGTCAAGTACAATAAAATAAAATAGTATAACTAAAAAAAACATTAACATTGTGGAAAACAAGCAAAATCTAAAGTGCGGTTGTAATGAACGATTACACCTTTCAGAGGCCGGTGACCTTTAATGTCAAAATCAACAAAAATCCCAAAAGAAGCAGAAGAAAGATGATTGACAGGTGGGTGTTCTCACAGGTTACTAGCTGTCTTTAACCTCAGCTGCAGCCATGCTCCACTTGGCTTGATTGTAAAGCACGATGAATCTATGCAGAGCTAGTATAGCTAAGCATTTATAAATCCAAATGAACATCTCATGTTGAACAGCTACTTTTACTGAAGTCAATGCGAAACAGAATTTAGACAACATGGCGGGGAGATGCACGTCAGGCCATGGCATGGGCTGTGTGCGTCACCATAAATCTGTAGAGTCAAGAACAGTCACAATACAGAAGGCCACAGACACCACACTATGCTTCAAAACTGGTAAAGAATACTGCTTACTATTGTCACACATTTCAGTCTGTTAAATAATGAACTTATTTAAGATTAGTTATTTAGTTAACCAGACCTCATAACAGTCATGTCAAACTAAGCTACACATAAATATTCAAGGCAGGATGCATTGAATAACATATTTAACCAATCAAAACCTTCTCATTGTAAAAGTTATTATCTGAAAGTACATAAAAAGACGCCTGACTTCTTCAGCTGTTTCTTCATTGTTGTATCCCCTCCCTAATTTGTTGCCTACCTATTGCTCCCTCACTCTCCACCTCCATCCCCAAAAGCTGGAGCAGCACAGTTGGGGTTCAATCCATTATTCAGTGAGGTTTCTCTGTGGCACACAAACAGAGCATCAATAATGGGGCCAGCTGCTAATTAATCACTGAAAACAGCAAGAGCGTAATCTACAGACTACTCTGAGACTATGCAGTGTGTGTGTCCACTTGTATCGATTACTTTGTGGTGACTCTAGAAGAGACAAGAAGCTGGAGGTGGCCACAAAGTTAGTGTAGATGATTTGTTAGAACCTTCAGGTTCTTCCTTGGACTTACACTCCCTTGAGGATGGGCTGCACTGATATTTAGTTGCATTACTTCCTGAAAAATGATCAGTCCATCAGTAACACGTCTCCTTAGTAAATGGCTTTTTTCCTGCATGGGGGAGATTGACAAAACAAATGTTTATTATGCAGGTCTGCTGTTCAGTAATTTGTCATAAACAAGCATTTTCCCCTTTGGTTCATTTTTGAGTGAATTTCAGCTGAATGTAAAACCTACTTTATGAAAAATTAACTAAGTGACATGTAATAGCCCAATATTAAAATGAAGCTACATTTTATCAAATAATAATTTAATATAAAAACTAGCTTGTGGAGGCAGCATGTTACTTCGGTTTACTGCTGGGAGATCTTGGATTCTTCCATTCATGTGGATGTTAATTTGACACTTTTGATACCTCCTACCTAAGCATGGGAACTAGGGGTGTAACGATTTGTTTTAACGATTCGTTTCGATTCACGATTCTTGGTTGCCGATACGATTCAAGGACGATTCAGTGACTTGAAAACGTGAATTAAACCACTTTTATGTAGTGGTTAAATATTCCTTGGCATTATTATTCTATAATATGTGGGTCTAATTTACCTGCTTTATCTGCTATGTAGAACAGCTCGCTTAGATCAAATTAGTTTTCCAGACTGTTAAAGGTGCACAGTTAACCCTTTATGGGGCAAGGAAGCATATATGTTAATTTCATTGATCATGATTTTTCACAAGAAAATTCAAAATTTTGAAAAATGTCACAAAAGTCAACAAGTCTTCTTATACCCTATAATAACGCTCAAAGGTGTTGAAATGTAGAACTTCCAAATGTTTCAATGAGGGTTAACCATATGGTTTTATTTTTCAATGTGTGTGTGTTTTTTTTCCATCTGTTTTCATTCAGTCATGTTTGCAGTTAATCTTGTAGTTACAGAGAGTAAAAACATATTTCAGGCATATTTTCTGACTGCAGATGAAATCGAACCAGTACAATTTTACCGACTCTGGTTCTGAGGTTGTATTAATATTTTAGGCTGGCAGAAACCTTTCTGCTTCTGTAGAGGAAAATAGAGGCATCAGTTCTGGGTCAAACAGTGTGACATGCATTTTTAATGTGTTAAATTTTGTATCTATATACATGGATTTTACATTAACTGTGAGGACCTTTCCTTGACTACATTTAATTCCTGACAGTGAATGAAGAATAACCTGAACTCTGTCTTTTTATCTGCATTTTCATTTCTTTTTTTCATTCTTCTTCAAACAAAAGCTGCCATTGCTTCATGATGCGTCTTGCCAACCATAACCACTAGTATTAATCTGAGGCCCTGTTTAGACCTTGACTCTCATAGCTTCTGCCATGTTTTGGATCTCCCACCAGTGTGGACCAAGCTTGTTGCACAATCAGAAAAAACTACTGAAGCATGGCTATGTGTAAGTAGTTATCTTCTCTCTACAGTACAGTCATCAATTTGTGAAAATAAATTCAGTTATATGGGGTATTACATATTTAACCCTTCTTTCGACACATGCTGTTATCTTGTCATTGTAATATCTATGCAGGTATTTAGAATGGGAGTGTCTTGTGACAAACCTTTAAGATTATTTTCACTAACACCAAACAAACAAACAAAAAAAAAATCTTGTAGGGCAGTGTGCATCCCTTTCCAGTAGACCAGTCTTTAATAATAAAGCAACCTCAAAAAACAGTCATGATTTGCATTTTTGTTTCCATAACCTCCAGCAAACAGGTTTTTATCGTAGTAGCATTTCTGACAGCGTGTGATAAAAAAACTTGTCCTCATATATAGTTATTCATCTCCAAAAAGACACAATACAAATATAATGAGCTTAAATAGTTTAGAATTAAAAATTGATTCTGAAGCTCTGGAAACATTTTCCACTCTGTCGTTCATGGATTTTTTTTTAAATGAATCTGAAAATAAACATGCTTTCTGAATGAATACAAACAAAACAATGGGCAATTCTTTGGCTGTTTTGTCCATGACTGTCCTGTTTCCATTCCTTTGGGATTCAGGGAGGAAGTCAGGATGATTTTGGGCTCTGGCTGGACTGATTAGCTGCAGCAGCACAAGACAGCCCAGTGTTGAGGCAGCAGCTCTGTTATTATCAGTTTGTCTCATGATCTGCAGGTGCAGCAGTGAAAGACCAAACCGGAGCCACGCTACAGCTCTGACGCAGATTCTCAGCCTTGCATGTGACTTAGATTTGATCTTTTCGTCTGGAGCCTGCTGCTCTTTATTTATGTACCATACTCCTGCTTCAACTTG
Source organism: Mugil cephalus (assembly GCF_022458985.1). Classification (NCBI taxonomy): domain Eukaryota; kingdom Metazoa; phylum Chordata; class Actinopteri; order Mugiliformes; family Mugilidae; genus Mugil; species Mugil cephalus. The sequence goes on along the minus strand of NC_061777.1, from coordinate 26,282,587 downwards.
ATTTCAAGATTGGGAGCCATTTTGCAATAAAATGAAAAACAATGTCTTTTATTCATTTTAAAGAATGAGTGAGAACGTTGTATTTAAATCAGAATTCTTTTTAAATGGAATTCTCTGATTTATTCATATATTTAGACATATGAGGAATTTGTTGTAGTTATTAGTATAATACACAAACATACATGTCCAGAAAACTGTATAATAAGGAACTATAAAGATTACATTCTAAGGATATATTTATATATATTTATGTAAATATATTTTATATTTCCTTATTGTTCGATTTCCCGGACGTGTGTGTTTGTGTATTGTACTAACTGAAAACAGAACAGAAAAACATGTGATTCAGTTATGTTAATTGCTCTATGGAACTCATGAAATTTATCACAATTAAATATTTTAATTGATTAACAGCCCTAATAGCCCATATGAGCTGGGTTCTGCTCAAGGTTTCTTCCTGTTAAAAGGGAGTTTTTCCTTGCCACCGTCAGGCTGGTTGCAGGCTGGTTTTTGTGAAGCGTCTTGAGACGATTTGTATTGTTATTGGCGCTATATAAATAAAACTGAATTGAAATTTAATTAATATTTACTTAATCAGCGCATTGTTTTATACCTTTTTTGCTCTTTCTAATTTCTTTGTAATCACACTAGACAACACAGCTGCAGGTTTAAAGCAAGTAATAAGGTTGAAAAAATGTATCTCACATTTCATTATAGCATACCTTGCCAGGAAATACTTTCACTTTGAACCTTTTGTTCTGTCCTGATTTTTCTCACCCACCCAAGGCTGCATCATTTTAGGGCCTCCGCGTGATTAGAGGGTTCAGTGAGGCTGGACCAAAATAAGATCAAATCATCTGTATGAAGTCAAATATTCGGCAACCACAATAACATGTTTTGTTCATTTCAGATGAAGCTCTTAGAGCTCAAAGAAACAAAGCAGATGCTGTTTCTGCAGCTGATCTCAGTTTAGTCAGACTGTCAGAAGTTTGCTGCCATCTGCTGGTTCTTATGATCTTGCTCATCTGTCTTTGTTTCTCTTGCTTCCACAGTTGCCTTTTAAGCTCTTCCCCACTTCTATGTTTTCATTAGTTTTCTGTCCTTAGTGGAAACTTTGTCTTCTTTCTTTCCGTCTTGTCTTGTCTTTGATCCGATCGCCTTCCCCCACTTTTTAATTCATTATTTCTTTCAGTGTAATTCAATTTTCCCTTCCTACTCTTATTAATGCACCCATTATTTGGTTAATAGTTACCTTGTGCCTGTTTTTTTAATTATTTGTTCATCCGGCTCTCGCCACCTCATTTATGTTTACATTTACAGCTGAAGGCAGACGGTTACTTACAGTATACAAAGTCAAATACATTTAAACTTTGCTTTTACAATCATTGACATTTATAGTAGCCCATTCAACTGGTGGAACTTAGTCAAATTTGTAGGCCTACTTGCTCACAAACAAATTCTCTCTTGGATTGAGGTCAAGATATTGTGATGACCACTCCAATACCTTTGTAATCCTTAAGCCATTTTACCACAGCTTTGGGATATTCTTGGGGTCATTATCTCTTTAGAAGACACATTAGTGACCAACTTTTAACTTCCTGGTTGATCCTTGAGATGTTTCTTCAACTAGATAGTCTTCTTATCTCATGATGCCATGTATTTCCGGAAGTATACTGCACCTGCTGTATATGGTTGAAATGACAATAAAACCTCTTTGACCTTTCAAATATAAAACACCTCAAATACTATAATTTTTATGTCCTCTATTTTATCATTACAGATATCTGCTTTCAAAGAAACCACAAGCTGCAAAGAGATCAACCAGCAGAGGAGGCTGTGGTCACATAAAAGTACTGATTTAGCCTTGGCAAACCCTCAAGTCAAGAATGTACATATTATAAGCTGAAAAGGTTAATGGTTTGGATGGAAAGCAATCAGAACACACAGTGAACGCATGATGCATTACGGCAAGAAGACAAGACCATGTCCACCCTTTCATGAAAACTGTATTCCCTGAAAATTAATCAGGAATAGATTGAGGAACAATAAACAACAAATTCAGGTGTTGACTTAACATCAAAATTACCCAGATCTCAATCCAATCCAGTGTCTTATGGGATGTTCTGGACAAAAACAAGTCTGGTCCAAGGAGGCCTCCCTCCACCTCTCAACTTTCAGGACTCCAGAGGTCTAGAGAAGTCCTACCTAAAGCCAGAGTCCGCTCATTCATCCCTCTGCCACTTTCTGTGGTGAGTTGTGTGAAATACAAACACTGATCAAAGTCATTTACTTTTTCGTGCTGCCTCAGAACAGCAGCAATCATACACTTTACAGTGAATGCAGTAAAGCAAGCAACAACTGAATACCACACCACTCACACTCATGGTTGTGATGTCAACCAAAAACCCTGAACTCCTACAGTGCATTGCAGCACATACTCCTTGTTACTTTATTAAAAAATGTAATTCTAAATTTGAATTTATACTGAACTTATAACATTAAAATAAAACATGTTTAATGTTTTGTCGCTCAAAATACCTACATGTATAACCAGTGCGGCGTATACTCTTTATATGTATATGTGCTTAGGTGTTGCCTATTCAGGTGCTAACATTTAGCAACATCCTGCCTATTCAGACCAAGTACTCATAATTTGAACGCTAACTGACATTACTCGAACTCCTTTTTTCATTGTATTGCTGATAGCTGCTGATCTTACTAGGCTAGATGGTTGCACATCTAAAAGTTTTTACCGTCTTTAATTGAACTTTAACTTAACTTTTGTTTATATTCAATTTGTGGGCCTTCAGACTTGAAGGAATATTTTTCATTTTGGTAGTTTTGTTTGAGTGAGGGGAGTAGAGGGAAATGCACTGTAAATGCAAACATGGTATTTAATTAAAAATAGTAAATTGACTTAAATCAGTTTTTATCAAATTGCTGTTAACACTTGCTTTTAGTAAGTTACTTGTAATTTGTGGTTGAAAAATCTCACCAGCTCAGCGTTGTCGATGTGGCCCTCCTATCTGAGACCCATCTGGAACCGTCTGATGTCCGTCGTATGCAGAACAAACACTACAGAATGATGGCATCCTCGGGGGATGGGTCCAAGACCAAGGGGGTTATGATTCTAATGAAACGTAAACCAAATCTGGCAATTGATAAAATTGGCTCCAATAACTCAGGGAGATTGGCTTATTGTGGGGTTTCCTTTCCAAGGGGAAAAAAATAGCCTTCGCAAGTATATATGCACCCACAATCTTTGATCCATCATATTTTCCTTGGTTGACTAAAGAGTTACTGTGTCTCTCTAGTTACTCACTTATTATAGGGTCAGACATGAACGTATTCTTCGATTGTAGTCTAGATAGATCTAATCCAACCATCACACATTCACAAGCTTTAACCTCGGACGCTTTCAAGAACTTTGCTAAGGACATTAATTTGGTGGATATCTGGAGGGTTCAGAATCCTACAGCTAGAGATTACACATACTTCTCCCCATACCACAAAATGTTCTCAAGAATAGACTATATCCTAGCCACACCAAACCTGATCCCGACTGTAGATGAGGTTGTGTTCCTCCCTCGTAGTATCTCTGATCATAATGAAATAATAACCTAGGATTTCCTACAAGGTATTCTGTCCAGGTGGAAAATGAAAAATATCTCTCACAAGTTAAAACCAAATTGGAAGAATTTATTAATATTAACAAAGATTCAGTCTCGGATAATGCTTTTGTATGGTCAGCGATCAAAGTCTTTCTGTGCCACAATGCAATTGGTTTCTCGTCATATCTTAAAAAATGTAGATTACAAAAGATTTCCCATTTAGAACAGGCTTGCAGTAGTCTGGAGAGAGAGCTTAAGGACAACTACAGTAATGACGTGGAAACAAAGCATAAATCAGTGAGGGCAGAACTAGATGATATTCTTAGGCAGCGGGTTGAATTTATGATGCACACCACCAAATGTAGATATTAGAATGATAGCATTAAACCAAGTTGTCTTCTTGCTTTAACGCTGAAACGGCAAGAAAATCATTTCAACATTCCATCTATTAACTGCCTGTTAAAGGGACTGGTCACTAAAACAGTTGATATTAATAATACATTTAAGTCTTTTTTTGAGAGGGTTAGGGATTGGAATTATGGCAGGGATCCCCAGAATTGTGCAAGTTACCGCCCTATATCGCGAATTAATGCAGATATCAAAATTTACTCAAAAGTTATCGCTATGCGTCTGGATAAAGTCGTAGGGAAGTTAATCAATCCAGATCAATCTGGTTTCCGTAAAGGACAGTTGGCATCAGATAATGTCCGCCAGCTTTTACATGTCATCGCTGAGGCTAAAATGACAGGCTTGCCGGGTGGACTTGGAATGGGGATATCTGTGGAAAGTCTTGGAAAAATTCAAATTCGGTCCAAATTTGATCAATATGATAAGTTTTATATTCTAACTCTTCTGCTAGGGTTGTCATAGCTGGGCAGCTTTCCAATCTTTTTTGTATAGGTCCCGGCTCCAGACAGGGGTGCCCAGCATCTCCTGTCATTTTCAATTTGTCGCTCAAACCATTAGCCCAATACATATGACAAAGCACATCTGTTACTCCAATCCAAATAGTGTTCACATCACCCTCCATCTCAATATATGCTGACGACACACTTGTTTATCCCTCCGACCTACAACAGTCCCTCCCAAATGTGCTGAATATCATAGAACACTTTGGTACATTTTCTGGTTATTAGATTAACAACTCCAAATCGATTCTACTATTGTTGAACACAGATCTGAAATTCAAACCTGCATACCAGTGGCGCAAAAGGCAATATATTTAGGTATAGAAATCAGCTCCTGTATCCAGGCAACAGCAAAACTACTCGTCCATTTTGAAGTTGAGGATGACCTCGAGAGATGAATAGCACTCCCTTCATCAATGCCGGCCCGTGTAGCTACGGTCAAAATGAATGTGCTTTCACGCATAAACTTTGTGAGCTCTATGCACCTTTTACCAAAGGTGGTGGAAACTCGACAGAAAGCTTAAAAGTTTCATTTGGAATGGGAAGAAACCTTGCATTAAATGGGCAACATCACAGTGTGACAAACCAGAGGGTGGATGGGCTTGCCAAACTTTAAGTCATATCTTTGGGTGTTGCCTGAAACATTGGTTTGATGCCAGGGTAGCCTCACCCTGGAAGACAGTAGAACAGGAGCTAACTCATCCTCTAAGACTTAAAGATGTAGCTATCTCTGGACTTAAACAACCTCATTCAGACTGTGATGCTTGGACTGGGAAAGAATAACCTCCCACCAAAACTGTTAACTTAGACTAGTAAAGAGCTTCAGCTGTCAGATAGCACATAACTGTAAGTTATCCAGTCATTAATGTGCTCCCGTTATAAGAGAAAGTTTTATGCTTTCATGCAACTGAGCTGGCTTGTTCATGATCTCAAAATAAATAAAAAATTGTAATGCAGCTAAACAAACCCAGTGAGTGTTCTTTTAAAGTATATTTTTCTGATGTTTTCCCCTTTATTAGGTAAAAACAGCTAAATAGATAATGGGAGAGGGAGAGAGAGAGAGAGAAGAAGAAGGACAAGGACCCATTAATTGACCCATAATTGGTTTGTTTAATTTAAGTGAACTGAAAAAAAAGAGTGAGTAGTAAGTAGTAAGTATTTAATAAGTGTAAGTGGGGTTAAATTAGTATCAAGCAGTCCACACAAAATAAAAAAATGTAACACTAAAAGTTAACACTAAGCATGGCTATTAACTTACATGACATAAGTTACATTTTTAGTTGTACTCCTTGATTTAGTATTGCACACTTAAAATAAACAAGCTTTTCTAACTCAGTATTCTTAAGATTAGTTTTCTTATTTTTTTTTCTTTTTGAGGCAATGAGTTTGCATACTTTAAGTAAGGTCAAGTAATTATTTTACAGTGTGTAACATTAGTGTTGTGTTGCTTTGATAGAACTGTATCGTCACAGCCTAGCCTCCTGCAAGGTTGGCTTATGACTGACTGAGTGCAATGAGTAAATAGGTATTTAAAATATTATTAAAATTGTTAATACATATTATGGAGAACTAATATTTTACTTTTTTGTCAATTACGTCTAATTTTCTTTAAAGGGGTGAACGTTTTAGTTTTTTTGTGCACTTTTTGTAGTCAAATATTGTAAACATGTTACTGCCATGTGTTTGCATTTTGTTGTTAAATGTTAATTTCTTAGGTATTGAAAAGTGTTTATTTCTTCACAATGTTAATGTAAATTGTAAACAAATCTTTCACTTTTTTTGTGAATTATGTCTAATTCTTGAGTAAAAATTCAATCATGAATTTGTGATTCTATATTTCATAACATTGTAATAATTATGAATATATGATCTCATGATGAAGAATAATTCAGAGACGTCGTTTCAATGCCCTGACCTGACGTATTATTGTTTGGCAGGAGTGGGTGCTCCGTGTTTTTCTTTTCCTTCCTATCTCTGTTTATGCAGATGGGTGCGTGTCGTAGTCGATGTGGGATTGGCTGGGGTTTCTAAGTTGATTTCCTATTGGATATCCAGCAGAGAGGGAGATGTTTAAAAATCCAAGATGGCGACTGTCAGCAAGCAATTTTGTTTCTTGTGGCTGCTTGGGACTTGGGGAAGATGGGGGGTTACATGCTGCCACTCCGACATTCTACTATTCAGACATGTCACCATTCCGCCATACGGACGTCCCGCTATTCCGACAAAGTTTCGTCCCGGCATTTCGACACGGTTTTAGTTTCCATAGGGAAATGGTCATACTTCTGTGTGTGTGTGTGTTCTTTTTTTCATGTTTTAAGACATGTGTACAGATGTGATACAGTCAGTGGAAGCCATCTGAAGGAGGAGGTGCATTGAACGGGAAGCAGACAGTCGTGGTTTTCCATCACACACTATTTCAGTCTGATCTGATGTGTGCATGTGACAGCGGTCATTGAGGTGTGTCGAGTACAGATCCTGACAATGTCATTAGTGGGGTCGTGGTGATTTTCACTCCAAAAGCAAATTAATTATATTCAAATTGTTTATTGCGCAAAAGGAGCGATAAACATAGACAAACAGAGAGAGAGATGCACACTTATCATTGATTAAAGATTTGATTTGAAGTTATTTTATAATAGCATACTCTATTTCCTCAACTAAACCTAACAATTTTAGAAAAGGACAGGGAGGAGATCGCTCGTCAGTGGTGGTGATCGTAATGTTATCAGATTCCGACTTTTTGGCTAATGGAGTGGGCATCACAGTTGTCAGTCTCGGCATGTTAATTGTAATAATTAATGTTGCATATGATGCCAGGGTAAAGGCACTTTGTCAGAATGGCAACACTAAAAATGGATAACATACCACCATTCCGACCTCAGGAGGCAAAAATTTTCGGAATGATGGGACGTTTGATTAAAGGGTTATGTGTTGCCATTCCTACAATTATGGCCTAATGTCGGAATGGCTTTATGTCGGAATGACCATTGCCACCCAAGATGGGGGCCTTTTTTTATGCTACGTCCTAGACCCATAGACAGGGCGTAACAGGCGTTTTTTTGAAGACGTCTTTTCAGCGACCTGAAAATGACAGATTTTCACCTTTCACTTTTCAACCAAATGTAGACTTGTTTGGACGCATAGCAGTGACGTCTTTTCAATGTCTTTTCAACTAATTTTTGCTGGGTAGGACTTCTTTAATTTCATAAATGCAACACATTACAGTTTTTTTATAAATAGGCCTAGCACAGAGGTTAAAAAAAACAAAAAAAAACATAATTTTAGATGTCAAAGGGGTTTTGTGGCTCTCAGTGTTTTCTTTTCTGTGGGAAATGGGTCCAAACAGCTCTTTGAGTGCTGAAGGTGGCCAACCCCTGATCTAGAGAATATGCCCTTCATCCAGCTGGTACACTTATGGTGCCAGTGTCTCAGTCTCAGAAGGTGAATAAACCAAGTCTACTGAATGGCTGCCTTGCATCTCAGTCCTGAGTGCTTGATACAGGATAGCAAACTACCATCAGTGAGGGCGGCATGTATCTATGTTGCGTAATCCAACACCTTCTGGCCTCTCACTCACTGCTATAAATACCAGCAGGCTCTGGACCTCCATCTGATACCATCCTTACTGAGCGCGCTCACATGTTTCTGCCTCATAAAAAACAAAACATCAGTGCCACTGATAAAGCACACACAAATCATGTTGTAGAGTCTGTTTGACCCAAAACAATTACCTCTGACAGCATGGTGAAAAAAGATTAAGTCTGATGCCACTAAATTGATAAATGGCTCAGCTCTGGGGTGGCTGAATACTTTTCTCTGGCTGATCGGTTTAAAGCAGCAGCATGTATGAAACAGTCTGTCAAAAAGCTGCCATCATTTATCATATTCATCATATATTCATATATATATCATATATTTCTGCTGGAAATAGACCAGGAGAAGAAGAAGAAGTTGTTTCCTCCACCTATGTCTCCAGTCATGAATTGATGAGTAGAAAAAGATGACCAGCTTGGTTGATCTTCTCCAACGCTTGTTAGACCATCTGGACAACTAAACTCAGTCCCTGACATTTATTTCAAGTAAAACACACCTGTTTTAGATTACTGAGGACCACTCCTTAATTTAAAGAATTTGAATTTGCACAATAATATCAGACTTTTTTCCCCCAGAAGTTTACATACACCTTGTTAGTATTTGGTAGCTTTTAAATGATTATACTAGGGTCACATGGTTCTTGTAGCCTTACAGATAGCAGATTTCTGGTATCTCTGTTATTTCTGTCATGCTACAGCGAATATTAGTGAAGTTCTTGAATATTTCTCTAGCTGCTTTTTTTTTGGCGCACTTTGTAGATGGTCCCTGCACACTCTCTCAGCCGGGTGCCAGACTAATGTTGTCTGCCAGCTCATTTTGATGAAAACTTGTTTGTAGCTCACTGTACACTGAACCATGAGAGGAAGCAATCGTCCCCCTTGTCTTAACATTGTTTCCTTAGTTATTGATCCGGGATGTCAGTTATAACGCAATAAGTTATCACCACCACCATCTTTTTTCGAGTGTCTGCGGCCTGGAGTTGTGTGATTCTGACCTGTGCAGCATCATACTACTTATCTGTTCTCCTGGTCTCGTCAACCTGCCCAGTCTTCATAAACTTATCCACTCCTACCTTGAACAATTCCTCAACCTGCCTATGATTCCTCTTATATTCAATCATTATGGCAGCTAACTCACCTACAATAGAACAACTGCTGTCACTAACAGTGTATGTACAGTATGTACATTCTGTCTCTACCTGGCTGACCTTAGGCAGCTGAATCCCTCCATATGAGCTTCCTTTCCACCACCACACTTCTGCTTGAACACAATTTGTATTGTTACTGCCACTATTTGATTGGAAATTAACTGAGCTGGACATGTTCCCCCAGCTGATTTAATGAATGTATTCAACTGAATCTGAGTTTTTCAGATTTTACTAAAAAACAAAAACCCTAGCCATTAAACCGAACAACCTGCAGATTTAGGACAGGTGAAAGTTTATTTACTGGATACAAATCAATACATCAGTCATGAAGGTGAAAACACTGATGCATCAGGAAAACAAAGAAGATGTGGCAATAAGTAGTGTTGACTTAAACCCAGTGGAAAAATAAAATGTTTAAAGTCTGGGTTAGCCTCCTGTAGATGCCATATAGCTCTGAGAAACGTCAGTGGGAAACTGGAGACCAGATAAGTTTCCTGCAGAGTTACGAACAGCCTTCCTAACACATTTCTTCTTGTTAACAGGCACAGCTTTTCATATAAACAGCTTTCTTAAATGTCTTGTTTGTGCTGTTTGTCTGAGCCTCGCAGCGTGTAATCAGATATTTCTTTCACTCTCTTTTCATTCACTCAGATGTAATTAGCTCCTCAGCAGCCATGCGTGACTCACCCCGATGAAGAAGAGTTTAGGAAGAAACACCATGCACATTTCCAAATCTTCTCTTAAACATCTTCTATTCAGTTTGCACCTGTTTTAAATCCCTGTATTTTGTGTGACTGTTACAAATCAGAAAGTGAGATTTTACTGATCAAAGGTAAGGGTAAGGTATGCATGTCATCAGATTCAGTGTGTCAACATATAAGAGCCTCCTTTCCTACTTAAATACTTTATAGATGCTGGGTGACATCAAGTGACCATGTAAGGTCTGAATTGTTCATTGCGGCATAGCGCTGGTAGATTAGATCGATTAAATCAAGACCTTTACTAGATTATATTAATATAGACTAATATTATAATTATATCATCAAGTTAATCTTCAAGTTAAAAGCAGATATCTTCCTCATTCAGGAAACTCACCTACAAGATTCAGAAGAAAAATCACTTATAGATCCAAATTTTCCACAGGAGGCTTCTATTCACTTGAAACAATATGATAACTGACACAGAAGGTACATTATTGTTCAGGCGTCAATCTTTAATAAATTATACACATCTGTAAATGCCTATGCTCTGAATAACGATGATCCGGCCTTCTTCCACAGTTTTTTTAATTGTTTTTATCTGACATCAGTCAACCCAACTACAGTCATTGGAGGGAACACAGTCGTGAATCCTTCCATAGATCGGTCTCATAACACGGCACACACAAAATAACACGCACAAAGTCCTCAATGAATACCATGGGTGACTTGCCGATGGTTGGAGAATCAAAAACCCCACAAAGAGGGAATACACCTTCTCCCCAATGCACCACTCTTTTTCTAGAATTGACCTTTTCCTGTCAAACTCTACAGTATTGTGCAAAGAATCAACACCAGTATACACCCTATTATAATCAGTGATCACGCACCGGTGTCCCTCCACCTTCAAATAGAACTAGAATAGTGCTTTTTGGAAATAAATGACTCTTCAAATTTATCTCCATCTCTGATCTGGAACACCAGGAAAGCTGTAATCAGAGGCAAAATTATATCTTACTCTTCTCAACAAGCAGAGAAGGATAAGAGGATAAGATTAAAGAACTAACAGAGCAATATTCTGAAAAGCCATATGAACAATTATGGACCCAATTACAACATGTGAAATTACAATCAGAAAATATCTTAAAAACTGAATTTATACTTCATACCAAAATTTTGAGCACAACAAAAATCTCTTGCAATTTTCTTGTAAATCAACTCTAACGCAACAGAGAAAAATCTCTTATAAGTGCAGTTCAGGACTCAAGCGGCAAACACACTCAAGCACCCCAGGAAATTATCATACCTTTTACAGCTTTTATAAAAAATGATATCCAACAACTACCAACCCAAACCCTGACAACATTCAGGCCTTCCTCAAAAACCTCAGTCTGCCCCAACTGACTGTAGCAGAAAGAAATTTCTTGGATGCGCCACTGACCATGGAGAACTGCATCAGAAAACATGCCTACGGGCCTGACTCCTGGGTCAGATGGACTCCCTGCTGAATTCATGAGACATTTCTGATCAGTTCTGGCTCTTTATTCCTAAGGACAGTAACAGAGATTTATTTCTTTTTTTGAAAAATGCACTTAAAGGAGTGACTGCATGTCGCCAGTACCTCTGTGGTGTTTAACCTTTTAAGGTTATTCTTATCGTGTCATTGGTTGTTTTTTGTCTGACTTGTTCTTGTTTTTCTGTTCCTTGATTATTATTATTATTATTTCCAAATCCACAGCGACCTCAAGGGACAACAAACAACAGGGACAAAAAAGTCAAGTGTATAAACTTCTGGTGAAGGTGATAAAAGGAATTCTACATTTAATATTATTCAAAAGAAAAACAAATTCTCAGAAGAATCTAAGAAAGGAAATATTTACTAAGATTAATTGTCAGTAACTGTGAAAAATGGACTTAAAACTAAACTCTATTCCACTTGCATCTGCTGTAATTTTCCATACATGAAACTAAATTATGATTAGTTACTGCTTATTCCAACATGGAGGGATGAATCCAGATAAATAAATTTGCCATACAGTGACGTCTTTCTCTTCAAATATATTTATTTGAAGACATTCTTTGTTATTTAAAACAGTTTCTCAGTTCATTTCAGTTTGATCCTAAACTACATACATCATGATTGTACTGATAAATATGAGATTTCTAACAGGTTTCTGTTCATGAACATCTGCAACAGTTTATGCCAACAGTGGCCAACATTTTTGTTTAAATTAAATTATTTAGAGAATTTATTATGTCTTATTTGAATAATTTTTGAAGAAAAATATTTCAGTGTGCAGAAAAATGGAAAATAATTAGCGTGACGCTTTTGTTTGTGTATGTGTTATTTTTGCGTAGTTATTTCACATTTCTGCATAAAAATGACTCAAAACATCACTTGACTTCCAATTAAGCAAATTAAACACATATTATACATGTGCATGTATTCAAGGAAAGAAATCAGTACACTATGATCATCAGGGGGCTGCAAAAGTAAGTGAACCCTTGTTTTCGTTACCTAGTGTGACCGCCTTGAGCAACTAAACAACAACTAAACGTTTCCACTGCTGATCACTTGTCTACTGCAGGAATTTTATTCCATTCTTCAGTCTAGAATCACTTCAGTTCTGAGATGTTGGTGGGCTTCCTCACATGAACTGCTTGCTTCAGGTCCTTCCACATCATTTCTTTTGGATTGGATTTTTTTTTTCATTAAGGTCCAGACTATGACTTGGTAATTTTTCATTTTGATCTTCTTTAAACACTGTGTTGTAAAAAGTCTTGTGTTCTTGGGGTCGTTATCTTGCCGCATGACTCAGAGATGGATGTCCCGACATTTTCTTTTAGAATTCATTGGAATAATTCAGATTTGTAGATTTTTTTTTTCTTCAGAAAGCTCTTTGTCATTTCCATTATACACCACCACAAAGATGATTTAAAAAACAAAACAAAACAAAACTGAACGGGCAGTGAACCACATCCGAGTCCCGTTACATTGATTGAAGACACATTGATTTGAGGTCAACAACAGGTTCACCTACTTTTGCAACTCAAAGATATGCAACACTGACATTTTTTCCCAAATACACAAGTAAAATATTCCTGTTTCATTTCAGTTCCATTTGTATACTTTCGGGACTTTTGTGAGATTCGCTGATGTTCTTTTGTAATTTTTATTTACAAATGTAGAAAATTCTGAATCACACAAAATCATTTAAGCAGCGCTGTATCTGCCTTCTGATTGGAAAAATGACCAGTTAAGCCAGATTTATGCATTAGCATAGTCTGATGCAGAAGTAGAAACCAAAATTAAATCTATTATATGCAGTCATTTTTAATGTGGGATAACATAACATCAATATACCAATACAGTGTTATAGAGAATCTGTAAAATGTTATATTAATAGATATTTGACAGTGCTTTAAATACAAACATAGTACTGTATGTACATTAAGAGATTATAAACTTGTGATATATTTAAATCTATTAACATGTTTATATATATTCAAAACACGCACATCCATATACAGATAATGAATGTTGTATTTACATACATCAGTTCACATGGATAGTCTGAGTTTAGATGGGAATTCGCTGAGATTCCCAAAGGCAGAAGAAGTATTGCTTTGTGTTTGAAAAAAGTCTTCTTCACTGAAGCCTTTGTCGCGAGGTTCTCTTCTTTCATATTGCTTTCAGTATTGCTGCTTAGGATCCCAGAATAGCAGCACCACAGTAGTCGAGACGTGCCGACAAGACCTTAAGGTTTTATTTAGGCCTTGGTACAGCGGCGTGGTCAGAAAAGATCCTGAGGCCCCAGGTGGATGATTATAGGGGTGGCTATGGTCTGTGGTTGGTAATAGGCATTGTCGATGTACAGGCCGCCTACAGACAACAGACATGAAGCATGTTAACAGAAACAGAGATGACCAATATGAGTTAACAGATGAACGTATGTGAGCACACGTGAGAACCGGTCTGAACCAAGAACTGCTGTTAAAGTTAAAACGTCATTATCAGTGTCACAGCGAAGCTGTCTGAGGTTAAAACCTTTAGTTGATGAACTACTTGTACTGAATAATCGGTGATCTCACCTCTGCTGTAATCATTAAAGCTGGGTATTCTCAGAATGTCTCATCTTTTAATGGCATATAATTGATTCATCTTTTAGTTAACTAAATAACGTGATATGCATGAATTAGGAACCCATTTCAAATCAAATTTTCACATCTGTTCAACTTAATTAGGAAAGAAGTGTAACAGCCGCACAGTCACATGATGAGCACCCTGGAGTTGAATTTGTGGTTCTGATCGGTTCTAAGACTATCCAATTGATGCAGGGGTATTTTTTTCTCTAGGTATGTCTAGGTGGTCTCATATTCTGACATATTCTTTTTTTTTTTTCAGACCTTTGTTGTGCAAGCTTTCAAAAGGCAGTGTCAGATATGCAATTCATTATTCATCGGATGGTCAGAGACCTTCAGCATTTCAAAACATTTTTTTCTGGAGCGTCGAATTATGGCACGATATGAACACCAAAGAAAACATTTACTTGGGGGCGTGAACAACCTGCTCAGTGGGTAGAGTGGTATGTCCACAAACCAGAGAATTAGGGGTTTGACCCCTGGAACCTGCTGATGCTTGCTTAACCAAGACATTTCACATAGGTGCGAGCTTATGTGAGCACATGCAGACATGTGTCACTGTGACTATAAAAGTGCTTTGAGTAGCAGTACAGTTGTTGCTCAACTGCACAATAAACCCAGAGTCAGTGGTTAACTTATTGGTTAAACAGCATATTAACCTGTATTGGTTCATTAATTGCTCCTGTGACATTTGTGACATCATTAAAGTAAGATGTTTTCTATCAGTTAAAAGCAGGATATAGTTTGTACATGCCAACTATATCATAGCTGCTGTTGGTTTCAGACATAATTGTTCTTAATTGCTTTGCAGGATCCTTAAATGTCAGGATAATTAGGTGGCTTTAGTGGAGCTTGTCACGTTTATTAATATCAGCAGTATGACAGATATGTCATCTGAATATTTGGCTGCTGTGCCATTAACTAATAAAATGTGAGAACATCTTATTATTACAACTGATAAAAACGATGTGTTAAAATTTAACGTATAATAACAGAGATATCTTTTTGAACCCTCGGTCGACACATGAGGTGGAAGAATTGAGTTTTTTCTATGATACAGTTTAATTTACAAGTCTAATTTACTTTAAAATTCAATAGGTGAATGTAGGTAACCAAACATTTATACCATTGAACATAGTGAACCAAGTTAATATTCCAAAAGTATATTTTCAGTAGAAGCTTGTGCATGCAAAAACTGGATCACGGCAACTCTTGAACATCATCATGAACCACAACTTACTTGAGAAAAATATTCATTTATTATAAAGAATATTGCCTACAAACAGGCCAAAATAAAATGTCAAGGGTAAGAATGTATTTAATGTCAACATAAAATGGCTCATACGCAGTAACTGTAAACATCTGAGGCCCAAACAAAAGGAAAAGGATTCTCAGTGCAACCGATTATTGCAAACCTTTTTTTTCTCTCTGCACTTAGAAAAGAGAGAAACTAAAATACATAAGAAGTTTCAGCCATAGACGGGAGAAAATGTTAAAGGACTAACAAACCTTGTGACAAATAAGCTCTGATCAGCTACATTGGTGTTAATTAATTCCCTTTTCTTTAGTTTCTTACTGCTGTGTTGGAAATGTGTTTACAATTACCCAAATAGACAGTTTTCAAACTCTGTTATGAATGTTGGGTTAAATCTCACTCACATGATATTTAGTTTCCTACATTTTACATTTAATTGTTTCTCATTTTTGGTTCCCTAGAGTGCCTTTAGTTCTTTACTGTCAATATTAAGTAGCTGGTGTATGTTATGTTGTTTAGTTTTCTACATGTTATGCATTGCCTCCCAAAAAAAGTCACCACCAGAAAAAGGTCACACATATTTTGTTGGACCAGCGCTTTGACAGCACACATTCTTTGTGACATTGTTTGGATAAGAGGCTTCAGCAATGTCACAGGATTTATTTCCATCCAGTGTTGCATTCATTTTCCACCAATCCTTATTTCCACCAGTAAACTCAGACTTTCATCTTGTATTGATGATGAGAGAGTGACCACTGCACAAAGCTTTCTTCAGCACATCCCAAAGATTCTCAGTGGGGTTCAGGTCTGGACTCTGTGGTGGCCAATCCATGTGTGAAAATTATGTGTCATGCTCCCTGAACCACACTTTCACTATTTGAGCCCAATGGATCATGGCATTGCCATCTTGGAATATCGCTGTACCGTCAGGGAAGAAAAAATCTATTGATAGAATGACCTGTTCATTCAGTATGTTCAGGTAGTCAGCTGAGCTCATTATTTGGGCATAATATTGCTGAACCTAGACCTGAGCAACTGCAGCAACCCCAGATCATAGCACTGACCCCACAGACTGGTACAGTAGACACTAGGCATGATGGGAGCGCTTCATCTGTCTTCATCTGGGTAAATCTAGATTAATCAGACCACATGACCTTCCTTCATTGCTCAGCGTCCAATCTTTATGCTCCCTGGCAAAGTGAAGCCTTCTTCCTGGTTAGCCTGATTAGTGGGTTTCTTAAGGCTACACAGCTGCCTTCCCTTCACACATTGTACATGTGGAAATGTTCTTATTTTCACTATTAAACATAGCCCTGAGTTCTACTGCTGCTTTTTTTTTATTTGATTTCACCAAATGTTTAAGTGATCGCCGATCACCATCAATCAGGATTTTTTTCTGAATACATTTCTTCCTGGAAGACAATGGTTCCTCACTATCCTTCCCGTTTGCAATAATTTGTGGGACAGTTACAGGGGTTAGAGGTTTCTGCTTCAGTCTCCTTTGATGTTTTCTGTGCTCGATTCATGCCAATGATTTGACTCTTCTCAAACACACTAACTTCTTTTCCATGACCACGGATGAGTCTTTCCACATGGTTGTTTAAGAAATGAGAAGCTCCTCATTGCATCTGTTGGAGTTAAATAACTTGTTACCACCTGAAAGATAATCACTCAGGCAGTAATTATCTAGTAGGAGGCTTGTACCTATTTGCTTTTTTGGCATTTGTGTATTTAGTTGTTGGTGTTCCCTACAGTCACTGTTTAGTAGTTGTTTATTACTTGTAAGTTCTTTAGTTCCCTACTTTGAGTATTTAGTAGGTTTTAGTTAATAAGTTTACAAGTTCCCTATAGAAGATGTTTACTCATTTATTCCCTAAGTGCATGTATTGCATATTTAGAAGTCTGTTTCCTTACAAAGCATTTTTTTTTTGTTTTTTTTCATGTTTTCTTGCCAACAAGCCATAAATAGTGTATAATGGTGGATATTTAGATTTGGAAACTTTATAACCAAGTTTATTTCCTAACAATGATTGATTTTATAATAGTCTTTAGAGTTGTTTTCTTTTTGGTTCTATAATCTGGGTATTAGTTGATGTTCATTTAGTTTCTTAGTTTCCATCTTATATTTATTGAGTAGTTTGTGTTCTATAATGTTAAGAGGAAGAGTATTGAGTGGTTATTAATTTAGTTTGCTTTTCTTTAGGGTCTGTTTGTTGTGCTGGGTGGTTAATTAGTTCCCTTTAGTAAAATCTAATTTAAAGTAGATGTTTAGTTCTGTACTTTGTAATATTTACCTGATCAGTTTACACACAGAGCAGAATTGTTTGTCACCCTCTGTGTTTCCACAATAACAACATGGCCACAAAACTCTCAAGCAGCCAAATCAATGTAGCTGTTGCTTTACTGCAGCGCAGAGGGAATAAGCAATATTCCAACAGTACTGCTGGTTTAAAAGATTGTGGACTGCAGTGTTGTGAATACACTGCCAAGGATATTCCTTTAACAAAGTGATTTCCTGTGAGGTGGGTGAGGGAAGAGTCCTAATAGGGGAAGAGGTGGGAGATGGGGTAAGCTGTGGGGACTCTGATGACAGGGACAACTACTGAGGGCATTCTGGAAGGGAAACCTGAGGAAGAGTGAAGAGAAAGAAACTCAAATGTTGGGATGTGGTGATGAACAGATTCAATGGATGGACTGGTTATAAAGCAGATAAACTTACCATAAGCAGGAAGGGTGCCTGCTGGGCTGTAACCATAAGGAGTACCAAAACCTGGGAGACAAATGGTAAGATTCAGTCTTAGAAAAAGAAAAAGGCACCTTATATGAGGAAAATGTAGAAAGAAAAGAAAAGAAAACAAAGTAGAAGAGGAGGAAGAGGATGAGTAAAAAGCACAGGAAGAAGAAGAGGATCAACAAAGGAAAGTGGGAGAAGCGGAGGACAGAAAAAAACAGCAAGAAGATCAGGAGGTAGAAGAGTGAGAAAAGACAAAGGGGTGAAGAGGAAGAAAAGCAGTAAGAGGGAGAAGAAGAAGATGGGGAAGTGTTAGAAGAAGTGCAAAAGGCAGAAGAGGAAGAAGGAAGGAAGAAGAAGAACATAAAAAAGAGAAAAAGGAAGAAGAGAAAGAACAAGAAAAAGAAGGGGGAGAAGAAGAAGAGGATTGGGAAGAACAAAACAGGATGAGGAGGAAGAAGTGACAGAAGGGGGAGAGTTAGGAAGAGTTGGAGGAATGAAGAGGAAGAGCAGGAGCACAGAAACAAGAGGAGCAAGAGGAGCAGGAAGAAGAAGAAGACGAAAAGTTCGAAGAAGTGCAGGAGGCAGAGCAGGAATAAAATGAGAAAGAAGAGAAATAAGAAAGGGAAGGTGCAGAAGAGGAACAAATATATTCCAGAGTTAAAAGAAGAGCGGAAAGAACAAGATGAAGAGGAAGAGGAACAAAGAGATGGGGGAGAATCGAGAAAATGAAGATGAAGAAGATGACGACCTGGAGGACGAAGATGGAGAAGTTTGAGGAAGAGCATGAGGCAAAAAAGAAAGAAGAGGCCAGCGAAAAGAGAGCAAAAGAAGCAGAAAAAGAAGAGGAAGAAGAGAGTGGTCATGAAAAAGAACAAGAAGATAGATAAGAGTAAGAAGAGGGGAGAGAGTCAAAAGAGCAGGGAGGACATTAGGAAGAGCAGGGACTAGATGGGAAAGAGGAATAAAAGCAGGAGTAAGAACAAGCAGGAAGTTGTGGGACAGTTGTTGTTGCTTTGTAATTGTACATGTGACTCACCTGGAGGGATGTACCCATGTGTGGGTGGGGTGCTGATGTAGGGAGCTCTGGGGATTATGGGGACTCGTGGAGGTCTGGTGGCGAGTGCTGGGAGTGTCAGCACCGAGGCCACGGGTCGCTTTGGCTGTACAAAAAAAACACATTTCAGGGTCAGACCAGTTTGTCCCATGGTTGTCAAACTACTAATGAAGACATGTTAAAAAATACATCCTGATAACTCTCCCAGTCAGCCAGACATTTACTCACTTGAGGGTTTGGCCGTTTCTTCTTGTTGGTCAAAGATTTGGAGCCAGAGAAGAGGCTGTTTAGGGCGGCTAGCGCAGCGCTGGCCTTGGCTACTTTCTTATTGGGACCAGTACCCCGAAAAACCTGCTTGTCCACTTCCACCTGTCACCGCACACAAAGACAAGGCAGGAGGTCCTCTTATTAAACACAGGACAGCTTAACAGTAGGTAGCACATGCATAGAGAATGATAAACCGGACGTTTTGATAGAAAGCTTTGAAGTGGGCCTATCAGGTATCTTTTTCTGTTTCAGAGTACCATGTATGTTATGATGGAAAAATTGGAGGGTGCTAGCTGCTAAGGCAATATCTAAGGCTAATACAGGTGCTGGCCAGTAAATTAGAATATCATCAAAAAGTTGAATTATTTCAGTAATTCCATTCAAAAGGTGAAACTTGTACATTATATTCATGCAATGCACACAGACCGATGTATTTCCAATGTTTATTTCTTTTAATTTTGATATTTATAAGTGACAACTAATGAAAACTCCAAATTTGGCATCTCAAAAAATTAGAATATTGAAAAGGCCAATGAAAAAAATGTTTTAGAAATGTTGGCCAACTGAAAAGAATGAACATGAAAAGCATGCGCATGTATAGCACTCAATACTTAGTCGGGGCTCCTTTTGCCTCAATCACTGCATTAATGCGGCGTGGCATGGACTCGATCAGTCTGTGGCACTGCTCAGGTGTTATGAGAGCCCAGGTTGCTCTGATAGTCGTCTTCAGCTCTTCTGCATTGTTGGGTCTAGCGCATTGCATCTTCCGCTTCACAATACCCCATAGATTTTCTATGGGGTTAAGGTCAGGCGAGTTTGCTGGCCAATCAAGGACAGGGATACCATGGTCCTTGAACCAGGTACTGGTGGTTTTGGCACTGTGTGCAGGTGCCAAGTCCTGTTGAAAAGTGAAATCTGCATCTCCATAAAGTTGGTCAGCAGCAGGAAGCATGAAGTGCTCTAAAACTTCCTGGTAGACAGCTGCATTGACCTTGGACCTCAGGAAACAGAGTGGGCCAACACCGGCAGATGACATGGCACCCCACACCATCACTGACGGTGGAAACTTTACACTGGACCTCATGCAACGTGGATTCTATGCTTCTCCACTCTTCCTCCAGACTCTGGGTCCTTGATTTCCAAAGGAAATGCAAAATTTGCTTTCATCAGAAAACATAACTTTGGACCACTCAGCAGCAGTCCAGTCCTTTTTATCCTTGGCCCAGGCGAGACGCTTCTTACGCTGTTTCTTGTTCAAGAGTGGCTTGACACACGGAATGCGACAGCTGAATCCCATGTCTTTCATGCGTCTCTTCGTGGTGGTTCTTGAAGCGCTGACTCCAGCTGCAGTCCACTCTTTGTGGATCTCCCCCACATTTTTGAATGGGTTTGTCGTCACAATTCTCTGCAGGGTGCGGTTATCCCTAGAGCTTGTACACTTTTTTCTACCACATTTTTTCCGTCCCTTCGCCTGTCTGTTAATGTGCTTGGACACAGAGCTCTGCGAACAGCCAGCTTCTTTAGCAATCAACTTTTGTGTCTTGCCCTCCTTTACAAGGTGTCAATGGTCGTCTTTTGGACAACTGTTAAGTCAGAAGTCTTCCCCATGATTGTGGAGCCTTCAGAACAAGACTGAGGAACCTTTTAAAGGCCTTTGCAGGTGTTTTGAGTTAATCAGCTGATTAGTGTGGCACCAGGTGTCTTCTATATTGAGCCTTTTCAGAATATTCAAATTTTCTGAGATACTGAATTTGGTGTTTTCATTAGCTGTCAGTTGTAATAATAAAAATGAAAATGAATAAACACTTGAAATATATCACTATGTGTGGAAGGAAAGTATACAGTATACAAGTTTCACCTTTTGAATGGAATTACTGAAATAATTCAACTTTTTGATGATATTCTAATTTACTGGCCAGCACCTGTATGTTGGCACTTTGCTGAAAACCCATTCCCACTTGTAATGATGCTTTGTTGTTGTTGTTAGGTTTCTAGAAGACATTTCATCCAAAATCTAAATAAATTATCTTATTATATGGTGTTGTGTGTGGACTGTATATGACAAGTGGTTTCACTTTTACACATGATTGTTACATGGGAGTTTAGGACACTAAATGGTGGTCACAACAACAAGGACAATAGGTACATCTGTAGTTTTCACCAATCAGAAACTCGTATGACTAGAGTGGAGATTCATTTGAGTGCAACAACGTCTACACTTGAGTCAAAAATGAAAGATGGTTTGAAAAAGGAGTAAAAGAAAACATCTGTCAAACTAGAAAACTGACATCAATTTACAATATAATCCAAACATCTGCCCCCAATAAATTTCACCCTTGTTCCCACCTTGAGAGTCCTTCTGTAGTTAGTTTGATAGATACTTTATTTATGCAGTTAACAGGAACCAAATTCCTCCAGCTTCAGGTGAGTATCCCGTTATTTACAACACTAGCCATGTGAGTTTCGGACACCCACAGATTTTCTCTCCACTGGTCATTTAGAACTGAAGACTTGGATGAAACTTCTTCAAGAAACTCTACAAATCCCAATGACTGTGTTTCAGCTTTTTTTTATTAAATAAACTAAACCAAAGCAGTGAACTGCTCTTCGTGGTTTCCTCTGGAGCTATTGTGCTATTGTGTACTGATTTTAGTGGGATTTTCTACTCTAAATAAACTGACTTAAAAATAGACAAACCATGCTCTGGGTTCTGTAAGTCGTACTTATATCACTTTTTTGTGATATTTTTCTTGAGCCAATAGAAATAAAACTGAACTGGAACCAAGAAGTTTGGTAACTTTCCTTAACAAAATCTTATCGTCTAGCAGCCTCCAATTTTTCATTCATAAAATACATGGTACAATTCGCACAGGTATATGGCCTTTCAATAAATAAGCATAGTTGAAAGCAGACATCCAGTTTCCCCACAGTTCAGTAGATTGAACAGAAACTTGTTTCTGCAAGTCTAATAACAAAGTTTCAGACATTAGCATTGACACAGAGATCTCATGTGACTGGTTATTCTGAAACAGAGGAAGTGACACGTTTTTAAACGTGGAAAATTAGCAACTAGTTGTAAAAAATGGTGACACTGAACTCTGAATCTAACCATGACCATCTCAAATGTCAGAAATGGTCTGATCCTTGAATTGTCTCTACTATTCAGTGAATAAAATTGGGCATGCATTTGTCATTTTAATTATTACAGAGAAACAAGCCTCGGAGAATAAACGCAGCTTCATTTAAACAACACTGAGATTACATTTAGTCGTTAAAACCACACGACTGCAGAATCTCCTGCTGATTTTATGGGATTAAAGTGGTTTCATGTTCAGTTATCTCTGCTGCCATTTTAAGACGTTGTGGTGCAGGAGGCCGAACATCAAACACATTCCCTACCTCTTCAGTTCCTCAGAAGGCAGGAAGTCAAGAACTCTATGAAACAGAATAGGGTGTGTTTGTACCTCTATGATGAAGCGTTTGTCATAGCTGCTCCCACTCTCTGATATCAGCTCATATTTGAGGCCACGGCGTTTCTCATTCAGCTCCATGACTGGGTTTTTACCTCCCGCTGTCAGGATTGGACCCGGAGCTCTGGACTAGACAAGAGAAAAGAGAGAACAACCGGTTCATCCTGCTACAGCAGTATTCAACTGTACTGTATTCAACAAAATGTAAAGAGGTCTAGTTAGAAAGCATTTCTTAAAGCAAAAGCACTCTATTTATAACTATTTAGTGTGATAGAAGTTAGTTAGTAGTACAATTCAAAAAATGTATTTATTGTCATATTACATATAACTGGACATATACTGTATTTATATGACTGCAGACATGTATAATTTCCTCTCATTAACTAAATTAAATAAAAAGTGAGCTGCAAAGTAAGAGGAAATAAATGAAATGTGAAAATTGTGCATGTTAAAATAAGATGCTTAACTTCAGAATAATAAAATGAAGGGAAGAAAACAGTCACAGGTCATGATTTTACAACAGTTTCTTTCTAGTCACTCTCAGGATGATAGGCACGGACATCAAGGCTGGAAGGAAATGTCACATCCTCCACCTCATTCACCCCATGAACACTTACCACCTCCCTACAAACAATCAAATCACACACCTGACAGACTGACAGACGGACTGTCTCTCTTACCTTCCTCAAACCACCCTCTCTCTCTCTACGGGTCTGTTCAGACCTTGTATTTGATACAATCTGGGCAAATGACCAGCTTTAGGTAGGTGTGTTCAGACATGGCATTAACATGCCTCTACAGCTAGCTGTCCATATTCAGTCTTAGTTTCACGTATCTGTATGCAAATAAACCCCGACATCATCTGGGATGCAGCAGAATATTTCAACAGCTACTTTTCTAAATAGATCTCTACTGCTGCTCCAGAAACGAGAACAGCACTGTTTCATGTGTGTGTCTTGACTCCTGTCTGACACGTCATTATTAAGATCTCCACCCCGATGTTGGCTAGGCCTGCACAAACCTTATATGTTCTTCTTCTCATTAATATTTCTTCTTTCTTACTGTAACTCCAACCCTGCAAACTCCTATACCCCAGTAATGTCCTGTAATAAAGGTAAATAAAGACACCGGAAAAACTTGACCTCAACATAAGTCCTTGATCATATCAGTAATTAACACACAATCATACTCATTACATACTTTAATTTGTACATTTTTGCTTAGACTTTAGTCAGTTTTCAGGCAACCATTTCTAATGGCAGGATAACACTTCAGTGAAAGGCCTCTGAAGTTTTAATGAACCAAGGTGCCACTGGGATCAGCTGAATCTCCACAGCACATGATGGTGACACTTATATTTTCTCAAAAGGCCACTGTCCGTCTGTTCATCAGTTTTTGTGTGCTTGTGTGTGGCCCCCACCTCCTGTGTGTCTGTGGAGGAGGTGATGGAGGTGGAGCTGGAGCTGGTGGACATCCTGTCATTCTTGCCCTCGCCATCTGACTTCTCATCGGCGCTCAGTGAGTCCACATCTCCGTCACTGCTGAGCACGTAGCCAAGAGCCTGGAGCGCCTGCAGAGGACGACAACGCAAACCTCAGCCTGACCGGCATCTCATTATAAAACTAACTTTTTCTAACACATATAGGGCAGGAAATGAGTCGCACTTTCACTTTTGTCATCTGTGACTGAGCCATCTTTGAGCACTGCAAAGTGAGCAACAGCAACATCACAAAGACTGACTGTGCTGGAAGTGTGAACGTGTATGTGAATTGTATGTGTGTGAAAAACACAAAGCATGAGTATGAGCAGTCAAACTTAACAAGTTCACTAAGAGCTTTGTCACAAAAAGATCATCCCTGACAAAGTTACGTTTTGTTCGTGTTCAGATTTTTTAACTGACAACGGTGTTTTCATTTTTCAAGTTTGTAAAACTTTAAAAGCAAAAGACATGTTGCAAGAGTTTCTGAAACAAATAGTTTGAATTCGTACAAATTGTTCATATGTCACTCATGCTCTGGCACTACAAAGCTTTGGGTATGGGTTGCTGTGTCACAGCACCACACAACATTAGCCATTGTTTGGAAAATCAGGAACTGAAGTGCAGCCATAGTGAATCATTTTACCCCACATAGCTCAGTAATATGCGCTTTAGCATCTAAGCGACCAGAAGCAGAAGAAGAAGAAAGCAAGCAGAGCAGAAACTACTGTCAGAAATGGATAAAGAAATGGATATTTTAAAAAATTTTAAAAAAGTAAGTTCAACATCAGAGTCCTATCAAATAGTTTTCTGGACAAGAGGCAAGTTTTGACGTGAACTTCATTAACACTGGGTCAGGATACAATGCAACGAAAACAATACTCTGAACAGAATTTGTCATTGTTTAGATTTGCTGCAATAGTAACATATATTTACAAGAACACTGATCCACTTGCATTTTGATAACAAAACCTTGAAAAATATCCCTTTCTGGTAAATTTTAAATAAAATTATATGCAAATAATATCTAAAGGATGTTCTGGTATGAGAACTTAGCATACTGTATGCTAATCAACCATTATCTTAAATGGCTGCTGCTATTAGCCAGGATGCTAAGAGGTCAAAACAGGACAAAAAGCTACTATAAGCCAGGAAGCTAGGATGACCCTACCATTAGCTGGAAGGTTAGTAAGCTAGGAAAAGTTACTATTAGCTGAGGAGCTAGATCATAATGTTCTTATAGAAACATTTGTGAATTTACATCTTCAGATGACATGCAAAACAAGAGGAGTACTCTGTGTTCTTTGTTTCGTTTAGGTACTTGCAGTTCTCTTCTTGTTATTTTTTTTGTTGTTGTTGTTGTATTTATTTTCAGTAGACAGCAGTGCAACCTCTCAATAAATTCATTGCCCTTATTGAACTTTCGGGGCTTTGTGTAACATTTTAAACTCTACCTTGAGGGCAACTTGGAGCTTGGCAGTCCTCTTGGAGTTCCCGGTGGCCTGGTAGGTGGTTCCCTGGATCTCCACGGACATGGTAAAGACTGGAGCATGGACTGGGCCAGACTGTGACTGCAGGCGGTACTGAAGGCCAGGGTGGATCTGGTTTAGTCGCATCAGAGCATTCATGGGGTGGTTTGGATCCGTCATCCTCCAGTCCAGGACTAAAGGAGGGCAGTTGAACATGTTAACTGGATGGATTCGATTTTAAATTATTTTTAAATTTAAAATAATTTTAGATTTTAAATTTTTTTTTTTTTTTTTTTTTTTTTTTACATGACCATGTTACTGTTACCCTTACTCTTCTGTCCATCGCCACATAAACTACCCAAACAGTTTCAATGGCCTGGCATATATTTGCTGGAGCATAATCAGTTTCCAATGGAGACTTCAGGTAATGTTATGCCTCCACAAATGTGTGGACCGGGCTTTGTTTGGCTTCCAGGTGAATTAATTGGTAGAAATTATTATATTACAACCACTTTAGCTGTATATGTATATGTATATACATATGTATATGTATATGTATATGTATATTCCTTACATATTTGAGCTTAGATTATAACCGAAATCTTTAAGCTTCAAGGAATTTCACTACTGAGCTGCCTAATGCCAAAATATGTGTCAGAAGCTGTTTGATTGTCCGAGATCCCTGTCTGTTCATGTGATGACTAATATCTTTTAGATGAATGGGAAAGGAAAGCTGACTCCTGCTGACATATATTACAACAAACCTGCTGCCTGTCTCTTACTTTTACTTTTTTTGATCAACTCTCCTTATAAGCCATGAAAATGTTTATATATATATATATACTTTTTAGTCTGTTAACAAAATAAAACATAGGAGAAAGAAAACAAAATGAGAACTGACAGTCAGTAGTTTAAAATTTAATATTACCAGAAAAACCACAGACGCCTTTTCTGAGGAATCTCTTCTGAGACAGGTGAGTTGTTCCTGAGTTTTTATTTTAATTCAAAGATGTATAAAAATATTTTTTATGAACATAATGAATCCTCATTATTACAAAAAAGTCATTTATCTATTTGCAACAACTGATTATGCTCAGATCTCAGACTTTTCAGGCTTCTCTATGAATATGGATGCACTGTGTAAGCAGATGAATATGAAGGTGCTGATGGACAGGTGGGAGGGGGAGGTGTTGATGAATTGTGTGTGGTGGCAGGCGGTGAGATAATTGCGTGGCAGCAGCCTGAAGTATTAATCTTCCCTCGCTGCCTCCCGTCAACTCCTCTGAACTAAAAGCAGATGAGCATCACCGGGACAGACCAACCGAGTGAGGGAAGATTTAATTAAAACAGTTTTCAACAATTAAAGAAATAATCTTTGAACTGAATATATTTCAAACAACAATGAAGGGAATGACATGACTCCTGCTGGGAGACAATGACTCCCAGCAGCACATTGACCAAAGCACTGACCAAAGCACATCTCAAAAGAAGACATTTTTCCTATGTCTCCAACGTTTCTGTCCACATGGATTCCAGCTTGTGTCATCTTTTCAAACACTCGTTTGAATTACCAGTTGTTTTGCTACCTCTAAGTTACTGACACTGACATTTTCTAACATGAACATTTTCTTAACTTCTTGGAAACCTCTCACCTAATGTCTACCACTTCAGTTTGATGAGTTTTGATGTGGTGACAATGCCACTTTTAGTTATAATGACAGGATGATACAATTCACTGATTCAATTGAGTAAACCTACCTAATATGATACGGTGAAGATATCAGGTACAATACTGGTCGACAGAGGTTATTTTCTCTGCTTTCAGAGCTTCAAGTGAATGTCGCCTCCTGTCTTTTATTAAAAGGCAGAAAAGCCTGATCTTTCTCTGAAAAAAGCTCACCGTTTTCAGCTCCACTGACTCACAGACTTTCAGCCTTTAAACTGTCAGAAAGCAGCTTTTTTACAGTCAGTAACAGTTTACACATGCTTGCAGACACACCTTTTCTCTTTCCCATTTCATACAAGTTCTCATGAATATCCATTTATCTGCTGTTGCAGATCTTCATAGTCTTCATAGTCAATATTTTATCATCATAAAATGTCTATAAAATGTATCAAAATTATATCAATGTGGCAAGGTGTTGGTTCTGTGGTGAAAATGGTGTCCTGTCAGCCTTCAAGTCTGCATGATAGTTTGTAGCTCTTCCTAGCTCTCTAGCCAATAGCTTCTCAGTCTCCCAGCTAATAGTGTCCCTTCCTAGACTCGTTGCTTCTCAGATAGCCGTAGGTCTTCCCACCTTTATCTTTTGTTGCAACACAATTAACTCACTTTCATAAATTATATGCAGTGTAACGACCAATTCGGAGAAGAACTCAATATTTTCCTAAACAAGGACAGTAACACCTTTTCTGCTAAAACACAAAATAAAAAAGGCCATAAAAAGGATCCTATTTGGAAATTCATACATCCAACTGTATGTGTTGCCATAAATGTCTGATGTATCAAAAATGACAAAACAACAGTCATATGTAGAAGTTTTAGCTTTTCATATAAAGGTCACGATAGGTCACGATAGATTCTTCTGACTATTATTTTTTCATATGTCAGGCTTCAAAGGGATTCCAAAGATTTTGTGTTTTGTGTTCGTAACCATGAGCTGGTGGCTTTCCATTTGAGGACAGAGTCGATGCTCAAAGTCACCTTTCAGCCTTTTTATGAAGTCTCTGTCTTCTGACCCAACGTCCTCCCGGAGCCTCTTCTGACAGCTGCCTGCAGAGCAGAACAAATCCATGCATGTCAACTTGTTGCTATTATTAAAACTGATCCTTTCCTGCACATGAACAGAGAAGGAAGAAAAAAACAAAGACAATATCTGCACCTTCTAACAGTCTTGGTGAGGGCTTGCTGGCTGGAAGAGGATCCATGTTCAAGACTTTGTACAGCTGTCCAAAGGCAAGGAGGCGTAACGCATGCTGAAACACACCAAAACAATAGCATGTGAGTCAATCCTTCAACAATACCATTTAACAATTTATTTAGCCATCTTCACTTATCAGGGAAAGTCTGGGATTATAGACACTAAATGTTTCTCTTGAGGATTAAAATATGCTTCTATGCATGCCAAGTTTGTTTTGCTTCAGCTTGTTCTCAGCCTTATTTTGTAATCACGCCCTTTTCATTTTTGTCTAGAATAAGATAGCAAAGTACAACAGTGAGCAACGGTAATAGTAACACAATGGTAAAGGCAATGATAATGGCAAAGGAAAGTTAATTGCATTTTTTTCTGTAGTTTATTTGTGGCATTATTCTTTTGTTTTGCTGGGTTACCTCGACATTAGCTTGCTAAATGTATGCGTCAGTGGTTTCCAGATGCCAACAGCTGCCTAGCAGGAGGCCAGGTTAATCAAATCATTTAGAAGAGAGAAAAAAAGATTCCCAGACTTCAGAGCAAAACAAAGACGTCATTTGAGGATGTCTTTCTCAGCTCTGGGGCTTTGTTGTTTCATGTGGCAGCAATAGCAGCAGTAGTAGTGTTCCCACGCTCATTAGGCAGCTAATTAGGCTGCCAGCTCATCAAGCCTCTGCAGCACGGAGGGGCTGTACATCTGAGGTCAGAATCGGGGCTTCTGTGGACATTCAGCTATTTTTAGTGCTAACGTGAGCTTGGGATTTCACTAGGCCGACGGAGGACTCTGCAGGAAGAAGCGCTGCTTGTCCTGCTCTCTGGAGGAAGTGTGTGGAGAAGCAGCCCCCGCTGAGAGGTTTCAAGGTCTCACAAGTTTTCCCTCTCTCTGCATCGCTAATGATCACGCTCGCTTTTATGGCAGGAAAACGGTAAGATTTATGAAGACATGACCTATACAGAAGATCTAAGATACTGAAAGTGAAATCATCTGTGCTTTTAAACATCACTAAAGACAGACTCTGAAAATACTACAGCAGCTCGACTTAATTTCTGTGTTGATGGGCTTGAAAGACCTTTGGGGAACTGTTAAAACCTGAGCAGCTGGGACCTGTTAATAGGAGACTTTATGGGTTTGGAAAAAACAGGATGATGTGGATAAAATGCTCCTGTCTTCCTTGCCTTTGAGCAAATCAGAGGTGTAAATGAAAAAGAAGCAGCAGAACAAAGAAGGAGCAGTTTATTATTGAATCATCTGCTACATCAAACACATCTCTGTTTTTTCAGGTCCGCTCATTTTGGAGCGTTATTTAGTTTATAAAGGTCAGTTCTGGTCTGCACCATATTTATATTTGTGAATTCAAACTTCAGAGTCTCCTTAATTACGACGTAGAACAAAAACAAAGTACACCCCAATTATCAGCGTTTCTCCACAGCAGTGGTTCTCAAACTTTCTCTTCTTTCATCAGGGTTCCCATGCATTTGACATCTCAAAATTCCATACTTCCATACTACTAATTTCCCTAAATTAAAATAAATAAATATGGCATTTGAGTAAATAGTTGTGTATCATGTAAATAAATTATGGAATTAATTATTTGTTTTCCTTATGAATATATATGCGGTTATGTCACCAAATAATTTCTTGAAGATTATAGCTAGGTAATGTAGCTCATACAAATAAGTTAAAGATAAATTCAGTGCACTTTTTTTTATTATTATTTACTGACTTGGCCTCACTAGCATTCTTGAACATCAAATAAGTATTCAAATACTTTTTAACAAGCAAGTAATATAAAAATAGATTAATAAATCAGAAATTAAACCAATAAAATACATTAAGAATCACTTATTTTCATTTTCCATTCTTCCAAATAGAAATTTATGAAATCAAATCATACTTTTCCATACTTGCGTAGGGACCCTGATTTCATGCAGACATTCAGAAGCCAAAAACATAAGCAGCGTTAATAGTCACTAACAAATAAATATTCTTTCCGTGCTCTTCCAGCCATTGCTTCAAAGCTTGTTGACTGTTGACCCGTTCGTGTTTTGTAGCAAGAGGATTATTTAACTCAACTGTGCTTCACCTTGAGCTCCTATTGGTCTTTTTGATGCAGCAGCAGTTGTTGCTTTTTTTTTTACCTGACAATCAACTGTCATTGCAGCACTGTTAATCTTTGAGACAGTGCTGTTTTCCTGCTGATATTGTGGAGCCTGAACGCACTGTGCGTCTGTCTTTGTCAAGCATAGCTGGAATTGATGAGGGGCTGGAAATTGATTAGATCTAATCGATATGAAATGCCACTGTTGATTCTTGCTTATCTGTCCAGTTCCTTATCGATTCTTTTGTCAATTCCTGATCTGGAGTTCTGTGTGGGGAAAAAAGTGCAACACGTTGTTTTGCTGTTCTGTCACTATACAATCTCCACCATTTCCATTAAAAACTTCTGCATGTCGCTCCCCCTTCTCTGCCTCTCTTTCCCTTTCCTATCTCTACTTTCTCTGTCTGTTAAAAATAAATAAATAAATGCTTTATATAATGTGAAAAACAAATAAGTGAAAAACAATACTGAAAAAAAAAACAAACAAACATACATACAGGTCATGACTCTGTTATGCTCATCTGTGATTTGTTGTGACACTATGGGGGTCACAGTAGGAAACACTGCTAGCATGAAATCACAGCCTTGTGTTGGTTGCAGCAGCATTTATAGGAACCGACTGGAGGCGTAACACTCAGACGAACTGTACAAATTGAAACCATTTCTAATCAAGAATTAGCCTGGAAGCCAGACCAACCCAGATAATTGTTGTGGTGGAACGTTGGTCTGGAGTCTTGCCGTTAGGAATTGATAAGGGAGCTGTGGCGTAGCGGTGAGAGGCACAGCTTAGGGTTCAAAGGGCCAAAGGTGTGCGTCCCCACCCTGTCCAGACTGTGGCGCCCTGAGCAAGCACCTAACCCCCAATCTGCTCAGTCTGAATGTGTAGACTACAACCTAGGTTCTGTTGTGAAAGTTCACACAGAGTTTTAGGTGAATTTCAATTGATTGTCAAACAAGACTAACTGAATTCCAGGATGTTGTGATGGACATTTTACACACTTTAAAAAGCAAAATCGTGATATTGTAATCACTGGTGAATTAGCAAAAGGGGAATTAACTGACCTGAGCGCTGTGTGTGATGGCGTCAGCCTGCTGGGCGCTGAGCTCAGTCAGGACGTCTGTGGGTTCCCTCTCACATGGATCGTGAACTCCTGGACCTCCTGTTAAAGGAAAAGCATCTCAGTGTTTCTTCACCACGATCTGACTTTTCCTCTTCGAACCAGTCTTTCCTTAACTCTGTTTTATGTCTTATTTCAGTGTCATTACTGAAAGGCATAACCAAACTTTCTTTGCCTCGCTGTGTGCACTGGGAATGCAGCAGTCAAACTCATCATTGATTCAGGAAACAACCTGCCCTCACAAGGTCCCTCACTGCTCTGCTCTAAATGAGGAGCTGAAGGTTTCACAAATCAATGGTTAGACAAAGAGAGCGAGAAAGAGAGATGGAAAAACTAAGGACATCTTTCTGAGTTCATGCGAACAGTTTGAAGCGAAAATAAAATCTACACCAGGGGTTTAACCTGAAATGACTCATTCATGTTGCTGTCAATCCTCTGAGAGTCTCTCAATGGAAAAATCTGCCACTAGTTAGGAAAACCTCCATAGAGTTAGTTCTCCTCAGTTGGCCATCCAGACCATCAAAGATTGCTGTAACAAAACTCGACAAATAAAAGCTTGATGTCAGGCAGATTGTCTTTTATTTCTACTTTGAATAAAAAGCCTGGTGCATCTATTGTTTGGTTCTAATCCATGATCAACTACAGCTGGATAGCCTCCAAATGGCAATGACAATGGCTGTCTAGTTATGGTTATGTTTTTGTAATATTTCGGAGGAAAATGTTTTATTTCTAACTGCCTTATCCTACAGTTGTCTGGAGTCTCTCTGTTGGGAACGGATTATGATCGAGCAAAGGCCTGCCGTGCCAAGCAGCTTCATGTGATGAAAGACAGGCACATCATCTGAGCACTGTGGATTCATGTTTTCATTTGAGTAATACTGTACTCTGCTTTACCTGCTCCAGTTAATTATTAATTAAATAATTAAAGAAATGTTAGATTATACACTGTACTTATTCATCCATTTATTTATATTTTTCTACTCTCATGTTCCTACATGTTGAGCTCCTCATGTAACTAAAGTAAAATTTTATCCCCTGAGGAACATTGCTAAAATCAGACTGTCTCTCTTACAGACAGCTATGGAAAAATGAATTCATTCTTTTATCTCCTTAGGTGCTCGTTAGGCTCACTGATGATTCTAATATGGCTGTAGGTGTGAGTGTGAATGGTTGCCTGTCTCTCTGTTAGGCCTGCGATAGAACAACCAGAGGACAAGCAGCAAGAGAAAATGAATGAATGAATGAAACAGGATCCAATATTATGATGACTACCAGTTGCCGTGTCACTGAAGCAATCCCAGTATTAGTAGTAGTGAAAGAAGTAGTAGTATAGTCACCAAATTTGTGAAAAAAGGTTTGGATCTCATAAAACATCAAAGTTAAGGAAAGGTAAGGTCATATTTATTTCGTAAGACA
This sequence comes from Mugil cephalus, assembly GCF_022458985.1. Taxonomy (NCBI): domain Eukaryota; kingdom Metazoa; phylum Chordata; class Actinopteri; order Mugiliformes; family Mugilidae; genus Mugil; species Mugil cephalus. The sequence continues at coordinate 26,249,218 of NC_061777.1, read as the reverse complement.
TACAGACAGACAGATGACAGACAGGAAGCCATATATGTAAAATTGGAAACCCTCTCTGAATATAGATCGCTTACTGCAACTACAGGTCTTTTTGCATGAAATGTGTTCAAAACAAAACAACAAGTCCAGTTGCCTTAGTTTCACCCTGTTTTTGTTTTTTTTGGATACATTTAACAAACAGTGTCCCTGTTTACTCTAGTCTTCCTACACTTTTCAATCTGACAAAATGTAAAGGTAAGAAGTTCATCTTCTCTATAAACACTGTATTGTTTTTGTACATTTTATCCATAGAGAACCAGTAAAAACTAACAATACAGACTGTGGCTCACCTTTGCACATGTTTCCAGGAATCTCTATTTATATGTGCTGCGTCTAAATTTCACTCTGGTATTCATGTGATTTTATACAGGTGGTAAACATAGGGTTCATAAATGTTAAGCTATCCCTGGGCGATCTGAAGCCCCCGTACTGCTTAGTGGATAAATAAGTTTGCAGGCTACAGTGAAGGATTGAGCGCTGACCTGGTAGGAGGATTCCTGAGGCGATGCACTCCAGAACGCGGCGCAGGGCTTCACCTGGACCAAGTGGCCGATTGCAGGTGGCTATGGCCTTTTCACAGATCAGCTCCAGAGGCTGCAGAGGGTGAAAGAGGACCCTCAGAACCCAAGGATTTTTAAGAATAGAAGTTGCTTGTAAAGCTTCCAGTTTTCTAAGTTATTCTGATTGTGTGGCCATCACCTACCCATCCCTTGAGAGGCTGCCACACAGGAAGTCGGTTGCACATGTCTCTGAGAATCCTCAAAACAATGACGCAGGACTTCAGGTCTGCAACTCTGGCCTGAGGGGACAGATGGGCAAAAACTTACCAACAGCACAACAAGTATTTCAAAAAGAGAGCAGTTGTCCAAGAAAAGTCTGAGCACAGTCTCTAAAGTATGAGACACTTCAGCATTGCAGATCTCCTGCTAGCCCAGAATATGCAGCTATATGTTTTTAAATGACACCAAGTTTGTTCCAGGTTCTTGAAATAAGTAAATACTGGAGACCATGTAGGGAATATTATATTAGGATTTGAGAGAATCAAGATCCCTCATGTGCACAATAATTTCATGTTGGCAGAAGGCTGGCCAACTAGGACATGTTTCTCACAATTGTCATTCTTACATTTGTGCATTGATGATATCTGATATGTATAAAATTGTGGTTCACTGGTGTGTTAATCTGGAAACGTTATTCTGATCAATCATTTTAGGAGGACAGTAATACACCATGAATTGGTTTGGATGTGAAAAGAGTTACCACTGCATCAAGCAGCTCGATAAATTGCAACACAGACAACTGGACAACAAAATTATGAACAGTATTTGTCATTGTTTATGATTGTTGTAGTAATATTAACATATCTATGCGTAAAGCATAATACAGCCCAGGCCAACGCAATATACAATCCCTGGGTCTCCTTTTGACTGACTGTATAAAGGACTTCATTTCAATCGCAGTGGTGTCACCCTTACAGACACTACCTTCAATTCATGCCCAGAAAGGATTGAGGATAGAACGGTAAATCGAAAGCTTTGATATACAGCTGAGCTCACTTTTTCCCACGACAGTCCAATACAGTGCCCGCTTTACTGCATCCACTGCAGCAAACTGTTCATCTCTCACTCCATTTTACCATCATTTGTGAACAGCCCCCCAAGACCCTTTACAAATGCTGCACACTCAGCTGCATGCTGTCCCAGTGCGTGCTGGAGGTCACAGTCTGATGAAGCCAGCAGAACCACATAATCTACAAAGAGCAGGAACGTGCTTCTGATGTTTCCATACTGGACACTCTACTCACCCCAGCATGAATAACATCAACAGGACCGGGGGCGAGAGGCAGCCCTGGCAGAGTCCAAGACCCACCGGAAACATGCTTGACTTTGTGCCAAGGATATAAACAAACACAGCTTTAACTTTGGTTATACAGGGACCGGATGGCTTGTAACAATGTTCCATGTACGCTGTATTCCCCGAGTACGTCCCAAAAAATTCCCCAGGAATCACAGTCATAAACCTTCTCCATGTTCACAAAATACATGCCTGCATTGTAGACTGGACTGTCATACCCCTTTCACATTGAAAATCTCGACCCGCCTTTGGTGTGCTTTCACATCGCCACCTCCCTCCCACTGTGATAGCTGCATGGCTGTTTTTCCTCCCTCTCATACGTTATTGCGTTGACAACGTCATCATTAAACATTTAACCGCAGGTAAATAATCTGCAGCATGGTGTATTTTTTTTAAAAGCTTTCAGTTTGTAACCTGAAGAATGGACCGGTCAAACCCCCACTCTTTCAAAAGGCGGCTGTGTCTCACACAGTGCCTGATATCTGCCGCTGAATCTCCTCTTCTCAGTGGATGCAGAGCATCACAGAAAAAAATGTGGGATATCGCTATACAAGCTCTATATAAACAAAGTTGCACATGCATTCCCCAATGAGTGCAATATCCTATCACCTGTTTGCTACTATTAACGGTCTTTATGGGAGTAGACCAAAACTTTGCACTGTTTTTGAACTGGAGCTTGTACAATGATACAGTCAGAGTCCGTCGATTGCCAAAATCAGAAGGTATATACATCAACATCACAGCAAAAAACCTAGCTCGACACAGCATTCCGGTTCACATCGAAGCCGAGCCGATAAAATCCCGGGTCGATTGCCGGGTCAGACCTTTCACATTGAGCGAGGGTTTTTCACTCAATGTGAAAAGGGGCTTCAAACTCCCACCACAACCCACATTGCTCCTCCTGAATCTGAAGCTTGAGTATTGGTCAGACTTCCCATTATCCCACTAGAATAAAATGTGTGTGTCATCCCTATAGTTGAAGCACACGCTCTGGTCTCCCTTTTGGAAGATGGGCAACACCTCTGTGATCTGCCACTCTGCAGGTACTATCCAAGAGGTCTATGCAACATTGATTTGGTTAGTCAGCCATAACAGCCCAACAATATCCAGAGTCCTCAGCATCTCAGGGCGAATTTCATCCTCCCTTACACCTTGCCATTGGGCAGCCGTCAGACTTGATCATGGTGGCAGTGTTCAGGAGGCTCCTGAAAGTGCTCTTTCCAGTGTCCAACAACCCTAGTACAGGTCAGCAGTTCTCCTCCTAGACTAAGAACAGCCTGGGCTAGGCCCTGCTTTCCTTTCCTGAGCCCTGTACAGTACACCAGAACCTCTTTGAGGCAAAACGAAAGTCCTCCTCCATAGTTTTTCTGAATCTTAACGCCCCAGTATGGGAGGAATATTACATGTATAGATTAATCCTAAACTGATTATCTTGGAGATTACAGGGACTTTAATTTGTACAAAACGACTGTTCATAGAAATAAAGTAGGACATTTTATTCAGATGGTCTTAATGAAACCACAGTGAATGAGATGGACGTCACTAATTCTAGTTATTACAAATCAGTGAGTTTCACCTTGAGGCCACAGAACAGCACCTTACACTGATAATACTTGGCATTAAGCTCTCCTTCCCTCGGGGAAGCTGCTCACTGCTTCATCTGACCTTGACTCTGGTCTGTCTGAGCAGAGAAGTAACTCTGTGTTCAGTCAGAACAGCAGAGCTGCAGCTCATCTGAAACCTTAATTTATGGAGAATCTCTTCATGAGCCTGTTTGAGACTCAATGTCTCAAACAGACACTGGAGTAACATCCACAGGTACAGGTGTTTGCCCCATTTTTTACATATTACATGTAAAATAAATTATGATTAAATAAAGAGGCCATGTTGAACTTAAAACGTTTATTTTAAAATGCACCACAGAACAAATATAAATACACTTACAAAACACATTTAAATCATGTAACTGTTTGTACAAGACATTCAACGCCATTTTACATCAAACTTTCCAGATACTTTACAGAATGAATCCTGTAGCTCCTACAGCAGGGGTTGAACTGTCTCTAGTCTCTACCCAAGATTGGCCACAGAGTCATAGTAGAGTTCCTGCTTATAGAAACACAAGACTTCCAACACTCAATAGGGGTGCATCTAGGTAAGCAGCGTTTTGCCTCATTCATTCACGTCAGGGTGGAGATCAACAAATAATAAGTTGTGCGTGTGTGACAAGTCAGAGTTGTTCTTAGTTCTGGAGCAGCAGTAGAGACCCATTCGAGACAATAGATGTTAAAATATTCTACTGGACCCCAGATGTTTTTTTGATTTGTTTACCAGAACCCAGTCAATGTTATCTGGTCTGAAGTACACAGACTACCACTCAGGTGGCTGGGGTTCAAATCCCTGTCAGGGCAAACAATAACATCTACTCATAGTGCTGTGTCCAATTCAGATAATGTTGGCAGATTTCAAATAAAACAAAACACCTGAACATGCCCATAAGGGATGTGGCTATTAGCCACATTTGTTCTTGTTTAGAAGTTTTTAAATAAGAGCCATTTCTCATTCTCACTAATAGTTTGGAGGTTGGGCTGGAGGGTCCAACCTCCTCCGCTGACTCTGGTCTGTCCAACCCAACAGCCAGAGGATCAGCCCACCTGCAGGTGGAGGTCTCAGCCTCCTCAGGACACCAAGCTCATGCTTACGGTGTAGCCCCCAGCCCTTCCAGTGGAAGGCCATTAGTGGCCCTTATAGTATTTTTATGCTATAATAATAGGCTAATAGGCACTTTCTCTCTGTGCCTGTCTGGGTTTTCAAGCCCCACTTGGCCACGACTTCCATAATGTCATGTGCTGCCTAGGGCCTCCTCGGGACTATTGTATTGCAAGTGACCATCTATAGGTGTGGTTAGACGTGGTATTAACATGCGCCTCCAAATGCTTCCCCTGAACCTATCTCAGTTTCGTGCTCTGTATTCAAATAAACCCCAACATCATCTGGGGTCCAGTAGAATATTTTAACATCTATTGTCTCTAATGAACCTCTAGTGCTGCTCCAGAACCAATAACAACTCTGTTTTATGTGTGTGCACCATGACTTGGCACACATGCACAACTTATTATTTATTGATCTCCACCCTGACTTTAGTGAATGAATGAGGCAAAACGCTGCTTAGGCTACGTAGGAGCACCCTTGTTGAGTGTAGATGGTCTTTAATGTAAATCAGAACTCATTCAGTACGTTTACATGCACAGCTCAATTGAACTATGCTCTAAATTCAGCATCAACTGTAATAGCCAACTTATGTTAAACGTGTAATTGTCCTTGAATTAGCATTTACTGACTTTAGCATGGCTGTAAATCAAATGTTAGCTTTAGCTTGGTGTTCCGATACAGAACTTTATGGGACATGTGAGACCAATCAATATTAACATCAAACCTAACATTATATGCAAAACAAATCACTTTTACTCACCAAACGTCAATCGGTAGTTCTCAGGATGACTGTCCAGGTGCGGGTATGATAAATGGGCGGTGTTGCACTGACATTTATAGAGTTAATTCACCAACACTCAAATTTACCAATTATTTGTCCTCAGAGAGTTATATATAACACATTTAACTCTACAAAGGGTAACTCTACTCTTGCTAAAATTTCACCAACACCAAAATTTTAACTCGCATTTACTGTGTAACATCTCTATTCAACCTGAAAGACTCTGTGCTGTTCATGTGCTGTCATATCTTCCTCTAAACTTTGACTTATGTAACAAAATACAACACAATACTCACAAGAAATTACTGAAGTGACTGTCAAAACCCAAACACTGAATGTGGTTTGAAAAACTTGACAAGAGCATGCCACTGACCATCATATTTTTTGTTAATATTAAATTAGCATTAAATCATTTATAATTTATATGGGCTTTATTTAGCTTCAATTTAAGGTAGTCTCAATTAAGTCATAGGAAACATGTGAGGATTATAATCTATCTTATGCAGTTGCCTGGTTTCATGAAATAAGTTGGGAACAGATAAAAACATGTCAAGTGTCCAAACAGATATGGAAGTAATGTTTCAATCATATATTAAAAGAAGGCTGTTGAGTGCTGCTTTGATTCAAGGAAAAGAGTCAAACAAAATAGAGAATATCAGATCAAAAACTCCCTGTAGGTTTTTTAAAGCATGGACCTTCTGTTATTATGACCTTGGCTCAAAACCTGGTTTGGGAAATCAGGAAGCGAACACAGTTATAAAGAGCAAGGAGCTTTCTGGGCTGCTGAGAAGTTGGTAAAAGAAAAACTAAGTTGAAAAACATCCCTTAAATCAGTCGGTACATACTGAGGGGAAACGGGAAGAGCTACTACTGGCTAGGGCTCTAGGAAGCTTGCTAGTGGTACTACTAGCTGGGCAACGGAAGAGCTACTAATAGCTGGTCACCGTGCTTTATCGTTTTGCTTCCTTTCATCACCTCCCGTTTCTCTTCTTGTGGTCTGGTTCTCTAAGGGGATCAGCCAACCAGAGTGATGTCTCTGACTGCAGCTTCAACATGCTGTGACAGTGGGTCACAGCATGTTGTGAACATGTGATTAAAAAGAAATTCTGTATGGCCTCCTGTTTCAACTTAACTGTGTTTCTACTGTCTGATCTGCTTTAAGCTTCCTGTTGAATATTAAAACAAATATGTGGTAAGACTGGCTGCCAGAAAATAAAGATGTTGTGAGTAATTTTGTCACATGCACAGTTGTGCTCACCTGGAACCATTTGGCATGTCGGAGTAAAGCCAGTGCAGCCCGACACTTCTGCCGGTCCAGGACATCCGCCTCTTCTTCTTCCTCCTCCTCCTGTCTGTCCTTGACATTGCAATCTTCTGAAGAGAGGGACAGGATGAGACAGGACAGACTGAGCGTGACCACACTGGCCTCCCAAACACAAACAAAAAGACAAACACAGGCAGCAGGGTTGGACAGCTAATTATTAGGCACTGATCTGTCTGAATGAGCTGCGAGAGGGGTAAATTTGAGAGATTGTGTGATTTTATTTTTTTTTCTTCAGGGAGAGAGGGGATTCTCATGCACAAGACAGGAACTTTCATAACAGGAGGAACCAGAGTAGATGTGAGCGCATGCGTCTTGCTGCCCAGCCGGAGTCTCACTCTAGATGCAGATCAGTGGCTGAAGGCGATGGAACACGCCGAATTAGTGTGTTATCAATTACGGCGCAGGACGAAAATGAGAGCATGGCAACGAGTCAGGAGCAAAAGCCAAATTAAAGATTAAATAACACTTAGGAACAAGGACACATTTGATGGATTCAGAAGTACTCGTGCTTGAGATTGGGGAAAGGCAGGGGGCAGTGCAGACACAGATATTCCACTTAAAGAGGAAAATGAACAATGCTTTAAAAAGGACTTTGCATGTTTTTTTTTGTTTGTTTTTTTTTCTGGGGCGCCATGCTAGTATTTTCACTCTTGCGAGGTCGGTCAGATGTTTATGTTTGGCTGAAACGGACTCTCCACACCGGTGGTTCCTGTGGGGAGCACTCCTGCCATGACTGGAGGCCGAGCCATGGGAGAGCGACAGCAGAAGAAGAGTGACAGCAGATGACAAGGACAACATAAACATCTGAGAGTGAGAACGCCACCCTGGAAAGAAAGTGAAGGCTGTTTGTTCTCGGGAGCAGCTAAGGGGGTGCCCACTGTAGGACAGTCAAGCAGACGAACAAAAGGGGGGACAGACTGCAGACCACACTACAGAGCTCAGTGGTGGAGGCTCACAGGTTATCACTGATCTCCTTAGACCTCACGTTAACATCTGACCTGTGCCATCTGATCACAAGTTGCCAACTTTGAGTACCTGTGTCCTCAGTCAGCACTTGAGATCTGATCTCACTTTCTCTGTAGGTAAATAAACAGCGCCATCATGTGGCCAGTAGAATATTTTAGCAGCTACTCTCTAACGGATGTCTACCTAGCATTTAATCAGAGCCACAAACAGCTGTGTTGTATGTGTCAATACTTGAGGACATTATATATATGTTACAACAAGATGTAAAGTCTCTGTCATTTATAAGTCATTATTTATTTATTTATATCTGTCTCGATGTTAATTTTTTTAAAATTAGAAATTAACACTGATAACATCGTCACACACTGTAATTTCTGCTGTGCTGTTTGAAGCAGTGACAGAAAAATCTAAACTACAGAATAACTGCCACATCAAATATCAAACGTGCTGGGCGAATCAAATGTGTCCTCATCTGTAGTTTAAGCTGGCCACGTGTGTTCAGATCACTGTGGATGGATGTTAATGCAAGGACTGATCTGGGCCACGGACAGTAACTTATCTGAGGTTAACAGTGTCATCTCTAATTCCAACTACTGAAGTATTTGAATTTGAGCCGTCAGCAATCAAGTGAGCCTAGGAGCGTTGTGTGTGGCTCAGCAGTCTGTTGCTGTAGAGACCGTAGTGAAAGCTGAACAGGATGGAAGAGGTGGAGACAAACGAAGGAGCTGATGAGAGACACAGGGCTTTCTCATATGTCACTCCTCCTCCAAGACCAAAGACTGAGGAACTGTCATGTCCTGCCCTTGGGGCTTCTGGGTAAATAGCAATATTGTAGTAATTTTGTAACTTTATAACGTATGCAGGTAATCAATGTACTCATCATGACAGAGCATGATGAAAACCAACGCTGTCAGAAGATTAAATCAAAGCAAATAAATAATATTCAGTCAAAGCGATCTGATCAAAAGTAATTGATTATGACGTTTCATTTTTTTTTTACTATTAATTATTGATGCATTTCAAATTTTAATTCAAAAGTATCAAAGTTGGACTCTAATTTCAATTAAACCAAATACACACACACACACACACACACACACACACACACACACACACACACACACACACACACATATATATGTTACCAAGAATAAAAAGATTATGGATATTATTTTTAAAAGTGATCCGTTAATTAATTTCGACATCAAATAAAATAGTTAAAAAAAAAAAAATAGGATCACAAAACCCCAATAAACTAAACATAAAAACTGATGCAACTAGATTTAAATTTGTGAATTCAAAGACATTTATATTTAAATTCATGTGAAATGTATTAAATTTAAAGTTGAACTCATGAAGCAAAAAAATGTAATACATTAGGGCTGCAAACAACAGCATTGTCCATTAATAATTAATCAATTATTCAGAATGAAAGTCAAATTTTCACAAATTTAAAATCATCTAAAACTCAGAAAATGAGCCATGAAACCAGTTAAACTGTAAATATTTGTCAGTTTTCTTTATTTTAAATGTCACAAATGTCTATTTTTTTAAACTAATAACCTTAAAGAGTGAAAAAGAAACATCTATAGCTGCTCTCTCAATTTCCATCACACAATTAATTTGTCTCTCAGTTTGACATTTAATTAAAATTAGCTTCAATTTAGAGAAGATTGTCTGTAATTTAAACACATTGACGCAGTGCCTCATCTGCAAATTAGATTACATCCAACTGACAGCTGGCCACTCTGTATTTATTCTGGTGACTCCACGGATGAATTGTCTATAACAGAGGGTCTAAAAGTACATCTATTAATGAGGTTTTTGAAAAAGATCAGGACTGACATGTTCATTTTTCAGATTGTCTCTTTATGTCTACCTGTTTAGGTGAAACTGGTGGATTTCCCAGAGGCAGACCATGAAGGAACCATCACTCACAGGTCAAAACCACATACAGATAAGGACAACCCCCACTTTATTCTCCTTGACATCTTTTGATTAGTGATCTGATTAATTGAATTAACATCATTTTTCCAACATGAAATTATGGGATGTCCCTTTGAGCAGATACTAACTGATCAACCGAGAGGGGTGAGCCCTGGTAATTACAGCTCAGCACAGATCTGGACTTATAGTGAAGTTGTTTTGTCCTTTTAGTCTGTGTGCTCGGTGGTAGACATGGACCAGAATTTCATGGTGACCCAGAGAGGAGTCCAGTCAACAGAGGAAAAAGGGGGAGAGGGGGTAGGAGGCAGAAAGTGAGTGGGTTGGTTTGATTTGGTTGTCGGGGAAGCCCCTTGTACCCGGGGTTTCCAGCTGCTGGGTGGGGCGGGCGCCTCGTCAGCAGCGGGGGGAGAGGCCGCGGAGAAGGTTTTCAATCCACACGGCAAGCCAACCTGCGGAGCTACGGCAACAAAACCAACAGTCAGTGAGCAGAGGCCAGCGACAGGAAGTAAACACTGAAAAACCTGGGCTCATCAGGAGGGAAGCAGTGAGACTGTTACAGAGCACCTACCAGAAAATATGATCCTGAATGGCTCCTCACAAAGCAGCACAGACAATCTGACTGAATCTGAATCCTGTAAAGTCTTAATTTCAAACCTCACTGATGACTGGTAACCTAATTTATCAAAACCCTGCACAGTAGTTATGGCAGGTGCAAATGTTTTACTTGTAAAGTTGACTTTATGTAAAGATGGATGAATGCTCCACCAGGTCTTCCAGATTTTCTGAAGAGCTGTTTTTAAGGCCTACACAACCTGTGACTGAACACCAGCACGCTGTTCATTTTACATAACAGGTGATTTATAAAGCGCCAGGCTTTATTTATTTTGGCTGCAACTTGGAGCCAGCTTCCAGTGATCATTTGGGAAACTGCCTTAACCATAACCATAACCCTAACCCATAAGGGAAAAGTCGTATAAAGGTGTCTGCGTGATGGACAGGGAAGTGGTGCATTGTTCCACTGCACCATATCACAAAACAACTAAAGTCTGAGTCTACAAAGTTGCATCCAGACAAGTTGTTTTGAAACTAGAGTCGTGGACAGATGAAGTTGAAATGGAGCTCTTAACCAAAGGTGTGTTTGAAGTGATAATAATAACAAAGAGATGCTTAGACCTCTAGATGCACATCTCTGTATAGTAATACAAATATATATAAGACTGAATCCATGCATCCATGGAAACAGTTCATCTTTGATAAGAATGATTGATCAGAACTATTGACCCAATTGAATGCAACCAGTGTTTTTCCACACTACAATGAATATAACCTTCTAAACTAAAAGTTAAATAGTCAGCTGACACCAACTACAATAAAAATCCTCTGTTAGTGCTTCCGTCATTTTCTGAAGGAAAGCTTGGATGAATATGAACATCAACTCACAGGGAGAAAATTAACCAAACAAAGCACCTAGTTTCCAATTGGACTTGACAGTTAGTGTTAACGTTTAATGTGAAAATGCATGATGCTTATTCAGGATTGCCACTTCTGCTTTTGTAAAGTGAGAGTTGAAGTCTTGTCTTGTTTATTTCACCAAAACACACCAAAATGAGATGGAATCTGTCTTAGTGACAGCAGGATGTTGAAGCTGAAGGATGTGCTCCTGCCTGTCACAACCTTTTGTATTGTGCCTTTGGGGAAGACTCAAGTTAATCTTTTCCATTGGCAACAGGAAACAAGAGACTCACTGCTCTATAATGGCAGCTCTTCAGTTCTTCCTTACTTACCTTCCTTTCTTTTTAAAATGTTCTGTCCCATTTTTGGAAGAAAACAAACAATTCAGCTTCTGATTAATATTTCGGTAAACAGTGTTGGTGCGTTTCTTAAAATATATTCAGTCTAAACTGATGGCTGTCTGGCCATCCAGAAGGACCCTACCTCCCTGCTGTAAATCAGGACTGCTGAGTCCTTTCTTCACATGAGGACACCTGACACACACGTCTTCTTTTTCATGAAATCTGACCTAACACATTTCCTGTGGAAAGCATCCGTCCCTGGTCATCTGCTATTTCCACCACACTTGACCCAGATCCATATCACCTCTTCTCCATTTTCCCCAGCTTACCTCTCAATTTTCAGCCTTCTTCAAGTATCATCCACCCTTATTTCCTCCACACTTGTCTCACATTTGACTCTCAGGTTTCACTGTGCTTCTATACCTTTATATATTCTCCTCTTCCTCCCCCTGTGCTGATTTTCAGAGCTCAGCTGTCATATTAAGGTCAAATAAAAATGGGGGGAGGATCCTCCCAAAGGAGGCATGGAAAGGGAAAGAAAGAGGAGAAGTACCTTCTCCTGTGGTGCTGTGCTTCTCCCTCATGGCTAAGGAGGAGAGGGTGATCTTCAGGGTGAGTTGGGGCTCTTTGGTGGTGCATACTTGGATGGCTGCCTCGGGCACACATGACCGCACCTCGTATTTGTCGTCCGTCATTGTCTGCAAGTTAGAGCTACATGATTAATTACAAATCTAATATTGCAGCTGCATTATTGACTTCCCACTGTTTGTATGGAACAAGGGGTTTCTGTTCTGCTTTGTTGGAGACGCACTGGTGGCCCACTAATCCAAATGTTATAAAACAAATATATATATTCTCAAACCAATCTAGATTATCTGTTATTTAGCTGTAATTAATTTAACGAAGTAGGCTTTAATTCCACATTTTTATTTTAGTGAAGCTAGGTAGGGAAGTATGTTGGTAGTGAGGTGGGGTAGGCAGGAATGAAAACAGGAACTAAGAAAGGAGGATAGATAGGTTGATGGCTAGGTAGATGGGTAGGTAAGCAGGCAAGTAGGTAGAAATGAAGGAACAAAGGACGAAAGGAAGGAAGAAGGGTAGGAATTGCCAGTCGCTTTCCCACACCTTACGAATGATGTTGCCACTTGAAAGCCAAGCTTTTTGTGTAAACCAGAGATTCATTCATTTTCGGTAACTGCTTGTCCTCTATCAACTGATAGCTGGGATAGGCTCCAGCCCTCCACCCCCTAAGTGCATTCTCTCCATCTCATTGTCTCTGAGCGAAATGACCCCATCTATCAGCCCTCTGCCTGTCAATCAGCCTCAGGAAATAAAAGCTTCAGTTGGTTTTCTTATGGAGGTTTATTAAGAGAGGTGGGGGCAGAGGAAGCACCTTCAGTCTCTGGTTGTCTAGTGTTTGTTGAGGAGATCTGTGTGAAAGTTGGACTCAGAAAAGTGAAGGGAGGAAGGTTAGCTCTTCCAGAGGGGAGATTTATTTAATCTTTTAGAAGTCCCAGAAATCATAATCATAAAGAAAAGCCGTATAAACTCTATGCAACCTGTCCCACTGAACTACAGGAGAGCTCATGCACAGTTTATATAATTGGGCTGTAAGTGGCCAGACAGGAAGGTAAGTAGGGAGGGAAGGAGAGAAGAAGGTAAAGTAGGCAGGAAGGTAGAACGACAGGTAGGTATGAAGGGGGCAAGGTAGGTAGCATGATGGGAGGAAGGTAGGCAATAAGGCAGGTAGGTAGGCACAAAGGTAGGTGACAAGGTAGGTAGGTAGGTAGGAAGGAAGGAAGGTACATATGCAGGAAGGTAGGTCACAAGATAGGAGTGATAGGTAGGAATGACATAAGGAAAGAAGTTTGGTTGAATGTTGGTGAAGAACGGTAGGTAGGAATGAAGGGAGGAAGGGGAAATCTTCCAAAGAGGATCCTTTGTTTTATATTTGAAAATGCTCTATTTCATGAATAAAATACTGTATAAAATCCACACAACATGAGCTCCTGTACAATGTATCTTATTGTGTCAGTGTCACTTGTTCTTTTGTCACACTTATTTTCAAAAGCGTCCCACCCTACTGTTGGTTCCTCTGCTGCTTTCATGGTTTTGAATGCAGAACACTGCAGTGCTGGAGATGTGTGAGTGTTACCTGGATCTGCAGGGGGAGGTTGGCACTGATGGTGTAAAGCAGCAGCTTGGTGGGTTTCTCTATGCACATCAGCACCAACTCCAGGTCCATGTCCCCTTTGATTAGCAGACCTTTGGCCACCAGGCCAACACGTGTCACCCCACACAGCACTGATGATGTGCCGATCGGCCTGAGGGCAGATGGATGACAGCCAGCGTCAGATTATCCCACAGCCATGCAGAAGGTTTGCAGATGATAACACACCTGCACCCAGAGAACAGCTGAATGTGCTTCTAAATGTGCAGCTACTGACAGTTAAACCCTAATCTAAAGATGAATCACCTCTGCTGTCTTTTTAAAACACTTCTGAGCTGCGCACATTTTCACCCAAATTTCTTTTCTTTATCAGTTTCTTTATGAGTTCCTTTCTCATCTCTGCAGCTCAATGAGGAGGGAATTCGGGGAATGATATGATTAGGCCTGTCACGATAATCATTAAATTAATTAATCATATGATAAACGAAAATAGGTGGGTTCTCAAAATAATGTTGAGGATAATATGATTTATTGTCAGTAATCTGTGTGACAATATATTGTCCAGCAAAATGTGTTATTGTGTCAGGACTACATATGAAACAATATAGCTTTAGTATGGATTCATGAAACACCTGAAAATATTTTGCCACGTGCTTCCAAACAGTTTTGTGGTTGGTCAGAATTGAGCTCAAATTGAAAATATAGCAGCAGCAGAAAGTGTCATAAATGGTATTTCTTGCTATGTTCAGTTTAAACAAGCACAAGGCTACGTGTAGAAAAAAAGGTAGGTATGTAGGAAGGTACCAAGCTAAGTAGGAAGGTATGTAGCACGATAGGAAAGTCCTGCTCTGTAGGGAGGTAGGTATGTAGGTATGGAAGCAGGAAGGTACAAATATACTTATGTAGGCAGGTACTAAGGTAGGTAGGTATGTAGGAAAGCAGGTACGTACAAAGGTACTGTAGGTAGGTACAATGGTAGATAAGTTAGAAGGTCGGTAAATTGGAAAGTAGACATATAGGTAAGTAGGTAGGTGGGTAGGAAAGAAGGAAAGCACAATTGTGAATGTTGTGAAGGTTTTTTCTTCATAGTGGAAAGGGTCCTGAGATCATTCACCACTGTTTTCCTCCATCAATGTCCAGACCATTTTGAGTTCCTGAGGTCACCAGTGTGTTTTTCTTTTCTCAGAATGTATCAAATTGTTGATTTGACCACTCCTAACATTTTCACTATGCCTCTAATGGATTACTTCTTTTTGTTCAACCTAAAGATGGTCTGTCCCTCTCTTTCATGAGATCGTTTTTGATTGCATGCTGTGGGTTCACAGCAACAGCTTCTAAATGCAAATGCCACACCTGAAATCAAGTACAGACCATATACCTGGTAAAATGATTTTTGAGAACATGGTAAACTGCTCAGATTAAAAAAGCTTGTGTCACTGCCCAAATATAAATGGTATAGAAGGGAGGTACAGATGTAGGTACAAAGGTTATGCAGGTATATAGGTTTATACAGGTTTAATCATGTAGTCATAGCATGTCACCTCCTTAAGAACATATACAGTAATTGTAAACAATCAGACAGCAACAAAAATGTACCTTTAATAATGATGGTACAAACAAGAGAGCACATACTTTGTCTCAGCCTCGTCATCCTTTGACATGTCATCCCCGGCTTCGTTACTGCTGGAAGCGATCCCTGAGGTTTTGCTGAGGCCATTCATCCAATCAGAAACCTTCTTGAGCGCTCCCTCCACGGTGGACACCAGTGTCTGGACGGCCTCCAGCTCTTCAGGGGCCGGATAAATGCTGGCATGCTTGGCCATAACGTGGCGGTCATCATTGGCAAACGATCGAAATGACCTCTGTGTACAGACAAGGACAAATCTTTAGTTCAAAATGAGTGAAAGGAAGGTGGGTTTTCAGTAGAAACATCTGTGGATGGTGTCCATCTGAAAACGGCATGACTAGGATCCGTTAACAACCAGATACTCAGTAGTAGAAGACATTGTAGAAGACATTTTTGACCTGTTCCAGTGAATGTTACTCTAATGACCCATTAATGTCCAGACACTCAGAGTCTCAAAGTGTGAGTTGAGTTGTTTTAGTTGCTTGACTGAGATGTCTTTACTTACTTTCCTACCCTGTTCCTACTGTTTTCAGCACGTTTGATGCTATAATATAGAAAATTAAGAAGGATGCAAAAGCTTTTAAGCTGCACTGTATTTGGAGACAAAGAACTTATTGAGAGATTTGGTTTCAGCAGAGGGCGGACGTTGGAGTTAATTGATAAGTTATCACCGCAGTTACAACATGTAACTGATGGGAATGAAACACTGTCCTCAGCATGGTAAATGCTAATTTCACTTTGATTTTATGCCAGCAGCTCTTTCCAAAATCCAGTGGCTGATATGGTTTACATCCAGCTTTTGAACTCGCCATTTCTCAAAAGGATTGCTATGCATCAAATGAATAGTTTTTTTTATGATGTGGGACACTAGTGTAACCAATGTGACTGACCTCAGTACTTAACACAGTATTTATCAAATATTTTGGACGGTTTCTGAACAACTTATATACATCAGATAAAATGGGGACGGGTTGTCCATGAACCAAAGGGTTAGAGGTTTGGTGTGTGTCTTGAGGAAGACACTGAACCCCCAGTTGCTCACATTGGTGTGTGGATGTGTGTGTGTTTGTGTGAGCGAAAGGGTAGATATGTTTGTGACAATAAAGTGCATTGAGCATCAAAAGGTAGAAAGGCACTATATTAAAACAAGACCATTTACATCAGCTGTAGCAGTGGAAACAGGTTGACACTTTCGCAAGTTAAATTTTGCAGCAGTATTTAAAAAGATTTCTTGGGCATTAACAAAGTGATGCAGGACACAATCTTGAAGAAGAGTAAGAGAAGACTGAGGCCCATATACTTTTTCTTCTTTGAAAATAGATTTCATGTGCTCTATATAGTCATCTGCTTTTATTAGCTTGTCTGCTACAGAGCTCTGATGGGTGCTGTGTTTTAAAGGTCATCAATAGAGAACGATCAGAAAAACGATTTATGGGTTCAAGGAAGGAATACTGTCATTCATCATCAAAGACTGTCAAAGCAGCGTTCGCTCGAGGTAATTACAGAAGTCGTTGACTGTTAACTTGCAGGAGGACGCAGAATAAATCCAAATGGATTTCTTTGAACTTGAGCATGACTTTTAATTCCTGGTGTTGTCTTCCATGACGAGGAACACTCATCACGGTCTTCACCATGACAGCAGCACCTGGCCTACATACAGCCGTCGTTATTTAACATTTATGAAATGTACTTAGGGATAGATCATCTCTCTCTCTCTCTCTCTCTCTCTCTCTACCGTGTGAACAGGAAAAAAAAAAGAAAAAGGTCCGATGTGTAAAGGTAGCTCACTGCTCTCTTTTCTAAGCCTCAGTGCATGTGTCGGCTCTGCATCACAGCAGGCTTTCCATCCAAGGTCAAACTACTATCCCTCTCCATCTTCCCTCCCTCTTCAACTCTGATCCTCTCTTTTCTCTCCCCCATTTCCTCTCCTGCAGCATGTAAGCACCCCTCATTACGGTGACTTATTTATGATGGCGCTTTAATAATTCATGGCTTCAAATCTCAGGGGCTTGTGCTGGAGTTGTGAGGGTCATTTATCACGACCCAGCTAATCTCTCGCTGAACTGCCGGGAGCGTTCGAGGCTGTGTTAACGGCAAGTGTGGGCAGCACCGACAACCACAACACAAACATTAACAAGATCTAAAAGAAGGATGAAGACTTTCACGGCACCAGTGTCAATTATGGATCCCGGACCAGCCTTATATCACACCAAATTCCTTTTATCTGTTAGCTATAAGACATCTGGGAGTTTGGCATCACAATTAGAAGGTAACAACATGCACCATTTTAATTAATTAATTGCATTGCAGGACTTAGAGCTGGATAGTGGTGTCTACTAAAATCACACATATATCACAAGTAATTGCTTTGGTTTGTGGATAAAATCACTCAGGAGGGCGAAGAGAAACCAGCAACACTGAGACGCATGCATCACAACATATCCAGGGATAAAAGGCTATTTGTTCAGTTTCACTTTTAATCAAAAGCTAATGTTAGGACGGCAGTGTTTGATTGATACTACCTCAGAATGTGGCACCATCCTGAAACAGGAAGTGAAGGAAGTAAACAAAAGGACAAAGAACACACAAAAGAGTCTTCTCCTTTTACACTTTTGTCTCATCTAAATGTTCAAATTAGGGATGTCCTGAGTAGTATAGGGAGACTGGATCAGATCGGGCTTCAGTCAAACTTGATCTTTGGTAATGATTTATTTTAGGTTTGCCATAAACCAAAACCACGTATGTCCCTGTAGCCAATGTTTTTCCTCTTCTATCTTAGCAGCAGTTGGCAAAAATCGTAGTAGAAGGAGAAGAACCAAAACATGACTAAACATGTCTGTGTGTAAGAACTTAACTGTAGAAACAGTCAGAAATTTGGAAATTCTACCAACTTGATTCACCACAAAGAAATTCCATCCCTGAGTGTGGATGACCAGCCCGTTTCTGGAGTAGACAGCACAGATTTTCTAGAGCCAAGGTATGAGCTACCCTCTTCGCACTACGTTAACTTTGACAGCTCTATTTATTTATTTTATTACATCTAAGAGAATACAACGAAGAGAAGAAAAGCCTTTAGGAAACTACAGCGGAGAACATTTTGTTTATTCAGGATCAGATCAGGGCATCCCTTGTTCAAATACACAAATGCAATTTATCATCAGGACAGCACAGGCAATAATGGACATTCAAGTTTTGTTGAATTTTGAGATCAATGACTAAGAAGACACCAACATTAACAAATAGCAGACATGTAGAGGAGGCTCACCATGTCCAGGCAGTCAGGAGGTTGTTCGAGGGGTCTAGGTGAGGACCAAAGTCCTGTCACTCAGCCTCTTCATGCAGTTAAACGGCACTCGGTTGTTAGCCTCTCAGTCAGAGTCTCACTGTGGAGGAAGAAGAAAAGATGGCTGAATTTGCCTCAGCATTGCATCTGGTTTATGACACAATGATACAGCTTTAATCTTTGTACATTTTGTTGCTTATGATGTAGATGATCCAGGATTTAAAGCTTACTCTAAGCCGTCTGAATAAACATCAGCTAGAATGATCATCCCAAATGTCATAGATTCAGACTTTATGTTACACAGCTGGTAATCACAAACATCTGGAAAACTACAGCAGATGTGAAACACAACAAATGAAAGACTGAAGAAAGATTCAGAAACAACATATTTTGCTCAAGAGCCGCAGTGAGCCCAAATGTAAACAGTTTATAAATACATTATGCACCAATCAGGCGTAACATTATGACCAGCTGCTTAATATTGCTTAAGACTCCCTTGTGCCTCTAAAACAGTTCGGTCTTCTGAGGCTGTTGTGTGGGAACATAATGTTATTAGTGAGGGCCTTTGGGTCCTTAGCTAAAGCGATGTATGAAAATAAACAAATATTTGTACATGTACACATGTACGTTGCATTTGCCCTATAATCCAGTTGCACAGTGCACATGTGATCTTAAACAGTGGTTCCCAACCTCCTTGGAGCTCCCCCTACTTCTGTCTAAGAAAAGCCACCCGCCCCCACCCCAATGGATCTCACACAAACTTCCCGAGACCCACCCACACGCTACTTCTGAGTGGCCAGTGATGTTAGTTTAGAGAGGGAAAGCTGCATCACTCTAATTCCATTGGCAGGTGAACTCAATTGACTGTTCGAACCTGACGATATCCCACATCAACATTTTTTTGATGTTGATCTTGTTTGTAATCGCGATTCAATGCTACACGCCGGACATCCGACACAGTGTTGGGATAATTTAAGCCCTGCGTTTTGTTCTTTGTAGGAAGACACACCGTGAAAACTGATTTGGCGCACCCCCTGTGATCTCTGGCGCCCCCTAGGTGGGGCGCGGACCCCAGGTAGCAAACCACTGATGTAGGACAACACAAACTCAATGTACCCAGCAAAAAAAAAATTATCAGTACATCCTTACATCAGTACATCAGGGTATGGCATTTATGGCATATACCTTTTTGAAAGCAATTCTTTCCACTGAAGGTCACTTTTGCAGGTGATTATCTCCACAGAAAGTAGCGGAAAAGGCACTTGTCGGTCAAGTTTTTTTGTATTTATTTATATATGTGTATCATTTAGTTCTCCTCCCCTGAGATAGCCTTGACCAGTTAAATGTGTGTGTTACATTTTACTTAAATAAACCTAAATAGGTCACGTTGCAAAGGGTTATTCTGTAATCGGTCACCAAATCTCGCTTCCTGTTTTATATGGTGGATTTCAAAAAATGATTAAAAATAAACCAGCCATCAATTTTTTTTCAGTCAACTTTGATTCTGTTGCAGCTATGAAATCGTTTATGTGACCGCAGCCTAACACATTAATTAAATTACTCTGAATATATGCTCACCCGCAAATGCATCGGATGAATCTGGACCATTGGCCCACAAATACTAATGACATGTGGTGAATCCACACGGTGGTTGCAATGGAGGAGGAGGAGGATGTGCTGCTGTTAAACGTCCTGGGGGAACCGGTGGGTTTGAGCTGAGCATCAATTAGATCCTCCCATCACCTTGACCTGATTTTCAGCGCTAGCGTGCAGCAGGCTGATGGTGTTCACCACTACAGCTGTGGTTTTATTCACACTAATCTCTGTTCTGTTTGCAGTTTTAATCATGCAGAAACCATCAGGAAAAAAGATCAATACACCACAATAACTAGATGAGATTTCTGCTCTCTTTGCTTCAAAACAAAAACTCCAAACCATACAGCAGAACTTCAAAGCTTTTACTGCTGCTCAATAATGGAGGACACCGCTACATAAGAGAGAGAGACCAACACATGAATGCTAACGAGGCCACTAGTCACACTAGGAGAGAAGACAGAGAGGTGTTTGTGCCAAAGGATACAGGCCAACGATACATCACGTCTCCAGTAGGAAAATATGACTTGACTGAGTGTGAGTGATGGATTTGTAAGCAGAAAAAGGAGATGGAGGAGGATGAGGAGCAGGAGGATGAAGAAGAAGAAGAAGAAGAAGAAGAAGAAGAAGAAGAAGCAGAAACCACCTCAAATAAATCCTTATTTTGACTAATTTCCATTCACAGAGTATTACTCTAATGACAGATCCTCATGTGAAAGGAAGGTGAAGCCAAGGCATGTGGAGCTCCCCTCGTGTCTGGCTGCAGTATGGCATAAGGTCCTTTCCATGTTAGTGGATGGGACTCGGGCCAAACTAAAAATCTAAAGTACATGTCCAACAACATTTTTATCAAAGATGATGCCATCAAGGAGTGCCATTGCTATGGGGTTCCTGGTCTGGTCTAAGTGGGTGGTACATGGCTAGTTGCCATTTTGATTCATTATTCTAGCAGTTAAAAGAAAAGAAAATCTCTGCACACAACTGGATAGTCCTCCAAACAATCAGAGGCATTTTAAATATATTCACTCCAGGGCGCTCAGAATATAGTGCCGCTCTGTCCATCACTACATAAAGCCCCAAACAAATGAAATAATTGGCCTGATATATTTGCAAGAACATAATCAGTTCCCAATGGAGAGACTCCAGACCCCTAACCACATAAACAGTCATAATATTAAATCTTTTGTGTGTTCAGGGGATTTGGAAGAGGCAGAGAAAATAATGAGTTCTGGCTTCAAGTGCCACCTTATATGGTTGACAAGGTCAAAAAGGTTTTGACTCAAACTTCATAAATTCCTGCTGTGTTTGTCTCGTTCTTTTATTCTGTCAACTTGAGTATAACGATGATCAAGCTTTCACAGGAACCTAAAATATAAACTAATAAAAACTAAGCTGCCATGTGCAAACTAACCAGACACGACAAGACAGAGGCCAACGTAGTTTCAACTAAAACACTGAGACACATGGCACAAGGACAACAAGACTGACAGCCATGATTCTGTTTGTATGTACAGTATTCTGCTGCAGTTTTAATAAACTCTGCGCACTGGCTCATTTTCTAATAACCTTTTTATCTCCCTGAAGAGGAGAGGCGATTAAAGCAAGATAATTAAGAATACAGCAATGACTTTTTAAGGACAGTGCTGGTGCTGCAGCAGTGGCAGATGGTGAGCTCAGCATGAGAGAAAAAGACAATGCGGGTTTCAAAAAAACAGGAGAGAGAGATCACATAGTGAAAAAAGCAGGAGTGTTTTCCTTCCCCACATAAAAATAAACCTCTGTCCTGATCATACTGACTTGGTTTAGATTGACAATTGTCAATACAATGAAGGACACAATGAAGAACACTTCAACAGTGAGCCAAGTTTCTTTGCCTTTAATCCCAGTTACAATCTCAAAGTGCGTCACAACACCCACGACTTCAGAGGACAGAAATCCCGTGAAAGCTTCTCACTTTAACGATTAACTTCATTAAAACCCTTTTGGAGACAAATGTTTGCAAGAACTGAGAGATGAAAACAGAATTATTAGGCTGCTGTGGTTCAGCTGCAGGTAATAAACTTGGCATTCGACTACAACTATGATACAAATAAAGGTCGACTTCCCTGTGGAGAGAGAAGACGTGGTGGGGCAGAAATTAGATAACGATATTAACAGAACAGAAAAAGAGGAGGAAGAGAAGAATGAGGGAGGTGAAGGTGAAAAAGAAGAATGGGAAAGAGGAGGAGAAGAAGAGTAAATAAAAGGAGGAGAAGATGAAGAAAGAGCCCGAAGCAGAGGAGGAAAAGAAGACGAAAGAGAATGGGGACGAAGAGGAGAACGGAGGTGAAGAAGAAACAAAATGGGAAAGAGGAGGTGAAGAAGGAAAGAGAATAAAAAATGAATAAAAAAAATAAATTAGAAATGGACAAAATGAATAGACATAAGACTAATAACAGATATAGAGCATGTCTTGCCAGTCTACACACCTGATATACAATATATCAGTGGATATATAGGACAAAAGATAAGATACTCCTTTACCCATCCCACATCGCATTGTTTGTAACATTTTATAGAAAAACAGTTTACCAAATACAAAATGCCTTTCCATCAAAAAATACCCTTAAATCCTAGAGACTGACATCCACAAGTAAAACCTTTTGAAGGACGAGTTGAATGCATGAATCAATCAGCAATAATCCCTTTAATGTAACCTGTAAATAAAACAGATATCTGTTAAATTCCTTCTGATCACATCAGTCTGTTCTGATAGAGGTGGCTACATGAGGCAGTGGAGAGAACAAAATAAGAGGGACCCGCTTCGTCTAATCTGTCCTTGTCTTTTATGAGACGCAGTTAAGCCGCCATCAATCAGGAGGTGAGAGTCTGCTAAGGTGTGAATGATTCTTTCAGGCAAACAAGCATCTTCACAACATCTTCACAATATTTTGGGAAACTGAGAATGAATTCAGGTGTAATCTCTTGCTCTGCCAGCCTTTGTGACTGCGGTTTCATTCCTATTGGAACTACAACACTTCCACAGCCAAGAGGTCAGACTGCAGCCTTGCTAAAAATGCAACCACTCATGCTGCTGTAATGCACTCTGTTGCTGTAACAACATCCAGAAAATAGCTGTGTTTTATCACTCCAAAACCATCCCGCCTCAGGTGCTGCCTCTAATGCCTCCTCTTAGCACTCTGGTCCCTGACGTCCATTTTGTGGGAAGGTTGCATGAACCTGGGGAGCATATTATTTTGGATTTATTTTGGTAATTTACACTGCGGGGAACTTTTACGAGCAAGCTTTTATGTTCAGAGAAAAACTTTAAATAATGCCCTGCATGATCCTGGGAGCTTGCACCAGATGGGATAGGGAGTAAAAAAAAAAAAAAAAAAGCACACACACAAAAGAAACATCATTGTTCTCTCAGTCAAAGCTTTTGTGACTAACATTTGATGTAACCACAAAAGGAAATGCAGGCACTAATATTATAATAAAATAATAATCCAAGAGCTTGGAATGACACGGCTCCAGCTACGATTACAAGTAAGACAATAGTGTGAAACCTCCAAACTTAATTCAAGAAATCTGAATAAACTTGTATGAAATCTACGCTCTGTGTTTGTGATATTTCTCTAAAAGACATGTTTTTTTTAAAGGTGACCCAACTTATATGCAGAACAATGTATTCATACCACCCCAAATGTGGTGTGGGACACATTCACTTGATCTAATTTCTTTGGTAGTGTGAACACACTACTTTCGAAACATTCGAAAACAACAACAACAACAACGGATTATTGCCTTAATCCGACTTTAACTGGACAACTTAAGTGCATGTGTTTACATGCACTTAAGTTTTCCTACTAAAATGGGAGTTCTCCTTATCCGATTAAGACACCCAAATAATGTGATTGAAATTAGTTTCTCTCCGGCATGTGTACGCTTAATCGGACTGCAACCGGATAACATGCGTGCGCATGCTCCTCAACCACTGCGCTGGTGTTTGACCACAGAACAAAAACATTCAAGAATGCCAGTCGCAGAAGAAGGTAAATAGAACCAGTAGACAGTCTCAGGGATAGCCCATATCTTATCGGCACCAGAAGTAGCGTGCACATTATGTACGAGATTAAAAAAGCTGTACTATCATCCATTTGGTTGTTGTTTGAAATGCTGGTCTGCTGCATGAACAACTCCTGTTTATTATATGACGTAATAGGTCAACCGGAAAGGGGGAGGTATTAATTATAGTATAGGACGTAGAGGGAGATGTATTCTGTGCTTGTCTGACCGTTGAAAAACATGGATGAGGAAATGCATTTGTGGGGAGGTGTAACTGTGTAAAGCTACAGCGTAGATTTGACACAGAAGCATTAATCAATTCTAGATTACACTGTTTTCCAGACACGAACTTAAAAGGTTTCAATACCTTATTTAACAAATTACTTAATTTGAAAAAAATATCTCATGTTTCTGTGAAAAGTCAAACTAACAGCAACAGCAGCCTCAGTCGATCATTACTGAGTCATGCAGGTTCATACATTTTGACCCTAAAAATCCAGATTTGGTTGTGACTGAACCTGCACACTGCAGGTTCAGTATGGTCACAAATATAAGAACCGCTTCTTGTCCATTTAATTTCAGGACCAATGCCCGAGTCTTGACCCAATAACCCTCAGCAACAGACTCCACCTCTGCAGCAGTGCCAGCGTTTCTGTGTGGGCGCTCACAGCAGCTCTGCAGAACACTGAGCGGATCGTAATGTATTTCAGAGCATATGCCCTAACCCTGAACATTATGGCTCCTTACAGCACATCAGAGAACATACTTCACAAATTTTCTGTGATTTCTTGCAGAGCTGGAGATGTCCAATTCCGCCGCAGTCAATAAAACCAGACTACAAGCCTTATATAAGTGGGCCACAGCTGGCAGGGAACGACAGCACACAGACACAAACATCTCAGACGGGAAGGCGGGAGTTTATTGGCTGTTTTGTACCTGTAAAGAAAATGTAAAAAAAAATAAATAAATAAATAAAGCATCCATATGGTGTGTAGCAAGACGGTTGGGACGATAAGGTCTAAAGCTCTATTTCTGAGCCTTGAAAACAAAGGTTAGAAAACAAAGACACGTCAAACAGGGAATGGAAAGAAGAGATACATGTGAAAGGAGGATTAGTCTGCATGGTGGAAAAGGGTTGAGTATTTATGTATGCATGAAATGTGAAAAAATAAGCTGTGATGTTAATTAACACCTGCTTGTTTCGACCTCAGAACAGAGCCTCCATCAATCTCTTTGTTTAAAAATCGATATCCTAAATCACATCCTGAGATCTGAAGAGTCTCAATATATTTGTTTTAAAAGACCAGATCAGATCGAGGTTTCTGGAAAAGTGCTAATTGGAGAGTGACAGCTCCAAACATCAGGCACTAATGGGCTTAGAGCAGACAAAGCGGCACAAGCAGTGAGGGTGACGGAGCAAACACCTGCTGTCACTATTTAAAACGAGCCCAATCAACACCACAGGCTGAGTTGTACTTTTTATACAACATGTACAGAAATAGGGATTCAATATAGATTCATGAAAAACATGTTTTAAATACATGTCATTTCCTGGATCCTCATTAGAAAGCTAGCCCAGTGACAAAAGCAGTTGACGTGTGATGGACATTCAAAACATGACAGAAACTTCAACCCTGAGAGCTGTGTCTCTTGAAGGCTGGATTGAAAATGAATGATGACAGAGCTGGAGCCTCTGTGGAGCTTCAACTGCAAAACGACTTGACTGCATCATTCTGTAACCTCAGGTTGTCTGCATAAAATGTGCAAACTATGAATGTGTCACATAAATGTAGCTGAGCATGAAGTACAATGTTTTAACTTGTACTACAACAGAAAAAGCACTGAGGTCAGGACAACACCTCAAATGTGTTATTATATGTTATTAACAACCTAGAGCATGTTTTTTCCTGCTGAGCAGGTTTCAGTCTTCAATGCAGTTTTTCTCTTTAGTTGTTTAAATCTGCAATATAGAATTAATGCTGCATTACATATTAACTCTCTGCAGTGAAACCAGACATTGGGTAGAATTTATGGTTTCTTATTTGTATTAATGGACGTTAATGTTGAACAAAGATCCTGAAAAAGAGATGCTGTTCAGAAAGAAACAGAAAGTGTATAAATTAGGGCTGCAAGAAAAGCAATCTATTGGATCTAGTGAATCTATTAATCCAGCGATTCTTTTTTAAATTACATGTGTAGAGTTTTGTTAACTGCTAAAACATAACAGAACTCTTCACTCAAATATAATGATGTGACATAATGACATGTGCTGACTGCAAATGGAAATGCATCTGCATTATCCAGTAGAGGGTAACTATTCCTTTTCACATTAACCTAACATGCACGTCTGTGTGAGGGGAAACAAAGCAGACACAGGGAAAACCTCACGTTAGAACACAGAACCTTCATGCTAAAGTTGCCAACACCTACTTAGAACAAAATACTAGCGTGTAACTCCTTTGTCGTCTTCATTTGGGATTTTAAATGTTTTGGGTTTCTGGGCATGTTATTGTAAGTATTAACAACGAGAGATGTCTTTCATATATCTGGGTCTTTGTTTAATGATTTTATTCAAGTGCTTTTTTAGTAAACGTCCTCAACGACATGGATGAGTCATTGCTGCCCTAGTGGAAAACAAAAGAAGTTTTCAGTTCAAACACGGCCGTATGATAGTGGAGACTACAGATTAGTTATTGCAGACGGATGAATGAGCCAACTACCTGGTTCTCACCTGCAGTCAGAGCCTTGTGTAGGAAGGTGAGGTGGAGGTGGAATCTAGGTGGCCATTGTATGTCAGCCGAATTTATCCAGCTGAGTGATGCTCACACAGAGCTGTGGAAACAGCTGCTTTGTTATGAAACAGCAGCTTCACTGATTTTATTTTTTTTTCTCCGGAGGATTAAGCATTAGGCCTTCGTTAATGCATTAATGGATCAGTGGAGTGGTGAGGGCCTGAAAACATCCAAGTAAGCACAACACTCTCATCCCTGTGTGGACCTACAAGCAGCATCAGCGGTGAGGGAGGGAGTGGAGCATCTGCGACGTTTAGATGTTGTTGCTGTGAATCATGTGTCACACAAGAGCTTTGTGAAATCCCAAAATAGATTATCAAAGGGAAAAATTGTATTTTTGTACAGTGATGAACTTTTTAGAAGGCATCAACAGTCTCTAACAGGAAGCTAAACAAGAAAAAAGGTCTGATTCAACAGAAAAAGACAGATCTTACCTCTTAATAGAGACAAATAGTGACAGGAAAATCAAAAGTGTTAAAGTTAAAATTTATATAAAAGGGCATATATGAAATACCTGCATCTGCAGAGGTTGAACTCAGACTTCAGTCCTCTTGTCTGTTCTCTCAAACTATAAGATTTGAACATAACAGCTCAACACACACTAGAGGATTTTATTAAATTATTTTGCTGATTGTCAGATCAGGGAGCAGTGAATGCACCAAGCACATGTAAACTGTAGTTCAGTAATTTACAATAAATCTGTTGATTCAGAAGACAAAGAGTCCGCTGAAGAAGAAGGACTCACTGAGGAAAAACTACACTGAAAAAGTAGCATAGAACTCAAACAAGAAGAACAACTTGCTGGAGAAGAAGCAGAGAAGAAAGAGGTTTCAAACTAGAAGAATCAGATGCTCTGTGGTCTTGTAGAAAGTACTGACGTAACCATCCGCATTTTAATTCCTATATATAACTACAAACGTTTGATATTACTGATCAGACTTCAGTACAGAATGAGGTCCTGAACAAATTTCTCCCCTGATTACCCTCGGCTCTTCACACGAGATGGGTGGGACAAGTCCAGGGCTTAGTGTCTTGCATTTTCAGCAGTTTCACTCTCCTACTTCATTCCACATTCAGAAACTGAGTTCATTAACTCAACAGTTTCCATGCTGAGCTTTTCTGTCACGGTTTTCGTCTGAGCAGCTGTGGGCATACAAACCCGTGACCTTCAGGTGCTTTTTTACCAGCCAACTGACCCAAGCTTTCCTAACAAGAGCCAACACTTCTCCCAAACAACAAAAGACAGTATGGTCTGTGAGTCTGAATGTCAGGGTATTGTCCTAAACGAGACTGCATCTAAAAGTGTGTCTGTATGAATGACGGCTCAAAGATGTAATTCTGCCTGGACATTGTGAGAAAGTACAAAAGAGCCCATAGAGCAGCTGCTTCCTCTAAACCTGCTTTATAATTCTCGTCCACAGCAGGAAGCTTGCCTTGCATTTTTACTGCTCACTGCACTGTCCTCTTCATTATCCTCATACTGTTTATAAAGCACTTTGAGCTGTGCACTGGAAGTTTTCTATCCAGCTGATTGAAGTTTACATTTGTTGCGAGCTGTGATATATAGTATATAAGATAATATAACCCTTTAATGTATTCCACAGTAAAACAGTAGAACAGTCTAAAAGAAGACAATGAATTAATTAGACATTGTGTAAGTTCAATAATTAATAATAATAATGATAAAAAAAACACTTGAAAGTCATGCATACTAACGTTGCAAATAAGCCAAGGTAGTGCTACTTTTCTGCATTAATGTGGATTGTAAAGGTAATATTTGTTGTTTTTTTTATTTGTCTGTTGGTTGAGCAAAACGAGATATCTGAAGACGCTGCCTTGTTACTGGTAAAGTAGATTAATTGCACACTTTTACCTGTCTTCCAAGTTGTTTGTTATTACAATATGCCTCCAACAGTGGCAGTAGCTGCAGATCACCTCCTGGATGCAATTTCAGCTTCTCGCGCTGCCCACCAACAATCAGTATCAGACTTACACATCAGGAGAGGCGCCCGCAGTGTGTACAAGCAGCAGGTGGTATATGTGCAAGTGTGTGTTCGCCTCTCGGCCATGTAATGCAAAAATCATGTGGCCGTGCACGGCTGACCGCTTAGAGGAGAATACACCTGAGCAGAGACTTACAGAATTTCATTTCAGACCTCTTATAACACTTCTACATCTCTATGCTGCTGCAACGTTCTGTATTTGGGGAAATAGCAGCCCACAGTGCTCTCTGATTACAGGCTATTCCTTAGAGTAACAACCTGACATTTATAGAATAGCAGGGTGTCAGATGAGGAGTAGGTATGCACATAAGGCAGGTAGATGAAAGCAACTACAGTATGTGAATGAACGATTAAACCATGGACTGTGTATAAAGAGAGACAACACATCAACACTTCCCCACAATGTCCAAAGTGAAGTTCTTATAACATTATTCATAGACAGAGTTTGAGCAGGAAAGTCCCACAGCAGTCCAAAATTACTGAATATTGCCTTCACGTCCATTTGACACAAGACGCCTTTGTCCTGAGAAAAAAATACATCAATGGTTTGCAAACCTGAACCCAAACATCAGAATTGTGGAAACCGTCCACCAGTGTAGCACAGCTGCTATGCACAAGCATCTCAACAGATTGACTGACTTTCTGACCTCAAAATGTCAAGACAGCAGCATCAGTATCTGGACTGTTACAGTGGGTTCAGTCTGATTGTTGGTTGGTGGTCGCGTGTTATGTTGTGTTCCAGACGAGAACTCAATAAAGACTCTGTAGAACAGGTGGTAATAGCCATGCTAATAGCTATTCTGGCAGCCAGGGCAGCAAATAATCACTGAATGCATAAGAACGTCAATTCATGTCCATGTGTCACAATGTTTAGGGACCTAATTACAGCAGCTCCCACTGGCAAGAAAGACAAATAAAGCCCTATTCGGATGGGATTAGTTTTACCCAGGGACAGCATGTGATTCAGAATTTACGTCCTCTGTGTTTTGTGTGGCGCATTCACACAGGATAATTAAACTCTGTGATTTACTCTAATTAACATGTATGGTTGAGATGTGTCTGCTACTTTCTGCTTTTCTCCACTACATGTCAGAGGACATTTTATACTTCTACACTTTTTTGACAGCTTTAGTTAGTTTGCAACTTTGTATTGACTATAAGTTGTTGTTTTTTTCTAAAATAAGACATGATGTGATGAGACAATTGATCCCGTCAAAGAAAATACAAATGACATGTCAGTATTTAAATCAGCCCCATCTTTACCCATGAACTCATTAAATCTTGAAAACAATAGTCGCTGTTACAAGAAATAGGATAAGTTATTTAGAGTTTAATTTTTACTTTTAATTACGGATTTCGCAGATTGGAACCTTTGTATTGGAAGAAATATACTTTACAAATCAGACTGGTTGATATGCACGAGAGTGAGATCAGAAAAGTACTAGAGGTCCCCGGGTAATACAAATCCTCTGTTAATAGTACTTAGGACAAGTTCTGAACAATTTAAATATCAATTTCTGTACTTGAATGTTATTTTTGCCTTTATAATTAGACTTGTTGCAGTCTTTTTCTGCATCACACAAGTCTTCTCTCTCTCTGTCTCTTTTAACAGAGTGAAATTCCTTTCTCTGGGAGCCCTGCGTGATCCCTGAATAAAGTCCCAGAGTAAAAGGTTAATTATCATATGCAGCAGCATAGCACTGGCACCAGTCCAGGCAGCCTTCATGGAGGGAGCCCCATTCACTACATCCATTCACCTCATTTAGTCCACAGTCAGGGAGAGAGAGTTATCTCACTGCCAGACTTTTCACCTCACAGACCACCAGCAGACCTGCCACCACAACACCTGACTTCTGAGATAAAGCTGAACTGCTCTTTGAAATCCACTTCCACAGTTATAGGCAGACAGAGGGATGAACCGAAAAAATAAGCAGGATTTTTTCCAAATGATCTGCCCTTATCTTCTAAAGTATGGACAACTCCTTATGAATATTCACTTTAAAAAACGGAAAATTTTATCACATTTGTATGAGTCTGGCATCAAAATGTGTTACCAGTGAAGCAGCTATCCTGAATCTGACCTGGAATACAAATCAGACCGATTCATTAAATTGGGTGATGTGTATATCTGATGGGATTGTTTGTGTTCATGCTACATCTCAATTTTTTTGCTGGATTAACACAAAAACAGAAGCTCAAGCCAAAAGTGACTCTGACATTTACAGATAATGTTTGTTCCTCAGGGATTATATGTGGAAACACAAAAGTACAGAATACATACATTTTTTATGCCACCACTAAAGCCTTTTTGGATTGAATGCACTGGCATTCTGTGAACACAAAAGATGTACTTCCAGAGTGGGTAAATCCTCTTTGAGATCACTCATCTGAAAACGAATAAACGAGGACTGACTTTAAAGAGAAAACAATTATCTGTTTCTAAGTGATCTTAATATGAAATCGATTGGTTTTCATGTTTTGTTTTGTTTGTTTTTTTAAATACACTGCATTTCCTGCATCCTCTTCTTAGAAATCTCTATGCAGTTGAGCCAGACAAGATGAGTCCATGTATGATAGATTCAGAACACAATGAAGGTCCAACTCTGAGAGCGCTGTCAGACCTGCAAGCTGACTGGATTTAAAAATGATGAGGAAAGAGGAGAGCAGCACTAAAGCAAATACGTATGAAAGAGAAGAAACTAGAGGGAAAACATTATGGAAATATCACAACTCTCTAGAACTAATGATAACATCCATTTTAAAAAATGTTTTGAAACAATCAGTAACGTACCCAGCCGTAGTTGTGTTTGATGACATACTTTGCTTACATCCACAGATTCAGATTTGTCAAGCTGTGGAGCCTAGAAATCCTTTTGCCAGTTTTCAGATTAAGTTATTTTACTGTGGATTGCATGCACTATTAGCCAAGTGAAAGTAAGGACTCCCTGAAACAGAATGAATCTGAGAAAAGTTGTGCAGTGTTGGGAAGTTGAGCTTTTACGTTCTTGGCTGAGAACATTAAAAAAAAAAAAAATCTGGAATCCACTGAGCTCAGGTGAAGCGGCAGGAGACTCTCATCTTAAACAGCACAGAATGCAGCTCTGGACTCCACCTCATCTCACTCACAGCACATGTAACCCCAACACAAATAACCTGCCGCAGCACCGCGTCATCTGCACCGAGGGGGCAGCACTTCCCCGCGCTGGGGTGACCTCAGTGTCGACTTCCCATACATCAATAACAGTTCAGACTCTACAGAGTTCACGTGGATTTGAAGAATCGATTTGGTGTTCAGCAGCAGGTGATTCTGATGCTGTGACAGCAGATAAATCTTTGGAGCAGAACATCATGAGAGTCAAGGTTGTTACAGCACTCATCCCTGGAAAAACTCTGTTTGGGTTTTGTTGTTCATCTTTTTCACTCACAGTTTTTTATCATAAAAAAAACTCTTGTACCATATCTACCAGGACGTTATACCAGCTAATAAAAACGATTAAGTATGAAATGTCTGCACATAGAATAAAAGCATTGTATTAGTCCACTTTTAGATTACCGTAATAACACAGATATTTGATTTGGTGACAAACAGCAGCAGCCTGTGCAGTTCATTCAAAGAAATATCAAGCATAAGCTGTTAAAACTGCCATTCAAAGGACAGACACATTTCTGTAAGATTAAATAAAGTATCAGCGAATAAAACTAATTCATAATAAATAACTGACTTCCAATTCAACTTTGCCAGCTAGTTTTTATAGAGTTAAGCTAGTTTGCGCTACGTCTGCAGCACTAGATAGAGGATGTGAAGTCTCTCATTTAATGCTGAATATTTCAGTCGCTATGAAGCTGCTCACAGAGTGCTCTGCTTCTCTGTGGTTTTTTCTCAGTGAACCTCAAACAAGAATGGGCAGGTGGGGTCTCGAGGGCAGTGACGATGCCTAGTGCAAGGGTTTGATTTCAGGTGGGCCTGTTCCTCCCAAATGCCACAAGACCAACAGCGTGAGGAACAAGCCCTGCAGCAAAGACACACTGAACTGAAACTGAGGCCGGCTCTGGATGAGACTAAAACTCAAATTTAAAACAGCAGTAATGTAGTGAAAATGAAAGTATTCCTCTACAGTGAAGAGCATTTAAATTGCCTCATGTCTTCTTACCTGCAGATTCTTAGCAGGTGTTCCCAGCAGCTGAAAATCATTTTTTTCTGCTTCTTGTATTTTAATTCACTGCACCTTGAGGTCCCAACACACCCCACTGACATAAAAGAATACCAGCAAATGAAGCCAGTCTGTGACATGAACTCACACTTTCTGTATCTGCTTACATATGCTCTCACCTGTAAATTAACAGGCGGTAGTAGTTTGTATCCCTCTTTCAAAAGAGGAAAATGCAAGATGTTGTATTTGTTAGGACGCTAGGAGGAGGCATTATTAACAGCTAGGAGGATAGGAAGATAGGAGGAGCTACTATTAGCTGAGAGGATGGCAAGATAGAAGAAGCAATTTGCTCTGCTATTGCACTGCAATAGAGCAGAGCAAATCTGTTAAAATAACAAAAACATTAAGGTCAATGAGACAAAGACATAAAAAAAACATTTTATTTTGAATGTTGGTTTCGCTAAAATGCATGAGTAGAGTCTAAACTTCAGATGACATTTTTTAGGTGGAAATGTTTCGTTTGAAAAGTGAGCAGTCTCTCTTGTCATTAAAGAAAGTGGACGTGCTGCTTTGTCTATTCAGCAAAACTGTATTTGTATTTGAATGTCTCACTGGACTAAAATTAACTAACCACAGAGTCAGAGCGATGTCAGCACACAGCAGGTTATAGAATAAATAAGAGCTCTGAGTGTACAGACTAATGCGTCGGTCTTCCAAAAACTCACTTGTTGTCACTGCTGACTCAAAGTTTAACCAATCAATATTGTGATATTAATGTGAAAGAAGTCTGCAGAAGAACTCTCAGTCCTACAAGTATTTTAGCATCTGTCAATGTTCTGGTTTCCCAACAGACTCCAAAGAGTGATGGCCTCTGCAAAAGTGAAGCACTGTGATCTTGCATCTTCTGTAACTTCTGATAGCTTTGTGGTTTTGCGGGATGGGTACCGATACTCGGTTCCATAATGGCACCAGTGCTGATGCAAGCGGCACTAACCACAGTGAAAAGCAACGCAGATTTTGGTGCTTTGTTTCAGTGGCACTGAATTTTTAATTACTGTCCCCTTTGCTGTGCTGACGCTACAAGTGACGTCAGTTTTTCATCTGCATGGACTCCACTGAAGTATGTGCTGCAGACGCTCCGGTGCAAATCCGGGCCGCGGTAAGGCAAAACGGTCAAAAGTTTGGCTGTATTTCACCTCAAAACATGCCGACTGGGCAACCTGCAACAAGTGTTCAAAGGCGATATTGTGCAAGACAGGTAACACCTCAAATTTGATTAAACATCTGAACACGTATAGAATTTTATTTAGAAGCCGAGAAATGTACTGTCTTTGATAGCCTGCAAGACCCCTGTCACTGTTTTTTTATATGGTAATTGTGACGGTTTCTTGTGAATTTTATTTTATACTGGTTAATTTATTTCTTACTTGTATTTATAATATTTATTATTAATATTCTGTTCAATTATATTCTGTTGGCACCGGTATCGGACAGAACCTTAATGATACCCATTCCTAGGTTTTACTGCAGTCAACTTGCCTGTCACCGCAAAGTAGTGGATGCGGTTAGAGACTAGATCGTGAATGTGGAACGTTTAGCAGCGTTAGTGCCATAATTGCAAAGAGCAAACGTTGCATTCCAACTTACTGCATTACTGAGTTTATATTAGAGACAGCTTTTTATTAATTATCAATTCCTGTGTTTCACTCAAAGCTTAGATTTGTGCTCCAGTTTGCCCAAGGTGTTGGCCTGGCCTCCAAATTCACTACATCCTAAACTGATCAAGTATCTGTGGGATGATCCACGGAGACCTTCCTTACAACCCATAGGACCCAAAGGCCCCCACTAACAACAGTGTGTTTCCAGACACCACAGGACACCCTCAGAAGACCCATGTCCATTCTCTGATGAGTCATAACTGCTTTGGAGGCACAAGAGAGACCTATACAACATTAAGAAGGTGGTCATAATGTTATGCCTGATCAGTGTTGACCCAGACTGTGACTAACATACATAATATTGTTAAATTGAATACACTCCTTTACTTACCCCCAGATTCCAAAGTAAATCAAATGATATGATTCAGTTTTATATGAACATCTTTTTGAGTTGCAATAAAGAGGCTAAAAAATCATTCCAAGAATAAATCGAGACAATTGGCGTATTTAGGCAAACTTGAAATTTTTCACAAGGAGACTGGTAGCCCAATGCAAAAATGTTACCTTGTTCTATATCAGAATAAAAAGACGTGATGACAACCTTGTGTCAGTGTCCAGGGTTGAATTTAGTTTTATAGAAACCTATAGTAATGTTTGATTAAAACTGTTTTACTAAAATATTAATTTAGTACCAGCCTGAATGCTAGTATGAGATCTCAGATATGTTTGAAACAGCCTTATTAAATGATTTTATTTACCCACAGATTTGCAGAACATCAGAAACAATTCTTCTGTTTTTAGAAACTTACAACTGAAAAACAATGGCTGAGGAATGAAGTCCCTATGATGAATGTCCATGTGGGGTTTGGTAAATGAGTCGTAGTGCTGGTAGAGGATCCTGACTGACTGGTACCACAATTCAAACATCCAGAGTGCTGCCGGCGTTCTGTTTTCAGGGTAGAGACCTCTTCAGGGACTGTCATAAAAAATATCTGGTTCAGATTGGATTCCTCCTATTCCGTCATCATCAGGGCTCTAAAATAAGGCAGGCATTCTGAGGTATATAAAATAAGCTGACCTGAAATAAAAGATGAAGGCAGTAATGGCAGCAGGAAAATCTCAGGTTTCATATTTACCTCAACAGACCTGTTCAGTTACATTGACGGGGAGAGGCTTCGGGAGCAGAGTCTAGACTCAGTCCTGGCAGCAGACAGACTAGTCTTTTTTTTTGAGTAGTTGACTTATCAGTAATTTCTTGAAAGTTTTACTAAATAATATAATATGCTCTAATGCTAACCACTGCTAAAGGCTGCTTACAACCACTTTGAATGTAACATGGGTGGAAATCTACCTAGTTTAGTTTAATCAGCAGATATGTGTAGAAACAAACTGCTCAAAACCTGTACTGTAATGCTAGCCATTAGCATGATACTGTATATACATGAGGATATAGGTCTATATGTGTAGAAACAATCTGCTTTAGACTTGTGAATGGACTGGAATGCAGCACTGGCAGGCTAATGGGATTAGCATCTGTCTCTTCTTCTCCAAAACAACTGATGAGGACACAACACCGACTCTGAGTCTCAGCACACCAACCAACCATCAGACTAAATTCACTGTAATAGTGAAACAATAATTCAGTTGGGAGTAGTATCATTTTGTGCAAACACTTCCTTGTCTTCTTTGGGGATTTTGATTAGTTTTGATGAATTGGTCATGTTACTTCCCGCTGAAGGGTAAAGGTGTTGACGAACAACATATGTCAAATATCTAAATCTCTGTTTAATGAGTTTCCTCACTTTTTACAGTTTGATAAGGGCCTTTTAGGGGGTTTCGGGGATTGAAAAAGCCTCTTAAGACGGGTGATGATCGCCGTGATATTTGTAACGTGAAAGGCAAAGCAAAGCCATCGATCCAGAGGAAACACCTGTCTAACATTAGCAGCACGCCTCCAACATCATATCCTACAAATAAATACTTGACATTAGCAAATCATTTTCACTGGCTGTTTAGCATTCTAAAACCCTATATGAGGTTATTTGCCCGTATTCATTTGATATTTAGGACATAAGATTGTAACCCTGCAATGATAATCTGTTTTCAGCTAATTAATCCTTCCTTCCTATGGCGTCATAGCACACAGTGTCCGCAGAGTCTGCCTGGATTAGAGAGCATCTAACATCAAAGACGATGATATTCAAAATGTGTTTTCCAAGGTTTCCCATACTTCAAAAAAAGACAGAATACATGTTTTCCATGAAAACAAAATCACCCTGGATATTCACTTCATGGTGATGAATACACTTTCTGACAGGATGAATGTGCAAGGCAGGAAGTGATTCACAGCAGCACGCCACAGTGGGCATGTTGGCAAAAGACAGAGTGGGGCACAGCTTTACTCACAACAGCTTTACCCATTAAGCAGAACCAAAAATTGTTGTCATACTAATATTTGCTAGTTGCTCAGGAAACACAAAGCTCACTGATGCTGATTTCAGAAGAGATTTAAATATTGTAATGTAAATATATTACATTTCTCAAATGGTCAGATCTTTTGTAGTTATTAGTTTTAGGTCTAATAAAGTTGTTGCATTCAGTACATGTGCTGCTGAGTCTCGACTTTCTTTGTTTTAGGTCTACCATAAAACAAACAGCGCCAAAATCTCTTCTTCGTCTGTTTTAATGGTGGTTGGCTTCAACTTCAAAACTGAAACTGGAAAACAAAAACAAAAAACAAAAAAAAAAAAAAACAGAAGAAGAAGAAGAAACATCAAAACCACACAACTAAACATGTCTGCTGTGTGAAAGACCTTCACTTTGGAAAATAAAACCAATAAAACCAGTCCGACAGCAAGTTGTAAGCTGTGTAATGTGGATGGTGGATTTGGTGCTGTAGTAGGAGGAGACCGTCATTCGGTACAACAAACTTTATCCAACATCTACAAATTTTATTTAAAAAAAGTCACAAAATGTAATTTTTAAACAGGAGAACTGTTTCCTGGCTCGTCTCAGAGACAGACTGGACTCTTGCTGCACTGGCTTTGAATACTTTGGTCAGTTCTATATCAGTGACAATTTACTGTTAAGAAAACATTTATGTATTCCTTACACACAGCTCAGGACAACTCTAATTGAAATCAAAATGTCAGGGACAAAGATGATCCTCATTTACAAGAGCACCACTGCGTCCACGTCAACACTTTTAGCTGCAGTGCGTCCTGAGGCACCCGAACTCCAACATTAGGCTCCGGTTACTGTTTCTATTTACATTCCTCTGACTTGGAGCCCAACAGGCCACCAGATGAAACCTGAACCAATGACGTGGTTGGCGAGTGTTTATCGGGTTCAGGCGAATGGGCAAAATGCAAATAGAGAGCGGCACACAAAAATACCTTGACTCTTCTTCTGTTACAAAAGCAGGTGGAGGGATGAGGTCTTCGCTAAATGGAAAGAGCAGCAACATCAGACTTGAGACTGTTAAGTCATTATCAGCTGGTTTATAACAGTTGTAGTTGTGAACGGTGCATGGTTCTGGACCTCCAACTAACTGATCACATTTTCACCGAACAGCAAGGGAAAAACTGAAGGGAAAATCAGCAGCAACAGTCACTACGACTACTCAGAGCCAAATGAAGCCAACAGAAAACAGCTGATTAACATAGTGGAAATTCACACACCAAGCATTCAAACCCTAAATTAGTAAAAAAAAAAAAAGTCAACATCAGAAGCAAGAGACGAGATTCATTGGTACAGTGGTCTTGTATTTTAATACATTTCAAAAGAAGTGTTCCTGGCTTAGATTCTTCCTTAACAACCTGCAATTCCTTCTAGCATGTGCAGAGGTGCATTAAACTCAGATTATAAGTTAAACCCTAGAAGTTTACGTGCTTCCAGGGTTTACATATTCCAAAATATGTATCATCTCCCCAAATCATGACACACACACACGTAGAAACAGCTGTTTGTGGTTCTAAATAGCCAATGTTAGAACACTATAAATAATATATAATATAACATATAAGGTTTCAGTGAGTGGGAAAGGCACAAAACTCTGATAGAATCTCTTAAAATGTCGGGCGTGTGCAAATTATTAAAATGAAAGAGGTCATGGGGTGACTGGGTAGAAAACAATGAATTTTACTTCTCTATTCTTTCAGTAAAATCAATATTTGGTTATAGTTTCTTTTACAGTTCACAGACCAAACAATGTAATGTTGTCAAATGTAAGAATTTTCCACATTTCTTCTCTTTTTTTAACGTTTTCTGAAGGTTTACAGACCAAACAACAAGCGATGAGACTTATCAATTATAAAAATATACCCAGTTCTAGACGGCAAACCGTTGAAAGCCTGTGACAAGGGATGGGCTTTGATCTGTGTGGTTACTCTGTCAGCTGATTTTGCGAGGTTACATGGATAATCAACTGTTTACTTAATTCAATGAATGATAAATGATTTAAATGATACATAAAAATATTATTCTGGTTAAAGAGTACAAAAACAAATGTTCTTACTGCTTTCCACCATAGCTGACTTTTTGAGGGATTTTATTGATTATTAAAGTGGAACGGACCTGCTACCAGGTGCTGCCTTGCTATTGGTCAGAACAAAACAAGTGAAACTCAACGAGGCTGAACAGGTGAGTCGCCTGGACGACCTCCATCCTGTCCGGATACTTCAATGGACTCGCTTGACTCGAGAGAGCGGGGATGGAGCTGAGAGATGGTGAGCGGGACAGTAGCCCTCCATACTTCGCAAAAAAAAAAAAAAAAAAAAAGCGGACTTACCCCAACCGACTGTCCGCTGATCACAACCGGAGACCGGAGAAAAAGCTCAGCGCGTCCTCCCCAAACACTTTGCTGTTGTTTCTGCGTCCTGCACCGAAGATTAAATCCCGCTCTGTTGTCACTTTGTATCCGGACAACGTGGACTGGAAGCGGCAAAAACCACAACAACAACAACAGCAGGAGCAGCGACAGTGACAGCGACGATCCCCGGACACAGCCTGAGCTGAGCCTGTAAGCCTGGAGCCTGTAAGCCTGCTGCCTGTCAGCGCTCTGGGGCCGGGCGGGCAGGAGGTTGCGGCCGCGCGTGCGCACCACTACTGCTACGGCAAAGACAAAGATCGTCTAATAAAATGATGGTACGTTGCGTTGTAATTGAAGTTTGCTTACAGACAGAAACAAAAACAGGAAATTTAAAAAAGTGTCCAAAAAACAAAACAAAACAAGAAATGAGAAATAAAGTGTCCGTGTACTGTTTGGTATTTAGACACACACACACACACACA
This sequence comes from Mugil cephalus, assembly GCF_022458985.1. Taxonomy (NCBI): domain Eukaryota; kingdom Metazoa; phylum Chordata; class Actinopteri; order Mugiliformes; family Mugilidae; genus Mugil; species Mugil cephalus. The sequence continues at coordinate 26,209,186 of NC_061777.1, read as the reverse complement.
TTTATATATAGACACACACACACACACACACACACACACACACACACACACACACACACACACACACACATATACATATAATTTAGTTTTTCATTTTAAGAAGCAAAAACTAAGTACAAACTAAGGGAACGGTGTGACAGCTGCAGCTCAGGAGGTAGAGCGTCGTCCAATAACCAAAAGGTTGGTGGTTTGCAATCTGTCCGTTGTGTCCTCGGGCAAGACACTTAACCCACCTTGCTCCAAATGTGAACTCAGTGTGTTTCAGTCTGCCTCAGGGCAGCTATGACCACTGAAGTAGTTTACCACCACCAGGGTGTGACTGTGTGGGCAGATGAATAATGTATCTCTTTGAGTGTCTATGATAAAGTGCTATATAAAATCAATGCATCATTATTATCACATGAACAAGTAAACTTACCTTCTATCCTTCATTACGCGCTAAAAAAAAAAAACAAAAAACAAAAAACAAAACGCAGAGAGTGAACTAAACAAGAGAACATTTATTTGTTATTTGATGATATAAACCCGGAGGTTTTTGAAGGTGGAGAGGAAGAAGCAGTTATTTACAGTGGAAAATTATATTGTTGCTCTATTTGAAAACCTTTTCTGTTGGTCAAAATGGACCGTGTATATCCTCTGAATTTACCTCTTAGTGTTTGTTTTTAACATCTGACTGCAAGTGTTCACATGCATTAAAATGTGTCCCCAGCCAGCACTTGAGAACGAGTGGTGTAAAATGGTCTGATTGAGACAATATTCAACACTGCTGTGGTGAATTATATCGTCATCAATTCCTTTTATAATATTAGTAAATGGGGAAAACATCTGAGAGGGTGAGTACTCTTCACCCTCCACTGTGTTTATAGAATATAAGTAGTAACCTCCAGAGGTTATTTTCCACGTTTTTTTGTGGACATTGCTCTACATTCATATGAATATCTTATTGACATAAGAATTGTGGCTTTTTAATGAATATGCATCCATGTTTGGTTTTAGGTGAACTTTTACCATCTCTATCAGCATGCTCATTATATGTGCATTTCGTTTCCATACAAAGAAGGGACAGAGAGGTTTGTGTGAGGATTCACAGTGAAGACATGAAGATGACTAATGTTTCCTTTTCCCAGCATCGGAACTAGTGCACATATGTTGATGCAGCTAAAGGAAAATTGTGTAATTTGTGTGCATGTTGATTTGAAAGTAAGAAATGGTGACCCTCTGTGTTTGATCTCAAGTCACCTTTTAGTTAGCAGGTCGATGTCCAGTCTGCAAAAATTCTTCTGTTGCGGTTTGACAAAAATGAGTTATTAACTCAGTCTCTAATTGAGCTCTACCTACCACTGGATCGGAACCATGTCGTGACATGGGGAAATTATGCATATTTTGGAACAAGCTGTATTTATTTGTTAATCTCTGTCTTGACATTAGTCATTTTTGAAGATGAAGCTCAGTTCAGAAATAAACCGTGGAAATGTCCATTCACACAGTAACTTCATTGTTGTGCAGTTTGAAGACATGAAGGAAAATCTCTGGTAATACTGGTGATCTCACCAGTAATTAGCCACAGACTGGTACCTTTTTGAATGACAGAATCAAACTCTTTATAGAATGGAAAAAAATACTTTATTCATCCTCTGGAGGGAAATTCGAGTGTCCAGTAGCTTGTACACAAACATACACAGACATCAAGATAATACAGCAAAATCAACATACAGCAGTAAGAGAAGTGCAGATAGAAGACTGGTAATATATATAAGACTGTATTTACATACACGTACATTTTTACAAGGGAACATTTAAACCATGTTGTTGTACAGTCTGATGTCTGTGGGAACAAAGGACCTCCTGAATCTTTCAGTTCTGCAGTGCAGTGAGAGAAGCCTCCCACTGTTGCTTCTGCAGTATTCATAATTATCCTCAGTACCCTCAGTATTCATAATTAGAGAAAAGGTAATTAAAACAGGCAAAGAATATAATTTAAAAATACAAATATAAAATTTAAATAAAAAGTCAGTTTTGAAATAGTAAAGGACCTTTCATGTATGCCAGCAATACGATCTCAGAACATGGTCCATTAAACGCACACAAATATAGTCATGAAGGAGAGAAAGTATGAATTACTGGTTTGAGCTCTGTTTTTGGTTCTGAGAATTTGCAGCAGAGTGACATCTCTTTGGTTTGTTATGCTCCACTCAGGTGTAAAATCATAAAAAGCTCTCCTACAGCAGAAGGCAAAGCAATTCAGGTAACTCTAAGTAATCCTGCTGGTGAGTCACCTCTGCCGTGCAGATTAATTCACTAAGAAGTGAAGCACAGGGACCACCTGGTATTATTCAGATTAGTTCAAGTCAGATCAGATCAGAAATGACAGTAATTGCAACAATTTCAGTGCTCACTTAAGGCTCCTTATACCATCATCATCCCTTTACAGCACTAACACTTTTTGCCGTTTTGCCACTCTCTTGTTGTTTCTCACATTCTGAGTCGGATTTTCTCTCTGCCCACCCGAACACAAACACACAGAAAGCTGACCTGTTCCATCTGGTGTTTGCTCAACGCCACAGACGTCAGGCCACCCCACATCTATCTAGAATACTGTGCATCCCCAGCCTATGAGTGGACAGGAGGGCATCTTATCCGTCATGTTGCCCCACTGGGTGGATGTGCATGCACAAGTAACCCTGTTTAGATGGTGAGACACGCTGGCTGTCGTACTGCTGCATCAGCAAAGTACTGGGTTACAGGGATGAGTGTGTGTTTGTGTGTCTCATTTAGCAGGTGGACTGTGGAGCCTCCCTCTCTGCTGCAGTCACACGGCCTATTTTTGTACAAATACAAGTTGTGATGATTCTCATGCTCGTTACAAATAATCTAATTCCATTTTTTAGCAGCCAACAGTGGGATGTGTTCATATATGGTCATACAAACCATCTAATCAGTTCTATTTTTTAACTCACAAATTGGGTGTAATGCATGGCACAACCTAAACTAAAAATGATTACTTTTACATATCTCTTTACATACTGTGGTGAACGCAGTCACCTCTACATCAGCCAACAAGACAAAAGAGATGGTGGTTGACTACCACCTCACAGACTGCACCACTGGACATCCAGGTGTTGGATATTGACATATGGATGAATATAAATACTGTCAGACAGGAGGCCACACATGGGGGTTGGAAAATCACGCAGAACATCAGCACTGCTGTACCTCCAGTCGCCAGTGTATCAAGTGGAGTGGGGACACCACAGTGGACACAACAGAAAGAAATGTACTTCCTGCGGCTGCTGAAGAAGTTTAACCTGCCAAAGACGATGATGGTGCACTTCTACACCTCCATCATCAAGTCCATCCTCACCTCCTCCATCTCCATCTCCATCTCCATCTCCATCTGGCATGCTGCTACTAATGCCAAGCACAGAGGGTGAATGGCTGCAGTCTCTCCAGGACCTGTAGCCCTCCCGGACACTGAGGCGGGCAGTAAAGATTGCAGCCGACGCTCTTACCTTGGACACAACGTTTTGAGCCACTCCCAGTTTATTGCAGGGCTGACACAGAGACAAGCAAACATTCACACTCACACTTATTTGTGTGAATAATGAATAAAAACTATGGACTAGGTAGACTGGATCAACAACTGACAGTAGTTAGACAGTAAGCAAAACTAGGATGTCAGCTCCCATAGGCTATGGCAATTTTCCTCACTTCACCTCACTTTTGTTTCTTTTTAAAATAGCATAGAATGAAACCAGTTTTCAAGAATTTTAGCTAAGTTCTCTCAAGGAAGGTAGTGATAAGCATTTAAAAAATAGGGAAAACTCCTAATGACACACATGATTAAAAACCACAAAATACCCCTGAGCATCAGATTAATAGGGTGATGCTATTTAATTTGAGGCCGGGACTTAAGCTCAAAATTGATTAAATTCTGCAATTAAAGTACTCTGGAGCTGAACATGTAACAATCCCCCTGGAGACGTCTGCCATGGTGTGTTTTTCAGCTTCTGCAACAGAGTGGGCTACAATGTGTGACTCATCGCGTGTTTTCTGATCATCTCACATGTCAAACGCCAGAAAAGCTCAGCATTTCTGCAGACAGTCTGTTTGTGTCCGGGAGTGATTGATGTGTTTACATGTGTGTGTTCAAAAGATTTCCATGTAGCAAGGGAGTCCTCCTCCACATGTTCATCTCTAGAAGAATAAAGTCCATTAAAATGGGACTAAAGATACAGAAACACAAACAAGCCTGTTGGTTTATTTCAGAAGTGAAAACTGGCATCAATCAACAATGTTTTAGAAGGAAAGTAAATTGGTACATGCAAGCTGACATAAAATATAATAATATACCTATAAGAAAATGTATATTCCAGGTACTTTTCATGATCTGTGAGTTCTTATAGACAAACTATCTTAGAGAAACTAACGTAGTTTGTCAATGTTAAATTTTTAGCTCTGTTGTTTTTTGACACAAACATTAGTTATTCATAGCAAAAAAGCTTGAAAACCAGCTTCATTCAACACAGTTTTAATAGGAAACCAAATTAGCGAGGGCGGCCTTTAAAAAGCATTTACTGGAGCTAGTTTTAAAGTTTTTTAAGATACATTTGCTGACACATAAGCTAGTATGTTTTGTCAGTTTTTTTTTCACATGCTGGCACTGAATAAATATTTATCACAAAAAAACACAAATCAAAACTATAACAATAAGAAAGACCCACAGGTCTGAATGAACAGTAGCTATGCTAGCTATATGGTTGGAAAGCACAAATTTATATGGGCAGCAATGTTGTAAATGGAGTTGGAGAAATAATTTCCAGCGGAGTGAATTGATACAAATGGATAGAGTATACTATATACAGCTGAAGCATAGTGAGCGTCAGTTCACATTCCTTCACACAACAAAAAACATCTTGCTGATTTGTTTTGTCCTAAGCTTTACTCCTCTTTTTTTCTGCACTGATCCCTTGTTTGTAATTAATTGCTGGAGGTAAAGGGCAGGAAGAAAAGCAGAGGAGAAACAGAAAATATTCCCTTGAGTGAAGTGAGTGATTAACAGCAAGGCTGAAGGTGACTTGGGTAGAAAAATAAATAAATAAATGAACAGAGAGAGTGCAAGCATTTTGTGCGTCAGAGGAAAGTGAGAGTGTGAAAGAGAAAAGAAGCGGAGGGAGGTGACGTGTGGATGAGATTCTCGCTGCTGGTAACATGTGTTGTCTGTGAGAATGGGGAAGAAACACAAGGTGCAGCAAAGTTTAGAGTTCAGAGCAGTGCACTGATGCAACATCTCACATCTGATTTTGTTCTGTTGTGAATGATTTTACCTAAATTTTGTTTGTACATTTGTTTGTAACTATTCGGCATTAATCACACAAATATATACACTCTAATACACTGTATATACAAATGTGTGGTGTGAAAAAGTGTTGGCCCACTTCCTGCTTTCTTATGTTTTGTATGTTTGTCACACCTAAATGTTTCAGATCATCAAACTAATTTCAATATAAGTCAACACACGTAAGCAGAAAATGCAGTTTTTAAATGAAGGTTTTTATTATTACGGGAAACAAAATCCAACCCTACATGGCCCTGTGTGAAAAATTGATTGCCCCCTAATCATAATAACTGGTTGGGCCACCCTTAGCAGCAACAACTGCAACCAAGTGTTTACGATAAGACTTTTACATAAAGTGTTAACTTTTCCAGTGCTGTGGAGGAATTTTCCCCCACTCATCTTTGAAGAATTGTTGTAATTCAGCCACAGTTTCCAGCATGAACCTCCCTTTCAAGGCCACACCACAGCATCTCAGTAGGATTAAGGCAGACTCTGACTAAGCCACTCTAAAGTCTTCATTATGTCCTTCATCCATTCAGAGGTGAACTTGCTGGTGTGTTTTGGATCATTGTCCTGCTGCACACATGGTCAGACATTCTCCTTCAGGATTTTATGGTAGACAGAAGAATTCATGGTTCCATTTATCACAGCAAGTCTTCCAGGTCCTGAAACAGCAAAACAGCCTAGACCATCATACTACCACCACCACCAGATTTTAGTCTTGGTGTGATGTTCTTTTTCTGAAATGCGGTGTTACTTTTACATCAGATGTAATGGGACACACACCTTCAAAAAGTAAATTTTTCTCTCGTTAGTCCATAGAGTTTTTTCCCTAAAAGTGTCGGGGATCATCAAGAGACGAGCCTTTATGTTCTTGCTTGCTTGCATGCTCAGCAGTGGTTTTGGTCATGCCATGCAGGCCATTATTGCCCAGTCTCTAACAAAGACCTTAACTGAGGCAAGTGAGGCCTGCAGTTCTTTGGATGTTGTTGTGGGGTCTTTTGTGACCTCATGGATGAGTCGTCTCTGAGCTCTTGAGGTAATTTTGTTCAGCCGGCCACTCTTGGGAAGGTTCATCACTGTTCCATGTTTTCACCATTTGTGGATATTGACTCTCAGTGTGGTTCACTGGAGTCCCAAAATCCCAAAATCAGAAATGGATTTATAACCTTTTCAGGTCCTTTTTTTTTTTTTTTTTTTTGGATCTCAGCATGATGTCTAGCTTTTGAGAATCTTTTGATTTACACTTCACTTTGTCAGGCAGGTCCTACTGAAGTGATTTCTTGATTGAGAGCAGGTGTGGCAGTAATCAGGCCTGGGTGTGGCTAGAGAAATTGAACCCAGGTGTGATAAACCACAGTTAAGTTATGTTTTAACAGGGAGAACAAACATTTTTCACACAGGGCCAGTAGGTTTGGAGTTTTTCCCTTTAATAATAAAAACCTTCATTTAACCAACACCTTTTCTGTATGTATGTGTATGTATAGCCCTGCCATTTCCTGAGGAGTTATCTACTATTTTACCTCTGCTGTGTTCTGTGATGTTACTCCATTTGTCTTAGACTTGTACTTTCTCCTGTTCCTTAGTTTTGTGATCTTATTAGTCACAAGTTTTCATCAAATCTGTTTTGTATCCTGCTCTTGCATCATCGCTGTGTCCTGCCTTTGGGGTCTTATCGCTACAAAACCCTGGACACCTACTGTCACAGAAAACTGAGCACATCCCCTGACAGACTACAGCAGTAGTTTTTCTGACTGTGTGCCTAAAGAGATGTGCTAATTTCTGAGCTTAGAGCATTTCTTTAATTTGTTGTTCAGATCTACCTTATTTGAGTCTTCTATTTGGAGAAATCTCAACTAATCAGCGATTAATCCACTCCTCTATTATCCCCTCACGTTGGGTATAAATCGCCTCACACTGTCAACACCACACAGTATTTCCGTCTGTTGGAGTTGCCAATATGCGAAACAGCTCTTGCCTGTCACCCACTTTAAGGTCGACTCTGCAATGAATCAAAATGAGAGCTGATGAACAGTGGTTGGCCGTCAGAGCCTGCAAGGCCTTCTCTGCTGGCCTAAAAAATATCTTAATAACAGACTTATTATATATTATTGTTATTATATATTATATTTTCCATGAATACCTATTAAATAATTCCCAAAGGTCTGTTCACTTCCTTTCATAGCTTTTCCTCTGGTTGCGCTCCAATCGCATTTCAGCCATGATGTGTTCCTAGGGTCAAAGACGTCTGCCTAGAGGCCTTCAGAATCAGTTCTGCAGGCCCTGCAGCATAAAGTGCTGATCAGACTGTTGCTTTAACCAGATTTTGAGTTGAGGACACCAGGGCCTGCTAGCAGGCGTACGGTGACGTCATTTACTGTATATTCTATGGACAACCACATGGATATATACACATAGATGCTGCCTCGACATCCTCTGTCCATTGCAGATGCACTGACAGTGTTCAGACCACTCGTTAGAACCCCTGCCGTGTTGATGTGTCTGACAAGCCTGAATATATCATCTATATCTGTATATATATGGCTGCTGCTTGGGTGACGTCAGCGTATTCACACCTTTTGATTGGATAGTCAGAAAGTGAGCTAGTCAGAGCTAACAAACTATATCTGTTTACAAGCAAAAATATAATTGTCTTGATTGTTATTGTCATCCATGTTTTTTCATCCCTGAATGGCTGAAGGAGGAGAAGAGATGGATTTGCTTGAGAATTTACTGTGAAAGACATTTTCAAGATGTATTTCTCAAGTAAAGCTGGACATCATTAAGGAAGGTCAGGCAATCAGAAGCTACGAAAAAGCTACTATTTAAATCAAATAAACTAACCATTGTAATCAAGATCAAATGCCACCAAAGAGCACAGACAATGTACTGTGAATGAGGGAGAAATGGAGGAAATCAAAAATTCTTTGAACTTTATGGCTGAGGAAATAAGCAAACTGGCAAAGCATACAAAGGTGATTAAACTTATGGATGAAGTGAAACAATGCAAAAAGGAAAATGATAAAAAAGATTGGACTATTTGAAAAAAAGAAGTTACGATCTGGAACAATATACTTGTGTAGATGATGTAATTATAATCGATCTTGAAAGCACCAAACTTACACACGAGCTGCGTCTGGCACAGATAAAGGTGAGGATGCAAACTCTGGAAAAACAATTCATTCAATTCATGGAAAAACTTAACATTACAGTTAACAATGATAACATTTTAGCTTGTCACAAGACAAACATATTGTTTTTCCCACTATACTGAAGCAAACAAGAATAACAAGTGATACAGCAGCATTTTATTTTACAAATGAGATTGGGCATAGGACTGTAAGCAGACTGCTTATGAGTGACATTAGCGACCACGTTTCTCTGTTTGTAATACTACGGAATTTTTCAAGGACAGAACAGAGAAATTTTAATAATATCAAGGTAATGTGGAAAAAAACATCCAAAGCTATTGAGACATGGTCAATTTTCACTGCATAGTATGATCAAGACAATAAATATGTAGAGAGGCCTTGGATTACCAAGGGTTTAGAAAATGCTTGTAAAAAGAAAAGTCTTTTGTATAAACAGTTTATACATTCTAGAACCAAGGAGGCAAAGGCTAAATATAAGAAATATTTAAAAAAAAATAATAAAAGGGATTATTATAATTAATAATTAGTCTAGAATAATTAAAGGGGAAGAAGCTAAATTTAACTGTCTTGCTTACTTAAATATAAATACTGAATCTGTTAATACAAAAACTAAAGATACTGTTAATTAATTTAACAAATATTTTGTCAATGTTGGCTTAGCTAAAGAAACTGTTGATCCTAAAACTAAAGAGGATGTAAATCAGAATACTATTAAGGTCAATTCTATTTTCTAAAAAGAGTCTCGAAATACTCAAAATAATGACTATTGTTAATCATTTCAAAAGCAAAAAATACACTGGTTACAATGATATTGACATAATTTAGTTTTTGCTGACAGACTTGATTACTTCCTTGAAAAGCAAAGCATACTCAGGAAACATCAACATGGTTTTAGACCAAACCAAGCCGTCACAATGACCTCATGCAACACATATCCAAAGCACTTGACAATAAACAGTTGGCATCTTCATTGACCTCAATAAAGCATTCGCCACAATAGGCCATATACCTTTAATGAACAAGTTAGAAAAATATGGAACGAGGGGGAGGGTACTAAAATGAATGAATAACTTGGAAACTTGGAAATTTCAAAATATCACTGATGATGTATAAGATATATAATAATCTTCTGCCACAATGTATCCAGAAGTTGTTTCATAAAAGACAGGGTGTTTGAACTGAGAGGAACTGTTGTATATTGATGAGTGTATATTGAAGAAAGAAGTGACCACCACTGACAAGTCTTATCTTGCATTCAAAAAGGTTTATTACAAGAAAGAACAATGTCAAAAACTCTTGCCGAATCTGAGTAAGCTTCTGGCCAAACGTTGAATCCCTCTCTCATTCAGCAGTCCCATATATACAGTAAGGGGACTCTTGCCCTTATATATCATGATCATACCCAAAAACTCCCATTCACAAACAAAGAGAACTTCTCTACTTACATCTAGTTAGTTTTATGAGCTGGCATCTGGTAAATGACCTTTTGACCTTTAAATTTTGTACACACTCCAAACACCAAAAACAGGAAAAGAACAGAACAGAAAAACAAGAAGACCATATACTACAGAACCTGTATGTTCTCAAAGGTGGAGAACAGAACAAATATCAAGCAGAGGTGCGTTTCTGTTCATGGGGTTGGTCTGTGGAAGGCTTTGGAAATGGATATTAAGGAGTCCATTACAAACCAAATGTTTAAAAAAGTATTGAGGAATAGGATGGATCAAATGAGATCTGGGGAATTTGGAGTCAACACTTTGGACTTTTTCTTCAAACCTTTCCTGAACCACGGACCATTATCCTGCTGTAAGAGGTCCTCAGTTGAATACTGAATAAAAGAGTGGACATGGTACACAGCAATGCTTAGGTAGGTGCTACATGTCATCTAAATGGCAGGACCCAAAGTCAGTGTAGCATCACACTGCATAATGAATTTTGGTGCCATATTTTAATCCACCTGAACATCCACGGGATGTTGAGAACATATGATTCCTCAGATCAGCCTACCTTTTTCAGTTGCTCTGTGTTCTGTTGTAGACATTTTCAGCAGTTGACAGACATCAGCGCACCACAGCATACCGAGATACGCTGTCATGAGCCAGCAATGGAATAAGAAGATGAAGAAGCATCCTCTCCACTAATCATGTGATGTACACACAATAACTGGTGGAAAAGTTAAAAAACAGTGAATGTGGAAACATGTGGAATGACATTTTTTATTCACCAGAATTGGATTCCCAGATATAATAAGTAATATATTGTCTTTTGTGGACCTCAGTCAGTTTCCACCAACACAATTTAAATGACTGTCAAATAGTGTGTACTCTAATTCTGACTATTCTATAATTTCACATGTTTGGCTTCACGGGTATAAAACTTTTTGAAATTCTGCTGCAACATCGACAGATTTTTCCGACTTTAAAATTGTCTAAAAACAATCCCAGTTACTATCACAACAATCTAGACTTATCTAGACATATGCTAGACTTCCAGAACGCAGACCTGAGTTTGAAGCATTAACCCCAAAACTATCAATTCTTAATGGATGAATGGTCCATTTCATGTCTTCATAGTAAGTCTGGACTTGAGAGCAGATGAGTTTTCTGTTCTTCTCTTTGCAGCCTGCAGCCAACAGCCCGAGGCCAGAGGAAGAAAGACCACATGAAGTCCTGAATTAGATGGAGCGGTAAATATTTGATGAGCTGCTGCATGTTTCCAGCAGCTTCACAGGCATCCAAGGTCAAAAAATCTGCAGTCTCACTCAAACACGAGCAAACACACAGAGACAAGCATGTACACAGGCCTACAAATATGTTCACAGTGCATGCTGTCAGAGGAATATGGATACAAACATGTGTAAACAAACAATCACACATGGCTAATTTATGCTTTTTCAATTGTCAGGAGATGATATCTTCACCAACCTCTTAGCAACCTCTGAACAAATTGACTTCCTTCGTTTTTGAAAATATCCTAAAATGTGATTAAGGCACCTAAGTCTTTCAAAAACATTTACACACCTTCTTAAATGTTCTCTCTTCGAAAGCATGTGCCCACAAAGATAAATACACATCTTCTCTTGCAGGTCAGAAAATGTCTGGTTATTTAACTGAATATTTCATTGTCCTTTTTCTATATTTTTTAATTTTTCCCTCCCATTTTCAATAAAAAAGTCCTAATTCTAAAAATATGGGTTTAATGATTTTGGGAGATGATACATATTTTGAAACAAGCAGTCTCACTCACTGAAAGCATATTTAAGCACAGTTATTATTTTCTGTTAGTTATTTATTTATTGCACAATGCTAAGATTATGATTTAAATCCTAAAAACGTCCATATGCACCATAATTTCCTGCCTTGCTGTTTGAAGCAGTAACAGAAAGAGATATATAGATTTGAGAACTAAACGATCTTAGCTGTTGCATTAACACCCATCCCAGATCACAACTGTCCAGTACCTGTGGTCATACCTGGCATTAAAATGCCAGTGTCAGTAGAATATTGTTAACAAGTGTAGTCTATAATAGATCTCTGTTTGTTTTTTGTTTATTATTATTATTATTTTTGATTTCCATATTATTGATTATAGCTGAATTCTAAAAAGGTCCATACGCACTGTAATTTCACCCCTGTGTGTTTTTTGAAGCAGTCACAGTAAAATCTCCTGTAATGAAGGTTAATATATACACTAGTTATTATTGAGGAAATATGTAATTTAACTCCAAGTGACTCAACATGTTCACATCAGAAATTAACCTCACATTTGACAGAATCACACACAGTGTATTACATTGAGTAACTGAATTTGTTCATTGTCGTTTAGATTTACCCATTATTTAGTTGGTTAACAGCTACGACAGAATACTTTAAAAGGCTCTCATCACTAATGAACAGACATCACTTACGGTGAATTAATGGAGCAAAACTCTGCTTACACAAGGGAATCCCTGTTGAGTAGGTGGCCTTTAAAGTAACCCAGGACTCATCAGTCAAATTGGACCTCGGTGTATGTCCTGGGTGTGTTCACAGCTACACCTTTCATGCAATTCATGCATCAGGACTGAACGTCTCACACCGGCATAGGCTATGTGGAAAGGTTACTGCTTCTAGTTTCCACAGTACTCTAAGGCACCTCTAGCAATGGCATTGTTGTAGTCACTCTGGAAATTATGAGCTGTCAAGAAAGCAAGAAAACACAACGTGATACCTGTTTCTTTCACAATTCTTTTTATTATAGTTTTCTAAAATTACAGATTTATACAAAAAAAAAACCCCGCAAACAGAGAACAAAAGCAAAACAAAAACAAAGAAAATTGACACGAAAACCCAGCCTGATCGAAGACACTGTTTGCACTTTTTAGTAAACTATTGATCAGTATCTTTCAAATCACATTAAAAAAGATTAAATGTTGCTAAAAATCTTTTTTTAATCCATTGCTCATGTGTCTTTACACAAACATTTTAATCGCTCATGTTTCTGTCTGTGTAGTGGAGTAAACTGCAGACAAAGGAGGAATAAAAATTCACATCTCCTCCACGCCCTGCTTCTGGATGACAAGTCTTCTATTTTGGGCGTTCGTTAAGGCAGGTGGCATCACCTGGGAATTACCAGAAAGCAACAGCAAGGTGATAAATCAGAGCCTTAGAGATGTGCTGAGCAAATGATAACAGAGGGAGAGGGATGAATTTAGCAGCAGAATGTGTTTCCTACAGACTCCAGAAGGTAAAAACAAAGGCAGCTCTCAAAGAAAGCTGTAAACTGGGCACTGACCACAGTGTGATGAAAAAAAAACGTTCATATCTCAGGATGGTTACCCATCCTCTCCCACAGCCAGCAGTACGGCTTTTGTTAACAGTAAACAGTCCTGGTTGCCTGGCAGGGAAAATATCCTTGCGTTCATCAGTCAGAGGCAAATATCTGAGACGGTATCAGCAAAAAAGGAAGGCTCATCAATATTTCAGAGCATGCGATAACAAAAAAAAAAAAAAAAAAAAAAGGGGGCCACTGGCTTTATGCTGACATTTCTGTGTCATTATTCAAACTGAGATCTCCGCTGTTCATTAATTCTACGGGGTTTATATGCAAGAGGCCTGACAAGGCAGGAGAAAAATCCACAGAGAGTGTTTGGATTGGCTACATGGCATGCCATTCTTGCTCACACAAGAATAAATAAAAATAAAGCACAGTTTTATTAAAAAATATTATATTGTGCATAATATATTGTGCAAATAAAAAAAGAAAAAAAAGTGGTACTGCAGCAACACACATTTGGCCAGCCTCTTGGAGAACTCACCATAGTTCTTAAGTCAGTTATGTTTTGTAAGCACTCACTAGAAAACTTCACTTCACTGTCATTGTGTATGGTCATTTAGTTATCTAGAAATCTACTCTAGTGTCCCCCTAGGATCTGTTCTGGGTCCCCTTTAATGCACTATCCAAGCGATCCATGACTTCATTTTAGTAATCATCATGATTACTCCCCTGACAGAAGCAGCCTTAACAACCTATCATGTAGTCTGGATAATATTTAAAAAATAATCTGGGAAATAAATTGTTGCTGTCTTTTGATGATCAAAAGAATAAGGTCGCACATTGTCATTTGAATATATTTCAGCAAGATATGATTTCTTTCATCAGCACATCTAGAAATGGATTGTCCCTTCCCCTTATCTCCCAGACTCTGTTGCAGTGTTCTTTATTCTGATATTTGCAGGTGAAAAGACAACAGCTTATTCAAAATGATTTTATGATTTTAACACTCAAGAGCTACAAGAACTGGCCAGCTTTTGCTGTGGTTTACTGGATCAAAAAACAAATGTATTTTTTTTTTTTTTTACTAAGAAACATCCATAAAAGATTCCTCCAACATTAAATTTTAATAAATAGCGATGAAAAACAACAAGATTACCAGAGGTCAGTTGGGCAATACAGTCCTACTTTCTCTGCATTTTTGCAGATCATAAATCAAATCTGAAACATAAAATGTATTAAAAAATAACAAATAGTGTTTTTGCAATCATAGATGATTGATATGACGCCAGAGGGTTAGCTTAATGAGTGACTGGTCTCCCCGTTCCTTAATCAAACAGTAAGAACAAACTCAGACAAACTTTCTTTTTGCCCTGTCCTAATATTAATACAATTGACACTGATCAGCGATAACATCATGACCACCTACCTAATGCTATGTAATTTCTCCATTTTGCAACCAAAACAGCCCTGACCCATGGAGGCATGGACTCCTCCAGACCCCTGGAAGTGTGCTGTGATATATGACACCAAGACGTTAGCTGCAGATCCTTTAAGTCCTCCTAATAAGGAGGTATCCACCTTTCCACCTCTGCCTTTCTACTTATTGGTACTCAAAGCACTTTACACTCACAAGCAAATTTACCCATTCACTCCCACGCATTCACGCACCAGTGCCAAACACCGGGAGCAGCTCGGGGTTCAGTGTCTTGTTCAAGGACACTTGACATATGGTTCATGGACAATCTGCTCTACTGAGCCATAGTCGCCGCCAAGATAATGGTTTGGATTGAGATCTAGGGAATCTGGATGCATGACTTGTCATCATGTTCAAACCATTCCTGAACCAGGGAGCATTATCCTGCTGAAAGAAGTCATTTTGGAATGTTGTTTCCATGAAAGGGTGGTCTTCAACAATGCTTAGGTAGGTACTATATGTTTCAGAGTAGCATCCACATGAATGGAAAGACCCAATGTATCCCAGCAGAACATTGACCAAAGCTTCTCACTACCTCCAGGTCATAGTGCATCACAGTGCCTTGTGTTTTCCAGGTGACCAATGCGCAGTTATCCATATAATATAAAATAAAATGTGATCCATCAGGCCAGACCACCTTCTTTCATTTCTCTGTGGTCCAGTTCTGGTGATCACATGTCAGCATGGATGCTCCTGGTCTGCAGCTACACAGCTCCAAACAAAGCAAACAGTGACCCACTATGTGCTCTGACTTCTTTCCATCAGAACCAGAACGAACGCTGAGATCTGTCCACTTGAACAACAACTTCAAGGTCAAAATGTTGAACTGCTGCCTGGTTTTTCAAACTGACAGAATCAGTGTTGATTATTTCACCTGTCAGTGGTTATAATGTAGCTGTGTACAACTTTCTATTTCTGCTCTGCCCAAGAAAATACAGGAATAATGTCAATGGTGTGGTTGAACTCTTTATTCAAGCTCTTCAGATTTTTTTAAAATATTTTTTGCAACACTCAGAGAATCCAGATGTCAGTGTATTTCGGCCATCACACTATAATAAAAGAGTGTGGATCAGGGTAGAATCAGGCCGTGAATAATGCTCTCTCAGTAATCCTCTGTGATGGATCAGGATCTGATCCTGTACTTCATTCAGAATCACTTTAGCCGAGTGCCACAGGAAAGTGACGGCATGTGTTTAATTAATGTGCAGTGATTTAGCATTTATTTACCGGAGCCGAGTGGGAAAAAAATAAATAAATAAAACATCATAAATTAGCGAGTTTACGGCTCTGTGGGCCAGATGGTGTCGTTAGTTGAGGGACACATTTTAATTTGATCAACCAGATGTCCTCATATTCTTCGTGTTTATTTGTGGTATGGAGACCTTGTTCCAGACGTCATGTTTCTTTACTGGTGGATGGCGCAGACAGGAAAGTCCTCCAACAACCACGAAATACTTTCAGGGACACATCCAAGGTTTAAGGAGAGTCTCCTGTGACTTCACTTCCTGATCTGTGAAGATTTGCTGAACAGAATTTTAGACCTTGAAAACAATTGTGTACGTATACAGAATAATAATAGTACTAAAAACAAATAAACACAAAAAAACTGAATTTGCATACAGTTACTAAAAACATCATCAGTCATTAGAGTAGACATAGAGGAGAAGAGAGAAGATCAATAGAATTTTAGTCCATTTCTCAGTACAGAACTACTTCACTTTTGAGATGATGGGTGTTTCTTCACATGAACTACACAATATTTCTTTTGGATTAAGGTCAGGACTTTGACATGTCCATTCCAAAACATTCATTTTGTTCTTCTTTAACTGTTCTTTTGTGTTCTTGGGGTTGTCTGCATGACTCATTTATTTCCTCTACAGATTCAGCTCATCAGCTCACAATTTATTTTAGACCTTTCTGGTATAATTCAGAATTCATTAGTCCATCACTGATGGTGAATGTTCTACTCCAGATACAGCAAAACAGACCCAAACAAGGACATTCCTATCCCATTCCCATTTTTCACAGACAGGGTCAGGTTCTGTTGCTGGAATTTCTTCTCCAGGCATGATTCTCTCATATGAACCAAACAATTTTACTTGAGTTTCATCCATCCACAAGACACTTTCCCAATAGTCTTCTGGCTTGACCTCATAATATTACCACACTGCAAAATGTCCATCTTACCTTGGTGATTCATCCATCGACCCATCCATCCACTAGAGGCCACTAGAGGTTGGGCTTCTTCACATGATTCTGGATTATGAGATCCAACTCAATTCCTTTAATCTCTATTAGCCTCTTCTGTCCCCTGGTTAGCTCACAAGGCAGCTGGATAATTCTGAGATCTGTGAGATCAACAAGTCAATAAATCCATGAAGCTGCATGCATTTGTTTAAACCACAGATGTGTAGAAGATTCCACGTCTTGTCAGGAATTGCTGGCAGTTATGGGAGTGTGCATCTAAGGGCCTTCACACACCAAGCTGATGATTTGGCCGTTTTGCTGGAGTCAGGCCATGGGTGAGCATCTGTAACCTAAGTTTTCAGTTCTGCTGGCACTAGTTGGTAGGGTTGCCACATTTCAGAAATGAAAATAAGGGCCCACCACACATAAAAAAAAGGTGCAAAACATTACTTCTTCCCTCAACAGGCTTGGATTCATCAGAAACACTAGCTTACTGAGTTACTCATTTTCCAAGTGTACTTCTTGTCACTCCTTGCAGCACTGAGCTTTACTTTGCCATTTAAAGTGCAGTGGGAAAACCCTGAACAGGACTGCTCAAATTTGAGAATGATCAGGACCTCACTCCTCATGAGCTCCATGGGGCACCTGTTCCTGTAGTCACTCCCTTTGTCGCCCACTCGTCCAGCATGTGAACCATGTGTCAAATATCCTTGAAAGAGCGCCACCCACCTGGCAGCCACACCTTTAGGCAGGTGTGAAAAAATGGCATAAACCAAGAATGATACATTTATTTTGTTGTATTTATTTTGTGTGTGTGTGCATGCATGTATGTGTGCGAGACAGAAGTGTATTGGACATTTATTAAAATATAGAACAAATAGGGCGCAACATTTAGTTTCCAAATAAAGGGTGACTGTA
Organism: Mugil cephalus; assembly: GCF_022458985.1. Lineage (NCBI taxonomy): Eukaryota > Metazoa > Chordata > Actinopteri > Mugiliformes > Mugilidae > Mugil > Mugil cephalus. The sequence goes on along the minus strand of NC_061777.1, from coordinate 26,191,365 downwards.
TTTTACAGGACGGGTGGCAAGCCTACTTGTCAGCATCTTTTCAGCATGCTGAATTGAAGTCAGAATGAGTTACTCAGAGAGATTTCTGTGAAGGTTCTCAGTCATCAAGATCATATATATGTTTCGTTCTTCAGTTGTAAAAGACTGGTGGTGGGTTGGAACATCTTTGGAACATCTTTGGATATTGTTTGACCAAGGGTTTAAAAGAGAAGTAAAGGAGGCAAAAACTCTGACACAACTCTGATTGACTAATCAGTTATTGAACCAGAACACATATAGAAAAGCAGAGTTTGAAAAAAGGGGGAAGTTTTTTTACATTTTTATCTAATGTTGACCTTCAAATACAATCAATAGGATTAACAAACTGTGGACTAACTGATCAGTCATAAGCTGGTACGCATTCCTCTTCCTGCATTTTAAGACATTTTTAGGGTCTAGGTTCTGTTGGATTAAGAAGCTATGAACATTGATCTGCTACACTTCAATAAAAGACCTGTCACTGATTCCTCCTGCGCGTCTTCTCTCTCAGAACTGAGGAGTTCTTCTGCCACCTAGTGGCAGAAATAAAACATAAAACAAACCAAACCGCAATTGACCATCAGCCACAACACACGCATTCAAGCCAGAGAATCAGTTGTTATTCTACTGAAGAGCCGAAGCTGAAAGCAGAAAAAGACATTTTCTTCTGCAGAAAGTTGCTTAATAACTGCTGTGACTGCAGGTGTTCATTGTGTTTTATGACTGAAGGTGGAAGTAGCAGCTCTGTGCACACTGACACTTGACATCTGTTTTTGCAGCATCATGACTTTATTTTGACACTTCCTGTCAGCTGTTGTGTTGTGTTTAAACACAGTAACATGTCTTACTTGGTGCAGCCTCCATTAGACCATGTGCAGCTGTTATACCCTTCAGACAGAAAGACAGTCATAACAGCCAGATGGGACAAGACACAGTTCATCGCCAGTAACAGGTCGGTCAGTGTGAGAGGTTTGTATTCAGTCTGTCTCTCAAACAAATCTCACTAGAAGTCTGTAAATGTAAGACAACACTACTGGCCACTGGTTAAATAGACACCGAGGCTTAAGTCTTTGCATTTAAGTTTGTTTTAGCTCTTTGTCTTTTTCCACTACTGTGAATCTGGTGACATGCCTTATGTTGCTCCTACACCCATTAGTTCCCCCAATGTCTTGTTTCCCAGTGCATGTGTATATTTAGCCTTGCCTCCACCTTTGCCTTTTTCAGTTGTTCTTGGTAAAACTGGGGACAGAGTTTCCAGACTTCCAGTCTTTATAGATTTTGACAAGACTAACAGACTTGCTTCAGCAGAGTTTTGTATTATGACTGAAAGATTAGGGATCACACACTTAACTGTGCTTGGTGAGGGATCACAGTCTGTAGGATTTGTCAGACTAACTAAAGCCAACTGAACGCATCAAGCTTTTGTGCAAATCTTCCTGAAGTAAAGCCAACATTATATAGACACTTGTCCTCCTGCTACAGTTTGATTCATCTCTCTTTCTTTTCTGTGGTCCAGGTTTGCTTTGTCGCCACTGTAGTTATTCTCCATCATTGTTTTCATATTCCCGTTACTTTGATTCGTCTTCTGATCCTACTCCTGCGTCCCATCAATGAATGACTCAAAACTATTAACCCAAGACCACTTCTACTGAGTAGGTGGTCTTTAATGTGACTCGGGACTCATTGTGTGTTCACACTACCCAAGGAATGAGATCACGAGTGTCCCAGACCACCTCCACATGTGTTCAGAGATCAGATCACTCAGATGTGTGCTCAGTGTGTACTGGGTGTTTGCACACTTGTACTTTTTATTTATTTATCCGGGACAGATGTTATTGCAGGGTCTGAATGCTACTGGACCTGGACTGTTGAACACTCTGATCTGCTACAGCAAACAGTAAAATCCTGCTTTATGTGGATTTATGAGTAATAGTTAACATTTTAAATGCAGGACTTGTTATTGAGCATTTTTACTATGGTGTATTTGTACTTAGGTAAAAGGTCCCATGAAATGGATATCTTCTGGGAGGGTCTACGTTAGGAAAGGAATAATAGAAGTAATAAGAAGGACACAATTCCCACAAGTTCCTTACAGTGAAACAAGCCTTAGATTAACTCAAAACACTTTTCTTTTCAAGAGTTGATGGACCTTAAAGTTGAAGACTATTCCAAAGTTTGCGGGCCATGACTTCAAACACTTAGCATTAGTTTTAAGCCTGGAGGAAGGAACAGCCAGCAAATCCTTCCTGTGGACACAGGCTTGTAAAATCTTATTGATATATGAAGGTGCTGCATCACAGGGAATAGAGGAGCTCATAATGGAGTCTGGATTTAATGGGGAGCCTTAGTGAGCAAGTCAGCCCTGCAAATTTTAGTGAGCACGAATTTCAAGAAGAAATAGTAAAATAATCTCATTTCAGATTATGACACTGGTGGAAAATTTCATAAACTTCCTTCCACTGTCACAATGCTGCTTAGTCACCTACGTTAGTGTTTCTAACAGGCAATCAATGATCAGTGACACTAGTCTGATCAGTGGGATTGATGTCCTAGAACTAGTGCAGAATCTGAATCTGATGTGTCCTTTATTTCAAATGCCTCTTTTAAATTTTTCTAAATCCTCAAACAATGTTTCCAAAAAAAACAAACAAACAAAAAAAGCAGTAGTGAATGGTTTCAGTGACTCTTCTCGTTCACCAGGAAACGTTGGCAGGAAACTTTACAAGATGTTGACAGCTCTGTGCCTCCACCCACTGAGCCTGTAGGGTGATAAATGCCCTCCTGCTGTGGCTCCATGTTTTCCTTATTCTGTATTTCTGTCCACTAAAGAGTTCAGAGAGTCTTTCATCTAACGTCTAAAACTGGAAAGAAATGCTGAACTGACCTTTTTTTGTGTAATTTAGTATGTTGATTATTGTTTTATTAGAAGCATCTTTACAAAGCTGTGCTGATGTAATGACGACAGCTTTTACCAGAATATTAGTGACTTGAATTTTGCCATATTTTCCAAATGAGTGAGCAGATTAAATTAAATGAACAGAAAAATGTGAGATCGTCTGTCTTTAAGGCTAAACTACCTGCAGTATTTTTCTTTTATCTCATGCTCTAACATTCATTTTAATGTAAAGGTAAGGCAGAGGTCAGTTTGACTCAAAGTAGAGCTCCACCCAGTGACTTTAAAGAACAGGAAATAGGAAGTGAAGTAATCCTAATGTGGCGTAGCTTTTTCTTAGGAAACAATGTTTTTTTTAATGGCCTGCATTGTATCATCTTCTCCATGGTACTGAGTATATGAAACATAATGCACCACCCAACAAAGCAAATAAAAAATAAGAAATAGTTTTACAAACGGTTCTAGGTGTTCTAGGTGACTCCAAATTTCTCTTTAAAGCCCAAAACAACCTAAAAGGCCTTCAGTGAAATCCAGTAGAAAATAAAGTATTTATCCTCTGGCATTGTTAAAAAAACACGAATTGAAAATCAGCTACTGTTTGAGGAAGTGTAATTGCGATGCGTTGAGAGGACTCATGGACATCATGTTGACCATCGGTTGGATTCTGTGTTCTTCTGGGTGTATGTTTGCCCTGTGGTCCTGCTCAACGTGTTTAATTAGCCTCTAAATTCCTAAAATCTTAGTCCAATCCAGCATCTGTGGGATGCAGCCAAAATGTCTGGTCATGGCACCAGGATGCACTACGGGAAGAATGTGGATGTTATTTCGACATGTACCACCTACCTAAACACTGCTGCAGACGGTGTCTACTCTTTCATGGAAACAGTATACTCTGATGGCCTCTATCAGCAGGATAATTGTCCCTGGTTCAGGAAAGGTTTGACGAATAACAAAAATATGTATCCAGCATCTGTGAGATGTTCTGGACAAACAAGTCCGATCCAGAACTCTTCTTGACCTTCAGAGATCTAGAAGAATCCAGGCCATGCACAACATTATGCAGGTGGTGGTAATGTAATAACTGATCAGTGTGTACAATCATTCATTACAGGTGAATACCTAAGTGGATCTCTAAGTGCATATTCATTTACAACATTGCAACTGCATTCTCAGAATGAATATGACACCTAACTGCATTAAAACAAAACTGCTCTGAAGTGTTTACCACCCCCTCCTGCCACTTCTGAGTGCTTCCGCTGTGTTCAAAGACAGGAAGTAGATTCTCTCTGTTAAAGAGCATGCGCCTCATTATCGCACTGCAGGAACAAGTGGAAGGTGGAAGGCTGTTTTATGTGTGACAGGACCCCAGGAAATCAACACATTCTGCCTTTGAGCCATGAGCAAACGAAAACTGAGTGAGTTTCATTTTATTTTCTAGCATCTGCTGTGCAGTATTTGAGATAGTTGGAAAGTTTACTCCAAAAGATGGCTATGAGAGAAATCCCTGTTTGAGAAATCAACACGGTAGACCATATAAAAAATCAGCAGTTAAACCAGTGCTTTCCGGTATTTTAGGTTTGGGACTTATTACACCATATTGGTCATTTCATGTTATTTTCAGCTGCTGTGACATTTCTGATGGTTCAATCAAATCCTAAACCTCTAAACCTGTTATTTGAGTGTTAGCTCTCTCTGAACGAATATTTGATGTCACCGAAATAAAGAAAGCAGTGAGTGTAAACAGAAAGTGGTTGTGATCTGACAAAATAACCATATAGCATGATGCTGCCACCACCATTCTTTACTATAGGGATGCTATTAGCAGCTGATGTCCTTCAGTGTTCATTTATTGTCTCCCGATCAGAGAACCTGTTCTCCTTTAACAGGTGTTTGGCAAACTTACCACACTTAGCAAATTAATGTAGCCGGTTATAAATAAATGTCTTTCATTTTGTTGCTGTGTCATGTAAATATATACATTTTTATTTACAATATTTTTTTTTATAATAATAAATTTGTTATTTTAGGTGATACGAAACATCGTAATCATGATATCCTTTCAAAATTTAGAGGTCCATGCGTCAGATGTGTTTGTTGAAGCAGCCCCACAGCATAACGCAGTTGCTGCTTTGCTTCTTTGGGATCTTGTTAGCAACCGATGCCTGTTGTTCAGTGGAAATAGTGCTCAGAGTTGTACACAGATCTCTGCTGTTCGTGAACTGGTGGCATAGTGGATGCTGGAAGTAGTTAAGTGAAATACCAAAAAAATATCTCAAACCTTTCCTCACACAAATATACTTTTCACACACGTTGATGGTTATTTTGAGTCAATGACTTTTGTAGTTGCTTGTCTTCAGGTCTTTTCAGACTTCCTGAAGTTATTCTTACAAAGCTTTCTTCAGTCACTGCTACACTACCCGTCAAGAGTTTGGACACACCTCCAAAGTTTTGACTGGCAGTGTATATCTATTTGTAATATTGTTATTGTTATATGTTAGTAATCAGTGGAAATGTTCCAGAGAACAGTATTTTCTTCTTTAACACGGTGGAAACAAAGACAGATATGTGATGAGTCAGAGAAAAGAGGCTGATGCTAGTTTATTTGTGTAATGCCGTTAAAATGAATGTGATCTATTGACACTTGTTTTGCTGTTTCTTTGTCCACTGTTCCACTTACAAACAGCTTTTTGGTTCATTGTAAACCAAGCATAGACGTTCTCTTTGTGAAGGACCAGCTGAGCGCAGAGTTTAGCACAGAGCTGAGTTAAGAAAAGGACAACAGCTCCCTGTATGTGTCTTTTCTGCTGTTTGACTTTGACTGTTAGGTGTTAAAAGTAGAACGTGGTGCAGCTGAAGGCTATTCTGTCTGGTTAGCCTTGCGTACAGAAAACTTATCACTTCAGGATGCCAAACATCTTCCGTACTTCTAATCAGTTTGGTTGCATGATTTCTGACAAAACACAATTTAGTTATTTCTTTAAAAAAAGAAATAAAACAAAATGTCTCTGGATCATAAGCACTGATGTAACGCATAGGTTTTTTGAAAAACATGTGGTCAGATAAGACAAATACACATCTGTTTCATCTCATCTTGCCCTGGAACTTGTTTTCAAATGAATCTGACACATACATAGCTGCTTAAAAACACCCCCTCACGGAATTTTCTGTGCAAAAATGACTCAAAAAAGTCCTGAAAGTAAACAAGGACAACCCAATTAGATACATAAAGCAGAAATATTATACATGTGCATTTATTTATGAGCAAATCTGTGAGTTGGGCATATGCCAACCCCTGTTTTCAATGTAATAACAGGAACTAAATGTCCAGAGCAGTGTATCTTTGGACCAGACACAATGAGACACAGTGTTGGGCTTCATTGCTAGGAGTTATTATTTTTGTGAGTCCTTACTTGAGACACATGCATCTGAAACAATTTAGCAAATGGTATTTACTCTAAAAACATCTCAGTAATGATCCAGCTACTCCAGAAAATATTAAACCAGATACAAGGAACCAGAAAATGTACATCTCGGGGGACTTTCATTATGTCTGTGTATCGTACAAATCCATGACCACCAAAGAAAGAGGCTAAATCAAGTAAAAAACTTACATTGCACAAAAAATAGCAAGTTTGGAAAAAAGATTTAAATGGCAGATGCTGACATTGCCAATCCAATACAGCTCAACCTCAGAGAAGCAACACATTCAGCTTTATTTTCAAGACATCTCTAAGCAAATCTGAAGACAAGAATAACGTTTACTGTATGTGATGCCTCTTCCCTTTTCTTATTTAGATTCTGATAATGAAAAGATCAGCACAATGGGAAATTCCCAACTTGTTTTTCATGGAAGATATTTTACTCATTTTGATGGTGCTGTACAAGAAATCAAGCATGGCTTATAATGTGCAGGTAAATGAAAATTTCAGGACCTACAGCAACCTCTTTCTCAGAGTCCATATTTAGCTGAGGAAATAAATATCCATTAGTGTCTCAGAGCCTGTGGTCCCCGGGGCAGAAACATAATCAAACACTGCTGAGAGCTCAGAATAGAAACATGGACACAACGACATTCCTCGGATTACTCAAACGCAAAGAAAATATTTTATTTTTTTCACAAGACTTAGTAAAAATTAAATGTTTGCAGCTGCAGATCCAACTTTAGATTGTAAATGTCGCACATTATTTTTCAATTGTGTTTAAAACTAAAGTCTATATGTGAAGATGTCTATAGTCTGTGTACTTATATGCATGAAGTTAGACACTACTCGCTGGTTTACAGACAGTTTGACAACAAATGGATCAACATTGTCACCATCTTGGCAGACTCCACCTAGCTCCCAGCTAATTCAGAAAGGCTCAAGAGCATAAGCAGCAGTTAGGTGAAAATGAGGTAGACAACTAGAAACGTATCGTTCAAAAAAGTAATTAGCTATAGAGAAAACTGTTTTAGTACCAGGCTGTAAACATGTTTATTTTTGCGGTAAAGTTTCTAACAAGAAGCTCTATCATCTCAATGTTGGAGCCAGCATCTAGTGGACATTAAAGGGACTACAGCTGAATGGGTGGCAAACTGGTTCTACCACTCCTTTAGTACTTTAGACATGACTTGGCAGCAGCTTGTAGAACCCTTTGACACATTAGCCAGAAAGCTAATGCTACTCTGACAAGTGTCACACTGTTTTTCCTCAGATTTGGATATTTCCACTCATTACAAAACTCTGATGTCACTAAGAAAAGTTTTAGTGTTCCCCTGTCTCTCCTAATCTGTTTGCTCTGCCTTTGGTCACTTTGTTTTTGTGTTGAACTGTTTAAGGGTGCACCTGTCTCAGCCCTGTAGTGCCTTTTGTTGTAAGGTTTGGTCTCAATAAACTAACCTTTAGCCCCCACCCCCCACCCCCCTTTTGCACCAAAACGGAAAAGATAAGGCTGGTAGAAATTTAATTCATGAGAGAAGATTGCAAAAATTGGCATTTCAGGATAGATGGCCGATGACAGATTTTTTTTGGTTTACAGTCAAGTATTTATCCTCATTAACTACCTCCTCCTTGACAGGTTTTAAATGGTTTGGGAGCCTCACCAATCTCTCCAGCCGCCATTCGCCAGAGAAGAAGACCGTCCTCAAAGCAGCCCCAGAGCATGATGGAAGTCTCAGCAGAGCAGCAGCACCAGCAGTGGGGGGTGAGACAGTGGACGACATGTCCTCCTCCCGCAGCCCCAGCTACGCCCGCTCCAGCGACATGTTCTCACACGTGGGCACTGTGCCCCGCAGCGACAAGCAGAGGAAGAGCTTCAAGGGGATAAAGGAAAAGAACAAAAAAGAGGACATGGAGGAAGGGATGAGTGGGGGGCAGAGCAAGTGGAAGGCGGAGGATTCTGTTAGAGCCTCCCCCCTCCTCAGTGCTCTTTCCAGCCTCGGTGTGAACAGCATGGAGCAGCCCCAGCCAGCCTCTGGATCGGCCCGGCCGCTGCCTGCCACTCCAATGCTCAGCCGAGCCTCACCTTTGACCTCAGCACCTGACGGCTGCACCAATGATCACTCAGCAGATCCCATCACCGGCCATGATGCACTAACGAGCGGAAAGCCTTCAAAGACGCCAGCTAGTGGCCGCAAAACTTCAAATCAGGACGTATATGTGCCGATGGACCCGATAACTGACTCACAAACAGAGAGGCCTCCAAGTGTCACACAGGAAACCAGCAAGACTTTAAACAGTTCAAAGGAAGTGGAGAGCGATAACAAGTGAGAACATTTATTTATTAATTTTTTATCATAAAATTAGTTTGGTTTCACGGTCATGTATGGCACTCTGAACCAAATCAACTGGTTTGGAGAATTGAAGCTTATTTATCTTTAATCCATCTAAAATAGGGGCTGACAGAAAGAAGACTTTAAGATTTATAAAATAGACACAAAACAAAAATACAGAGAATGATGCAGAGAAGTTGGTCGCTTGTAAAAAAACAAAAACAATGACTTGTCATCTTTTAGTTTGTATTTGAGAATGATTTTAATTGATTTTGATGATTTTAAGAAACAATTGAATCATTTTGAAAAATTTGGAAAAAGTCATTTTATAAACTACTAAAAAACAGTAATCACACGTAGCAGACATCACAGCATCTGGAATGAAAAAAAACATTATATTATAAAAAAAATACTGTAGTTTAACAAAAAGAAATCTAAATGTTTTCTGCAAAAGTGTGAAAATAATTAAATAAAATAATAATAATAATAAAAAACATTACACTGCCAGGGTCAGATACTCTTATAGTAATAAATAATGAAATAATTGTTACACACCGGGCATGCGCAGTGGCGGTGGGCAATCATCTGGGTTGTGGTCGGCGGCGGTGCGTTTTGTCGGACTTTTACGGGAGGAGATGTGTGAAGTTGGGAACGCTGACAGTCCGTCATTCCGCTGCGGAGAGGCAGAGACGATGGGAAGGTGAGGAAACTGTCCTGTGGGCATTTTTCAATGTCCCGGAAGTTTTCCCACTGTTTGTTCACGATCTTCACTTAATCTGTTAAATGTCATTCAGCCTTGATCTTACTCAGCTTTAAAGCCTTAACATCTCAACTCGAATCGACTTTTTTTTTTTTTTTTTTTTTTTGCAACAGTGCTTTATGCAGTTAAAGAGCAGAAATAAAAAAAACTTAATTTATTTTTATTATTATTATTATTTGTTTGTTAGTTTGGTGCTGTAAAGATTTATGAGAAGACAGTTCAAAGTATTTTCAGTGTGAGTGAAATCTTGTGTTGTGCTGCAGTCTGAATCTGGACCAGAGTGGACGTTACATAAGAGGGAATTTGATCCTTCTTTGGCTTCAGTGGGAGCAGTGATAAGGCTTTTCATTTATTTATTTTAGCATGCCAACCAAGAACAGTCAAAATACATGGATGTGATCTTGCCCCACACATGTTATTGATGATGCATCGGGGGTAATTTGTGTGGAGTTGGTACAGCCAAGCTTTAGCTCGTACCTTGGCTCTAGAAAACCTGTGTTCTCCCTAACCCTCTTTAGAATATTCTTCTCCTTGACACTGTCTCCAGGAAACGTTTCTTTTAAAAGCAGCGTTCAGTATTGGTTGTTGTTTTGGTGCAGCCTTTGACTGAGTAGATATGGATTCTGTTGGGTTTCTTTTTGAATTCGTGTTGAATCAAGTTGGTAGTATTGAATGATGATCAACTACTGGTTTTTCTTCTTCTTCTTCTTGGATTCTTAGACATTAGCCGACCATAATTAAAACCGAAGATGCTGTTTTGAGTTGACAGAGATGTGGTTTTGGTTTCTGACATGCCTAAAATAAATAGCTACAAAACATCAGGCTTGAGCATTTCTTCACATGTCTGGTTGGAACCCGATACCAATCAGGAGATCCCTACATTAAATGTTGTGAAAGGGTCTCTTTTGACTCCAAGCCTCACCAAGTTGTTTAGTTGCCTATATGTAACAAAAGTGAAAATAAAAATAATAACAAAGATGTGTGATAGCCCAGGCTGGACGATGGACACATCCATCTATGTTGTTTTGGTAGTCAAGCATAACTGATCAAGGCTGTGTTATTGTTTGACTCATCCACGAGATTGGAAAGATTGCAAAAGGAGCTATAGTAAAAAAACAAAAACAAACATTAAGTACACCTCAAAATGTTTCTTTTTATTATCAAATTTTGATCCCAGACTGTGATTCTTGCTTGGCCTCTTTGAACGCCTGGGACACACATTCTCTGTATTTGCTAGGTGGACTGTGAAGGACCCTAGAGTCCCTGGTCAGTCTGTATACAGAGTCTCTCAACTTGTTTTCACTTCACCATGAAGTCTAATATATTACGTCATAATGTGTTTTCTGATGCTGATGAAATCACAATTTTATAATCTGGAATGTACCACATCCAATTGAGATTGACTCAGGATTTAGTCTAATCTTGAAATAATTGGAATTATAATGCTACTTCTGGGGTTACCAAAGAGCTCCAACCTAAATCAGAACATGAAATCAACTTGCCTGGTTTGTAAACGTAACTTTAGAGTTTAGAGTTTCACTCGTGTGTTCACATCTGTGTTTGTGTGCTGCCTGTTCTCAGAGTTTGTGTTTGGGAACAAAAGGTCACCTCCCTTGACTCATGGAAATATGCAGCAAGCTGAGGAAGAGCAGAGTGACTGTTTCACACTGCCAACGTTTTACTGACACAACACATCACTGCTGTCAGAAAAAAAAACACGCACACTGCAGTTTTGGGTAGTTTTCCCCTTTTTCTACCGTCAGTTCTCCGTGTCCTCTGAGTGCTGAACTGAGTTTGTGTGACTCCCAGAGTCTCCAGACTTTGTGAGGAGCCAGCTGTGCTGTTACTGACGGGCAGAAAAAATGTTTCCTTTGCTTCAGTCCTGGAAGTAAAGACAGTTTATGGATGGGAGGCTTCACAGATTCCTCATCCTCTCTGGAGAAGTTTGTTGTGTTGCAAGTTGTGGCTGGGTGGTGTCAGATGAACACAGTGCTGCAGAGGGTTGTGCAAGAAGAAAGATGGGAGGATACTAATGCAAAGCACTACTGGTAGTACAGCTACTAGTAACCCAGAATGTTTTAGCAAGAACTGATGACCGAAAACCGTCAAATACTTGGAACCACTGCTGACTCAGAGATGTGGGCCATTTCCACACACCAACCAGATACACAACACAACACAATCTGGATGTCAATCTCTGTTTGCTTCTTTTTGGTGTTTTGCTTCTGTTACCTGAGGTAACCATAAAACATAGTTTAGTTACGCTAATGGAAATTCTCTGACTCATAAAACTCAGAACATCTTGAGTAATGAATATGCCAAAGTGGGACATGAAGTATGACACAATAGATCACAATTATGTAACATGACAGTTCCCAGATTCTCGCCACAGTCAACTACTCAGAGCAAACAAATAAAATAGCCCGGGTGCTAAAACACTCTCTTCAGTCTGAGAGCCAAAAGTCAAAAACTGCAGTTCTAAAAATGTCCACAAGATGCTGGCCCCAACAGTGAGCCGATCCCTATGACTTCTATGTTATAATTAACAGCAGAAATAAAAAAAAATATATTATTATTATTATTTTTATTATTATTATTATCTAGGGGGAAAAACAATACAAAAACAAAAAACAAAAATAACAATAAAAAAAAAACATCTGTTCTGCTACCTCACCCAGCCCACTTATGTCGCTCTTTCCACAGAGACAAAGTTTAGTCTCGTTTTAAATCATCTTTATAAGGTAATTAAAACAAATGAAATGAAAACCAAATTTCGTTCATCAAAACCGCCCTATCTGGCAATACTGCATGAGACTGAATATGATAATGACTACTAGTAGCACAATATAGCTAAAGTAGCACGTGCACTAACTGGCTCACTTTTCGATCGTGTGAAAATCAACATTTCAACTCTGTATCTGGAAGGTCCCAGCTAGAACAGAGCTGCAGTTTCTCGGTTTCAAAACCAAAATGGCAGTTCCTCTAATAATTACTGGAGCAGGGACGTCAAACTCATTTTAGTTTGGGGGCCAGTGAGATAACAGCACATTAACTTATAAATAATGGATTACATATTAGGGGTAGCAGTTATTTTCATTGAAAAATTGCAGTCTTAGTCTATGTAATTTTCGCAGTTTACAAATTCATGCTGCGGGCCAGATTAGATGCTCTCGCGGGCCGCTTTTGGCCCACAGGCAGCATGTTTGACACCTGTGTATGAGAAGTTCCGACCGCAAGTCAATCCTCATAGGCCTCCATGTTAAAATGTCCAACTTTACAACAGAAATAAACGTGTTTTCAGGATGGTACAAAACCATTTTGCTCTCTGTAGCTAATGTCGCCTTTCATGGAGGATTTCACTTAAATGATATCAGGACTTTTATTTTTAGTTAATTATGGCCAAGAGCACATTTTTATTTTAAAAATATTTCTCCTGTTTTTCAGTCGTCAGAACACGCGAGATGGTGGTGGAGAATATGTGAAGGTAAACCTGACATGTTTTGTCTCTTGTTTATGTGTGGTTTCCTTTTCTGGTGTTTCTTCTTTTTACACTTCCTCTGGTTTAACCTTACAGTTTTGTATTTGCAGGATGTTTATAAAAAATGCTCAAATTAAAACAGTTTTCTGCTGTGAACTCAATTCAAGCAGAAAGAGAAAATAGTCTGGGAATGTGCTGCTCTGTCTGTGGTGGCATACTTTAATGCTGCCTCGGTTACCAATGGCAACCTCCGCCTCTGCCGTTGCCTCGGTTCGACCGGTGCCTCAGACTGGAAGAGGCGCAGAGAGAGAATTTCCAGTTCATTGACTTATAATTGGACACTTGACAACACACACTTGTCTGAATGGGACAAGCTGGCAATGAATGATAATGTTAATGAAATTAAAGCCTTTTAAAGTTTTTTTTTTTTTGAAGTGGTCCTGGCTTTGTGCCCAGCCCTTGATTCACAGTTCAGTGGAACAAACCATTCAGGCAGAGCAGGAGGGGTGGGAGGTGCCAAAGAGTAAAAAAAAAACGCAGGGGTAACTGTAACCTAGGAATGTGTGTGTGTCAAAACAAAAGCTCATCCTCAACCTAAACTCTTGATATACAGTAGCTTCATTTTGGTTTTGTTTGTGTAAAGACATGAGCGACAAAGCGCACTGAGTGATGACCTCAGTCGCACAATGACGTTGCCACAGCGACGAGGCCAAGACTCCAGCATGGCTCTGGTTTTTGGGCCCCTGGTGCCCCCGTGTATGGATGCCAGTGTGGGAATGCCAGAGCTGTCCTCCCTCTAGCTCCCTGTCCTCCCCTTCTGCCCTCTGTTTCACACACATTTACACAAATACAGAGCAGGGGCTGCAGTTTGACTCATTTTCTGCTTCTTTTTGTGCCATTTTGAGCAATTTCTCCTTAAGGAAAGAAGCAAGTCTGCCAGATTCGACCCAAAGCAAGCATACATTTAAACTCATGTCGTTGTTTATAAAGTTCTCCAAGGAGAACCTCTGGTTGGACCCACCATCAGACAAACTGAGGAAGCAGCTGGAGGAGGAGCTGAAGCTAAGCGCCGCGAACCTGAAGAGTCACGCCTGGTACCATGGATGCATCCCGTGGGAGGTTTGCCTCAAACACACACACACATCAACATGTCGTCCAGGATTCTCCCTGTAAAATCCAGAGTAGTATTTAAAATCCTTCTCGTTCCAAACAGTGCCCTTAAAGATATAGCTCCATTTGATGATGTCCATCACCTCTGTCATTTTCAAGAGAAAAGTTTTTCCACATGGGATGCACATTTACTTTCACAATTCACGATGGATCAGCACCAGTACTGGTCCCAGTCAGTGCTGGGGCTGAATTTCCCTTGCTATAGTATCATATCACCCCCAAAATAGCTACTGCTCTCTGAGTGGAGGGTTACTAAAAGTAGAATGTGCCCCTAGTTTGGGTTCAGGAGGCAGACACCCTCTCTACCTTTAAGGTCCGGCTTAAGACTTTACTTTTTAACGAAGCTTATAGTTAGGGCTGGACTTAACCGTCTCTTAGTTATGCTGCTAAGCCTAGGCTGCTGGGGGACTTTTTATGTTACACAGAGCACCTGTCCTACTTTTTTCGCTATCTATGCATCTGTTTGCTACATGTTGTTAGCTGTGAATACCTCTCTCCATCTCAGTGACCTCAGTGACAACTGTGTATCCAGTAAATGGGTTAAGTTCAGTTTTGCGAAAAGAAAAACAAGCTACAACAAGGACAACTGGACTTGTGTGGTTTCTTGAAGACATTTGCTGTTGCTTTGTGTTGCTGTCACTTTGTGTACTGTACTTTATGTACGGTACTTCTTGCTGCTTGTTGCCTGTTGTCGCGTTTAATGTTTAATGTTGTTGTCCTATTTAATTTCTTTAATTTCTTTCTGGTCATTGTTGTACTGCTGTAACATTTGAATTTCCCCAATGGGGATCAATAAAGTACTATCTTAATCTTATTTCATCCAAGTCTTAAATTCTAAATGACAAGTAAGGAGTAAGGGCCTGTATTTGTGTTGCTCATCAGAAACTCATATTACTAGAGATTGCTATTGATCAGATACTCAGCTGTAGTGGAGGAATCGGTTTTGATCCTGTTTCTTTTCTTTCCCCAGTGATTGGTACTCTAATGATGCATTAATCTACAAAAACTGCAGTCTCACTGTGTGAACTGGGGTGAAGCTGTTTTGTACAGATGTTAAGACTGCTCAGCAAGGGGTTTTCCAATTTGACATAGACATCTGACTTTACCCTCTTCTGAACCAACAGCTGTTGTTTTGGTTTTGTGCACATATTTCTAGTAAGCATGAAAACCACTTGTAATAATCGCAAACCAACCAAACTTGTAGTCACAGAGACATGATTTTCTGAACATCTTAAATTTGTTACAAAATTCCCTTGATAATTTTGGATTATGCACTGATGGGAGAGGAAGATTTCCCACGAACAAATTTCCGTTGCGATTTGTGCTTCCACTGCAGAGTGGAGTGTGTGGTGCACCTGTGAATGACGATGTTTTCTGGGGGTACAGGTGTTAAGACTGTGGTTTATGTGACTACTAAGCTGCAGTTTCAAGATGGGAAATTAGCAGCTGTCATGAAGTTAAAGTTTAGAAATACATTATCACCTCAAACCTGATATAGTTTGTGTTTTATTTTATTTGGGTCAGTAATTTTTAGAACAAATCAACCATTTGGGCAGGATGTAAGTGGTGATATATTGAAGAGTAACAGCAAAGTAGTAGTACATGTCACCGGAGTTGATTTTGAAAATGCAAACTGTCAAGAGTCCACTTTTGCAGATGTTTTTAAAGATATTGCCCGCAAAACAACATCAAAGAATGAACAGTTAGCTGTGCATTTATTGAGCATGTCTTGCTTAATGCAACCCATGCAGACATAGGGAGAACATGCAAACTAGACTCAAACCTGGACCTATAGCTCTGACATGGGGTGGAGAGAGAGACAGAACAGCTGGCTGAACTATTGTGCATGAAAATACGGTGTGAACGGTAATGTGACTTTTATTTGATTATATTCATATATTATGTTCACTGCTGCACATTACGTGACGTTTATTTTATTGTATTTTACACCAGACGTTACAAGGCTGCACATTTACTTGTAGATTATTATTGTTATTGAGAAGAGTACTAATATTCTTCACTACCTCTTTATATACACACACAGTGGAGATACTTCATAACTGTTTACAAGTTAACTTCTGTCATTAACAGACATAACACCTACTGTGCAGCGTTATATGGTATGGAAGACTGTGATAATGAGTGTTTATATCAGTCTCTAATCATTTTATCTTATTTAGCAGTTGCACCACGTTCCTCTTTTTGTACTTCGTTTAGACTTGTGTTTGAGTTTCTGATTTTGCATCGTTTCTGTACTTGAAGCTGAAACGTATTTGGTCGTTGCCGTCCGTTTGGCCCGTGTCGGCCACCGTAGTTTACATACACGTTAAAAAAAAAAAATTATTGCCTTAATTGGACTCTAGCTGGGCAACGTAAGTGCACGTAAGCACACTAAAATCGGAGTTCTGTTTATCCGATTAAGACACCTAGATAATGCGATTGGAATTCGGTTTTTCCGCCACGTATACGCCTTAATCAAACTACAATCGGATAACGTGTGTGCGTGTGACCACAACAGCTGCGCAGGCGTGTGACCCCAGAACAAAAACATCCAGGAAAACCGATCGCAGAAGAAGACGGTAAACAGAGCCGTCTGAGGGATAGCGCATATCTCACCTGCACCAGAAGTAGCGCGCACATTACGTAGGAGATTAAAAAAGCTGTACTATTATCCATTTGGTTGTTGTGTGAAATGCCGGTCTGCCGCATGAACAGCTCTTGTTTATTATATGATGTGATCATTGATTGTATACTGTATACTGGATGTAATAGGTCAACCGGAAAACGGACCGTATTAACGTGGTATTAACCCGCTGAAAAAGCACATGTCGTCACCTAGTGCGGAGGAGGAGAACATGTTCTCATCAGTTATTTGATTTTCTTGTGCTGCTTGTAAACTTGGACAAGGACTGTAGTCAGAAAGTCGAATTTTTAGCATGGCTCGATTAAGCTCTGCATGCACACGCACTGATTGTCCAATTTCATGCAAAGGGATTACTTTTCTCTATACCATGTTGTGACAGATTTTTTATGCAATTAGATAAAAACTGAAACATCAAAATGACATTCAGCACCATGAACCATGTGAATTTCTGAAAAAAAAAATTGTATTGTAATTTGAGATTCAAACACTTTCTCAGGTGTCAGAGAGCCTAGTGGTGAACCATGGAGATTTCCTCATCAGGGACTCTCGGTCCAGTCAGGGCGACTTTGTCCTCACCAGCCGCTGGGAGCATAAAACATTTCACTTCCTCATCAAGAAGACGATGGTTCATTCCAGTGAGACGTACACTAGGTTCCAGTACAGCCTGGATGGTGAGACCTTCGACTCCTTACCGGCTCTTGTTCACTTCTACGTGGGCGGCCGGGCAGCCCTGACCCAGTGGAGCGGAGCTAAAATTCACCAGCCTGTTAACAGGATCTTGCCTCTCAGCCACCTGGAGATGGCCTTCAGCACCACCGTCAGCCCACCATCCGGCCACAGAGGGAGGAGGAGCGGCAGCGTTGAAGGAGAGGACAGGCTCTGTCCGAGAAGGTGAAGTTTAATCATTTCTCATAATTTGTCAGTTAGATTGTTTTTTGTGGTACTGTTTGCCATAGAAGAGTTGAAGAGTGCAAAGGTGGCATGAACCTTAGAGATACAATAAACTCATTCACTGGAAGTATACTGGGCTGAGCAATGGCCTTTCACCCAACAAAACTGGTAGAATCTGATGTAACTAACTGCCTTAAGAACCCCATAAATATGAGAGACAGTCAACAGTAA
This sequence comes from Mugil cephalus, assembly GCF_022458985.1. Lineage (NCBI taxonomy): Eukaryota > Metazoa > Chordata > Actinopteri > Mugiliformes > Mugilidae > Mugil > Mugil cephalus. Next base: position 26,173,531 of record NC_061777.1, on the reverse strand, counting down.
ACACAATCCAGACTGCCATGCTCAGTGTCATTTGAAACTCCCGAAGCTTCTCTTTCCATTGATACAAAGCATTTCATAGCTGGAACTAACCAGCTAGTCTCAACTACCTAGCAGAAACATGCAACTAAATTTCACAGTCAGTGTGTCACAATTTCTTCTTGTTCCTCAATATGAAAATGCAACTGATACTATTTTTTTTTTACCATTTGTGATCCTTTTGATGCCCCACATGATTCTTCATCAACTGTACGCCAACCACATGGTGACCTGACAGAATCTAGTCCCTACACAGTGCCTATTATCTATTTGACTAATGGTGGTGCTACAGATAATAAACAATATGGTCATCTTCTATGGAACATAACCTGTACAAAAATGTACAACATGCCTCGGGAGTTACATGGTAAAGCAAAGGGTCAAAGGAAATGTGTGTACATAGCCTCCCGTGTTTGGAATAAGGAATATTTTGTAGCTAGATTTTCTTTCAAGAGATAAAAGCCAATATGGCACACTCTTGTTCTCCAAATGACCAAATGAACTATGAACTGCTGGTACAGTTGTAGTCAAAGAGTTGCCAAATGAGTTCAGTAGCGTCTCTGTGCAAGAAATCATTGCTATCACTAATTAATTACAGTGGCTAATGAAAATACTGGGATCCATTCTTTGAAGTCAAACCTATCCACAGAAACCATGGCCATGCATATGAACCTGACAGCTTTGTCATTCCTGATTTTGTGGTCTATTTAAGTGAGCGTCACCTCACTTAAGTAGTATAAACTAGAACAATCCTTTAAATTCAAGATAGAGTGCATCAGAAAGCAGCATTAGGAAACAACTGTTTACAGACAGAATAACACAGGTGATATCATTAAGTTGTGTTTACATGCAGACCACCTGCCCTGCTCGTTCTACGGTTTTGTCTGATAATTAATTAATTCCAAAACAACAGCTTTAAAAATTAGATTTTTGGATTTTTGGTATTCATTTACATCTCATAACACTTGACGGGTTTAAGAAATAACTAGCTTGGTTGCATTGGAGCACCTCCTGGAAAAAAGCTGGTTTTAGCTTTATTTTCCAGACTTTGACCCTGAAGACTGTCAGGATGAGTGGGAATGAACTGAACAAACACTCAGACTTACCACTTCTATGCATTCATTGAAAATAAACATGAAACCATAGAATGAAAAATCAGGCAGTCATCTGTAAAAAGTAGTTTGTCAGAAATATGACAAGAAAATGAAAATGCACAATGAAGCGTTACCTCAGAATTTTGCACAAAATAAGCAGAAATTAATATAATATATATATATAACAGAAACTTAATATCACATTATTAGTCTGAGAAAATAAACTGACACACTGTACAAATTCAAGATGAGACTGCTTCGTTTAGTGCGATAACATCTACTATCTGTCTCTTGCTGTCACTCCATGCAGTCCTTCCTGTCTCCGCCAGAGGGAGGCAGACTTTAACAGGGAGAAGGATGGTCAGCGAATGGCTGAAGAATCTTATCTATCTACTCCATACAACCACAGTGAGTCAAACTCTTTCTCCTCTTATGATTATTTCCTCATTATATTTGATTTACAGTTTGGATTTATAGATAAACACTTTACTTTAAGAAAAGATTTTGATTTAACTTCAGCAGTATTTGCACCTGCAACTATTGATAAATATTTTTAAACAAAATGCTCATATTCATCTGATATGACAGAACATAAAATCTTTTTAGGGTGCACAAAATAAGACATTACAAAAAACAAAATAAGCCCTAGCATTGGAGAGCATGAGGATTCAGTGTAGTACATCACAACGCATTTGCCTGTTTTGTCTGTATCACTGCAAATTTACAAATGCATTTGTGTAATTTTATCATGCACTAAAACGAAATGCACTAAAACGATCTTCTCCCATTCAGTTTCAAATTTATTAAGCAACCAGAGAGTGTTAATATACAAATATGCTTGTAAATGATATGAAATTTGATTACAAAACACATTATTTGTGTTTTTCTTGTTCTGTAGAATGAAAGAGTAATTTTTGCAAGAATATACCTGTGTGTGTGTGTAAGCTCTATGTAAATTCCTTTAATCAACCTCTACAAGGAAGTAAGTGAATGTGAGGCGTAAACAGAAACAAAATGGCATTGTATTACCAGTGCTATTGGATTACAGTAACCCAGAACTCATGTTGATTGAGATCCACGTACAGTAAAATGATTCCAGTAAGCTGCTGCAGTTTACTGTAGTTATTTTATATTTCTATCTCCACACAATTCATTGTGTTTACTACTTATTTGACAGAGACAATCGGTGAGCACTGATTCAAAATGTTCTTACTTCTGAGCCTTCATCTTTTTCCATTGAACATTTGTCATCTTTGAGAATCTTATACATTTCTTTATAAATAGTCAAAACATCAGTGGATTTTCACATTACATATATTTATTTGTTCAAGAAAATTGGTCCGTTACCTGAGATACTTACTTCAGGTCTTACACAGCATTACACAGTTCAGAACTGACTTGAACATCCCCAAACATTCATTTTGTTCTTTGTGGAAAGTACATGTCGTTCCACAAGATAGCGGTTAACTGTGGTGGCCCTGAAGGTCAAAACACAACAATATTTACCTTCTTATGCACATCAAAACAGACAAAAACACAACAACATTTCACAAAACACAAAGACATTTGAGATTACGGACAGGGTAGGGACAACACTTCTTGTTTCTGATTGAACAGACCCCTTGCTAAAATACTTTTACTGCTAGTCACGAAAGGACAGAACCCAACAGTTTAACGTCATTTCCTTTTCTGATCAGCCATGCCCGTGCACACCTTTCACAGTTTTTTTCCAACTGCTAAAACAGAATTTTGCAAACTAGGCAGGTTTTATCAAAATACTTGACACAATTCACAAAACCACACACCCAAACTACAAAATACCTCATATATCCTGCAAAATGAAGCACTGCAAGCAAAACTACATGAAGCGTTATCAAAATCCAACCTTTGTACCAAATGGCACACAATTTACACACTGTTGGGTATATTGAAAAGCACTCTCATCTTTTCTATGCTTTGCCATAATCCAAATTGCGGAAAATCTTCAAATTGTTTTTTATTGTTTTTTTTTTTTAATTATCATTATTATTATTATTATTATTATTATTATTATTTTAATTTCTCACCAAACCAAAGTCAGCGCAACATATGCACAGCAGATATTCTCACCGGCCACTTTATTAGGTACACCTTTGCTAGTAAAAGGTTGGACCCTCTTTTGCCTTGAGAACTGCCTTAATTCTTTGTGGCATACTTTCAACAAGGTGACATTTTGGTCCATGCTGGCATGACAGTATCACACAGTTGCTGCAGATTTGTCAGCTCCACACCTATGATGAGAATCTCCTGTTCCACCACATCCCAAAGGTGCTCTATTGGATTGAGATCTGGTGACTGTGGAGGTCATTTGAGTACAGTGAACTCATTGTCATGTTCAGCCTGAACTGTTGATACAAGGCAGGATAGATCCATGCTTTCATGTTGTTCACACCAAATTCTGACTGCCATCTGAATGTCGCAGCCGAAATCGAGACTCGTCAGACCAGGCAACGTTTTTCCAATCTTCTATTGTCCAATTTGGTGAGCCTGTGTGAACTGTAGTCTCAGTTTCCTGTTCCTGGGTTTGCATGAGTATCCATTTCCCTAAAAACAAAGAACAAAAATCAGTCATATAGTGTTATCCAGTACATTGGGAAACAAAGTTGCATGTAGTGTACTGCAGTTAATATTGTACTTACATCCACTGACATTGTCTTGGCTCTTTGTTTCTTTGAGAGTTTCTCTCAAATAGCACCTTATAAAGTTGTTTCATTTAGATTTGGTTTTGCTTGAGAATGTGAGCCAATCAGACTGACTCGTTGAATGTTGTTAACTATGATGTTGTCTTGGACGTTGTGGTTTAGAATTTCTCATTACAAAGGCGGCTCTCTGTACTGTGGTGAATATTTGGCCCCTTCCTCCACCATCATCTCTCAGTTTGGTTACATATCGGCACTCCAGTCTAAATGTCCGGATCACAGATGTGGCACTTTCAGTCCAGCCAGAGTTGGGCAGTGTTGTGAAATGTGACTTTATGTCAGATTGTTGTATCTTATGTAGAGGACATTGTTCAGTCCATTTACAAAGTGATATTTTGAATTGCAAAAAGTGTGTAAATGAGTTTTGGAGACTTGGGAAGACGTTTTGCTCTCTGTGTGTCACTTTAAATAATTGTGCTGTGCATGTCATTTGAGTGTGTTAGCTATTGGGAAAAAAATGTAAATTGTGTAATTCAGTGCTCTCAAGTTTTGAACTTAGCTTAGAGTTCAAATGCAGGCTAATTTTGAGCTGTAGTCCCTGGCAGGTTGATGGTATTGAAAAGGAGACTAAAAAGAACACAGAATCTTATAACACACAAGAACAAACAAAACAAGACAGAATCAGAGGATGGGAGTACAGTATTGTTTGTCTAGAAAACATCTTCTTTGTTGAGTGCACACATTCGCACATTGGTGGAAGGTGTGATTATGGAGCTCCTATTACACCTGGCAACGGGTTCTGTCCAATCAGAAACAAGAAGTGTTGTCCCTACCCTTTCCATAATCTGAAATGTTATGTGTTTTTATGAAATGTTGTTGTGTTTTGAACTTCAGGGACACCATAGTTAGCCCTTTTTGTGCCAAGGATTCAGTATTCAACTTGTCTACAATTAGTTTTTTTGTAATCTTAACCCCTTTCACATTGAAAATAGCGGGTCGACACAGGATTTTTAGACCCAGGTCAACCCACCTTTGGTGTGTTTTCACATCGTCAGTAGTCCCGGGTCTGACCTCCCACTGTGAGAGCTGCATGCCTGTAGTCCCTCTCATATGTCATTGCGTTGACAATGTAATGTCATCATTATACATTTAAGCACACTGTGAGGTAAACGATGGCCAGCATGGTGTATTTTTTAACGCTTTCAGTTTGTTGATGAGTTGAAGAATGGACTGGTCAAATCCCACTATTTCAAAAGGCTGCTGACATTTCAATAAATCACTGTGTCCTGCAATATCTGCCACCAAATCCCCTCTTCTCCTCAGATGCAGAGCACCTCGCGGATCTCATAGTCTTGCCAGTGCGCTGCCTTTGATAAAAAAAAAAAAAAGTGTGCCATATACACAAGCGCTACACGCTGTATAAACACAGTCACACCTGCATTCTCCGATCTATGCAAATTCCCAAATATGATGTAGGGCCAATTCACCTATGCTCTTCCATTACCAATTGTGTAACAACACATTTGATTTGTTTGATTGAAAAAATGGACAAAAGGTGGGCTTGGTTTTGTGCACATTTGGCATTTATTTGCTTTAAAGTGATACACATACAATTTTTTGAAACTGAGGTTGTCTCATGTTTTTCTTGAGGTACAGGAGAAATGTGACTGTTGTTCAAATTCAAAGTGTCATCTGAGCCACATGTTTTTCTTTTGCCCTCACCTACACAATTATTGATCCAGTTATTTCAATGTAATATCCACCATAATGGGAATTGACATACAACCCTGCCCTTTTATTGCCATCTTTGGAACTCGTGTTGACCCAAGGCTATTCAATTCAGTTCAACGAGAAAGTATTAATTTCACCTCTTTGATGCAAACGTCGCCTCCTCCTCCAGTGGAAGTCTTTTAACTCCCCCTCTGTGTCTCAGTGATAAAATTAAATACACAATGAGAAGGTGTACCCATAAGTTCTTTTCCAAGTGGCAATCCTTTATTGCCAGATTAGTTGCTGGTTTGGTAAATATTCATGTTTGTGATTTCTGCCTCAGCCAGAGTGGGACGTGAGAATGCTGGGATTAATTTAGCAATTTTGTTTTGTTTCATTCATTTTATTTTTGTCGCTGTTGTTGTTAGTGTTTCCTTTATGTAGTTATCTGCCTGTTCCTTAAAGATGAGAAAAGGATCTGGTAAATCTGTACTAAAGTTTCATTGTCATTCTTATTTTAAAAATATTTTGCAAAAAAAAAAAAAAAAAAAAATTCTCTGCCCTTCAGAGATCAGTCTTTTATGGGAGTGGACCGAAACTTTTGCCAGGTCATTCGACCTGGGTAGAAAACCCACGTGAACCCAGGTTTTTAGTCCGATGTGAAAGGGCCTTGAAATAATCAAACAAATTAACAGAAACATGACCAATTCTGCCAAAGTTATTCAAAAATCTGAAGACTGAAGATTCAGCTATACACACTGAATCTTGTTTATTACTTTAAAATGGAGGACATGGTGACCATCTTGCACCATATACATCATTCCTTTTTTACCTTTTTTCTGCAAAATACCGTCCGCCACAGAAGCCTTACTGCAAAAATAAATATAGTAAATATGAGCAAAATAACTGCAAGCAGAAAAGCAATCACATCTATTGAGTAGTACTGTATCCTGGACATCTTGTAAGACTCAGTCCTTAAGTGCGGGGCTCCTTTGTGCCTCATGACAAACTCGATCCAGAACATGGCTTTGTCCAGTGGTTTCATGGGCTGATCTCTGTGCAGACTGGACAGTGTCTTCATGTTCTTGTTGTAGGATGGTTCATAAAGCACCTCTTTCAGTGCCTCTAGGAAGTTGTCTTTGTTCACAGTTGCAATGTCAAGGACTTTGGCCACACCCCTGGCTTTCATCCTGAAGAAGTTGTCTGGTTGATCAAACATGAGGGGCAGGCCGACGAGGGGGACACCGTGATAGATGGCCTCCTGGATTCCATTGGTGCCTCCGTGAGCCACAAACACTCTGGTCTTGGGGTGACCCAGAAGGTCGTTTTGGGGTAGCCAGTCCAAGATTAAGGTATTGTTGCCAAGTGTGGATGGCCTTTTGCCTGTGTGCCTCCAGATAACCTTCTGAGGAAGTTGGGCAAAAGCAGCGGCAATGTCCTCAGCAAAGTCGCCAGGAAGCTTTTCCACTAAGGTTCCCAACGTCATCACAATGACACCGTGTTCACCAGAGCTCTGCACAAAATCCTCTAGTTCTTTAGGCAGAGGCTTGGCAGGTTTGCACTGAAATCCTGACATGTAGACAACGTTTGGCATTGTAGGTCGTGGGAACTCAAAGGTGAAATCGTTTCTCATCAGCCAGATATCCGCCGCCTGAAACAACTCCATGTAATGTACATCACTACCGAAGTAATGTTTGACAAATGGCGTGTAGGTTGAATCTGTGACATACCAAATTTGAAAGCATGTGAAGAAATAGTACATCATGTTCTTGATCCTCTGGGTAAAAGTCATCTTGTCGGTCAGCTCTGACCCTGGTATGGGAACATAAGAAAGTGGGGAAGGTGCAATTGCTTGATGCCCCTCACCCTGAATGGTCCATCGAACATTAAAGACGAGAGGAAGACCCAGACGATGACCCAGAAGAACCCCTGCTCCAACCGCAGGGTCCGTAAGAAACAAATCATATTTGGCATCGTGGAGGGCCTTTATGAGTTTCTTATCCTCAAACACCTCTTGTATCATCTTAAGTACTTGCTTATTCATCTGATAGAACTGGTCCACGAGTTCATACTCCAACGATAGTCGAGTCCAAAATGCAGCACCCTGGCGCCGAATGTTCACCATTCTCATTACAAATGAGCCAAAGCGATCCTTATCAAAACCAGCAGAGGAAGTCATGGTAATGCATTTGTAGTGTGGTGAGTCTTCCTTGATGTACCAGGCATCATATGGCCGCAACACTGTGATTTCGTGGCCCCTGGAGTGAAGTTCCTCAATGATGACATTCATGTTAACCCAGTGGCTTCCATCCACAGGGTATACCAGAACTTTGCCTCCATTTGCATAGGTTGTAGAGCAGAGCAATACTGCAAGTGTCACCAGGGTCAGTTGATACATCTCTGAAAGAGATTCTGACAAGAAACATAAGAATGTTAGAGCTGTTCTTTTTAAACAAATGACTCAAGTGCAACAGCATGCATCATCTTTACTCATAACTGAATATTATTGACAGACTTGTCTGGCTGAATAGATCTTTAGTTGTTTTAAAAATTTCAGTCTTTATAAAGGCTTCTTGTTTGTTGGTTCAGAAGTGAAAAAGTAGAATATTCTCTACTGACTGACTCAGCCAGGAATCCCAACCCATTCTGGCTGCATTTTACTTGAACATTTACTTGAAGACCAAACTAAAGGCAGAAAACCCCAAGAACAAACAGCTTGTGTAAAAAATTGTTCTAAGTCTTAAACCTTCTATTCATTGTGCATGTTTGTTATTGACAGCTTGTGTGCTAACTCAATATTTAAACAAAAATGTATGGAGAAATGGCATGAAATTATTGCTAAAAATCCACTAACAGTGTTTCATTTTCATCTTGCTCGATCAATATACAATTAAAGGACACATCTGGCAGTATTTATAAAATGTATTTAATTTTATTTTAGTAAGCTCAGTATTTTATGACTAATAATAAACAAATCAACACCATTCCTCTATCCTGGAAATAACAGTCAATAGATTTCCTTCAAGCAGTGTTAACCATTTAACAAATCGGTTTGTATATTATTTACAGATTTTGAAGTTCTGCTAACTAGCATATGAATAACTATCCACCCAATGAAATAATCAAACAAATTAACAGAAACATGGCCAATTCTGCCAAAGTTATTCAAAAATCTGAAGACTGAGAATTTAGCTATACATACTGAATGTTGTTTATTACTTTAAAATGCAGTACAGTTTATAAATCACAATAAACTGGTGACCATCTTGCACAACATACATCATTCCTTTTTGACTCTGTTTCTGTAAAATACCATCTGCCAGAAAAGCCTTACTGCAAAAATAAATATAGTAAATATGAGCATAATAACTGCAAGCAGAAAAGCAATCACATCTATTGAGTAGTACTGTATCCTGGACATCTTGTAAGACTCAGTCCTTAGGTGCGGGGCTCCTTTGTGCCTCATGACAAACTCGATCCAGAACATGGCTTTGTCCAGTGGTTTCATGGGCTGATCTCTGTGCAGACTGGACAGTGTCTTCATGTTCTTGTTGTAGGATGGTTCATAGAGCACCTCTTTCAGTGCCTCTAGGAAGTTGTCTTTGTTCACAGTTGCAATGTCAAGGACTTTGGCCACACCCCTGGCTTTCATCCTGAAGAAGTTGTCTGGTTGATCAAACATGAGGGGCAGGCCGACGAGGGGGACACCGTGATAGATGGCCTCCTGGATTCCATTGGTGCCTCCGTGAGCCACAAACACTCTGGTCTTGGGGTGACCCAGGAGGTCGTTTTGGGGTAGCCAGTCCAAGATTAAGGTATTGTTGCCAAGTGTGGATGGCCTTTTGCCTGTGTGCCTCCAGATAACCTTCTGAGGAAGTTGGGCAAAAGCAGCGGCAATGTCCTCAGCAAAGTCGCCAGGAAGCTTTTCCACCAAGGTTCCCAACGTCATCACAATGACACCGTGTTCACCAGAGCTCTGCACAAAATCCTCTAGTTCTTTAGGCAGAGGCTTGGCAGGTTTGCACTGAAATCCTGACATGTAGACAACGTTTGGCATTGTAGGTCGTGGGAACTCAAAGGTGAAATCGTTTCTCATCAGCCAGATATCTGCCGCCTGAAACAACTCCATGTAATGTACATCACTACCGAAGTAACGTTTGACAAATGCTGTGTAGGTTGAATCTGTGACATACCAAATTTGAAAGCGTGTGAAGAAGTAGATTAACATGTTCTTGATCCTCTGGGTAAAAGTCATCTTGTCGGTCAGCTCTGACCCTGGTATGGGAACATAAGAAAGTGGGGCAGGTGCAATTGCTTGATGCCCCTCACCCTGAATGGTCCATCGAACATTAAAGACGAGAGGAAGACCCAGACGATGACCCAGAAAAACCCCTCCTCCAGCCGCAGGGTCCGTAAGAAACAAATCATATTTGGCATCATGGAGACTCTGCATCAGTTTCTTATCCTCAAACACCTCTTGTATCATCTGAAGTATATCTACATGCATCTGATGGAACTGGTTCATCAGTTCAAACTGAATCGAAATACGAGTCCAAAATGAAGCACCCTGGCGCCGCATGTTCACCATTCTCATTACAAATGAGCCAAAGCGATCCTTATCAAAACCAGCAGAGGAAGCCATGGTAATGCATTTGTAGTATGGTGAGTCTTCTTTGATGTACCAGGCATCATATGACCGCAACACTGTGATTTCGTGGCCCCTGGAGTGAAGTTCCTCAATGATGACATTCATGTTAACCCAGTGGCTTCCATCCATAGGGTATACCAAGACTTTACCCCCATTTACAAGGGCTGATGATGAGCAGAGCAATGCTGCAAGTGTCACAAAGGTCGGTTGATACATCTCTAAAATGACAACAAAAGCAAGCATGTTAAAACTGCTTTAACAAGATTTGTGACGCTCATTCAAGATACTGAAGAATGGAATCAGTATTTTTTTTTTAAATCAGAATCAGAATTATTATTGTTTTTAATAATCCCAAGTTGAAATTACTTTTTGTTAGCTCCTACTCAAAGTGTACCAGTGTTCAGAATAAAAAGCAATGTAGACAATAAGAATATATAAGAATAAGTAGGCAATTATAATAAGAATATATGCATCAATGTCAAAAATACATAAAATATGTACAAGTATAAGTGAACATGCGTTCTGAGATGTTGCTCTAATAACACTGAATATGGGATATTGCACATTGGGAAATTATTGCACATGGTAAGTCCAGAGTCCAATAAATATATAGAAAGAAATATGTACAAGTATATGAAAGAAAGTGAACACGAGTTTGCATTGCATAATATCAGTATAAATATGAGTTATTGCGCAAAAGGAATTTATCCAATCAACTGAGTTGTACAGGTTGATGACCATAGGCAGAAATGATTTCCTGTGGCACTCGGTGGTGCATCGTGGTGTAATTAATCTGAAAGAACTCCTCTGTCTGACCAGCACATCATGGAGTGGGTTGGACACATTGTCCAAGATAGCTTTCACTTTGTGAAGCATTCTCCTATTCTCCAGCTTCACTCCCACAACGTCACTGGCCTTGCAGACCAGTCTGTTGGCATTATGCTGCTGCCCCAGCACACAACAGCATGTAAGATAGCACTGGCTACCACAGACATTCTGAGCATAGTCCTGGAGATATTGAAAGACCTCAGTCGCTTAAGAAAATAGAGGCAGTTCTGGCCCTTCCTGTACAGGCCCTTATTTGAATATTATTGAAATGAATGGCTGATATAATCTGTTTTTTACAGTTCTGAAATAACAAACCTTGTGAGAACATAAAGAATCTGAAAAGTTTAGGTATAGCCAAGCTTATCTTGGTACATACGGTGCAACTTAAGTCTTTGTGCCCTTCACAATATTCTATATTTCTGCACAAATCCTGAAAGTAGGCAATGAGAACCCATTTAAGTGTATGATGAGATGGAAAAAGTACAAAGCAAAACACATAATATTCCAGAGAAGGACTGAATTGTGTCAGTAAATTCTAAAAGATAATCAGGACATCTGTCTGCTGAGTCTAAAGACAAAGTGGGTCATGCCGAAAGACAACGAACCCAAGCACACAAGTCGTTGTACATAAGAACAGTTAAAGAAGAAAGAAATGAATGTTAGGCAATGACTAAGTCAGTGTCCTGGCCTTAATCCAATAGAAATGTGGTGGAAGGAAGTGAAGCAAACAGTTCATGTGATGAAACCCACCAACTTCTCAGAAGTGTTTCTGTACTGAGGAATGGGTATAAATTCTTACAAGCTGCTGCAGACGACTGATCAGCAGTTACTGGAAATGTTTAGTATTTGTGGTGTTATTGCTGCATAATAAGGTCTCACTAGATACTGAAAATAAGACTTCTCATACTGTTTAAATTGTCAGACATGTACTATTTTCAAGTATATTATCAAATATGATATTTTGCCTTTAATTTGTTTTGTTGGAATGTCATTTGAGTCTTTTTTTACAGAAATGTAGAAATTTCTGAAGTACGTAAAAACTTTTAACCAGCACTATACATACGGTTGGACACTTTTTAGTTATTTATCAAACATATTCAAGAACATATAAAATTAATGCTGGCTCAAAGACCAGGCCCTGAGCTTGAGTTTCAGGGTTTTCATATCAACACTGAAGAAAAGGTGTACGAACTTAAACAATTTCTATACAGTGTCCTATTTTCAGAGGCTTAAAGATGATTGGACAATTGACTCGTAGACAGGTGTGGATTATCTTTTCATTATTTCTTTATCAATTTAGTAGGTAGAAGTTCTACAGGTGATTTAAGTGTGGCTTCAATTATGCTTCAAAACATACAGCAAGTCAGTGTCAGGGGGCCACATTTGGCCACAGTTGGTACATTCTGAGAAAAAGGCAGAACACACTGGTGAGTTTGTCAACATGCCTGAATGTCCAGGGGAAACCATTCATGAGCTTCAAGAATATCAATCAATCAATCAATCAATCAATCAATCAAATTTTATTTGTATAGCACTTTTCCTACAAAGATGCAACACAAAGTGCTTCACACCAATAAAAACAGAACATTACACCAAGAAACAGAATCAACAACCCATGTCCCCACATGTACACATACTGACACATATACAAAACACATTCACACATACACATGCATACATACATACATACACACACATGCATGCACACATACATGGTACACATACACAAGCACACACACATGTCCACACTCATGCCATTATACACAATAACAGTTGTCAATGAGACATGAGTTTTCCTTCTTAACAACTTAGTTTTTGAAGGTAAAGAAATGGGATATTGAAAAAACAAGCCAAGCCAAGACTGGGGAAATTCTAGAGAAAACAAAACAAAAAAGAAACTGGCTCACAGTTTTGTACAATTCTCTGTGAGAATCATCAGAAATGGAACCCAAATAAATAAATATGTTGCTCTATAGGTTATAAACCTCAACCCTAACCCTGACCCCAACTGTAACCCTGCATGTCCAGAAGCTTCACAGAATCAGTTAACATTTGTAAAAATGGTTGTAATTCCGACACTAATTCGATGTGAAGATTCTCAAATTAAAGCTAAATAAATGTCACTGTGTTCTGGTAAACAGCTAGAATAACTACAATCGTGTCCGTGTGCAAAGATATTTAGATTAACTGTAGTGCACTTCCACAATGTGCTTTCTCCTTTCCATCACACTAAGGCATGCTGCTCTAAGACTTGCATAATACACAAATTCTCAACAGCTTCCTGATTACACAACTACAGTGTGGGAATTCCTGCCGCAAAATCCCGGGAGGTTTAGAAAAGCTCTTTGTTTTTGGTAGACGTTCTCTCTCAGGTTTCAGAGCTTTGTGTTCATGTATTGTAAATGTGTGGCCCCGTAATGACAGGAGTTGAAGTGTAAGGGGGATCTTTTCTATTTAGGTGAAAGTTTAAGTGAGCTTTTGCACAGCATTAACAACACAAACAGCTTATAATGTTCATTCAGTTTGAACAAAAGTAAGATTGGGTTTCTTGAAAGTAAAGTTCGAGTTTCTTTAATCCAGTTTAATCCACCTTTATTGAAAGCACTAAAAACCACCATAGTAAACCAAACTTTGTACAGTATGTAGAGAAGATATAAATAAAAGACAAGACAATAATAATAATAACACACACACACAAGGAAAACTACAGTACGTAGAGCTCTCTCTTTACTAGAATAATAAAACTAACTGTAACTGTAAACAACCAAGACTACCTGCTATAAACAGAAGTGAAATATACTTGAATCTGACAGTTTTATGTTTGCAAAGCAATCATTGTTCTTGCTTTAATTACCTCTGATCAGAACAAAGTAAGACTTTCTTGTTCGAGAGTTCATCATTTGAACAATATTTGTGTGACAGCACGGTTTATAGTGAAGTTGCTCACTGCATTCATAAAGATCTTGTTACAAGGAAACATCTGGAAATCACTTTCTGGCATGCTGGGAGTATAGAATCCAGCTGCAGCTATTCGGTTTGACTTCTTAAATATTTACAACACAAAAACTGCTGTGCTTAAAATGTGTCTAAAACCATTATCTCGGTTTATCCTTATCATATGAGCAGCCTCATCGCAAATTTATCTTCTGAAAGTCTTTTGATCTTTTGAGATTGGTAAACTTACCGAGTGCAGCCCCACTGATCTCACGTTTACGCACAAGCTTCACTGTTCGTCCGTCCAGCCTCCCTCAGAGCAGATGGCAGAGTAACTGACTGCCGCCCAGCTCTAGTTGTCATAGCCACTAGGAGGACCCTGGCATTGAAGTAGAAAGTCCAAAGTTTAGACAGAGTGTGTGGCTTGACGCTGCAGCAGGCAGGTTACACAAGTGAGAGCCTGTTGTTAAGCCTACAGGCTGATGTGGCCTATCAGAACAACTACAGGCTGATGTAGACCACATTTCTTGCTACTTGTCTTTTTATTAAGTCTTCTCACTTGACAGATAGAAAAGGCAAAGACCAAAAACATATAAATGCTAAAAGAATCTTTCAAAACATTGACAGAAGTCTTTTCTTTTCATTGTGGAGTCATTGTGGTTGAAGTTGAAGGTCATCACAGTGTTTAAACAAACTGTGTACACGAACTACATAACCCCTGGATTTTAAACCAGTCAGTATGTTGTTTTTGCAGGACAAATGAATGACATATTAAAACAAATAAAATTATTTGCTTTGTGAAAATGATCATCGCTCCATTTCCTTCTAGCCTCACACTCAAGAAGTCCGAGCAGTAGCCGGGAAACCAGCGTGACTCTGTCCCCACCCTCTCCAAACAGCACTTTGCACACACAGCGCCTTGACACACCTCAGCCTCATCAGAACCTGGTCTCCACCTGCTCTGATACAGACGGAAGCTGCTACACAGAGCTATACCCTGGCACTCAGAGCTACGTGGACAGGCTGCGAGTGGAGGAAGGGTCATCAGCCATCGACCCACTGAGGGCGGAGGATGGGAATGTGTACTTCTCACCAGTGGTGGAGACAGTCTCTTGTTTCAAACCCAGTGGGTACCACTCTCAGCTGATGCCCAAGAATAACAAGCCCCTGGAGGTGGGCATCCTACGGAGGGTGAAGGAGCTCCTGGCCGAGGTTGACCCCAGCACTGCAGCCAAACACATCACCAAGGCTGACTGCATGGTATTGATCTATACTTTAAATCAACAACTGCTAAAAACCAGAAGGGCTTTTCACAGAGCAGTAACAATTCAATTCAGTTTTATTTAGACACTTTACAAAAACTGGCCTGAAACCTCCAGAGTAAGCCTGAAGGCAACAGTGGCAAGGAATAACTCCCTTTTAACAGGAAGAAAAAAGGGAGACAAAGCGGTTGGTAATAGAAAAGAAATGATAAGAGATTAGAGTACAGGTGCTTGGCACCAGAGAAGAGAAAGTAGAGGACATGTCCTCAGTGCGTCATCCCCTAGCAGCCTAGGCCTAAAGCAGCTTACCTAAAGGATGGTTAAGGATGGTCCAGCCCTATCTATAAGCTTTGTCAAAAAGGAAAGTCTTAAGCCTGATCTGCGGGAAACATGTATAATGTGAATAATATTGGTCCTAGCACAAAACCTTGAGGAACTCTACTGTGTGGTTCACAGGTGGCCAGGATTTTGGAGGTGACTCCAGAGGTTCAAAGGATGATGGGAGTTAATTCTGGGATGGAGCTCCTTACGTTGCCACATGGCCAACAGTTGAGGCTGGACCTGCTGGAGAGGTGAAAACACAACCCACTAACACAACCCACTAACGCTTAACTTCAGGTGACCTGATTTAGTAGCGTGGCTTGGGTAGTAACCAACTTAATTAGTAGAATAAGGATAATCAAGTTAAAAAGGCTTTTCAGGCAGCATAGGATTGTTTTCGTTTTGCCGAGTTGTGGTGCTTTATCTATCTATCTTTACCATTTCCTCTGTAGGAGAAGGGTCATCTTCACTGTACTGTCATGCAAATAATTAAATTCCTTTGCAGTGTTCACATACAATATATGAATATAGTAAGACATGGATGAGCTTGACTTAATGACAGATGCATTCCGCTAGTAAAGTGTTGTTGGAATTTAAAGAATTTATCTTTCCTGTCACCATGTTACTGCAGGTTTCAAACCATGGCGATCATGTTGGCCGTGGATGTGTTGGGCTGCACCGGGACAAATGAGGAGCGGGCCAGCCTTCTTCATAAAATGATCCAAATTGCGGCTGAGCTCAAGAGCACCATGGGGAATATGTTTGGCTTTGCCGCTGTCATGAAAGCGTTGGAGCTGCCACAGGTAAACAAGTTGAGGTCACGTGTCTTCGGATCCAAGCAGGTCAGAGTGGAGAGATAATGATATGTTCTCATGCTGAATTATCAGTACAATAAAACTAGTTTCACCCTTTACCCACTGTGTATTCAGGATACAGTTTGCACTTTTGCACAGTGTTGGTACTGCCATTTAACCTTTGGCTTTTGCTTTAAAGAGCAAATGCTTTTTACCCAGTACCCTTTATTACCCAGTATGTGTCTTATCTTCTTAATGGGTGACAAGTTCTAAAAATGATTATGAATCAAGATTGTCCTCACGTACTAGATAGTGTGCTTCCCACAATAAAAAAATGTATTAATATTTAAGTGTTTATCCAAAAGTACCGCCAAACCATTTTAAAGATTCTGTGGGCGTTGAGTACCAGCGGTCACACCAGGTATTAAAATGTTCCTCCACATGCGTCCCCACTCCAAACCAGCACTAGAGGGCTGATCGTCAGGCGTCTTCAACCTTTTTTCCCTCATAAAGCTACTTTTACAAAATAAAAACGGCGAGAGCTACTCATGTTTTCTAACATTTATTCTCATTGCTTATTTTAACCAAACAGACTCATTAAGCGTTGTTTTCATGAACATTCACAATTTGTTATTGTCCACATCTCACATTGTGCTTTAAAACATCACAAAATTATTAAACTTATTATAGTTGTTATTGTTATTACTACAAATACAGATGTTGCTACTTATTCACTTATCATTGTTATATATGTCCATGTCACTGTATCACACTTCATAAAACTATTTACATGTACAAAGACATCTGAAAATGAAATGTTATTATGGATCACTTACAATTTCTACAAACTAAGAATCAAAAACTTTAGCCAACACATTTTAAATCATCAATATATCAGTGTATTCTAAATAGTGAAATCCACATAAAGAACAAAAATTACATTCACAATAAAAGTCATTCAGTTCAGTTCAGTTAAATATTAAGCAGATAATGTGTGTGTGTGTGTGTTTGAGTGAGTTACACTGAACAGAGAACCATTTTAACCGGTTCATGTCTGATTCCGGCTGCTTTGCCGCATCTGCAGACAGCGCAGGCACTCGCCTTGCAATGGTATTGGCACCAAGTTGTACATCGGCAATAGCAGACAAAATTTCTGTTTTATTTTTATGGTCCAGGAATAACGTTTCAGCCACCGCGGTCATGGCTTCCTTTATGATCCCGCCATCGGTGAACAGCTTTTTGCGCTTCGTTAAAATGTGCGCCACTTTAAAGTAAGCCTCTGTAGCTGAATTGGCCTTCTTTGCTGGTTTGGTGAACAGCGTTGTCTTCAGCTTTGTTATCTTGTCTCTTCGTACACTGCTACCAGCAGGAAAGTCCCGTGAAAAGTTGACGTGGACTTTGGTGAAATTGCGGTCCACATTACCCCTTTTACCAACCGACACGCTGGCACCGCAGATCAGACACACACACTTGTAGTTAACATTTGTAAAACAAAATTCGGTCTCCCACTCTTGGTGAAAATGGTACATTTTAACCGGCTTGTTCTTTACACTGGTCGGCATCTTAAACTCACGTTTCTCACGTCACCACCGACTTATCAAGTTTGATACCAGCGCAACTTTTTGATTGACAGCTAATTAGCTAATAATCGTGAATAAATCGTAATAAAAGTGTTGGAAGGGGCGGGACAACTATGACTGTGAATTCTGATTGGACATAACTTTAAGTAGATTTGCCGAGGGACCAATTAAGTTTTCAAAATTATATACGATTCACTGGCCCTTTGGCAAGCTACTTGGAAAGGGGCGGCGAGCTACTGGTAGTTCGCGAGCAACGCGTGGAGACCCCTGTTCTAAGATCTGCTGTCTCTAATGGATTTCTACCTCTGCAACGGAACAAAGGACTGCTGTTTGTTCATTAATTCAGTGTTTTTCAACCATTTTTAAACCAAGGTCCAATTTTTTTCAAAAATCACGAGGCACACCACCAACCAAAAATATAGTCATTCTTATCAAAGTGTCTTGAATATGAATCAGATAAACACAAAAAAAGTATTTTATCATCCTTTATATTTCTTCTTTCAAATAAAAAAATACAGCTTGAACATTATTGCCACATTAATGTAGTCTTAAAACTAAAGAGCTACTAGAAAACTTCAGTGTTTTGCAAACTTGAATTCTGTCCAGAAGCATTCTGTTAGCAGGAATACAGAAATATAGTGCTTATTCTGACAGAAGCAATAATATTTGGGAAAGATGTCACAGTTCCACACTGAGAAATATGAAGAGTTGCTAGCTAACTTTAAGGGCTCTCTCATTTACCTTTGTGTTTTTTCTCATAGAAGTTGCCTGTTTCTTTGTGTTCACACAGGCAAACAAAATAGCCCGCATTCTTGTTTTGAATTGAAGGGTGTTTCGTTTGGAGATGGTGTTTAAGCTTGCTCGGATCCATAGCACTGTTGGATAGCTTTTCACCACACACCAAGCACAACGGAGCATCCCTGGTGAAAGTAAATCCAAATGAATAGTAACTCTCGCTGTGGCTTCATCTGGGTCCAAATTTTGTCCAGGGGCCAGTGCGGAGTTAGCATTTTTCCTTTTCAAAACCTTCTCCATCACTGTCATTGCGGTCTATAGCACAGACACTGTGCATGTTATTTGCAGATAATAATTCATTTGTTTTCAGTTAGGTGAAATTGGACAATTTCCCACATCGCACTAGTGTGACGCTGCACAGTGGTTGAAAAACACTGCTTTAATTTACTGAATGCACACATGTTAAGTGATCGCTGTCCTAACGTTTTTTCCTATCCATCTGTGTGCAGGTGATTCGTGCTTATTACTTGACTATTTACGCCTGTCTTTATTTGTGGTCATTTGTGTCTGATTTGTGCCGATGTAGTCAATCAATTAAATGTTTGTTGCCCCTCATAAAAGCTGTCATCTTCTGATACTGTCCCATCCATTTGGAAAAACATAACTGACAGATTGTATTGGTGATGATTTTCTTTCTCTCAGGTGTCCCGACTGGACCAGACGTGGATGGTGTTACGGCAGCGTCACACAGAGGCCGCTATTCTCTATGAGAAGACCCTGAGGCCATTTATGAAGAGCCTTAATGATGGAAGAGGTGAACATCACATCAATATTATATACTACTTCTTGCTGGTCCTTTTATACTGTAGTCCACAGCTACTTTTCTACAGAAAAACACTGGCTCAGTGTGTGTGTGTGTGTCTTCCTTTCAGAAAGCTGTCCGCTGTCCAACACCACTTTCCCCCATGTCCTCCCTCTCCTAACCCTGCTGGAAAAGAGCATGGCGATGAGTGAGGGGACGGAGCCATGGGAGACGGTGGAAGTTGGGGTGGATGTGGTCATGTTCCACCTCGGGGCAGCAAGGACTATCGCTCAGCTGGGAGGCATCTACCGCTCCAACGCTGAGAGCAAACTGCAAGGTAAGAAACTCAGAGTAGGGCTGAGATTTGACCGACCCGATATGGATTCATCAAAAATAAAGTTTTTAAATATGTGCCACTGCCTGTATCCTGTCGTTTGAAATGTTGCCATGGTCTCACAGTACACAGTTTCAAACAACAAACCTCAGTGGCATCTCTTGGCATATCCTCATTACTATCAGGGAATAATCTACTTTCTAATGTATGTAAAATTTTTTATCTATTTTTCTCCTCTAGTTTATCACAAATTAATCAAACATAGTAACAGCAACAATGTTACCAACACTAGGAATCCATCCTCTGAAGTCATACCTATCTGTAGAGACTAAAGTCATGCATATGAACCTGATAGTTTTGGAGCTATTCATGTTCATTAATTTTATCATGTCTTTTTAGGTTTTTAACTTCACTTCTCAGCACCCAAGATGTTTAATTATCCTTATTAGCAGCAAAAAAATAAAATAATGATGTGGTAAAATTAAATCTGCCCATCAATTAAAATATTCAATGATTATTTTTCAAGTTTTAAATACTCTCCTCAACAGTAAAATTACTTTTTTTTATTTAAATAATCTTGAGTAGTAATAATGCCTTAGTTTTATATAGCACCTTATCATAGACACTCAGAGCGATTTACAATTGAATGTATTATTCATTCGCTCACACAGTCACACAACTGTGATCTCAGTAGCCCTGGGGCAGACTGATATATGGCAACCACCGAACATCACTCATTTGCAGTCATACACAAGTGGAGTTCACAGCAAAGACACAATGGACAGACTAGGGAATCGAACTGCCAACCTTTTAATTATTGAATGATCACTCCTGAGCTGCTGCCGCCCGAGAGTAGGTTGGTCCTTAATGTGACCTAGGACTCATGGTTTCAGGGTTTTGTAAAGCATTTCGAGACTATTTAGACCGTTTTTGGCACTATCAAAATAAAACTAGAAATGATTTGTGTTTTCACACTTCCAGTGGAATGTGTGTCAAATGCGTCTTAGACCACTTCCACATGTGGTTTGAGATCAGAGCATCGAAATGCTTCGCCAGTGCATCCTGATATTCACATCGGTACTTCAAGCAGGTCTGAACGTGGACACCGATGCTGTTGAATTAAGTTCTACCAAATCTGATGCAACACAAGGGAATAAAAGACACTATATGATAACAATACGATAACAATATGATAGGAGACGACACGATACGATACAATGGTATTTTAATTTATCCCATAGTGGGGAATTGTGTTAATTTTGAGTGGTACTACACTGCTATGTTGAATGAACCACACTCTGTATTCTTACATTGGTGCTTAAATCACAGATCTGTGCTGGTTCTGGTTCAGTTAGAAAAGGATGATCTGTTTACACGCTGTTGACACTGATTACGTATGTGCTGTCACCAGGTTTCCAGGAGCAGGCCGAGGTCCTAGAGCTTTTCTTGACTGATTTCCAGATGAGGCTGCTGTGGGGGAGCAGGGGAGCTGAGGAGAACCAGGCTCTGCGGTACTCAAAGTTCGACCAGGTGCTTACAGCTTTGTCCAACAAGCTGGAGCCCCCAGTCAGACGACACTGACCCCAGACCTGCTTTCGAAAAACTGGGTTTATGTGGAAAATAGCTCATTTCTACATGGACTAGTCTTGGGTTGAACACTGAGCACCTCCTCCTAGTAGCCTTCCGTTTAACAAATGTAACAGATACTTGAAGTGTATAATTAACTCTGGCTAACAACTGCATTTTTATCAGTGACTTGACTTCAGACTCAATTTGAAAGTACTATAAGAAAGAGGACATTTTTACTCTAACTGAGAACTTACACCACTTTAGAGTTCCTAAACCTCAATGGCAGAAACTAACCAGGTTGTCAGCAGGTCTTATTTAATATATTGAGGTTCATTACCACAGTCAGTATTCGATGTCACTGTAAATACTTGGTTCTGCTGTGGTTTCAGGAAGCCCTGACATCTGTTTTCATTATCTAGTTAGTGAGACGGGGCTGTGCCTTTGGATGCTTGATCTATGTGCTGTATATTGTCTTCCTGAAGGCTGGACCTTCATTAATCCTCCAACTGCATGTCAGAATTTACAACACAATAACAGAATAACAGTGTATTTTTTTTGTTTTGTCTTTATTTTAATGTCTGTATAATTTGGATTTTCTAAGCGAATTTCTAAGCGATTTTCTAATCTGTTAAGGTTTTTCTGTACACTTATTTTTAATTGAGAGTGAACCAGTTCAAATTGCTTGATATATAGCAGATTTTTCAAAGACTGTGAAATGTAAATAAACATATTTACCTCACTGGGAAGCCAGTCTTTTGGATAAAACAATTTTCTCTTCTCTCATTAAGCCAAAGTGAATTTCATCAAAAACGAGATTTATGGTACTTGGAATAACTTGTGGATTTTAAAAGTCTTTCAGTCTTAAAAGGTCTCATGTTCTCTTTTTATGAAACAATTAAAAATCTAAACTCTCTAGAGTGGCTATTTTTTTCTGCTCAGTCTTTCCGGAAATACTGTGTGATAAACCATTTCCACAGGAATAGCACCCTCTGCTGTAAAAATAACCTGTTTTTCCATGACGGACAATAATCTGTTGTTTTCTATGATAAATATCCAGGTGAAATTATAAAAAATCATTAGTAAATGGTTTTTCCAATAAATTAGTGATAGTGCAATTGTCATTTTTTCCCCAGATGTTTTCCACTCAGTTTTCTTAATTCACAACAACTCATTCAGCAACACTCCATAAGTGATGCCTTGGGTTTAAGTTTTCTTTTCTTTTTCTATTTAAAATTTTAATTTTCTCTTAACCTTATATAAAATAAAGGACAAGGAAATTGTGAAAGACAAACATATGTTACTGGATAAATACAACGAATAAAAACTTCCTATTATATATAATTATTCCATATTAATAGCACCCTATTCTGTATAAATGTAACTTTTAGTGTAATGTAATGTAATTTTTTTTTTTATCATTTTGGATTCTAGTCACTTATTTACAGGTTACGGGTGTCAAGCAAGGGTTAGAATTTATTAAAATTTTCAGAATTAATATGTTGAATTCAGCAAGAACCTTTCTGTAAACACCTGTACTGTTATAATCATGTTTTTGAAAAATGTGAGTCGATCGTGAATCAATTTCTTCGTTTTCTTTTATCATTATTATTTTTATTTGTATATGTTTGTTATATGTTTATTTGTTGCCATAATAAATAGTAAAAGATTTGCCTGTGAAAGTTTCTTACACGTTTTCTGGACTGTGATCCTCCAACGTGTCCTCACTACGCCCGTTGTCGAATGCCCCGTGGGAAACGTAGTCTTCTTCGTTATTGTGTTACGTTGTTCGGGGCGTCTTCCCTAAAGTAGAAGAACTACAAGCTCACCGGTGACGGTAGAGAGAAGTTCCCGTAGTTTTTGCCAGCAGGCAGCCAAAATGTTGGCCATCCTGTCTGTGCTGTTTTTATCCGTTTATAACCCGGTCGACTGCGTGTTTCAGAGACTTTACTGCACTATATCGGACAGCTGCGAGTGTGACTTCAAGCCCAATATTAGAGGTAAGTTCTGTTAGCTGGTAGCTGTTAGCCTGTCGCTACTGTTTCGTGTTAACGTAACCAGCTATCTGTGGCAGGGAGACAAAGTAAATATACATTCTTCAGCCAACTGTGGCGTGAACATGCGTGATATACATAATTCTTTATAGAAATTCTGTTCTATAGTCTTAGCTACCTGACATATTTTTGTGTATAGCTTCCTAACGCCGAGCTAAATGCTACTTTGCTAATTGTTTTGCTATCAAAAAAGGAAGTCCTCTCTTCAAAATAAGACTTTAAGAGAACATTTTGTATGACCGTAATTCCTATGGTATAGGTATTTAACCTAACCAGTTTATTTCAGTGTTGAGGTTTGGAAATAGAAAGTCCTGAGAGAAATTGATTCGATTAGTTAGATCTCATCAGTGTTGTCTTTAAGCATTTGAGATGATTGATTTATAATAATCACAAAGGTCAAATCCAGGGTTTATCACGTTACTGTATGTCTGTCGAATTTTTTTCCCTGATCTATATTTTGACTTAAGGAACCAGAGTTTATTTTTTTTTTTTTTTTGCTGTATTATTTTGATGTATTTTGTCCTTGCCTTTATTTCCTGATGTCCAGACTTTGAATGGGACCTCTACAAGAATGTCTTTGGACAACATCTTGCTCAGGACGTCCTGTCAGAGGAGGTGGCGAAGTTCCTACAGAATAAAAGCCCCGACCGGCCCCTGGTATTGTCGTTCCACGGCTCCTCTGGAACGGGAAAGACTCTGGTCAGCTCCATGCTGGGAAATCACCTGTATGGCTCTGCTATGAGCAGTCCATATGTGCACCAGTTTATCCCAACACTGCACTTCCCTTCACCTCAGCGGGTAAAGCGATACAAGGTAAGTCATAGATCACTGTGTGCTGGTCAATTATGAGAAATTAAAGGCTTGTGCCAAACTGTTTTTTATGTCAAATAACATACAAAGCACTGTTAATATTGACAGAGACATTATTGGCAAATACTTTCATAATTGATTAGTTGTTTATATTAAATATAGCATCTATACACACAGGATTTCTGCTTTGAAGATGTTGGATAACTGTGTTTTATGTAAGTTCACCTAAAAAGACCCCATATAAATTAGGAATAGCTCCAAAACTGCTAGGTCCATATGCATCAGCCTGGTCTCTATATGTAGGTGAGAATTCAATTCTCACCTACATATGAATGATACAGCACCAATAACAATACAAATTGTCTCAAGTCTGCAAAAACCAGCCTGCAACCTCCAGAGCAAGCCTGAGGGCGACGGTGGCAAGGAAAAACTCCCTTTTAACTGGAAGAAACCTTGAGCAGAACCCAGCTCATATGGAGGGACCCATCTGCTGAAGGCCAGCCGGGTAGAAACAGAGAAGATAGAGAGAAAAGAAGAGCAGGAGAAACAAGATAAACAAACTTCTGTCATAGATACATACATCAAGCTGTAGGAAACACATAGAATCGAATAACATAGCTGATGATCTTATGAGATTTGTGAGTATAACAGGAATCATGGGCAGGTTGGTGAATTGTTCATCTAGGTAGGAGTGGACAACTGGAGGAGGCCATGATGACTGGGGCAGATGCAGTTTATGGAGCTCCACAGGTCTGATACACAGACCATCAGACATCAGAGAATGGATTCTAAATTACTAAACTAAATTAACATTTAGATTAAATAGTAGATAACTACCTGATAGTAATGATGTCATTCCACTGAACTCATTCAGCAACTCTTTAACTATCAATCTGCATTTTTTGGTGCCAAAACCGAAAAAGTGTCCCAGGGGTGTCCAAGCAGAAGCTGCATTTACTATGTTACCCTCCACAATGGTTCCACTTACTTCTTGTAATATCGTTGTTGAAAAGGCTTCACTTGATAAAGACAGACCAGACTTTATCCCCTCTGTGTCCTCCTTTGGTCAAATCGTCCATCCAGTGAATGAGAGTGTAGGGGTCAGTGAAACTTTTTAAAGTAACACTCTGGGAGTGAGTTTTAGTATATTCTCTAAAATATGTTTTCTTCATCCATTCCTTCCAAAACATCCAACATCCGTTGAAATATGGTAATCGGCGTTTACAGGCTATAGTGTTTGAGATGTTTTACCTCCATGTAAGCCCTACCTCCAAAAACGCCACATTGTTTACAAGCCATGAAGAGGGCTGTACTTTACATGAAAAACAAACGTCCCTAACTGTACCAAGAGTTGGTAGTTAATAGTAGTAGTAGATAGATTGCGTTTTACCTCCGAAATCTGGAAACACAATACTACTGATTCCCACTACAAGAGACAATATACTCACTTAGTCTATCTCAAACTCATTTTATTTAGACTGTATATTAAACCATTGTGCACATTATTTTTTTCTACCATATTTGTGTTGTGTACGCATGTAAGGCTTGTTACACAACACGAGAAATTTGTTCTCGCTCCCAGTGTGGGATAAGAAGAAAAAAGTTCTCGTTGGGCCCTCCCACTCCAGCATACACCTTAAACATTGTGGGAGATGCGCATGCTGTATCTCACATCATCTCTTGCCAGGGGAGATTAGCACTCAGCTCACAGACTGGCCGCTAGCATTTAACATTAACCACACCCGCCTCCAATTCCTGACAAATGACAGAATAGTTGCGGAGAAAAAAATTACATAATTTTGTTCCCGTAGCCCTAGATGCGAGAACAAATTTCTTGCTCCTTGAGGAGTATGTATCAGCCTTAACTCCCAGAGTCTAGGGAGTCACCAAGACAAGATGTTTATCTGGCAAAGCTTACTTTCTATACAAGCTGTATTGGTTTTGTTATTTGTAGATAGAGGCAAAGGATCACGTATGAAACTGGTCCACCAATTCTATCAGACGTGGTGTACACACAATGGATAATTGTGTGGCTTTAAAATACCCTATAAGGGAATAAAAATAATATCGGTTGCATTTCTTGTCAGTTGTGTTTGAATTTGATTGGTTTTGAGTTGAATCCTGGTTCTTGGAGAGGGAGAACTAAATGTACCTCCTTGGGTTTGTAGACGCAGCTGAAGAACTGGGTGCAGGGAAACTTGACGGAGTGCGCTCGCTCTGTCTTCATTTTTGATGAGATGGAGAAGATGCCTGTGGGCCTCATCGATGTGCTAGAGCCCTTCTTGGGTCCTTCCCACGTTGTGTTTCGCACCAACTACCGCAAGGCCATTTACATCTTCATCAGGTAGGAACCCACACTATGAACCAGAAACAGTTATCATCATCATCATCATCATCATCATCATCATCATCATCATCATCATCATCATCATCACAGGTTTTATGTGCTAAAAATTTCAGTTCTTACACTCTTACCTTTGAAATTGTCTCTCTAACCTCTTTTGAAGATTTTTGAATCTGAAGATAATGCTCAACTTTGGGCTGTTTCTTAAGAGAAAAAAAATATCTGTACTATTACCTTGTAGACGACATCTCAGAGAGGTCCTTATGGAGTCTCAGGACCAGTTGTGATGGTGAAAATATAAGTGTCACAATGCTGAGACTGTACACTCACTCGCCAGTTCATTAGGTACACCAGTGAATTCAAATTAGAGAGAGTTTGTGTTCACTAGTGTACCTAATGTTTTGGAAGAAACATTAGCACTGCCACTTTCATGTTGGCGTTGCACACAACTTTACCCCTTGCTAACACATAATCTCTCAAGATGTCCAGTCTCCATGTACACTCACTTGCCAAAACATTAGGTACATTAGTGAATACGTTTTTATATAACAGTTGTGCAGTTAACCTTGTCTTTGTGAATGTTCATATATTGAGCATTGTTTTCAAATAACATATTAAACTGTGATTTCATTTTGGAGGCTGTGGTGTGTAGTGCTATTGAAATGGAGAGTGACACATGTTCCTATTATTTTGAAATTTTAGTGGGCTAGCTTGGCTAAATAACACAAACCCTTTTAATCCAGTCTAGTGTAATTCACAAATTACATGAAAAGTGAGGGAGATTTAATTCATTGTTGTTATATTAGAATGCATTCAATGGTGTTTTGGCAAGTGGATGTATATGGAGATTGAACTTGTGAAAAGAGGTTGTTTCAGCAAGGATTCAGGCTATGTGCAATACTGACAGGAAAGTGAGAATGCTAATGTTTTAGTCAAAATAAAATGACTGTGCTAATGTTCAGTTAATGTTGAAACCGTATCAGAAAGGTAGTAATTCAACTGGATGATCATTTTAGAGGATGTAGTTTGTGGTGCTGTTAAAATTCTTTGCCTAAATCTGAGTAATTGAATATTTGCAGTAACTTCTTATTTATTGCCTGTCTCAAGTCTAAGTTCCACTGAGGTCAGTAACCATAATGTATGAAACGGGTCCTAATAGTGTTAATTTGTGATTCCCTGCAGCACCACAGGAGAGGAGGTGATAAATAAAGTGACTCTGGAGAACCGACAGGCTGGACGAGAAAGAGAAGAGATTAAGTTGGCCGACCTACAGGAAGCCATCGCACTGGCAGTTTACAACAGCAACACAAGTAAGAGCAACCACTCAGCATGGCACCAACTCCCCAGTTCATGTGGTACACTAGTCGATGCATTCAAATTTGAGATCTGAGTCCGATATATCAGCCGGCTGATATTTGTAGATATTTACGTATTTTACTGGTATCGGCATCTGTCGATATGCGGGTGCGCGTTCGCAGATACATAGATTTTTTTCCTGGCAAGATTTCCAGACAGATGCATCCACAGGCAGCCCTGTGCTGCTGGAGACACTGCAGACTTGTGCAGCCCATACAGTGACGCTCCCCCACTGGCAGAGGGTGTGCAGCTGGAAACCTGTTTATTTTGTATGCATAAGAGCGTTAAATATTCTTTGAGTTCAATAAATGTTTATGTTTCTGGTTAAATTGAGACTTGTAACATTTGTTATCATTGTGTCATTTTTGTCATGTTAATGGAGGCGGGGGGGAATTGTCAGCATGTATCGGCAAAGGCTGATGTAAAAAAAATCTCTATTGGCCCTAAAAAATCCATATCAGTCTGTCTCTAATTCTGATATAGCAGCCCTGCTTTAAATCTCCCTTCATGACATCTACAATTGCCAGATGGTATTGAATCAGTGTCAGAAAGACGGTAATTCAACTGGATGACCATTCTTGGAGGATGTACATTGTAGTGCTGTTTAACAGGATTGAATTGTTTCTGTCATTGAGGCTAGCCCACTGCCTGTCAAAATAATAGGAATATGTGACAGTACAACACAATACAGTTCAATGGTAAAACAAACCACTTCCTGGAAATTCATGAGTGTAGACTATAGACTGTATGGTGTAGATGTTTCATTTTTAGATTTTGCAAAAAAAAAAAAAACAACATTATGTGAAATACAGAAACTGGAGCTTTCTTCCGAACAACCTCCCCCCGCCCCCATATTGCATGTATACAATATCTATATATATTAGTCTTAAAGGAAACCAGTGCAGGGATCAAAAACACTGCACAAATCATTTACGTCATCTCATCTCATGTCATCATCTACTACCACTTAATCCTCACTAGGGTCGCGGGGGTTGCTGGAGCCTATCCCAGCTGGCATCAGGTGAGAGGTGGGGTACACCCTGGACAGGTCGTCAGCCTGTCACAGGGCTAACACTGAGACATACAACCATTCACACTCACACACACACACCTAGGGTCGATTTAGAATCACCAATCAGCCTAACGAGCATGTCTTTGGAGGTGGGAGGAAGCCGGAGTACCCGAAGAGAACCCACGTGAACACAGGGAGAACATGCAAACTACATATCATTAGCTGCGAGGATGATAGAAATCATCAGTAACTTATGTAAATTCCTGAACTTGGCTCATCAATAGTTATGTCTCTCTCCAGGTGGGTTTTTCCAGTCCAGCATCATCCAGCAGAAGCTCATCACTCATTTCATTCCCTTCCTGCCACTGAGCCGGTGCCATGTTGAGCGCTGTGTTCACTCACAGCTCTGCCAGAGGGGCAGCTGCAACCGCAGTGACGTGGTGGAGGCAGTAGGGGGCGACATGATCTACACTCCTGCACAGGGACAGTACTTCTCCACAACTGGCTGCAAGGCAGTCAATGCCAAAATCAACTTCTTCCTGTGAGCTGACGGGAACAGTGGTTGATCTGTTCTTTTTTTGTTTGTTATTTTGGACTGAAATGAAAACTGCTTCTGAGGTGAGTCAGTGAAGAAACTTCTGAATCTATATGGATTTTGCTGTGCTGAGGTCAGAGCAGCATCTATGAAGTGATGGACACACCCTCAGTATGACCTCTAAAGATTCCTCAGTTCAGTCACACTCTACCTCTAATTAATTTGAGAACTTCAGGTCGCAACAGTGTGGTTTCAGATTTCAAAGGCTACATCCGAAGGTCATCCATTCATTTTTGTAGTTCAGTATTTACCCAGCCTGAATTTATTTTTCCATCCTTATACATTCATACTGCAGGAGGTACTGGGGCAGCTGGAGGATCGTGCATGAGTGTAGACCACAGACTGTATGGTGTAGACGTTTCATTTTTAGGTTTTGCAACAAACAAAAAAAAGAAATGTCCATAAAGAAATCATTGTTTGTATCATCTGGACGCTTTACTTTAGAGAAACAGATCTGCAAACAGTTTCATCATGGAAGGAGATTTTTGCTGATAAAGTCTTAAAAATCTTCTTTTTGGCATTTCATGTGGACAATAATACATATGTGGCCTCAAAGAAAGTTTCAGAGTCAGCACATGGAAGTGTATGTAATCAGTGCGTTGAGCTGAGTAGTTGAGGTGTCAAAGCAGTTTTTAAAAAGACAAAGACGGCGCGGAAGAAGAATTATACTTGAAAACTTGTTTGGGAGCACGTCACCACTTCTGCCAGTAGGTGGCGGTAAAGACTTTATTTTGCCAAGAGTGGAGGAGGTGAGGCAGAGTTCACTTGCAGCTCAACATTTGATCCACCCATAGAAGTGGCTTCTGTCACGTATTATTTAGTTATTTTATTTTATGTTGTAAAGGTAATAACTAACAACAGTAAAATTGCACTTTATGGAGTTTTTAAATGATGTACATGTTGAAATACTGCCAAGTTGTAACTGTTACGACAAGTTATTGATTGGAAAGTAATTTGTTATGTTAATGTGTGGTTAAATTTAGTAGGAATAAAGGTGAATTGAGTTCTCAGATGAATTTACAGACAGTCTATTATTCCAAATAAAACCATTAGTTTTTAGGTCATCTTCCCTTCTACCTGTCGATAAACACTATCAACATACAGAAAAGACAGGTGGTAGACTTCCACCAGAATCCAGTCTTATGTCTGCGTTTATATTTCCGTGCTGAGTGCATTTAGACTCTTCCACCAACCACCAACTTGTTTTGCGGGTTGTTTATGTGTTCGTTTTTTATGTGACTACATGTGCCGTGTAATTTTCAATTTCAGCTGCTGTGCAAGTGCCTGGATGTTGGTGAATGAAAATTGTAAGACCAAATGCAACTTTGGGTACTCTAGTGTAAAGTAAAAATAAAATGAAGACAAACAAAGCTCTTGATCCGTGCCTTTGTTCTGTTCTTAAGTGCAGGTCATTTTAAGTATTTTCGTTTTTGTACTTCAGTTTCAGATGGTTTCAGAAGTGTTCATTCTTTTATGCCACAATGTTTATTTGAGTGCTTGAGTTGAGTTTGAGTTGCTTTTTTCATATTAATAATACTAAATATGCTAGAGCATAGATACTCTTATAGATTATTAGTAGTATAGACCCTAACACTAAGACCCTAAGACAGCATTTTTTTAGTACAAAGTAGGTAACACAGCTCCACATAAACCAAAAAGATAGATAGATTAGATTAGATAGATCAGATTTGTCTGTTTATCTTTATTTTATGCAGACGTTAAGAGTGTGAAACATGGAGCTGCTGTGTCTCAGCTCTCTGAACAGATGCGATTGCTCTGATAACTTCTTCAGCAGGAAATTACTAGATTCTCCAACGGAAATGAAGAGGTGCCAAAGGTCTAGGGGATGATGTGTGTGTGTGTCACGCTGCTCAGTCCACCAGGCTGCTCTGGGTTGTGTAGCAGAAGATGATTTTACACGTATAGCCCCATGTTTCATTTACATGTGAGCTGTTAGTGTAAGAAAATATGGAAATTGGGCATGTTTATATATATATATGTGTATATATATATATATATATATTCACACATCTTATATTATATTATTATATTATATTATATTATATTATATTATATTATATTATATTATATTATATTATATTATATTATATTATATACACACACATCTACCCTTTGGGAGGGAGGGAAGCAGACAGTGCAAGACAGGTATAAGAAATATATGTATATGTATTAGGGGGGATATTGCACATATGTTGTTGTGGGTCTACTGGGAGCAGGCCTGGTTTAATTAAATGTATTTATTATTTAAATTTATTATATTAGTTAAACAACAAATAAAACATTCAAATATAACTTAAGTTAAAATAAATATATATATATATATTTTTTATTCAAAACCCTTTAGTTGTCAGTTCCATTCTTTAAATACATTTCTGTCTTTGCTGCTACTTCGCTCATCTTAGCATAAAGGCTGGAAACTGGTGGAAACAGCTAGGCTGGTTCTGCACAGAAGTAACTACTTTCTATTTAGTTATAATTTTGATGAAAACCCTTTGAACAGAAAATTGCAATATAGCAATTATGTGTTTAGTTAGGTGGGGGGTAAGCCCGATTTATACCTTACGCACCGACTCTGGGCCGGTGTGAGACATTTCTACTTGCGGCGGCGTCAGTTTGGTTTGCTCTGTAACAATGCAATCCAAACGCTAGATGGCGCTGTGTCTTTTTTGCCAGATGGAATCATTTTTGTTTTCACTTCCAACAATGGAGACTGAAGCTTTTGAAGAAATTTCGACTGAACTCCACCAAAAATGAGTCACGCAAATGTCTGTATCCCCAAACCTCCTCTGTTAACCTTACCAATTCTTTATTGATCAAAACAATCAATGTGAAATTTGCGGAGCTGCAGAAGCAGCCAGAAATACTAAAGCAGAAAAACGGACTACCAGGCAGACCAATCACAGCTCATGTGCTGTGTGCTGCTGCAGCGCGTTGCACTTCAGCTATGAAGTGAGGCTAGTAACTGGACTTGTAGGGAGACTTGTGGGGAGCTGGGTACACACCACAATCTGTGAGTTTCAACTCACACCTTGAGACTGGAGTCTCTGGCTGAAAATGGGTCACTAGAGTACCATTCACTGGAGAGGACAGGATCAAACAGATGGACACCACCCACAGATGTTTCTATTTAAACCCCAATTCCCCACCAGTCTTTTAGAACTGCAGTCTTGGATAAACCATTTTCAAGAAACTCTAAAAGTTCATCTGCCCTTGTTTCGGCTTTTTTGGCTTCACCTGCTTCTCAGTTCTCTCTCTCTCTTTTTTTTTGTCGAAATGCATTTTTTTCACCTCCCAACCTCAATTTCCTGATGACATTTTGGTAACATCTTCTTGTTCATTTAAAAAAAAGCCTCAGCATGGCTTCCTATATATGCCACATCTCACCACAATCCCACTGTGATGACTTCATCAACGCTCCGCCCTCCGCCACCGTCCACCCCACCCACCACCAACAACCACGCAGGCGGTGTGAGGAAGAGGAGGGGTTCAAAGGTCAGCTTTGGAGGCCTATTCACCCCAGCTGCTGTTGCTGTGCATCGTCATCTCAGTCCTTTTGGACAATGAGACTCGTAAAACATGGCAGGATGACCGCAACATGCTCATATGCATAAACACACTCCCATCTCGTGACCCCTGAGGTGTTTTCACACGCTCCCTGCAGAACAGCTGGACCAGACTCTGGTTTCGACCACTGGATCTCCTCTCTGTATTTGTGAAGAGTTTCTTTTCCATACTTATGTCTTTCCCTCCTTCATCTCTCTTTTCGTCTCCTGTCGCACATCTGCTGTAAAAAGCCAATTTCACTTCCCACTGTACCTCCTCACCCCTCCACAGCCCTCCCTTCTTCCTTCCCTCCATCAGGGTTTTTTTTTTGGGTGGGGTGGGGGGAGGGGGGCAACAATGGGACGCTGCTCCTTCCTCCCCTCCTCCCCACCCACCTCCACATCTGTGAGTGCCCCTCTGTCTCCTCATTCTTCTCCCTAACCGCTCCATTATTGGGCCTCTTTCACTTGTAAATGCAGCCAGCGATACTTCTGATGGGTCTTTTATGCCCGCGGCCGGGGTCAGGAGAAAGGTAGGGGTGGCGGCGAGGAGGAGGGGTGAGATGTGAGGCCGGGGGGGGTGGGTCACGGTTGAGGGTGGCAATGGGGGCAGTTTGAGGAGCCTTGTGCTGTTTTTGCTTGCGGGCCAGAGAGTGTGAGGGGACAATTGTGACAAAGAGTTAAATCCTTTTTTTGTGTGTGCAGTCATTTGGGACGGTTGGGGACGGCCATGCTCTCGCATTCCTACAGCCGGACGTCCCCCTGCAGGACAGAGAGGGACGTGATGGGCTTGAGGTGGACTGAAGCGAAAGCTCAGTCACAAGCTGTGTACTAAAAACTGCATATTGTGTTTTTGTTTGTTTTTGCTTTTAATGTAATTGGCACTCAATTTTTTATTCCCCTAATGAGAGAATATTGATTTTTTTTTTTATCTGCTTACCTCCAGACAGACAGACAGACAGACTATTGATCCCGTGGGACTTTCACTTTAAGGAAGTATAAGTCAGCACGCCTTGAGTAGAAAGTATAGAAAAGGTAAAAATAAATGCACAAATGTGTACAAACTGTACTGGCTTGTGCCTACCAAGGAGCTTGATGGTTCTGCTCAGTATCTTAGCTGTTCCTGGTACTGCACTCTTCTGGAAAGAGATCTTCCAGTTTTTTGGTAGTAACTGCCTCAAGTGATCCTATTGCTACAATACTACTGTTGCCTTCACCTTCCACATCTTTTCTAGTTCCTCTTTCAGTCCATGGCATTTCTCAAGCTACTCTTCTCGTTCCTCCTTCCTGATTTGCTACATCTACCACCATGACCCTCTTCTGCTGTTTGTTCACCACTACAGTGTCCGGGACCTTGCCTCGTCCATTCTCCACTACCTGTGAAGGTGTCTGTCATTTTGATAATGGGACTTCCAGCCTGTATTTTTCACCTATAGGATTACTCCTGGTGTGGTAGGTACTTTCTATTGATCGTGTAATCCAGCCTTTTCCAGTCACTGGTAGCATTTCTTAATATCAGCCACTTTTGTTATCTGCTGGTGGTACAGGGTGCAGGGGTTTGTCTTCCCACGACAGTTCCTGTTTGTCCTTCTCTTCCTCCTCATGTTTCTGCTGTCTGAGGAATTCGGACCAGTAAGCATTTCACCAAGGGTAGCCATCTTCCCGATGTACTATTGGCTCTAGGAAATGGATCTATTTTCACCCAGGACAGTGGCTCCGCCACTCACTATTACTCAGTCTCCTTCCTTCTGTACAACCTCAGGGTGCTGGATTTGAGGTGTAACCCTTCCTGCACTGTGAGAGTTTGTGTAAACCGTTGTTACTGTAGTCTCCTAATAACCATGTAAACATTCGATCTGCTTTCTCTCATGAGGTGAACATCAGGTGAGAAGTTCGCAGGAGGGTCAAAAACATAGATTTAGAAAAACAACCAGTTGGTCAAACAAGTATTTGAAAAGATGAGCTGGAATCCATGTGGGACGGAAACGTTGGAGACATGGAGAAATCTTGGTTATCTTCTTCTGCTCTATACATTCAGGGGTGGTCAATTGATTCAACAGAACCATTTGTCAATAAAGGTCTCTAGTGATTGGTGTAAACATGCAAATCCAATCTGATTACTGGTCTTTCTGTTGAGTTGAACAAATATCGTGCATGTCAACAAAGGAGTGGTCTGATCACAGGTGTCCATGTTAAGTACAGGTATGAACACACCCAGGACACGTTGACGACACATTTGAGAGATTCAATCTCAGACCACATGTGGAGGTGGTTTGGGTCTCATTTGATCTCATTCCTTTGGTAGTGTGAACACTCACTCAATGCGTTTACATGCAGAGCTTAATCGAGCTATGCTCAAAATCCGACTTTCTGACTACAGTCCTTGTCCCAGTTTACATGCAGCACAAGAAAATCGAATAACTGTTCTCCTCTTCCACACTAGGTGGCGAAACGGGTCTTCAGCGTATCTCTATTTCTCTTCTTCTTCGGCGATCGGCTTTCTTGGACGTTTTTGTTCTGGGGTCACACGCCAGCGCAGCGGTGGTGGAGCATGCGCACATGCATTATCCGATTGAAAACTCAGATTCCAATCGCATTATCTGGGTGTCTCAATTGGATAATGAGAACTCCCATTTTAATCGGAGTAACGTGTTTACATGCACTTAAGTTCTCCTGTTATAGTCCAATTAAGACAGTAATTAATTTTTTTCACATGCCTGTAAACGCACTGACTGCGTCCTGGGTTACATTAAAGACCACCTATTCAACAGAGGAGAAATGTGAAAGAGGAGGTGAGCTCATTCATTCAGTAAAGAAAGCACACAACCACTATTATAAATGAACACCTGAAAAGATAAAAGTAGCATGGGTGATGTCTGTTCATTAGCAATGATAAACAGGAATCAGCAAATACAATCAGTACAGTGTGTGTGATTCTGTCAGTAGAACAGCGTGGTGTGAAAATTAACCACATTATGTGACTGCATTGATTACAGTATACAAAGCAGCTTTATGGAGGATCTGTACAGTCATCTGTCCCTGTTTCAAACAGCACAGCAGTGAAATCATGGCGTCTATGGACTTCTTTAGAATTCAGTTCTTATCTGAGCTTTGTCACTAAAATTACGATCAGGGCAGAGATCAGTAAGCACATAAATTGATGTAGGAATGTACTTTCAGTCAGTGATAAGGACTTTAAGCTACTTCTTGATTTTTTGTCACATCCCCATCTCTCCACGACAAACTTAGCTGTTCATTATTCTGTTCCACCAGTAGGTAGAGATCCATTATAATATTCTCCTGATCATATTAAGTGTTAGTTTGCATGCAGAGCACAAAACTGTGAGCAAATTTTGAGAAGGATTTTAAATATCTGGAGTAAATAAATAATTTTCAGCTGGTACTTTGGTTTTCTTTTATAGGACTTTATTTTTTGGCCAAATTGAGCAATACTTGGATTTTTGTGAGTTATGTGACAAACTATTGTGTAATGTTCAGTTGTTGGTGTCACTGAGTGGCCTCCATAGTGTCATGGCCTGACCGGTGCTCTGTGGGATTATCTGTTATTTTAGCTTCTGTCCTGACCTCTGCCACACACACACACACACACACACACACACACAGTGGAAGGGTGGTCTCAGCGGCAATCGAGTCTCCAGGACAACAGGTGAACAAAGGGACGCTGTGGGGGGAATGCGAGGCAAGGAGGGATGTGGAGCAGGGTTGGGGTGAAGGGTGACGCTGGGAGAGGGCTCTTGCGGGGGTGGGGTTCAGGTTGACCTTGGCCTCAGTGCGATGGTCATATGGGGTGCGAAGGCCACCGGCCGTGAGGGAGGAGGAGGAGGATGAAGAGCAGAGAAGGATAAAGGCTGCGATGCCTCCCGTTCTCTTCAGACCCACAGTGATTAATAACAAAACACACACGAACACGGAGCACCCCAGCTGACCCCTGAGAGCCTGCAGCTCAAGAGGGTCTTTGGCGTGGTCACTTTCCCAACACTTCTGATTGATGAGCGATTCTTTTCCCACCGCAAATTATGGTAATAACGCTGAAAGAGACGAGGAGATGCAACGCTGCAGCTGCTCTGCTCGCCTCTCTGATCACGCCAGACAGGCAGCATGGCAGCCTCTGTGTTTGCTTTTTAAGAGCTGGTGAAGTTTTCTGTTTGGTTTGCCAGTAGCATGCCTCTACACTATATGCAGTGTTGACTTCTTGCACACACAACTGACATTCAGACCTCTGCTAGAAACTACACAGCTTGTCATGACATTGGCTTCCTAAATAAATTCTGAAGGTGAATTGGCGTCATCTTGGCCCAGATTCACTACTAATTTACATCTGCACATCGAAAGTAAAACCATTTCGTCTCGAATGAATTTGGTGCATTTAGTGCATAGTCTCAATATGAAATGATTATTCCATCTTTAAAATCAGTCAGAATGACCAAAACTGATCTGATAGCAGAACATTTGGATACACATTTAAAATGCTACTTCTGTTCCAATCAGATCAAGCAGAACACATTCAAACAATCTGAAAGGCACCAATGATACCTTATTTTACTGTTGGGGGACATGTTTCTTCCTTGGTCTGTGACACATGAGCATATTCATTGGTAGTGTGTAGAGTGAGTTTAGCCTCTTTCTTATAAATTATGGAAAAATCACTGTGAGGGATGTCTGTTCATTAGTAATGGAACTTGTAGCAAAATAATAAATACATCTAAACATATCTTAACAAATGAAAATGACCGAATATTAGTACATTGTGTGGGATCCCGTCAAATCTCAAAATATGTATTGATCTATTAGAAACAGAAGCTGTTCAGCTATTCTGATGATATACTACAGATGATGCTGATGATACGAATCTGGGATCAGACTTTTATTTTTCTGCGCAAATTGAGCAGTTGTTCATGCTGTGATGTTGTCTGACTTATTTTGTGCAATGTTCGGTTGTGTATCAATACTTCTTGTGTTTGTCAGTATTTTCAATATATCACCTGTTGCGCTCATATAATTGTAATATTCCAGAGTCCAGAGTATATAAAACTGCAGCCCTAATGTCTTTTCATTAACTTATTACATATACTGACTCGAGATGAAAAAAATAATAATAATATAAAATGTTGTACTTAGGACGGGACGGGTTATTAGGGTGACGTGCATGTTTCAACACAAGATCTAAAAAGCCAGGGATGGAGGGATGGGATGGATGGAAGGATGGAGGTTGATGGGGATTTTCTGATGGATGGGTGGTTGGCTTTTTCTGAATAAAATATAAAAGACAAATTGCATGTCATTTAAGATAATGGAAAGGTCAGTACATTAAAGGTAAAGCTGACAACTCGCATGGGGGTTTAAAACATCCATTTTACACTCAGGTTATGGCTTCTTTGATACACGTCATATTGAAAACAGAGAACCACAGCAATTCGCTATATACAGGTGTAGAAAAGTGAAACACTGGAGCTTTTGAAGAAGTTTTTTTTTTTTTTTGGAGAAGCTGAGCCACATGCTACACTATATATGTGGTACATAGAGGATGTTAAGATTAGGTGGGTGTAAAATGCCAACAAGACCCTGAAAGTGTCATGTTGACAAGGTTTCTGAGTGAATTTGATTCTGTCCTCTCTCTCTCTACCCAGTCAGCTTTATTCAGTGGCTGCTCAAGGTTTCTTCTTACCACTGTCACCTCAATGCTTCCTCTGGAGATTCTGTAAGTCACTTTGAGTCGTTACTGATGCCATATAAATGATAACATTTAGCAGAATTGTAGAAATGAGATGATTTTGGAGAATTTGTCACAATAATTTTCAGCTGACAGTTAAAAGAATGAACTGACTCAAAGTTATCAATGAGATATAGGAAATACACTGCACTGATAGTTACTACAAAATGATCCCTTTGACTTTGACTGTTAAAACATCTCCCGTGCTAAGTTCCTGCCAATAAACCCAACATATCTGCCCCTGGTCCGGCTCCGACCGCTGGTCTTGAGACAATTTGTATTGTTATTGATGATATATGAGTGAAATTGAATTGAAACGGATTGCTTAAAATAAATGGGAAGGAGGCGGTGATGTCAGAGTGGCCCCGTGCTGAACTGCAGCTGTGCGACCTGCAGCTGGGTCTGAATGGTGGTGCAGTGTGTGGGTGGAGCGTCAAAGGGTGGTGATGATGGTCCGGGTGTCTGTAGCTAAAATGGCGACCAAAAACTAAAACGACATGGCCCCCCACCCCCCGATCTTCAAAATGCCATACAGAGGACGGAGCTGGAGGGGTCGAAGGGGTCACCGATGACGATGCTGGTGTTTGGGTGATCACATGTGTGTGGGGAAATGATGAAGGGGGGTATCAAGTAAACCATCTGCAGTCCGCCTCACAGCCCCAATCCAAAACATCAGAAACCTTACGGCCCATTCAATCGTACCAGACCACAAGCAACACTCCTGTGACATGGTCCTCGTCACAGGAGGTCATTACCAGCACACTCACACACCTCTGAGATCCTGCTTCTGCTGCCACAGT
Source organism: Mugil cephalus (assembly GCF_022458985.1). Lineage (NCBI taxonomy): Eukaryota > Metazoa > Chordata > Actinopteri > Mugiliformes > Mugilidae > Mugil > Mugil cephalus. The sequence goes on along the minus strand of NC_061777.1, from coordinate 26,133,944 downwards.
TTGTGTGTGGGTGACGGGAAGGAGGACATGATGTGACGTCACCTGCTGTGATCCTCCCCCTCCCCTCCCCCCTGCTCCTCCTCCTCCGCCCACATCCGGTCCCCTCCCTTCACCGCTACACCTCCTCCTCTCCAGTGATGATGACACAGCCTAGGTCATGTGACCGTGGAGGTGGTGGGAGAGGAGGACGGACCTGAAGGAGGAAGTGAGTGACCCGGAAGGCAGGAGTTGCGCTATGGCGTCCAACATGGAGGCCGAAAGCCAGGAGGAGAGGGCGCTTTCCAGTGTTTGAGCGGCACATCAGCGTCGTCTGCGGTCACATTTATGTTCAGTTAATAGCCCCAGAACACACACATTCACACACTCAGACTATACTGGGGAGGGGAGGCACTCATGAAGTCTTTTTGCGTAGGATTCCCACCAATCATAGCGTCTCAAAGCAGAGGAGAGGCAAGTTTTTGTTAGCAAATTTGTGAGTGTTCGAACACAGATTCCCTTGTGGTGCTTTTTAAAGTCACATTTTGAACTAGTAGTTTTCAGTGCTGCAGAAAGACGGGAAACACCAGTGATTGGTCTATAGCTCATCAGCAGACGTCAGCGAGGTTAAATGGCTCTAATGATCTCCCTGGTCATGACACCGTTCTCCTAATTGTTTCCTCAAGATATCTCTGTCGTCAATATCTGCCGTCGATGCCGGTCAATCCTGAGGCGTACTGAGGGGAGCCTGAAGTAAACCCAGAGGGCAGAGCTACCTCAACGCTGCTGCTGCAGAGCTCTCACGACTCTGCAGTGTGGGATTTTCCTAAACCGTTTGGTTCTTTATAAATAAATTAAGCTGTTGTTGTTTAAACAAAGAGAAATAAGGCAGCAGATTTGTACCAAAAGACCCCAACTAAACAAAATGATCTCTACTTTTTAGGTCTTTCCGTTTCACTGTTGCACTTATTCTTTTCCCCCAGGCCTCTGCATAAAAGAATAAAGATCAAGGCAGCGAGTTTCTCTTATTTTTTAAGAGGTCTGGTGGCAAACAAGACAGAATTCAACTCCATTTGCACCTGTGCTGGCTCTACATCACGGCCTTCAAACGAAAACACTGTTCACGCAGAATAAAACCAGGATCTTTTCAGGGTGTACTGAAACTTCAGACGTTTAACAACTGTCAAGAATCAAACCATGAACAGTTTAGCTCCATCTTTAGACTCGGAGTTCTCCAGGAAAATTCCTTGTGCTTGTTTTGTTGTTGGAAAGCGCTCAACGCTTTTGTGGAAAATGTGTTTCAGGTATCGTTTTGGTGCTGGAACTCCAACGCAAACTTGATCCCAAACTGAGATCAAAATGGACATGAGACATGTCTCTTCTGAGCCACTCATCAGTGACACTCAGTCAACAGACAACTGGTGGCTCCCCCACCCTCCCACACACTACTTGGGTGGTGGTGCACACACTCACTCACACACACAACTCTCACTCTCACTCTGGTATTTTTAATCCTCTGAGCTCCGTCCCAGAGCAGCTCTGCTCCTCAGGCAACACGCTGGGAGCGGATTACAGCGGCAAATTAGCCTGAGGAGACCCAACGCATCTGAGGCCGAGGTGACGCTGTGGTGTGAAAATCAAACAGACCCCTGTCCCCAAAACCAAAGGAGGCCCAAAGTCAAACTGAGGAGGTTCGGTTGAACTGATGTGGCGTCACAAGCTTTCAGGAGGTTTCGAGGACGAACAGAAACACAAAACAATCACAAATCTCCGGAGAATTGTTTGTCTCCAAGCTGAGTCGAAACAAGGTCTGAAATCAATTTTTGAAATTAAAAATTGAAATTAACTGCATTTTAAATATTTTTTCTTCTAAATGTATTTAAATGTATTTCAAGTGTGACTCAATTTTTGTGACAAAGATCTCATGAAATAAAAGAAAGCATATATATATATATTTAAATCTTATTTAGTCTTAGTTTTTTTTAAGAGGAAATCAATCCACTGATTTCTTTTCCTGCTAATCTTTAAAATCAAATAATAGATGAAATCTAAATTTGAGGAAAAAGAAAAACAGGAAACATGAAGAGAAAAAGAAACACGGGTCAAAAACCAAATCAAAAAAAACCAAAACTTGATTCTTCCAACGACCATTCATTCTTTATTATTCATTAACAGCAGATTCAGCGCAAACGAGTTCCGTCTTTATTGGCTTGTAATGGCGTCCTATCCTCATCAAAAGAGATAAAGGGCTTGGAAAGGGTCACGGTTTGTTAAACAAAATTAAAATGATACATTCCTGGAGAATTATGCAAATGATAATCCTCCAAAACTGGCAACAAAAGGCTGCAACAAAAGCTCACCAGTGGAGCGACAATAAACCTTCCCTGCGAGGTTTTCAGCAGGAAAAGAGTGCGAATAAAAAAAAAAAAAAGAAAGAAAGAAAGAAAAAAAAAGAAGAGAAGCTGGGCCTGCCTGGGAAATATTAGTTTCACTCCAACAACTTAGAAAAAATGTCCCAGCTTGTAAAATACTTAATTATCACTCTTTATTATTTCCTGCTTGGCTTCTTTTTCATGCTGCAGGCCTGTAATGGAACAAAACCTGCACATAAAAAAAGGTAAACATTTTCTTTCTTTTGCTTCGATTAATCAATTACGCATCGAAATAAGTGTGATTTAAGTGGATTAAAAACGAATTACACTCCACTGAAGGTGCCAGGAAAGGACAATGGCCAACAAAAACAACAACAAAAAACTAAATGAAACAACAGCAAAACATGATCATGTGCGTTTAAATAAAATAAAATAAAATAAAATAAAATAAAATAAAATAAAATAAAATAAAATAAAATAAAATAAATCAAACATGCAGAGAAGGTTCAGGAGGATCAGGAGCGACCAGCAACAGATGTCCAGGCACAATTCTCGGGTTGGATTTGAAATTGCACAAGAATTGCGTTTGGACAATCAGCAGCTAGAGCCCATAAAACAAAACAAAATAAAATAAAACAAAAATAATTACAAATGAATCAGCGTTTAAAACAGAATAAATGATTCTGAAACCCGAAGAGAGATTAACAAACAGTGAATGATCCCAGACTCAAAGCTCAAAGTGACACTGACCACATATCAGCCAGTATTACTCAATTCCAGCTGCTAATTAGCCACTCTCCAATTTATCGGAGGGAGAAATGAATGAATGAATGAATAAATGAGTAAAAGCAGAAAATCCCGTCCCTTCATAAATATCAAAGTAACAACAACTCATCTGCAGATAAACGGAGGAATCCAGAAATCGATTCTTTCGTTTCCCCCCTTAAAAAAACTCCTCTCCGCCATATCTGCACCTGTTAAGACGCATCTCTCTCCTCCATCTCCATCCATCCATCCTTCCTTCCTTCCTTCCACTCTTATGTCCCCCTCCTCTCACTAAAAATCTAAAAGAGGAGAAGAAAAAAAGATGCAACAACCATGCAGGGCTGCTCTTCGCACAAACCTGCAGAAAGAGAAAGGACAGATGACCTGCAGGTTGCACGATGATGCACCTGCTCCTCCGTAGTTCCAGAAGAGAAAATTGGAAGCAGCAGCAGCAGCGGGCTACTCCGTCTGGAGGATGGAGGGACATTAAATAAAAAAGAAGAAGAAGAAGAAGAAGAAGAAGGGAAGCAAAGAGGCGCGCAGCAACGCTGGATGCTCCCCGGGTTTGGTGGCAGAGAGGACGGGGTGCAAGTGGACGCTCACACCGCCACGAACAACCACCATCACCGGCTCCTTCTCATCCTCCTCATCCTCCAATACTCCTGGCCAAGCTGGTGCGCCTTTTCTGGCTCCTCCAACAATGAGTCCCGGACAATCAGCCTCCGTGTCACCGGGAGAGAGCTCCGGAGTGGGGCCGCTCCGCTCTTGGTACTGAGATTTGAATAAACACATGCACACGCACCGCGGGGGTGATGATAAATACCCATTGTGCCCAGGGGAGGAGAAGAAGAAGAAGAAGAAGAAGAAGTAATGAATCTGCACTGAGAGAGAGAGAGAGAGAGAGAGAGAGAGAAAGAGAGAGAGAGAGAGCAGCTGCCAATGAAGGACCGAAGCTCTTAAAGAAACAACGCTCTCATTTTCTGTTCTTCTTTTCTAATAACAATCAAAACTCTGTTGACAGAAACACAGAAACACTGAGGGCCGTGGATGAGGTCTTCTTCCTCTCTGCTGAGACACCACGACACAGCAAACCGACTCACATGGGAAAGAAAAGAGATGGATTTCTGCTTCAAATTAAACTGCTTAAAATGTCTTTTTTATTTTCTTAGTAGTATTTTCACAGTAGCAGCAACAGACATTTTAGCACAAAAAAGAAACTAAAACACTGAAAAAAATCACATTGTTTATTTTACAATTTTTAGAAATATATATTTTAGTTTAAAATGGTTCAATTCAATTTTACAAATAATAATAAAATTAAAGCTTGACTTTTTCTGATAAAAAAAAAAAATCAAAATGAATTACTTGAGTAATTCAAGTATTAAAAATAAAAAAATATTTTTTATAATTCTTCAATGGATGGATAACAGTCACATAAAACCTCCATCTACTAAAATCATAAGATCATTATTTTTGTTCTATTTCTTATGTATTTATATTTTATTTGTGAATGACAAACATAAAATGGTCATTTCAAAACAATATTTATAAAATGCCATTGTAAAATGTTAACAGCAACAACAATAATAATAATACATTATGTGTTATTGTTGCTTGATGTATCACATTTATGCAAAAGGTGCTCATAGATCAATAAACAATAATCATAAACATCAACGATCATGATTTTAATGAATGCTAAGCTAAGATAGACCAAAAAGCAAAGCTAAGCTATGACTTTTTACACTATATATATTACCTATTAAAATTATAATAATAATCACAAACTTGAAATGTTTACCTCACTGAAAAATCTTCTATGTTGCTGCATAAACTGAAACACATTTGAGAACCTGAAATAAAAACATGAAACAAAAGGACTCCCATCCTTTAACTTAAATTTCTCTTAATCTTCATTTCACTTTGGAGCATTTGTGGGTGTTGTCCATCTGAGACTTGGCTGGTGAATGGCTTGGAGCTGAGGAAGCTGAGGTTTGGATCCTGTGTTCTATCGAGTCATTAATGAGGGTATTTCATAGGCATTTGACAGTGTTTTTAACTCCTCTAAACCATCTCTCTTCTCTGGATAAAAGCTGGGTTCCCATTCATAGGGAAAGAAGACAGGACCAAAACAGATCCCTCCGACCACAGGTCAGTAGCTGGTTAACAGGCTCTAGTCAAATTATTTTTTTTCAGGTGGACAACTCCCACAAATGTTTTTATTTAAACCCAAAGTCCCCACCAGTCTTTCAGCTACGTAGATGAAACATCTTCAAACACTCCAGTTCCTGACTGAGAACCTCCACAGTCTCTCAGCAGATACAGTTCTTCCGTTGGTTTTGATGCTCGTACAGTGAACCTTGAATTTGGGCCCATAGTTTATAAGAGCAACAAATAAAACCAACATATAGTAAATGGTCTTTTAGGAGTTTAAAATTAAATTAAGAATTTTCCATCGATAAAACATGAACTGCCTTAAAGTTTTCATTATGTTCATCATTTACAATATTTCCAGACTGGAACTAAAAGCTTTGGCTTAGACCATACCACAGATTATATGCACAGTATAAAGGGCTGTTAATAGATTAAAAAACGTCATTGTGAATAATTGCACAATTTTTTACATTGAAGCAGATCAATTCAAATTTATTTGAAATGTACCTGGCAAGCATATTTTTAAAGTTTTTATTACTCTTATCAACACCTCAGGTGCTCAGAAAAGGTCACTGCTCTGTTTATAACTCATCCACAGGAAATGTAGATGATTTTGTTCCTGTCAAGAAAACCACATCTTCTTGTTTGATAGACTTGTTTCTTTGTCCATTGCTGTTTGTTGATATCTGTTTGCTTTCTTCTTCTTCATTTCGTTTTTGGACTTTCCTGATTTCCCAAACTATAGTTTGAGCCGAGGTCATTATTATTACGTTAACTTCGACGCATGAAGCCAAAATATGGCAAAAATGCGTGCAGCCATCTTGTGCTGTAGTACCGCCTCATGTCTAGCCATAAAGCAAGCACACCATCTAAACTCTACATTTAATCTTCTCTCGAGGGACCTTTCTGCTTCTGAAAAAATGTGCAAACCTTGCTAAAGTGGAAATTTTATTTTTTCCCCTTCCAGAAAAAAGTCAATTTCTTGCTAGCTTGCGCCTAAAACTGGATTAGTTCAAATCTGTTTGGAACAAATCTGCAAAACTGCAGTCTTCAGTGACAGCATTTGTATTTTTTTTTATTATTTCTGTAACATCAGTCCATGGAAAACATTTTTTTGGACATAATGTGTTTACTAATGTGTTGACTCTTCTAACAAATGGCTTCCTTATAATTAAAGATAAAAATTATTCAAACTGTACATAACATCTAAATGATGGACTTAAGTCTGGGGTCGGTACCAGCTTTCATCCATACTGCCTTAAAAGAGTCACTCCGGGTTTAAAATGAATGCCTGATTTCTGCATAAGAGGAGGAAAAATATAAGAAAACCATCAGCTTTGCACCAAACAGTTAAATTACCCAGCAGGCTTTGCCTGTAAGACGATGGCAGACCCTTCCATCGCCTCTCATCAGACATATTAGTGGTTTCCCTCTTGCAACTGCTCCGTGCTCTGTATGGTGAGTTAACATTTCCGTTGCTGGGGGACATCTTTGCACGTTGGATGCTCATTTGCCTCTTAAAGGGCCCCGCTGCTGCCTTTTCAAGGCCCTGTAAGAATAATTTAGTGCGGGAGGCCCAAGATCACTGGAGATTATGGCTATGAATAGGGGGAGAAGGACGCGTTATTAATGCTTGCTCATCGGAAAGAGGCGAATGAGAAAGGGATCCCCAACGTGCCTGGACTCACTGTAACACAAACTGTGCCATGGGAAACCAGGACGGCTTCAGTCCTCATGAAATAAAAGAGCTGGAGTGACACCAAGGGACACTACAGATTCACTAGATGTCCTGTCTGAAGCATTAGAGCAATACATGATGAAATACAATGCATTAAGGTCACAAATAGGTCTCTATTCAGTTCCACAGTGAGTACTCGGCAGAAATATTACTGGAGCATTAACATGATACGTTGAGATTCATGTGGATAAAAGCAGTTCCTCGTCATACAGTCATCATAAGGCAACACAAGAAACATTATAGGAATGTTGTATGTTTAACTGAAGACCGATAAACGTCGATACTTTCAGTCGATTATCAGAATTTTTAGTGTTTGCACATCTAACAAAAGTTCAGTGACATATTGAGGATAGTAGATGCTACAAGGAAATGAAGACATTAAAGGTTCCATGAAAATATCATAAAACTAGAGTTCAGTGATGACTGGTGATTTTGATCAAGCTGTCTTCATGTCTCCACTGCTTCTGTTCACATGGATTCTAGCTTGATTCATCATTCCAAACAAATGGTTGTATTTCTACCTCCGTCCCTCTTGGAAACTGATGTTTACCCCGCGTGGAGCAAACACACAGATTCATTCTTACACCATGGTTTACACCATCCATATGTATCGGACTGAAAACTCCTTCTGATCAGATCAGTCTGTTCTGATGGAGTTCGGATTATTAGAGTTAGTAGTGACATTATTAAACCTGTGAAACCAGTGTTAGGTTGGGCGATTTTCAATTTAATGTGGCAGGTAAAATGTTGTGTTTCCTTTGGGAACGTCTCTGTGTTAGTACTAATTGTGCGCTCCTCGTGCTCCTTTCTGAAGAGTGCTGCCATCAAATGGCCTTGTAGCAGGTGGATGTTGGTAGCTTGATAATGAAAAGCAACTAGGGTTCTTGAAAGACACCCTGTCCTTAGAGAACCATTTACGGTGCAAAAAGATACCCCTGGGTTAATCTGAACAGCGTCCTCTAATATAATCAAAATACCCGAGTGTGTTCTAGCTTCTGTGGATTTTTGGGGACAGCATTGGGAGATAACTCGTGTGAACAGCCAGGCATCCCCGAACGCATTTCCATTTCCAGAATGACCGTCCTCCAGTCCTCCAGAGTCCGTTCTCAAATATCAGACGTGTTAAGTCCAAATTAGAGAGTACACAAGTCCAGGCCATGTCCTTTAGAACATTATGTAGCATTATCCTTGAGGAAAGGTCATCTGCGAGTTTGGCTGCAAACCACCTTAAACATATTGAGACATGTAACTCATGACAGTAACACATTTCAGCATCATGGTGGCATCAGAGGGTCAGTAAAGTCTGTGGGAGTGTTAACCACAAATGTTCACTATGATCCCAACAAAAGAGGTGCTTCAGACTGTGTGGTGGAGACAAACAGGTAGACTCAGCTGTATCTAAAGATTCATGAAAACACGACCAGAGCTTCAGACTAGTCTTCATCCACTAGAGGAGTCACACAGTTGTTTTCTGCTTCTGCAAAATTTAGTGGGAAGACCCCCCCACTAGGCTGCTACTTCTAGCCATAGAGCACTGGGGGAGGTATATGAACCCCCCCATTCCTGAATAAATTTCTTCTTTTGTAAAGGCCTGGTGTCCAGCCTGCTACTGACCTCTGACCCCTGCAGAATAAAAGTTATTGAAGCTGCTCCTAAAGCTGACCAGCAAAGAGGGGCTGGGAAAGTGGCCTGATGGAGGCGAAGGGTGGCTCAACAGGGTCATGAGGGGGGTCACAGAAGTTTCCTTTGAGTCACCCCCCCAACCTAAACCTCCTCCTCTTCGTGTCCACAAGTGTGTCCCTCCAGCTATTGTGACTCTGAGCTACGGCAGGACAGAAGGCCTCAAACAAACCGGGTCTAAACAATGTTTGGCCCCTTTTGTTTCTCGCCTGCCTTTCTTCCTCAGCCCTCCATAGCAATCTACCGGCCTCCTTTGTATTGATTTCCCTCATTCAGCAGCTCGTCAGCCTCTTTCCGCTGTTTTATATGCTCTTTTCTGGCCTTTTTTTTGTCCGCCACCTCCCCCGTCGAACTCCTCCATCGAACCATCCCTCAGTCCTCTGGCACTCTCTCTCTCTGCAGTGTGAGAATGCAACCTCTTGACGGGATGCAACTCATTAAAGACGCCTAATTGATGAAGAGTGTAATTAGTGTGACAATCGAAAGGGGAAATCAATATGTTTTGGGCCAAAAGAGCCACATCACAGAGGACAAGAGTGTGTTAGGAGAACCTTATGTTCTCAAAAGGGAGAACTGTTTGTCAATTAACAGAAAATGGCCTGGATGGACTCCCCCGTACATAATCATGAAAGAACAATCAGTTAGCTTTAACCATTCTGCTTGAAAGAAAATACCAAGACCCGGCAATAACATTATGACCACTATGATCTGGTTATCAAAGCTCCTGTCAGAGGATGTGTATGACGGAAACTCGTCAAGTGAACATTTCATCTTTAGGTGAAAAATCTTTGGGGGAAGGATTTGAGAGACTTCGACAATAACCAAACTGTGATGATTAGGTGACTGGCTCTAGAACTGCAGCTCTTGTGAGGTAAGAAGTGGAAGAAGATGAATCACATATTTTTCATGTAGATGGCCAGGTTTTCCTTCTCACAAGGGACCAGGAATCACTATGAGAAGAAGACAAGCTGGTGGAGACACTGTGATGCTTTGGGCAATGTTCTGCTGGGAGACCATGGGTTCTGTGTTTCATGTGGATGTTACTTTGACGCCTACCTAAGTATTGCTGCAGACCCTGTCCACCTATTTATAGGGAGATGATTCCCAGACGGCCTCTCTCAAGGAGGATAATGCTCCCTGGTTCAGGAAAGGTTTAAAGAACACAACAACTAGTTTGAGGTGTTGACTTGGCTCCAAATTCCCCAGATCTCAAACCAATGCAGCATCTGTGGAATGTGATGGACAAACAAGCCAGATCCCTGGACCTCAACTTACAGCAGGACTTTAAGGATCGGCTGCATGGGGCCAGATATGACAGCACACCTTCAGAGGTCTAGAGGACTGACTCGTCTAGGTCTCCACGGGTCACGGTTGGTGGCAAAGAGGAGAAGCAACACAATATTAGATCATAACGATACAGTTCATATAAAACATATTCATGCTGTGTGAGATATTTTCATTCTATATACATAACACATGGGGCGGCTATGGCTCAGTAGGTAGAGCGGATTGTCCATGAGCCGAAGGGTTAGCGGGTCGATCCCCTGAGTGTGCCATATGCCGAAGTGTCCTTGAGCAAGATACTGAGCCCCTAGTTGCTCCCAGTGCAACTGGCACTGGTGTGTGAATGTGTGTGTGCTTGTGTGAGCGAATGGGTGGATGTGTCTCTGACTGTAAAAGCGCTTTGAGTACCTTTGAGTAGGTAGAAAAGCGCTATATAAGATCAAGACCATGACCATTTACATGCATCTACAAACATCTAACGCACTCTTCATTCAATAAAGGAAAACGGATCAAGTGCAGAAAGTTTTAAAACTCTCTTAAGGTCGAAGCATCTAAAACAGTTCTCCACATCTATGTTTACAATGAAAACTTGTGATGTGTTCAATACTTATTTGACTCACTATATGTCTCCTCCAGTCCTGGTGCAGAGACAGACAAACAGCTGTTCGGGTTTCTAATCCAATAGAGACAGCAGCTGTGGCAATATTCTACTGAGCAAATTATGTTGGTTTGTTTACTTAAAGAGAAAAATGAAACGGATCAAATCTTAGGTGGTAGCTGGGGACACATGTAGAAACACATTTTAATACCAGGTGTGAACACATGAGCTTAAAGCTGGCCAGCTGTGATCAGATTGTCCTGGTAGAATGTTAATGTTAAGCCAACCTGCAACCATAAGTACACAATCCATTGAAATAAGCATAGTTTTGATCATTAGTAAATGTGTATGTCTGTGTCAGTAGATCTTAAACCTTTATTTTCAATCTGCTCGACAGCTTTAGGTGAAAACAGATGAAAAGGTTTTAAATGTCACTCAAGTATAGTAACATAGTGTTTAGTTCACATTTGACCTGATTATGAATGTGTTTGTTTTTAATGGTTTGCCAGGTTCTTAACCTTTTATAGGGCACTCATTGAAATAGTTAGAAGTTCTAAATTTCAACCCTAGTGTTATCATAGGACGTCAGAAAACTATTTATGTGAAATTTTGCAAATCTTTTCATTTTCATTTAGAAAATCAAAATGAATGAATTCAACATTTATGGTTCCTTATCCTTAAGTGGTAAAGAAATGTAAACATGAATTTAGAGCATTAGAACATCAGAGCTGATTCAGACGCTTGTCAACAACTTATCACATTAGACAACACCAGGACACTTCTTTGAGGTACTTAATAAATCAGTCATGCTCAGTGTTCATGCAGAGGTGGACCTAGCAGACACACTGATTTCACCTGAGAATGTTTCTTTGAGCTTCTCTAAATGGCTGAATGAAAACCACATGCTTCTAAACCTCACTGAGAGGCACAGGGACACAATTTAAAATGTGTGCCTTAGTGACTATACTTGTCCTATAAAGGGTTAATTGCTATTTATTAACTTTTCTTTCTCAGCTTGTTTCCACAAATGGATTAAAGTGTCTATATTACACACGTTACCCAGAAGTGATCCTTTTTAATGCTATAAAAAGCCTTAATCAGTACATATATCCTTATGACAAAATACCCGCTGATGCCAAGGTTCAGCAGTTTTTGTGGGTTGAGCCAGGAGCCAGTCTCTGCTGTGTATTTATAATGCATTGTCTTATATTTGGTACATGAGTTTCTGAGACCTCTGTACTACCCACATAATCAATATTTGCCCGATAATACAAGTTACAAGTTGATCATTACTGTACTGTATTTCATGATACTTGCCACAATACCATTTTATTTTTAAAAGGTACTATTTAAAAGATTAAAATATCATCTTAAATTGTTCTTTAAGTTATGTTCCATGTTTGTGCATCTTTAGACATGTGTGTTTTCTATGCAACCTAATGATGCCTGAGCAAAGACAGAAACTGTATTTGCTTTTCTACCAAATTTCAAAAGGTCATAAAAAGCATCCTCTTTGGGAAATACAACCAAAGCAACAGCAAAGTCTCAAATGTTCCAATTACAGTGACCTAAAAATGGTCACCAGTAAATGGTCATTACTGGCAGATTTATCAAATAAAATACAAAACAAAAATCTTATATTAAAATGGTTATCACTATATTTTTTATTTTGTTTAATGTATATGCACTTAAATGTCAGAACAGTAGATCTTTCTGTTAATCCATATGTCTGGCTTCACAGGGATCTCTGTGGCCTCCTCAGGATTCCCAGCAATAACCCTTTAGTCAGTTCAGTCATCAGAGTTCATAAATCTGCATGAAGCAAACACAGTGGCCTAACAGGCATACAGTTATCTGTTTGCATCAGCTATCAATCATTTCTTTACCAGAGCAAAAGCTTGTCAGCAAATCTGACTGAAACCATTTTCAGAATCAACAATCAGGTTGATGTGATTCTGGCTGCTGGTTTCACCGCCAATATCTGTGGAAAACCAGAAATCGCTTTCAGTCTTTTTTTGACTTGTTATGCACCTTTGAATGCGTTTCTTTAAAGTCATTTTTTTTCACCCCTGACAATAAATAAATAAACCTGGCTCAGCTCTGAGCAGCAGCTGATTGGCCACCTGGAGAGGCTGAGGGTTCCCTCTCCTTCCTCTTCAGTGCTGCTTGTCTGCCCCCTTTTGGTGAGGAGGGGGACTGGGTGTCCTGCTGGGAGAGCTGGGAGAGGAGGAGGTCCACACTCTGGACCACAACAGAGTCCAGAACCTTCTGTTCTTCAGAGGTAAACCGGCTCAGAACGTGGCGGTCCACCGGCGTTTTCCCTGACGGCCGGCCAATACCGACCCGAAGTCTGGGCATCACCTGAAGAGAGACCAAAGGATGGGACAGCCCTTCTTTAGTCTATACATTAACAGTGTGCTTAATTTATCTGGCATTTGTTTTAATTTGTACCCACAAATATCAAAACCGTGCTTAATCAGATCAGAACTCAAAACCCACCCCAAATGAGTCACACCATCCTACAGTTACTTACATCAGTCTGGAGACAATCGACACAGGAGCGGACTCCATTGTGGCCTCTGTGAAGGAGAAGAAGAAGAAGAAGAAGAAGAGGAAGAAGAAGAAGAAGAGGAAGAAGAAGAAGAAGAGGAAGAAGAAGGAAGAATTTGGTGTCAAAGGTTCAGATTTCCCCTTTTCAGGCATCAAACTAAAACAAACGAGGGATAGCAAGGTTTAACTGATTACTGACTAATCTCTTGTCAGATTAAAAGCAGAGTTAAACTGATGTGATATTGACTATTTAAAGACAGCACTTTTTCTATAAACATGAAACATGGGAGTTGTTATTATTTTTACTATTTAATAAATAAAAAAGAGACAAAAAGACAGAGAGCAGCCATTTTCAGTGAAGCCATTATCCATTCACAATCTCATTTAAGTTCCTAGCTACCTTGGACTTTCCACACTGACTGTATTGGACACATTATTCTTGGATGCTTCTTGTACCATTCATTCAAAATATTATCATATAAATTATTATATATTTTCTTAGCTCCAACTAGAGGGATGTTCACCCACAAATAACTTCACCTTTTAATTCTTCACACATGTCCAATACCAAGATGTTATTCTGGTTATTAGCACATTAAGTCCGATGAGAGTCCTGTAATCCAAAATCACAAGAGCGTGGTAGAAGAACACCCACCTGGCGCTCCCTCCATGCTTCATAGCGATTTTCCCCAGAGGCTTGTCTAGTTCATCATGGACCAGCAGGATGTCTTCAGGCTTGATGCCATATTTACCAGCTGGAGAGAAAGACGAAAGGATACATTAGATCATCAAACACTCACAGAAAGTAGAAAAACATTAACCAGTGCAGTTTAGTCATCTTGTTTTTGTTTGTATTTTTACATTGGATGAAACAATGATAATACCACAGGATGTATGGTTTTGATTAGGTTTAGTTAAAACAACAATTCTGTATCATTCCAGAGTTGTTTCACTGTGACTAGCTGGGGTTTTAATAGGAACATCTGTGATTGGAGGAAACAGTTTTGATCCTTTTGATTTTAATGCAAGGTCTGAATGGGGTTTGAATCCAAAGACTCTTTTTATACCTTGATCTCAGGCTGCATTCAGTCTCAGAGGCAGCCTTAAGGATAGTCCTTAAAATGTTTCTATTCTAAAAGATAACCAGAGCAGCTGGGATGCTAGAGCTGATGTTATGACCATGTGAACAGTGAACAGTCTTTCTGCGGGGATTCTGGAGCAGTTAAAGATCTGTTAAATACTACTGAACAATGTGAGAAACAATTCACTTGAAGAACATGCAAAGAAAATTTAAACTGAAGATGCTGTTTTACGCTGTTTTATCACATCCGAGTGAAAAAGATCTACAAGTGACCTGCAAATAAACTAAACAACAGACATATCAACGACAGAAATGAGCTCACCTGCTTTGGCCACTGATACTCCGTTGACATTCATGAGCAGCTTGGGACGGAGCAGCACCACATGCGTGTGCGGCAGCTCGGACAAGATGACCTCACCCGACACATTCTTGTCGCCACGCCAACGGTCCGCCAAACCCAGCCGGGCGGCCAGCGCACCAAGCACCGCCATGCCGACGCTGTGTCTGGTATCCTCCATCCCTGGGTTACCGAGCCCCACCACCTAACACAAACACAGGGTTACTTCTCTGTGATGGAGATGCAGATGCGCATTATGTATCATCACTTTATGTCAGGCTTATCACCTGAAAAGAGCAAAACTCTGATGGCACTGGATATTTTTCACAGGGGTTCAGACTGTATCTACCCCACAAGGGTTGGTAACAGCTAATAATTTTATTCACCATCAAGAAAAAGAAAAAAAATACTGCTAAATGACATTTCGCAGTATAGTGTAAGGTTTATTTCTCTTCCAAGAAAAACTTAATGTGTGCTGACATATATCCAGTTGTCGCCTTGTACTGATGGTACTGATCCTCAGCAGTGAGACCTCTGTTAGCAGAAGGACTATAGACTACATTGTATTACACTCGTACTATTTGAATGCTGACACACTGCAAACATTGTGTCACCTCTACACACTGAGCATTCATTTATTTTCAGTGGAACAGACACACTGCAAAGACACAGACACAAGAGAGGTCCAGCAGAGATTTAAATAAGACACACTGAATAAAAAGAAAACTGCAGTGGTACAGTACAGAGACAGAACTCCTCAGTAACAACCAGAATATGCTGAATTGCATAGTGACTATTCCTTACTTAGAAAGCATCTTAATATTTTGATTATGGGACCCAAAAAGCGAAAAGCTTGTTATTATTTTTTTTAAGGGTTTTTGGTTGGATCTGACTTGCTATTATTCGGGCTTGGTAAACTTGCGCTAGTGAAACTTTCAAAGAAGTTAGTGTGGTAGCGGCTAATTTCGCTGGTACTTGTACTAGTGACAATAAAGGGTTTTTGATTGTAGACAGGGTGTAGATGATATGAGGGCTTCAGACTCACCAGTTTTCGGCGGCCTTGTGTGTGTATCTCTGCTTCGACGCCCATTGTTGGTGCAAACGTATCGCTCAGCAGAACTCGGTTTAGGACTCTCATCAAAAGTCGTCGCATTGTGATTAAGTTCAACAGCTTCTTGAAAAATTGCAAAACAGCGCGACAGATTTTACGGCAGACTGTCATTTGTCATTCGGCTCCAAAAACAAACCGGCCTGGCCTTGAAAATGAGTCAAATTTGACGTGTTTTTGTACGAAAGAAACTGTCTTCATGAGGAAACCCTTGATGTTTAATTCCTAATGGGTTCACGATGTTTAATACTATGTTTGACCGCTAGAACCATTCGCCACGACCTCATACAAAGCAAAGTTAGATTCTTACATTGTGTTTAAGCCTCAACTGTGTGGTGATAACTTTGACTTTAGCTGTTAGCATGCTACAGTTATCTTACTGTACCTTCTCTGCTAACAAAGTAACACAACCCGAAAAGACGCGATAAACAACTACTATCAAATTCACGAAACTAACATATAAAGCCCAACAAATGAAGTTCACTATTTAAATATATTCTCGTTTCTTTAGGACATGAGGTCATGCACCAGCTTCACTTGCTGCCATGCCTCTCTCTCACCGCAGTCAACGAGTGTTGGCGTGACAACCTGATGAGTTGGCTTTTCCTCTTGTGATTGGCTACACTGCCATCTAGCTTGGTAGCTGAGAAATGCATCCCATTTCACTCCTACATCAAGAGCTTGTATTCTGTTTAATTTGAACAGACAAAACGTCTATTGCAATAAAACTCACACCATGTATTTCTTAAATAGAGTGTGAATAAAATAAATTATGTTACTTGAGCTTTCTGCACAAGAATAAAGATGTTGCATCCACGTCTTCAATTGTCAAAGACTGGTGGGGAGGTGGGATTTGAATAGACTTGGACAGACCTTAATGATCCACAAGGGAAATTGCTTGATCATAGAAGCTTAGTTGTTACGAAAAGATAGAGCAGTTTATCCAGTGTCCTCTGAAACACATTATATTGTTTAACAATATTGTTTGTTATTTAAATTTAAGACTACTAAGTATCTCTGAGAGCCTGTCAACATTCTTTAAGAAACCTACAAAGATAAAGATCGACGCCCAGAAGCACAAGTGTATCACATTGAGGCTTTTGACTTGAGGATAGACTTAACTGTTTAGATCAGGGGCGTCAAACTCTTGTTGGTTCAGGGGCCATGTACAGAACAATATGATCTCAAGGGGGCCAGACCTTCAAATAATGACAACTTCAAATATTTCCCTTTGTTTTAGCACAAAGAAGTAAATTATGAAAGTGTTTACATTTAATGAACTGCACTATCACAAAATCTTTTATGAAAAAGAAGTGCAATTTCTGTATGTCTCAATGTTGTGTTATGTCCACAGCTCTTACTAAAATTGTGTGAAACGTAGGAAAAGTAGTGACTTTTATTGGAAAAATAGCAGTTAATGTCTTCAATGTATTTTTTGCACAATTCATCCTGCGGGCCAGATTGGACCCTCTGGCGGGCCACTTTTGGCCCGCGGGCCACATGTTTGACACCTGTGGTTTAGATCTTTACTGAGCCACTGCACGACAGGGCGCAAATACTTCACCAATTCAATTAACATATAGTGAAGAGGCAACTGGAATAATGAAGTCTACAGAAAGTTTTACTTCTTTGAATGGGTACTTGAGCTAGCTCCAACTAGCTCCAAAAGTGAGTCAATCAGAGACCTCCTTGTTAATATGTCCAACCATACAGCTGAAACAGTCTGGTACTTTAGTAGTTTAAGTCTCTATGGCTAATTTCTCCATTCATAACAACACTTATTTTCTGATCATTTACCTGTTTGAATGTATACATATGCACATAATTAGGGTGTGGCTGATTTGAATGACAGGTGGGTGTCTTCGTAACTGCTCATGGGTGAGTTTTTCCAGTTTTATTTATAATAAATTAAAAAAAAAAGTAAAAATAATTTTTCCCGTGACATTAAAAGACTGGGAAGAAAACGTGTACATCTGACACAAGAATTATTATTATTATTTATTTTTATTTTGCTTTGGTTAGTTGGGAACAGGAACATCTAGGGGGGCACAATGCAATGTGGTAAAAGAAGAATCAGACTTCATGGAGCAAGTGACAGAATCACCTTCTTCTATGAAATCTATTTTTCCTTTACAATAGCAACGTAGAAACCCAGAGAGCTATGAAGACTTTTCAGAAGTTGCTCCAGAAAACTGAAATAAGATCCTACACTATCCCATTTCCACTTTCCAGAACTTCTTGGAAGCCGTTCAGCTCCTGGATTTCTTGTCTTTGAGTGTCATGTTGTCTGCTGATGTCCTCATCCTCTGCTTTCACATTTCATTCCAGAGCTTTTTCTTTCCCCAGTTTCTTCTCAAGCTTTTTGACCTCTCTGCGAAGGATGTCGTTTTGACGGCTGACGGCATCTTTCTCCACTTTCAGGGACTTGTGCATGAGCCCAAAAATCTTTTCACCTTGGAGTTTGCTATGAAGGCCCTCTATGGTGCCTTGCAGAGCACACGTTGCAGTCTTGAGTGCTTCAGTTTTGGCTTTCAGCTTATTATTCTTCTCCTCCAAAGCTTGTTCCTTTAAGAGCTTTGCAGTCACTACGTCGTATTCTTTCATCAGAGTATCAAACTGGTGACGAAGAGCCTTTTTCTCTGCCTTCAGTGACTTTAAATTTTTCTTCTGAGTCATCAGATTTTCATAATTCTCCTGGAAAATATTTGTTTCTCCAGTCATCCTATAATTCTTTTGCTTCAGGGCATCAACTTGCTTCTTCAGCACATTATACTTGTCCGTCCAGTCTTTTTCATTTGTGAGCTTTCTCAAAGCCTTAGAGTGGGCTTTGATCAGGGCTCTGCTTTGCGCCTGCACAGCTTTCTCCTCAGCTTCCAGGTCTTTGTATCTCTGTTTCAAAATGTCTCTTATCCCGATGTGTCTGTTGATGAGCTGTATTTGACTCCGTAAATCTTCATTTTCTTTCTTCAAGGCGTCGATGCGTGTCCTCGTTTCTTCACAGAGGATCTCCAGACCGTTTACCTTTTCATATTCTCTGTTGAGACCTTGGAGTTCCTGTTTCAGGGCGTCATTGTGACGGCTGATGGCCTCTCGCGACACTTTCATCGCATCGTTCAACTTGTGCAAAGCCTTTTCATTGCCAATCTGTCTGTACATCTCTTGAATCTCCTGTCGCAAAGCTTCATTCTGTTGGCGGATGGCTTCACTCTCCTCTTTGACCAGGGTGTAAGATTCATCTAAAGCTTTGATGTGTTGATTCTTCTCAGAGAGTCCCTGGATTTTCTTTTGCAAGTAGTTATTCTGCTGACTCAAAACTTGTGTCGCATCTTTCATTTCCTTCAAAACTCTGTCATTTTGAATCTTGTCCTTCAGGTTCTTGAGTTCCTTTTCGAGGTCCTCTTGTTCTTGCCTCACTGTTTCATGTTCTGCTTTGATTTCTTTAAATCTGTTTTTGTCATAGCCCTGTTCACTGTCTTGAAGACTTTGTTTAAGGTCTTGAATTTCTTGACGCAAGGTATGATTTTGACAGGTCAGTACTTCAGTGGACTCTTTCATAGATTTGCTCTGGTTATTAATCTTATCACAGAGTTCCTTCACTTCATTCTGAATTGAAATGCATTTTTGTATTGCAGCCATTTCCTCTGCCTTCATCTCACCTCTCGCTTGCTCCAAACATTCAGAGCCCTGTAGCTGTTTGCTGAGCTCACGAATCTGGAGCTGGAAGGCATCAAGCTGTTGGTTGATGGTCTGCATTGTAGTGTTCATGGTGTTTGCTAAAGCTACCTCTCTGTTCCTGCAGAGGTCAGGGTCAGACTCCCAAGTGGGAATGATCTGTTTGTCACAACTAATTTGCTGCTTCCTTAAGATTTCTTAAGATAAAGAATTACTGTGTGTGTAAACCTGTATCGTAAAGCAGATAACTAGTTGAACGTAGTTCAATTCAAATTCTCAGTACTGTAAGATCAGTATCTGTGAGAGATGTGTACCTTCTGGTATAACAGAGATTCACTATAAAATGTCTTGACAGTTTGTCTTTGATCATCATCATGTGACATCATGAAAGGGCGGAGCGCCATTGCCTGGATGTGACATCACCAACAGGCGGGGCCTATTCACATGCACTTGACGTCATCTATGGGCGTGGCCTCGTTATCTGTGTTGCTTGATGATTGACATTGTGGTGTGAGGTGTTATTGTAGGTTGGGCTAAGTTTTTTTTCAAGACCAAACACCACCCTAGGAATTTCACCCAGGGATTATGAAACTAGGTCTATTAGACAAGCCCAGATTACTTCTGAATATACACACATGTGCATATGATATAACTTGACCTAAAAAGCAAATTTTATGACTGCATAACAAAAATAAACCCACTCAGCGACTTTGGCATGGAACTTACTCGTGGACAAAGAGCAAGGCTGTATTGTCAATTTAACTGAAAACAAAACAAGTTAAAGTGGAGCCACTAGACATACTGCATTTCATCACTGCGGTGGATGCAGACTGAGACATGAACACTAGTTAAATGTGAAGGAATGGACGAGCTGTCTTGATTTTTCTTTTCAAGTATTTAGCGCTGATGCCTCCAGGTTCAAGTCCAGTTCGGGCCTTTTTGGGTGGAGTTTGCACGTTCTCCCTGTGTCCATGTGGGTTTTCTCTGGGTACTCCGGCTTCCTCCCACCTCCCAAGACATGCTAGTTAGGCTAAGTCTTGTGTGTGTGAGTATGAATGGTTGCTTGTCTCTGTGTTGGCCCTGTGATAGGCTGGAGACCTGTCCAGGGTGTACCCTGCCTCTCGCCCGATGACAGCTGGGATAGACTCCAGCAACCCCAGAGACCCTAGTGAGGATTAAGTGGTACGGAAGATGAGATGAGATGAGATGAGCTGTATTTTATTTGTGTTGTTGCTGTTTGTTCCTATTTCTTGCACCTTTCCTAGGCTGTCTTTGGAAGAGGTCAAAAGAGGTCAGTGTGTCTGAATGGGATCAACCTGATTAAATAAGGCTAAAAAATAAATCAATCAATAAAAAATGATGGCAAATGTCCAGCTTCAAGTACTCGTGGTCACACCGGCCATTGAAACGCATCTCCACATGTATAAGCCAGTCAGTTTGATGCTCTGTATGTAAATAAACCCTGACATCACTTGGGAGAACATTGTCAGAGCTGATGTTTCAAAATTGATCTCTTCTTACTGCTGTATCAGAACCAACAGCTCAGTTTGCTGTGTGTGTGTCATGACTTTATAATTTTTGTTATAATATTGACAGAATGGTTGAGAAAGTTCCAGGATAACCAAAGACCATTTAAATTGTCCTTTACTGTGCTGCTCCATTAATCTCTGTATTAATTTTCTCCATGTTCCAACAGTAATTCAGTGAACAGTTGATTGAATCCTCTATGCTAATGCTAATGCATATGAGCCTGGTAACAGTCTATTTGGATTTCATTATGGGGGTGTTCAAACTGGTAAAGAATATAAGACTCTGAACTTATGAGATATTGGATATTTATTGATGAATATGTCAGTTTAAATGAGTCTATGTCACCCAGTCATAGTAATTATCACATTGCTTGAAGCACATGCCGAGGAGGAGTGGCAGTAACCTTCCATCCTGTAAGTAAACCTTTAACTCATTTAAAGGCCCTATTCTTAGTCTTATGCTCATCCAGACTGGAAAACACAAAAACCAACTACTTTTATGTGGTAGTTCATTGCTGACCCAATGTATGACACAATGTAAACAGATCAACTTATTGTTTTAATCACTCCTTAGATCTTGTCCTAACATACAGCATAGAAACTGAAGGTTTGACAGTATTTACTCAAAATTCTTTTGGATGATCATTTCCTCATAACATGTGAATTCACAATAATGGATTACACTGAAACTGGAAAGACATTCCATTACAGTAGACCATTAGACCTGGCTGTTCGAAAACTGGAAAGAATCTTGCGTTCCACAAATTCTGAAGTAGCTCATATAGCCTGGAAAGACTGTTTAACAACTTATAAAAAGCCCTCTGTAATGTTAGAACAGCATATTATTCATCATTGGAGGAAGACATGAACAACCCCAGATTTCTCTGTAGCCTGGCTGACAAAGAGTCACAGCCCTGTTCAGCCATCTATTCCCTCAATAATGATTTCATGAGCTTCTTTACAGACAAAATTGTTGGCATTAGAGAAAAAAGTCAACACCTTCATGTTAAACCAAATAAATGTATCTTTATTAATGAGATATGTTAAGGCTGCTGTAATTAAATCTTTGTTTAAAAAAAAAAAAAAAATACTCGACCCAGATGTTTTCTATAGGTATCCGTAGTCCAATATCCGAGGGGTGTAACGATTCATCCACTACATCGATGAATCGATTTATTTTCCTACGATCCAACTACATCAATCTGTGCTCGGCAAGTTGGCTGTCCGGACGACATACATCGATTTAATGTCGATTTTAAAGGTAATCAATCGATTGTATCGATACTAGGCAATAACGCATTAGATTAAGCACATCAGAGGATCCGCTTAGAGTATTTACTTGAGAAACACTGTAAAATTGGAAAAACTGAATTTACAAATTAGTTTTATGTATCGAAATACATATATGCATATTTGTACTTATACAAATATGCGTTAGCTTCCGGCTAACATCAATGGCAAAATTAATGTATATGCTAATGCTAACATTCGCCTGAACAAGAGCAAGAACAATTGTGTGTGTGTGTGTGTACAACAATAACAGCAGTGTGTGTGTTAACTAACAAAAACCATTAACAGACAAACAAAGTGGGGCAATGGAGCCATAAGCACACACAGACGGCTCTGGAAAAGGGGAAAGAATGTCCTCACAGTCGCCTCACTCAAGACTGCCTGGAAAAGGGCTCCTGCATGTGTCTCGGGACGAGGCTAAAAGCTGGTGGCATAAATGGACAGATTGTAAAGGTGAAGACGGGGTCACAAGATCTTGCTTTGTTTAAGGGTCCTCAATGAAAACTTCAAACCAATACACAAGCCATTCACACCCTTCTCATGCTTTTCATCTGTATCCTGTATAAAAGTAAACAGGGTCAGGGAGAATGGTTAGATAAGACAGTAGGTAGTGCTTAATCTGTACTTGATATAATACATTCCCAGTATCATATCGGTGGGTGGAGATAGACTGCTAGATAAACAGATAGACAAATGACATTTTTAACATCAACGTTGACATTTCATGCAAACCAAATGAAAAAAATAACAATGTCTAAGAGTATACCTCTGATAGCTAATGCTTAAAAATGCAAAAACTTTTAAAATGCCGTTATTTCATCAACTTACCAGTAATTGTTCGTGACGAGCAATTGAGATTGACGGAGCTCCGTCCCTTGTTTGGAACTATTGGTCCCTCCATAACCTGCAAGTGTCGTCCGCCATTTTTTACAACGGGAGTCAATGGAAGTGTCGTAACTCTGTTTTACTCTATAGCTCTGGTGAGAACGTCAGCGCTCAAAAGAGGAGATAATAAACAGAAACGGACATATGGTGTCCATTTCTTCTGGGCCATAATAACCTTGTTCTTTATTGATAAACCGAGTGCCGTCCAGGGGTCATTTGTCTGTCTGTTTATCTAGCAGTCTATCTCCACCCACCGATATGATACTGGGAATGTATTATATCAAGTACAGATTAAGCACTACCTGCTGTCTTATCTAACCATTCTCCCTGACCCTGTTTACTTTTTTACAGGATACAGGTGAAAAGCGTGAGAAGGGTGTGAATGGAACTGCCATGAAAGGTCTTGTTGCTTTGTGTATTGGTTTGAGGTTTTCATTAAGGACCCTTAAACAAAGCAAGATCTTGTGACCCCGTCTTCACCTTTACAATCTGTCCATTTATGCCACCAGCTTTTAGCCTCGTCCCGAGACACATGCAGGAGCCCTTTTCCAGGCAGTCTTGAGTGAGGCGGCTGTGAGGACATTCTTTCCCCTTTTCCAGAGCCGTCTGTGTGTGTTTATGGCTCCATTGCCCCACTTTGTTTGTCTGTTAATGGTTTTTGTTAGTTAACACACACACTGCTGTTATTGTTGTAGTTTGTTCTTATTATTCTTTATTATTATTATTATTATTGTTAATAATAATAATAATAATAATAATAATAATAATAATATATTGTGTATGGTAATAATATATATTATTTATTATTATTCCTAGTCATTTTTTTCTTGTACACACACACACACACACACACACACACACACACACACACACACACACACACACAATTGTTCTCATTTCAATAATTTTTTAATACAAATCTTGTTTATTTAACAACTTTTGTACCAGTCATACGTATTCCAGTCCATCAGCTCTAACATAAATTTCAAGTGTGAATAATTAATTGCTTGTAGAGTTAGATTTTGACTGATCATATTCAAACATAATTAGTGGTTGTTTGATCTGATACATGGCTCCATCTTGAAGTCTCCATGGTTCTGATGCATGTCCTACAAAAAGAACTAAATGTCCTTTAGTCTCCTACATGTCCTTTTAAAATAACTAAACTTAATAAATAAAGATAAAACGTACTTTGGAAAAGCTGACATTTCACAAAACAGGTAAGTGCTAAGAGTGCATTAATAATAATAATAGTCCAATAATAATAAAAAATTAAATGGTAACTTGTTTATCTAAGTGCAAATACAGAACAACCAACCTTGTAAAGTTAGCATCACTCACGTAAGTAACCTAGCCAAGCTAACACCAACTTTTCCCTCCAAAAGTTTATTATTAATGCAGTACTTTCAATTACATTACACACAATAATGCAAAAATGTCTTAAAAAAGTGTGTGTTGTTTTATTTTGATATTTACCATGCAATAGCCCATTTTGTCCCATACAAAACAATGACCGCTATCACAGCTTGTGGTTTGTTTGGAACTATTGAGGCTTACATGAACCACGTAACAGCCCTAGCGGCGATATCAAAGCGTGTTGCAACTCTGATTTACTCTATAGCTCTGCGGTAGATTAAGAACACCAGGGGTATTTATTTCAGTCACACTGGTTTCATTTTTAAAAAGTTACTGAATTGATTTCAAGTCACTGAATCGTTTTGGATCGTATCGTTCTAAATGAACTAAAATCGTCCTTGAATCGTATCGGCCACCACGAAACGTGAATCGAATCAAATCGTTGTTAAAAACGAATAATTACACCCCTATTTCTAATACTCAAGAAAAGTTATATATGTGTACACATAATATTTAGACATGTGTGTATACATATATATATCCTGGACATGCAGTACTCGTGATGAGCCTAGAATTAGCCAGGTAAAGGACAAAAAAGAAAAAAAAACAATTTTTTTGTGTGCATTTTATTGTTTATTCTAGTTTTTAAGCTGCAAATTGAGCAGAACGAGCATTAGTCTTGAGCTGGCGCGTAGGGTGAGGTTGTCTCAGTGTTTGAGGTCACTTGAATTTCAGGAGGGTTGATGACCTCCCGAGAAGGAACAACATTTTCCAATATGGGGTTCAGCCATGGCTCTAGACAAAGACAGAGATACTGAATGTGCGTTTGGATAAACCTAGAACATGTAGAGAGTATCACCAATACTAAATAACAATCCATTCTTAATGAAAAGCTGCTCCAACGAGTTTGGCTCAATTTCCAGGTCTTGTTTGGAATATTACAGTGAAATCTACTATTTGAATATATTCCATGAAAATATCCTGATATACCGGTTCCAAACTCAGACACTTAAATGCATCTTGTGGATTCCTAGCATTCCTTTTACGGTTTGTTCTTTGGTGAAATGTATGAATTTGTCTTCTAAACATGACAGCTGTCACAATATGAGGAATATATTGGAAAACTACAATACAAAATTGACTTGTAGTTGTAAATAAGTTGTAATTGATTTATTTTTTAAATAGCAGCAACTTTGAGGTTGACTTTCCTCATTGATGAAACTGGGTTTAGGATTACAGTGTGACTTACTGCTGGGGTTTGCTTGGTCATCCTGCAGCTGGTAGAACAGTGGCTCAGACTGCAGTGCTGGGCTGCACAGTTGCAGCAGCACCAGGACAACAATGATGCAACTCATCTGGAAAGACTTGGAAAACACAAAGAAATTAGTGTGAGGAGAAGTTTCAAAAAGAAACTTACCATACCTACAAAATGAAAACTGACAAAAGTTTTAACAGACAGAAGTCAGTCTAGGAAGTATAAGAAATACTTCTTAGAGTGTTATTGTAGGGCATAAGAAGACTATTTTACTTTTTTTGTTTTTCATGGATAAAATTATTGAATGTAACATATATGGTTCCTTGCCTCATAAAGGGTTTACACCAGTGATTGTCGAAGCTTCCCTGCGTTTAGCTCACAAATATTTTACCTATATTGGTCCCTCTTCTCCTTTAC
Source organism: Mugil cephalus (assembly GCF_022458985.1). Lineage (NCBI taxonomy): Eukaryota > Metazoa > Chordata > Actinopteri > Mugiliformes > Mugilidae > Mugil > Mugil cephalus. The sequence goes on along the minus strand of NC_061777.1, from coordinate 26,107,897 downwards.
ATGCTTTACATTCTAAATCATTCATTGTTTATCTTCAAGTGAAACTGTGGAGAGGTCTGTCTAGCTTTGGTGGAACAAGAACTCAAGTGTAATGTTGAGATACATTCACTTTAGTCGAGTACTTCATGCTCGCGTCACTTCATTCTTCCTATACGTAACAATTGTACATGAAATACTTTGAATCTAGCCTGTTACTTGTTGCTTGTGGGTTTGCTGATTTCTTTAATAATTTCAGACCATAAATTAATTTGTTGACTGAACTGTAACCTTTAGTTGTGGAGATCATAAGGGCAATTTAAGAATGAGGTGATGACCCAGAAGCTTGTCATAAGTGCTTCATAAATTAATTTCCTTGGATTTACTGTATCTGTTGGCTGATAGAGGGGTTGCATGATGTCCAAAGTGCTTCTCCAGTCTCCCTCCCTGCTGAAGACAAGATACTGTTCATGTAAACAAGCTCAGACATGGAACAATTTGATTAAATCTTCTGCAATAGTGGGTAATTGATCAAGACAGCGCTCCGTTGGGTAATTTCGCCCTGTTGCCAAGATTAAAGCGGGGTGAGACGTTGCTTTAATGCCGGCATTGTTATCCACAAACAGTCCTATCATTGAAAATCACTGATGTCATGGCCATCTTTGTGCGTCCTTGAGACAGAACGTTATTATCAATCTATTAATTTAGGTCTGAACGAGAACTCTGTGCCGAGCAAGGCTGGGTGAAGGTCATTTACATAGAAAGAACTGCACTGTCAGTGCCTTCAGTCGCTTCAGCACAAACAACATTGTATTGATCATTTTCTCATGACAGCAGCTGAAGCAGATATAAGATAAGATAAGATAAGATAAGATAGTACTTGCATGATCCCCACTGGGGAAATTCAAATGTTACAGCGGCACAACAGTGACCAGAAAGAAATTAAAGAATTAAAGAAATGAAATAGGACAACAACATTAAACAGGCAACAAGCAACAAAAAGTACCGCACAAAAGTACAATACACAAAGTACAGTAAACAAAGTACACAAAGTGACAGCAGTTGTGGATAAATTGACAGTGTAAGTATACTACATATGGGCCCAGTGAGGTCAGAGCTGTGTGCTGTTCACACTACTGTTGTACAGTCTGATGGCAGTGGGCACAAAGGAGAGTCTGAAGCGTTCAGTCCTGCTCCGGGGTGGGATGATCTGCTGGCTGAATGCGCTGCTCATCAGCCACAGCTCATCGTACAGAGGGTGAGAGGGATTGTCCAATATTGCACTGATTTTGTCCTTCACCCTCTTCTCAGCCACTGTTTCTAAGCAGTCCAAGTGCAATCCCACCACCAAGCGGGCTTTCCTCACCAGTTTATTGAGTCTGTTGACCTCACCAGTCTTGGCCCCGCCCCACCATCACACCACAGCAAAGAAAAGCACACTGGCAACCATAGACTGGTAGAAGGTCTTGAGGAGTCTACTACAGACACCAAATGACCTCAGTCTCCTCAGGAAGAACATCTTGCTTTGTGTTTTACTGTAGAGGGTGTCCATATTATGAGACCAGTCCAGCTTATTGTTGATGTGGACCCCAAGGTACTTGTACGAGTCCACAATTTTCACCTCCTCACCCTGGATGGTGACTGGGGCAGGTCTCCTCCGGTCCCTCCTGTAGTCCACCACCACCTCCTTAGTCTTGCTAATGTTGAGTTGTAGGTGGTTCCGGTTACTCCGGATATGTCAAACAAATCACAGAGACAAGTCAAAGTGTTTTCTGTCTAATCTGAGTTCAGTATCAAGGCTAAATGAGGAAATATGAGTTTTTGTGGGAATACCAGTGCACAGCCAGTGGGAGCTTTGAGTTAAATGCTAACACTTGCAAGCTAATATCAGGAATAAAGTACCCCATGCTGGCCCTCAGCTTGTTACTGTGTTAGCATGCTAACTGTGCTAATCAGCTAACTACTCCTCGGAAGAGTTTTGCAAACTACAAACCTATTCATGAATAATTAGTTTTACCTGGGGATGTCATGTCCGCATATTGACAGCAGGAAAAAAAAATTAAAATTAAAATAATTTTTAAAAGTAAAACCACAAATTGCAGAGATGGTAATTCGTGCTGGATTTGTTTTATGAAAGGTCCGTGGACATGATCCTTTGTTTTGAGAAATATGTTTATTATTGCAAACTGCTACATGTCCCCAGCAAAAGCTATAATCCTGTGTGAACAGGGCCAGTGGTCAAAAAGATGTCTGAACTTAATTTTATTGTAATTTATCAAATACATATTTCAGTCTCAGAGCTGCCATTGTTGTACATGATAAGGATCAGCAAGTGTAACTCGATGCTTTGAAGCTAGGTTAAGTTTGGGTTTTGAAATAGTTAATGTAACAGTGAACACTAAGGTATTGGCAGTCAGCAAAAGCTGGTGTACAAATGAAAAAAGAAGTGCTAACATTTTAGTTCTAGTGGTAACTAGTGTATAATCAACAAACCAATATAATTTTGCGGATATGCACAGTATGTAGTTAGAAAACCACCTAACACAGCAGAATTTAATCATGGCAGCTTTAAGAATCAGTTTGCATCATTGCATGTACATTTGTCAAGCTGTGTTTCTGTGCACATTAACATTGCTGTAAGTTAACTATATTTATTATCAAAGCAGTTTTCAATAATACCATTAGAATAGAGGAAAAATGGGAAAATAGTTAATAGGTAATGGGAATAATTTAATTATTTAAGGTGTGTACCTAAATTTTCTGTTTGTGCTCCTAAAATTTTCATTAAGGGGCTGTTCAGTGCTGAGAATAGCTCCAAAAGTATGATAGTGCAGCAAAAATCTGTCATATTTTCATGAGAGCCAGGAATCAGTAAGAAACATTTTAAAACCTGAACAAACATGAAGAAGATGTATTTATGATTTTGGACCTTTTTAGGGTCATCAATAAAAGTGTCACTTTGTATAATTCCACAAAATCCCAATAGAAAGAGTACAAAATCCATGTTGTCTGTTTAAACATTTATAATTTTCTAATACATTTTTTATATGGTTGGTGTTTAGAGAAACTGATTGAATTATTATGTTTAACTGCAAATATCACCACAACATATTAAGATATACTGTATATAGGATATGTGTCTAATTTACTATAAATATTTATATTTATTTAGTAGCTGGTAGTAGGATAGTTAGTAGGATGTAGAAGTAACAGTGAAGAAAACGCATCATTTGAGTTTAATATTATTTTATTTCCATTTTCTTTTTTTCAGACACCAGCCATTAACCATTTACCACACACCACACAACATGTTCCTGGTATTACTTTTATAGTGACAAACATTTTAGTCATATTTCTTTTATGGACATGGCTTGGCGTCGGTCACAGGTTCACAGCGGTCCACTACGGCCCGGACCTCTCCGATCTGGACTCCATCATAGGTCCCAGAGATGGATGTCCACTGCGTCTCTCCATTGCGGTAGGTTCGGCTTAGGCGAGCCGTATAGGGGATGTCGGCTTTGAGTTTGCGTCCCTCCATGCGGACTCTGCAGGAGTGGTTTGGTGGGACTGTGAGCTCCACGGACACGGAGTGGCTGAGTTTCTCAACCATGGTGGTTCCCCTGGAGAACTGCAGTGTTTTCTCACCACCCAACTCAATGCCTCCAGAACCGATGAGGGGGATCTTGGCCGTGATGCTGCCTGCGATGCCCAGCATGGTAGCTCGGCCAATGTTCCAGGTAGTCTCCACCTCAGAGGTCTTTGAGATGGTGACTGTCTTCACCACTGTCTGGCACTCGTTGTTGGTGACCCCAGAGATGCGCATGGTCTCAGGGGGATACTGGAAGATGGCGACCTCGTCAATGGCATACTTAACATCACTGATGTGCTGGGTGTAGGCGTCCCTGTTGATTGTCAAGACCTGGTAGTTCTTATACCAATACTCATCACCTTCCCAGGGCAAGAAGAAGGCCTCAAACTGAGGAACAACCTTCCCGAGGCCATACTTGTTCTTCCCAACGTAGATGCCGACTCCAGAGCAGGTCCTCACTGAGTGTTGTGGCACTGAACCATATGAGCCCTCTTTCCACTCCAGGAACTCAAAGTTGTCTTTGTTAGCAAGGATCTCAAACTCTGGAGCGTAATACTCCCGGTCTCCATAGGGGTAGCGGCAGTAAGGGCCTAAATTGGGGTGGTAGAAGCCAGCCTCGCAGTTGTATTTGCACACGTAGTCAGTGCGCTTCGTGTAGCCATTGTAGATGGAAACTGCTGCGTTGGGCAGGGACCCATTCCAAGTCAGCCACTCCAGGTTCACATTATCACCGAAGATGATGGAGGAAGGCAGATCTTGCTGCGACTCCAGGTCAGCAGGAGTGAGAGGGCCAGAGACCACTAAGTTACCAGTTGGTTCAGGTACCTGGTCCTCCAGTTCTGGGTTCAGCAAGGAAACTGGAGAGAAACACCAGCCATACCATTGTAAATGTAAATGGACAAAAATAATAGTGTCACTGTGAAACTGTAATCAGTCAGAATATACCTTTTCTGTGCTGCAAGCTCTTCTGCACGATGTCTGGCAGACTAGCCGAGGACAGAGCTGGCAGGGCCAGCAGTAACAACACACACAGCTTCATCTGGAGGTGAAACGCAAACTCTTAAGACACTTTAAACTAATATTTTGCAGTCATAAGAGCGATCAGTGTCCTAATTGCCCTTCGGGGGTAAATAAATTTTTTTCTGATTCTGATTCTGATTCTATCTTTAGGCATGTTACACATTATCTACAATCTTTTCTCTTGTGTGGCAACATAATCAGAAGACACCACTGATAAACACCACAATACCCTCTACTCAAGATTACACTGTAATTATATAAATCAAAAGTAACACTGTGTGTGTTAAATCAGAATGTACTGCAAGGGTTCCAAATCAGAGTTATTGATTGTATTTTGACTTCCACATCCGCATTTCACAACACCGCTTTTACAGTTATACTTGTTTTTGTGACTTATGTTAATTTTGTTCACCTTTTTTCATTTCTTATATTTTTCCTCTAGTTCTCCTTTATTTTTCACAAAATGATTTAGTTATACTGTACTTTTCACTGGAGATATTACCTTTGTTGGTGAGAAATAAATCATTTGACTATTCATTATATTGACAGTAATAACTTTGGTAATAATAGTTTATTTATAATGTCATGATATTTTCTTTTTATGTGTTTTTCAGTCAGTGTTTGATTATAATTCAGGATATTCAGAATAAAAGATTTTATGATTTCCAATTATAAGTCACATGTAAGTTATTGTAATTTATTATTTTTTAATTATACAGTAAAAACCTAATATTCAAAAATAGTGGATATTCTTGAGACTCTTATTTGATGAAATTCCTGATTGACAATCAATGTGGAAATGTGTCATTGAATCAATTGTGTCTTTACAGACGATTATAGCCACTTTATATCTCAGAGACGAACTAAAAGAAGATGAAAAAGAGATAGAACAGCACTCACCCTTACCGTTGCTCTGTGGTGAGTCCATTTCCACTCACCCTCAGTTTATATAGCTGCTTTATGGCTGAATCATAAACTGTGCACTTTCACGGTGTCTGGGATCTTTGGCCAATAAACACAGACTGCTGCAAATGAGATGTTAGCATTAGATGGGGTTCCTTTTCTTTAGTATCTTCCCTGTTGCTGAGAGTTTAGTGCATGGACTCCTCTTTGACAAATACATAAAACTGAGAAATACTTTTAGCAAGCCTGAATCCATTTCTACAAGAGACCAGATTAGTAAATAGTTGGTACCACCAAGAGCCTTGGTGGTACCAACCAAAGCAAAAATCTCACCTGAATAAAGTCCAGATTTCCACTAGTGTATTGTCCATTCCATGTGTTTCTTGGTAAAAGCTATTGTCCTCTTTCTGTTTTTCCTCAACAACTGCTTCAGTGCAGTGGTTTGGCCATGACGACCTGTTTGACTCAGAGGTGCAGTTAGTTTGAGGTTTCTAAGGCTGGTAACTCTGGTAACTAATGAACTCACTCTTGGTGTTCTTCTCCTGGAATGATCCCAGGAAAGGAATGGATGTAGCATGTCATTAGCCTAATAACATAATTGCCTATGTCATATTTTAACGTTTTCACAAAACATGAATTTTTTTTTTTTTTTTTTTTTTTTAGAAAGCAAGTTGGTATTTCATTTTGTAAGAGTCAAAAAATGACTTGGGCAATTATGCTATTAGGCTAACAATGTATTGCTTTTATTTCAGTTGTATTATGTTCAGTAGGTAGTTTTTGAAAAGGTAGTTTTAGAAAATGTAGTTTTAGAAAAGGTTGAAAATCATAATTGTCATTGTATGATGGAAAAAAGGTGGTTTACGAGTTAAAACAAGGTGGTTCACTTTGACCTCACAATTTCGAAACTGTTGTTGCATTTGGGATTTTACTTGTGCAAATAAAAAATGCCTCGAGCTTGACTATAACCAATGACAACTGAGGACATGTTACAAAATGAGTGCAGATAAGATGCAGGACATGATTCAGGATTATTAACATGTGAAAAACACTCTGATAAGACAGCTAACAGTTATCAGTTATCTCTGTCCTCCCTTTACTTTACACTTTAGCAATAACCTTCAGTGTGTCATGCACTTACTTCATGTCATGCCTCTAATGAAAAGTCCAAATGTCCGCACACAAAAAGATTTATGTAATTATGTAATTATGAGTACACCAAATTCCTTTACATTTTTTACTGTTTTGGTCATGCACTTTTGTGTTGCTCAGATTTAATGATAACTTGTTTCTGTCAAACCATTTTTTTAGTTTTGTCATTTCTATAGTGACGTCCTTGTTGGGAGGTTTTTGTAAATGATCCCCAGAAGAAAAAATATTTGTGTCATCTGCAAAGATGTAATGTAAAAAAGTGATAACTTAGTAATTTTACATATGTGATTAATGTACAAAATGACACATTTTGTAGATAGATAGATAGATAGATAGATAGATAGATAGATAGATAGATAGATAGATAGATAGATAGATAGATAGATAGATAGATAGATAGATAGATTTATTCATCCCAAACTGGGAAATTTCACAGTTGCCGCAACGATGTACAGGCACTCAACACCATACCATACACCATACATACTATTTATCAGGAAAACACAATATACTACATACACAATATTTATAAGAATTATAGAAATAGGTGAAGTACCTGGTCCTGTGAGCAAAAAGGCCCACTGCTTGGGTTCAATAATCCCAAAGTAATAATTGAAAACATGGTGAATCATGTCCACTCTGGTTGAAAGAGTCTCCTCTTCCTGTGGACTGCTTGTTTGGTCCATAGGAAGGTTGTCTTCATTGCCATCACTCAAACTTGGATTGTGTTTTGAAAATATCTTTTCAGACCAAGGTTTAATTATCACCAACTCAGTGCAATGAATACGAACTGAATTTGAAATGATTCTGTGAGCTATTTATACCCCTCAGGAATGCTCAGGTATCATAGGGCTGTGACACATCAGAATGGATCAGAAGGACACTAATAGAATGTGACATCATCAGAGAGGGACTAATGGCCTTGAAGAAGTGATTGAATAGAGCAACACTTAACAGAACACGAGTGGATCCTCAGCTAAAGCTCTTTTTGAAATTACTTCTCAGTGTTTGGACTTTTTTATTTGTTGTTTGTGCATGAAAGCTCTGTTGAAGACTGAAGTGAAGAGTTCTGGTTTGAATTAAAATTAAGCTAATTGAGGGTAAAAGGGAACAGTTCTCTCTCCAGCATCGGCAACTGTTGGTCGTTTTGGTTTATCTTTATATTTGTTTTTTGTTTTTTGTGTTTTCATACTATGATATTATAATCTACTATCTCAGGTTCAAACTGCACAATCTTGTCATTCAATAACTATGAGAAGTTGAAAAATGATCTTTGATTTGGGTCACAGCTTTTCATTAAGGGGTGGTTAAAGGGTCCTGAAACCAGACCAGCTGAGAGCCACTGATGTAGAGCACTGAAGAAGTATAGTGTACCTGTAACTGATGTAACTGTGTGTATTGTGGGTGATGTTTCTTTTCCTGGTGTGTAAACTATTTAATAGGTATTTTGCATTTGTTAGCCCACCCACCAAATTTCACCACTGTTTACACTTATCATTTACACTTTATAGTTTACATTGTTCTGATTTTCAATTTTCCATTCAATTTTTATCATGTCCTAACTTTTATTCTCATCGAGGGTGGGGAGGGAGGGTGGGAAGAAACCAGAGTTATCTGTGGCCTGCGTAGTATTTATTGTGCCTCAAAGTTTTTTAGGTGAGGGAAAATTCAAAATAGTTGTCTCACTGTCAAAGCACAGCCACATGGCACCACCTTGTGGAATTTTTGCTACCAGTGATTGTTTCCTTGATAAAAATGAGTGACACTCACCCCTGACTTCTAAAAACATCAGTAATTGTGGAAACTAGTCAGTCTTGAACAGCTCTTTGAAAGGAACAGTTTGTGTTCTGCTCTGACTCCCTTCAAAGAGCCATGAATCCCATCTCTAAACCCTTCCTCCAATTTGGCTTTGAATATCATCAAATTACAGCCTAGAGCCTGCACTTTAAGCCCATATTGAGTATAACTGTAGCTTGAACATGTTTTGGTAAACAGCTTAAATAACAAAACTTGTGTCACTGTCCAAACATATATGGACCTAACTATAAACTTCCATTGCTTTGCAGATGGCACCCAGCTGTATTTATCCATCACTTCCCTCCATATGAGCTAGGTCCTGTTCAAGGTTTCAGTCATAAAATTGAATTTAATTTAACTGCCATAATGCATTTATTTTTCAAGATAATATATGAAGCTTGAAAAATAGCAGTCAGTGTTTGGTGAGAAACTTTTATTTATTTATTTTTTAATAATTTTTCAAATGTAATGAACTGATTATTTAAATAATTAAATGCATTGATGTATTAGTAAAAATATGCCTTCATTTAATCAATGTGTAATTGATAGATTAATCATATAATTGTATTAAATATAAAGCGAGTGTCCTATAAGCACCTCAGTTTCAAAATAATCATGCTTTCTGAATATTATATATTATATCATATGCCAGGCTTCAAAGGGCACTCTTTTCCCTACTTTTACTATAAATTAGAATCTAAATTATTTGTTCTTGTGGTACACATAGTAAAACTACAGATTCACTACAGTTTCATAGAGGAGTCTCAGGTGTCTTAAGCTGTCTTTATGGGACATGGCATGGTGCTGGTTAAAGGTTGACAGCGATCTACTACTGCCATAACTTGTCCAGTCTGGACACCATTGAATGTCCCTGAAATGGATGTCCATTTGACCTCCCCGTTGCGATAGGTGCGGGTTAGACGTGCATTGAAAGGGATGATTGACTTGTACCTATAGCCCAACATTCGAGTTTTGCAGGTGTGGTTTGGTGGGACAATGATCTCTACAGAAACGGAGTGGGAGCTCGTCTCTGTGTAAGTATGTCCTCCTGAGAACTGCATTGTGATCGCCCCGCTGACTTCAATTTGTGAACTCACAACATTTGGGATGCCTCCGGTGAATGTTTTCTTCATGCTGACCATGATAGAGCTGCTGATGTGCCACATTCTCTCCTCCTGACTTTGCTTTGAAAGGGTTATGGTCTTTGTCACCGTATTACATTCATAGTTGACGATGGTAGAAGTGTGCATTGTTTCTGGGGGATATTTGATAACTTCAGCTGCGTCGCTGTTGTACTTGATCTCAGAGATGTGCTCGTTCTCAACATCCTTATTCATGGTCAGGACCTTGTAGCTCTTGTACCAATATTCTTCACCTTTCCAAGGAAGAAAGAAGGCCTGGTGTTTACGATGCACCTTCCCAAGACCGTACTTGTTTTTCCCGACAAAGAGTTCATCTCCAGAACATGTTTTGACTGGGTGTTGAGGGATTGAATCATAAGAGCCATCTTTCCACTCCAGGATCTCAAAGTTGTCTTCATTCACAAGGATCTCAAATGACTGTTTACGATACTCTTTACCTCCATAGGCGTAGTGGCAGTAGGAATCCACGCTGGGGCTGTAGAAGCCTGCCTCGCATTGGAATTTGCAGACATAGTCCCAGCGTTTAACGTAGTAGTTGTAAATTGAAACAGATCCGTTTGGGAGAAAACCAGACCAGATCAGCCATTTCAGTTTGCCTTGATCATCAATTGTAGAGGTGAAAGGGTTAGCCTGCCTTTTTAGTTTAGGCTTATCAGGAGACAGGTGATGATGTGTTAACACTGATGTGTTAACTCTCTCTTCAAGATCGTAGTTCAGTGAAGAGACTGTATTGAAAGAAATAAGAAATCCAAGAACAAGACAAAGTTTAAAAACTCTTTTTAAATAATGAATAAAACATTTTAATTTGAAAGAGTTTAATTTGAAATAATCATAATCAATATCTCTTTATTATTATCTCTACACATATATATAAAAGCTTACCCTACAGAAATATGCAGACATTTTGCTTTTGGTGTTACTCCTCTCCGTCACCACATAAAGCCCCACCCAAATGATTTGATTGGCCCAATAGATCTTTTGGGGAGCATAATCAGTGTCACGGGAAGGGATTGAACTTCTTCACCTACAATTTTTGTGGAGGAAAGCTGGTCTGACTTCAAGGCTAGGGAAACTTAAAATGTGGGTCTAAATTAAATATAATATGTTGAAAATTCATAATAACATTAGCTTGCAGTTTTGGGAGACACAGTCTAACTAAGAAGTCTGAAGAGCTCCATCACATATGCTGGCAAACTTGGTGGATCAATTTTAGCTTGCCTACTTTCAAATGCTTTACAACACTATGAAAATTACTCTTTTTTTTATATTATAAACCTTCTGCTTTAGCTGCTAGATTCTTTCATGGATTTAAAATTGCTGCTAAGCAATTGCTCAAACATGTAGGTCCTTTATAGGTTTAAAACATAACTCTATCCCTAGTCATATCTTAGGTAAAGTGCAAGGGAGGACACAGTCATTTTACCATTTAGGTCCTGAGAGGGTTTCTTGACAGTGTCCTGCAGACTGCCTGTGGTCAGAGCCAGCACCAGCAACAGTGACAGCTATAAGTAATAGAAAAAAAATCACTGTTGGCAAACTGTTTATAATGCGACCTAAAACCAACTAACGAGCAGAGGTGTTTACATGATCCAATCTATGCTGTTTAGTGTCAACAACAGGGTGAAGTTGTTTTTTTCTGTAACAGGTTAATAATTACTTTTATTTCCTAAACCAACTTGCTGTGAAATAAAAGTCACTCACCATCATATCTGTGGGCCACTTAGTCTTGACCGTGGTTTGGCTCGTGTTGGTTCTTTATGGCTGAGACAGAAATCATATATGCCCCTTGGGATGATCTGGACTCTGATCAATCCACAGTAGGGTGAAAGGAGAAATCAATGAGACTTGGCCCATGTGTTTGGGTTTCTGTTAATGTGTAATGAGACTGGATTTATCAGCATTATCAGCCTAGATGTTTCCCTGAAATCAGAACTTTCAGCATGGACAGATATGGACAGGTTTTTAGATTTTTTGAGTATTTTCTTGTTGTCTATTTCCTGTAGTTGTATACACCATCAACTGATCTGTTATGTTCTGATATCTGATATGTTTGAAAATCCTACCACGCTAATTCCCTCTGGAGTAAACCTGCAGAACAGCTGACAGTTAACACAATAAACATGACCATTTACTGCTTTTTAAGGACAGCACAAGACAACAAACAACAACAACAACAAAAACACTTGCTAATACCATTCTTACAGTAAAGCATTGTTCTTGTCCCTGTGGTGGCCCAGTTATTTGAATGCTGCATACTCAGAGCTGGTAAACAATAGAGATCAGGATTTCATTATGTGGCATGTTTCAACCAATACAGAGAAAAATAAAACTGTTTGTGTGGAACTGGATAGTCCTCCAACCAATAAGGACAATGCTGTACTCAAGTCAGTCACGACATTAAATTTAACTTAAATGTGTGGATGGTGTCATATATGGTAGATATCCCCAGCAGGATGCAGCCCGACATTCATACACACAAAAATGGTTTAGGAACAACTTAAAAAAAAACATTTACTAGATCCCAAACTAATCAAGTGTCTGTGGGATGATCCACAGTGGCCCATTCCCCTAAACTAATAGGACCCCCCACTAAAAACATTCTTTTGTGACATTTTGGTCAGAAAGTCTCCATAGGTCTATACAATACTATAAAGATGGTCATAATGTTCAGTGCATGTCACGTTAAGTGATTAAGGCTGTTATTAGCTCATCCTTTAAATCTACTTTGCTCTTATGATAGTGGACTCTTGACAGTTTGCTTTTCCAGTGACAACCATTTAGCTATAAACAAACTCAACTCTATGGGGCTTTGGGGGATTGTTCATATTAACATTAACTTGAAGTTTCTACTTAATTTTTTAAAAAGATAATAATTTTAATTTTAATTTAAAAGTATAAGACATGGGTTCATTATCATCTTAAAGTTTTTTATTTATTTTTTTTTTGTTCACTGCCTACGATTGAAGCATGGAGTCCTCCGTCTGCCTGGGCCCCACCATGTTGTCCCTACAGTTGGGGGCTGCGATTGGCTCCTAGTGTGGACAGCCCTCTGTGATGGCATTTCCTCACTAGGCCATCTGTGCTCAGCCATGTTACTCATTTTATTGGTGCTCTTTCTATCATTGTGCTCCTGTGTGTGTGTGTGTGTGTGTGTGTGTGTGTGTGTGTGTGTGTGTGTGTGTGTGTGTGTGTGTGTGTGTGTGTGCGCACGCACCTTATGTTGCAATTCATTTGTATGAAAGATGCTATGTAAATAAAGTTTGATTTGATTAAGCAGGGCTGGTAAAAGTGTAATGAACCTTATCATAACATGATGCATTCTGTACCAGGAGTCTGAGAAGGTAAAGTGTGTATTTTATTTCTAATTCATGGCAAAAGTCAGATATATTTTTTTAATTAACTGTCAAATCAGAATTATTAGAAATTATGTCAATTTTTGCATTAGCCTTTTTCTCTGTAGTTTATTTTCTGGGTTCTCAGCAGACGAAACTCTTTACTCATGCTCTAAAGCGTTGTTGGAAGCAAAGTAATGCAAACTGAGTATTTACTTTCAACCAAAACTGTAGCCTTTTTTCATTAACATTGTATCTTAAGTCTTTTTAGATTGCAGATATAATCCTGAATCATTGTTACATGCATGTATATCAGAGAAACAGCAGGGGGCAGCAACACACTGGACAGAAAAGCAAACTATGCTGCAGCTTCCCTTGAGATGAACCTTACATTTGCTGCTATGGCAGAGATTCTTTTTTTCCCTTGGGAATACCAAGAGGATATAGTATGCATGGAAGTCAACGAGGAGGAGGAAAATGAGGAGAAACAATACATTTTCTCACATCAGATTTATGCTGATTCATTCACTTAAGAACTTTAAAACTAAAAGCTGCCTCACTAAATTTTGGAAAACATGCTGGTGTGCAGGATGGAAGTAAAACAACTTTTAGACAGGGAGCACTTCAGTGCCTTGCTTTGGGGCTTTCTGACGACGTAGCTCTGCCACATCTCAGGTAAAAGACTGAGGGCTGTAGGACAGTCTGTGTATTAAACTGCTCTGGATGCTCTGGATGTTCTAGTGAAATGGTTCTCACTGCCGCTTGCCCAGAGATAAATAAATCATGGACTTCCATCTTTATGTAGCTATAACTCTGTCCCTTTGTTTCAAACACACATACACACAGAACTTGAATATACTCAACTAAAATTTGAGATTTTGATAGCACAAATTATGTAGTAACTACAGCGATCAGTCTTAACATTATGATCACCAGCCTAATATTGTGTAGGTTACCCATTTTGCTGCCAGTGCCATCATGGCCTGTTGCGGAGTGGACTTCTCCAGACCCCTGAAGACGTGCAGTTGTATGTGGTACCAAGATCACACTTGTTTTTATCCAGAACATTACCACAGAAGTTGGAGTGAGAGATCTGGGTAATTTGGAGACCAAGTCAACACCTTGAACTCGTTGTTGTTGTTCCTAAGACCACTCCTGAACCAGGCAGCATTATCCTTCTGAAAGAGGCCATCAGGGACTACTTTCTGTCCGGGGCAGCAGTAGCTCAGGAAGTAGAGCGATTGTCGAATAACCGACCAGTTGACCAAAGAATCACATCGTCTCAATGAGCACCAGTCTGATGTAAAAAACAAAAACAATCAGAGAAGGTTCTTCCACCTCTCCATGGTCCAGTGTAGTTTCTTATGTGCCCATTGTAGACACTGGGCATATCCAAAGACCAGTGTATATCACGTCTTTCTGAATGACTGAGAAAAATTTATGTATTCCTCCCTCCAACTTCTACCTTTATTTTACTCATCTCTGTGTTTGCAAGTTGCTTTGTGCACAAAGCTGGCTAATAGTCAATACAGAATATCCAAACACAAAATGCATAAAATAATGCTTTAAATAATCATATTTTGAATGAGAGCGCAATTTCAGTATGCATTTGAAAATCCATCCATCACCAAATGTCTATTCAAATTCTTCAAATTATTGATTGATTGATTGATTGATTGATTGATTGATTGATTGATTGATTGACTGAATTATGGCTTTCACCATCCTGGGAGTGCCTGACTCCATTAAATTGGGTGGTGGGTGATGTCTGCGGACAGGTAGCTACCTTGGAGGACACACAACTGTCAGTAAAAGTAGCCACATCCTTAATTATGCATAAATTTAAACATAATTCAACAGAATTTGTCAATGTGAATAGAATGGACACCAGACCTACTTCCCTGCCCTCAAATTTTTTGTCATGGAAATTTAGTCTACACTAGATTCTCTCTACTTTTGACTGATTATGCTTTGGTAAAGATATAGACGTAGTAGAAAAGCAGCATAGTCATACATGTCATCTAAGCTGGAGTGAAATTTGGTTCACAATTCAAAATTCTCTAGTTTTTTGGCCGACTGTCCTCTGGAGGTTGCTGCTTGCTTTGTGCTTGATTTGTTCTGAAAAGCAGTCTCATGCAGGCTTTTGAATAACAGTCATCTTTGTGAAAGCACAGTTCAACCATAAGACATTTGATGTGTTGACAAAAATCTACCAGCATGAACAATAACAATTCATATTCTGAGAGCCTCACTAAATCATGCCAGACAGAAGGTCAGAGACGAGGACTGCTGTGTCTTTTCACTATGTCCTCAAAGGTCGTGTCATGCTTCACTCCGGCTGAGTGAGCTGTTCTGTTTGGGGTGCTTGGATAGATGTGAGCCAGCACTCAGGATGACAGTGATCAGACTAACGGCTCATTAAAGACCCACAAACTAACCAGGACGTTGGCTGTTTTAATGAGAAACTGACAGTTACGAGTAGCTTAGCACCTGAAGCAACTGTTCTCTGAGGTGACTGTCAAACACATGACACAAACACATTTCAAGCATTCAATCTTGTTGATATTGAGGAAAAAAAACTGAGAATGAAATTCTCTTTATTGTCATGGCAGAAAAGGTGCTCAAGTGGAGAGAAAGAAACACATGCACACATGCAGCTCATGTATATACAATACAAGCATCATAAATTATGAAGAGAGTGCAGATATTAAAATGAAAAATGACACTGTTTGAGAGAATATTTCTGACATTGAAGAATAAAAATATAAATGATCAAGCTAATGTATTCATTAATTTATCATAATAATAGTATAACAATGATATAAGAGAAATGCAAACATTTTGATTTCAATAATTTAATTTAATTTAATTTAATTTAATTTAATTTAATTTAATTTAATTTAATTTAATTTAATTTAATTTAATTTAAGCTGTTAGCTGTTTATCAATCAGTGTTACACTTTTTGTGTAACACAACATAGCATGTCATGGTGAGATTTTGGTCGTCTGACAGCCTGAACTTAGAATTACAAGGGTTACATAGAATAAAGAATTTATTCCATGATCATCTAATGCGTGTCATTGTGCAATGATGTACTGCCTCTCTGCACCAATTACTTCCCTGCAATGTTAGTCATATCCAGCTCACATGATGTGCGTGTTCAAACAGGAACACACAAAGCCAACATGTAATCAAACTGCCTCAGGCTTCATGTTAGTTAAAACAATGTACTTTGTTTGGTCAGTTGTTGAGGATCACAGCTGTATAGTGAGGCCCATAACCTTACGCTACACGCAGTAAAGCTAATATATGATACATTATTGATCACTTAAAGTAGATTTCTTTGCAAGAGCACCTCAGAGGATAGAGTTTCGAAGAGAACAGCATGCCGGCTGATTTATTTTTGTGGTGTGAAAAGAGGCGGCTTCATGTGAGCTGAAGGTCAGAACAGAGAGAAAGATGAATTTTTTACCAGTTGGGTAAGTATAAAATGACTCCAGTGCCAATGCATGAAACAAACGTTCATGATTGAATTCTAACGATATTTTAATAGTTAGCTGCATCAACGCATGCTGACAGGTTTCGACTGTAGCTTCAGCCTTCCCAGAGCTGCCATCTGCTCAGTGTGACATGCAGAAGAATGCTGAAGCTAGAGCTGCAACTTGTCAGCACTGTTACTGTTGTCTGATAAAAAGAAAACTCAAAGCCAATGGAAATGAAACCATCATGCCCAAAATCAGCTGACCGGTACCGGATGGCTAGGCAGTCTGCAACCAGGCAGTTGCTGAGGGAAAAACTCGGTTCAGTGAGGCTATGGAAAGAAGACTATCGATTGGCTCAGATGAAGTTCTGGAAAACCATCCGGTGCCTCAAGGGTGGTAGCCAGCAACTTGCTCACACCGTTTTTGGTGGGGACAACAACTGGGGATATCGTCGGGAGGTGGAAGGAATACTTTGAGGAGCTGCTCAATCCCACCAACATGTATTCCATAGGGGAAACAGAGCCAGAGGGCCTGGGGTTGGGCCATCCAATTTCTGGGGCAGAAGTCACCAAGGTAGTGGAGCTCCGGGAGCAGATGAGATCCGCTTTGGGTATCTTAAGATAGTAAATTGGACCTGTTCTGGTGACGGTTGGACTCTGCTAGGGCTGCCCTTTGTCACAGTTTCTCTTTATAACTTTTATGGATAGAATTTCTAGCCGGGTGGGGGGTTGTCGAGTTTGGTGTTTGGAAGATCTCGTCTCTGCTTTTTGCAGATGCTTCTCGAACTATGTGAAGCTGCTGGGATGAAGATCAGCACCTCCGAGTCTGAGGCAATGGCCCTCAGCCAGAAATGGGCAGATTGCCCATCCTGGGTCAGGGAAGAGGTCCTGCCCCAAGTGGAGGAATTCAAGTATTTTGGGATCCTGTTCTTGAGTGGAGCGGGATATTGACAGGTGGATCAGAGCGGCGTCTAAACTGGTCTGTTGTAGTGAAGAGAGAGCTAAGCTGAAAGACGATCTACATTCCAACCCTCACCTATGGTTATGAATTCTGGTTAATGACTGAAAGAACAACATCATGGATACAAGTGGCCAAAATGAGTTTCCTTTGCAGGGTGGCTGGGATCAACCTTAGAGATACGGTAAGGAGCTCGGTCACATGGGAGGGGCCCAGAGTAGAGCCGCTGCTCCTCCATGCAGAGAGAAATCAGTTGAGGTGATTTGGGCAACTGCTAAGGATGCCTCCTGGATGCCTCCCATACAAGGGCTTTTCAGGCATCTTCGATGGAGGGATTACATCTCTCATCTGGCCTGGGAACACCTGAGGATTCCTCCGGATGATCTGGAAGTAGCTGGGGAGAGGGCTGTCTGGACTTCCCTACTGAGGCTGCTGCACCCGCGATGGAAGAAGGTGGATGGATGGAAACCATCGTTGATTGTTGGAGAAGAAATCAGCAAATTAGTTTGTAGACATCTGGAACATAGCTCCACTAAGGGACCAAAACATGATGTGAACTTTGAATTTAATCATTAATCCTTATTGGAATATGTGAGCGTAGCCGTTAGATAAATATAGTGTCGATGCTGCCTTCATATAATTTTTTGTCTTCTTTGCCTTCATAATGTCACTTCTTCTGTTCCACTGAGTGAGGCGTCGACTGTGTTCATGCCGATGGTTGCACGCCCAGCTGAGCACAAAGGAGGCTCATCATTGTATCAGAGGAGTGAAGCTGGCATGTTCTCTATGAAAAATGCATGGACTTTATCTCAGAGCACATTAGCATTCCTGAGCTTCATCTTCAGCTCAGCAGGACAGTGAGCGTCTCTCTCTCTCTCTCTCTCTCTCTGCAAACTGGAACTGGAAGGTCACCAGTGTTTTCCACACAGCCCATTAAGTGCCCACTGGTCCAGGCCAAGTAATGGAAAGCTTCAGCTTTCTGTTTTTCTTTCACACATAAATGGAGCTTCTCTGTTTTGGTTGGAGATAAATTCATTTAGGTCATCTGTCTCATCATTGCGGCAGCCATATTAAGTTATAATACACAGACTTTGACGTCTGGGATTGATGCAGCTTGGACTGATTTAGCTAAACACAGTTTGTTTGCATTTTTTTTAATGCATATTACATTCACAATGCATAATTTTACTTTACAGAGAGCGGTAATGCACCCTATAATGTCAACACTAGTGAAAATTTAAAAGAAAAAAAAAGCAAGCAGAAACAAATGACCAGATATGGATAAAAAGACATAGGTCTTTTGAGCATTAAACTGGAACTTCAAATTACCATTAGATGCTTCTCTCAACAAGAATTAAGTTATTTGCATTTACTGTTGATCTGTACTTAACTTAAAGTGTTAACTATCTGTCAGTTCTATCAACGATTACTAAAAATATCAGCCAGCACATCACAACTCGTGAAATCTCACCTCTCTAAAAATTTCCATATACAAGGTTTGGGCAAGCTTATTTAGTATACAGCAGATTATTGTAAATATTCGGACAGTTTAAGTGCTTGACAATACTGTTTCTACATGGACTAACAACTGAATGTCGACATTTTCACTTCTTTTTTTTTTTTTACACCTTTAAAATAAATGTTTCCAGAATCGGTTGTTACCTCTGAACCTGCAGCACCTCAACTTTACTTTATTGTTGTGAACGGTCTCCTTTGCTGCCACCTCTCTCTGTCAGCACTTGCTACGTCTCCTGTGACCTGTCCAGCTCATTGACGTAACAAATGCCGACCTGCTGTTTCCTCGGGGCCCGACCTGCCCACTCGTTCTCTGCGTGCCCTCTGATTCAGCTGTTCCCCATTCACTGATGTTTATGTCACCGGCTATGCTAATATGCTGGATGCTATGCTAATAAGAGTCAATGAATATTCATTGCCTTGCTGGGATACATCGACAGTGACAGCTGGAAGCTGAGACTAGAGGAAAGCAACAGTTAACCTTTGTGTCTAAATGTGCTGTCAGACCTGAAGCAGGTAATTAGGTTGTTGGTTTGATTCCCAGAGAGGCTGAGGCTTTACAGAAACATTTGAAATAAAAGTGTTGGCCACCATCAGGTGCATATGTTTTGTGAACCAGAGGATGAGCTCTGCCGACTATGACAATCCTTTGATTTTTTTCCCTTCAGATTTGTGATTTGGAATAAAATGTTAAAATTATCATATAGATTTAATGTGAAATTTATGTTTCATTCATGACAACTTTTTAAAGGAGCAGATCATTCAAACAATTTTTAATTTGTGTTCTTTATGACTCAAGACATGTTAAATGTATTTGAGCATGTGTCACTGCAGTCATAGTTTCAGGACAGTATCAGAAAGTACATATAGATAAAATAGAAACAGTTATTCAAACAAAACTCCTTCCTACAAACTCACTGTGGGAGGAGGATAAAGAGCATTCTGTTCAGAAAGGGCAATTTGTTTCTTTGACATTTTATTTTTGTGCAGTGGCTGCATTTATGCATGGTTTGTTGAAGTGATCCCACATTGGACCTCAATTGCATACCCTAATGACCTTGGCTGTGACTTTGGACTTCTTTTTATTCACTGACTTTACACTGTCATATACTGTCTCAAAGTTTAGCTAGTCTTATGTTGATGCTGTTGTTTTGTTCATTTGTTCAGTTTCCAAATATAACAGTAGGTTAATTGGTCAGATTTTATTGGCGTTGGAAACATCTGCAAAGCACTGAATGATGCACTAGTTTGTGTTCAAACTCATGAACTGGGGTTAGGTTGTGGGGCACTGTGTAGCTAAATGTAATTGGAATCAAATGTGATAAAATGCCAAATAATGCAGGAATTTCATAAACTTCCTGATTTATGTGTCTGAGAATCACTGCAAAAGAATATGTTTTAGTGCAATTAGGCACCCTACGACATGCAACACTTTTGCATTTCTTAGTTCCAGCAACAGTCAGTGAGACATTTCAATGACGCTGGGCTTGTGAAAACAACTAAAAGAAGATGTCAGTGAACAAAGGACGTGGGACCTGGTGTCCCCTCGTCTCATCCTATTCATGTGCTGAACCTAATTAAAATCAAACCAAAAACAAGAAGCTCATCAAACACCACAAATCAAGAGCCACAACAAACATCTTTCAGTTGCTGAAAGAGGAATGAGGAGACATTCCTCCCCCTAGTCATTGAATGCTTTTGATAAGACTGGAATATCTTCACCTGAAGGAGAGGAGACAAGATATGACATGAGATGTCATCCATTAGCTCTCAGTAGACATTCCATCTGTGTTTGGGACGAGTTTAGCACAACCTACGATTACTTAAATGATACCTGCTCCGCCTCTTGTTCATCATGTGGTTGTTTTACAACACATTTCCTCTAACATTAGCTTGAAACGAAAACTTTGTTAGAACAGATAATGCTTTGAAAATCTTCCTGTGGTGTTAGTCCAGCAGATAAGGCTGAGATGGCGTATGGAGACGGAAGATGCTCGGGTGCTCTTAGGCTTCATATTCAGTAAAAGCCTCCTCCAACGAGATGCTGTCTGTTCGCTTCACTGGAGACGAGCTGGGAAATTCTTTGAAAAAGCCTTTTTCTTTTCTAAAAGTGGGATCAGAGCATCAGAGAGTGGAACAAACCATAAAATAGAAATCTTTATGTTTCATTATTAATAATACTGTTCTGGGCACTGGGGAGGAGGTGTCTCCATAACCAGCTGGGTTTAGCTGCTTCCATCAATAAATCCTTCCTTCCTTTACAAATTACAAAAAAGAAAAAAAGAAGAAGAAGTAAAAAAGAATACAAAAATCTACCATCTCTTTGTCTTTTACTCTGTTGATTGAGCTCAACATATGTTGAGTGATATTTGTACTGCAGGTTGTTTTAGTTTTTGTAGAGACTGTCTGGCGGTTTAAAAGTTTTAGCTGAACTGTTTTGTCTTTAAAAAATACATGTGGGCGCACTTTATCTGTTCTTTCAGGTTAACATTTTGTTTGTACACAAAGTGGTGAAAACTTCAGAACTAAAATCACATTTCACTTTTATTATATCAAATGTGAACTTAATTGACGCGTGAGGGTCAGGAACATAGGAAACATGTTTTGTGTGTTGCTCTTTGTTTTGGTCAGTTTGTTGTTGTGTTGTGTCTCTGTGGAATCGGTTTTGAAATGATTTGCATCTCTTTGTGGTCAATTGTTGTGTCTCTGCAGTCCTTCTACATCTATGTGATATTGACTGCATATAAATACGAATGAACCCTGAACACTGCTTCCTTCCTGAGGGGTTTTGAGGCTCAGTGCAGTGCCTCTGGCTGTCGCCATCTTGGCAGTGTCTTGAAATGGCCCCGCCCCTATTTCTGCATACCTGTAACCTCATATAGTTGTCATGAATGAATAAATTAGCTATAGAGACAAAAACTGTTGACATTAAAGCTGGACATTTTAATGTGGAGGTCTATGGTGACTGACTATCTCTTTTGTAGCCAGCCTCAAGTGGCCATTTGAGACATTTCAGCACCTCTGTGTTGGTTTCATTTTTCATCCCTGGTGCATGCAGTTTATAATTATTCTCTTCGTAAAAATGTTCTTTTGGTTCTTTGTTGTCATAAGTTTGATTTTTCATAAAGAAATTTTACAAATTGCTTCAAACCTTGGACTTTGACCAAAGACTCCTTGGTTCATCAGGGGTGTTTATAGAGATTACAGGGCTTTCAGAAATGTTAACATCTTCCAGTTTGGTATTTCTCTGTACAATAAATTGTTTATGAGATGGGATAAATGAACTTGGATTCTGCATCTTCATCCAGCAGTAAAAAATATTAATCATTTATTAAAACTTGCTGGTTGTGGTTACAAGGAAAAAATGTCAAGTATTTTACTGAAGATCTTCACTCACAAGAGCCAAATACAAGCCAACATTAAACAGTTAAAGAAATGAGGAACCAACAAAGAAAAGTCGCCAAAGACACCAAACATCTCCTTGCAATAAAGTCTGACCAGTCAGCTAAACTCCTACAAAGCTAACAACGTCTATGTGTCTTTTTAAAATTACATTACACCTTCAACCACTGGAGACAAATCAAACAAAGTAATAACAGAATCTCATGCCTGAAGACAAGAGAAACACAGCTTCTTTCCTCTGTTTTGTCTGAAGGTGAGGGTCTGTTTGTGCAGTGCTCAGGATCACAGGGCCGTTTGAATGGATCCAGACGGCTGCCTGGGCTGGCCGATGACGCAGAGAGAGGGTGCAGAGTGGCAGTCTGACATCATGGGCCGTAACATGAGGATAACTCTATATGTTTCATAAACACTGGGGTTTGGTGGGAAAGCTGGGGAGGTTTAATGCAGCACTAACATATCATTTCCCTCACCTCCGGCACTTTAAGGGGATCCAGCTAGGGCTTGTAGCTCACCACAACACTGGGAGCCTTCACACCACAGCCAGTAGGAGTCCAGGAGCCTGTCTGTCCTTTCACAGTCAACCTGAAATGATAATACAGCTGCCGGGTGCCAGAGGCCAGGAGGCACCTCTCACACTGGAATCCCTAGACTAAATAAATGAAGAAACAGACACCTGTAAGCTCACAGGCCAAATCAGAGGAGGAAGTCTGCTCTGATGTTCACGCACTAGAGTACGTAGATGGAGATCTGCTGACTGCATCAGCTCTCAACATCACAGTTTTATAATGATGAGACATTAGCAGTAGACAGCTGACTTAGCTTTGCATAAACACAGCAAAATATGACAATAAGCGTCTCTAAAATGTATAAATGAACATATTTTAGAATATTTTTTCTGAAAGAAACTCCGCCTTGTTTTGAGGGAAAACAAACTACATTTGTCTGTGAAGATTCTCAGTCATCTGGATCATGGTTTATCCAAAAAACATGACAACTGGACTCGTAGGATTTACTGAAGAAGTTTCATCCAGTTCTAAAACACTGCTGGAGAGTTGGAGCTTAAACAGGTACATCTGCAGGTGTTGCCCATCAGAAACGTACATGATTAGAGTCTGTTGATAACCAGAGTCATACCTGTAATTGGAGGAAACTCTTATCTATCTATCCGTAATGCTCTGCAGGAAACTAGCATGACTTTGTTCTTGTGATTTGTGGATGCTGATTCTGCTGCTGCCAGCATATCGCTACAGTCCTAACCTGCAGACCAGTTTGTCAGAGTAGATTTAACGGTGACTGAACGCCAGAGGCCACAAGAGTCATCTCTGCTAAAAAACAATTTTAATGAGGATCTGTCAGAGTGGATAACGGCGACAAAGACGTGTCCATGTTTATCTTTATGCTTTATGCCACTGTGATTCACTCAAAGCTCTGTGCATATCTGTTCAGTTGAGGCTACTGCCTGGCGAGAGATGCTTTGCTCCGAATTTTCTGTCCAGCATTCATGTATTTTTAGTAATTTATATTTTTCGACGCTTCTGCTCAAGAGCTGTGTATCTATTTATTGTACTTGTGTAATTTATTGAACTCTGACAGATCTTGAAGAAGGAAATAGTTTCTTTTGTCTCTCTGCACCAAGTATTAACAACATGTAGTGAAACAGATAACATATATATAAAGTGCTGAAGATTGATCCTTTAATAGTGAGTATCCACAAATCTGGTCGTAAATGTCCTAAATTTCCTCCAATGGAGATCTCATCTAATATTCCTTGTATTCTCCTAGATCACGTGTGCACCGTGTGACTGGATTCATTCCAATAAATAAAGCTATCGGTGTTAATGTAGTGTAGAGAGGGTAGCTTGTACCTTGGCTCCAGAAAACCTGTGTTCTCTACTTCAGAAATGTTCTGGTCATCCATCATCACAACCTCCCTAAACCTAAGAACCTAAGATCCCTAAGATTTTTCCCCCTTATGCTGTCTTTCATCTAGTTATTTTGGTGCAGCCTTTGCCTGAGTTTACTCCATGGATTCTGTTCAGTGATTTTTATTTTGTAGGTGTTCAATAAAGTTGGTAGTATTGAATGATGATCAACTACTACCACTTCACCAAACATCCACACTGCACAATTTATAAATTTCTGTCTGAAGGACTTAACCTTCCATAGTAAAGGTCTTTCACACAGTAGACATGTTTAGTCACCTCAATTTTGGTTCTTGTGATTCTTTGTTTTTTTGGCAGCTTTGATGCCAGCCAACCACCACTAGAACAGATGATGAACAGATGAAGAAGAATTTAAAACAAATAATTATAAAATGAAGTCCGATCCTGGTATCAAGCTGGTCTTTGACCATAGGGGTATCCTTAGTTTAAACAGACGCAAATAAGCAGGTAAAGTAAACAATATTAATGCTGCATAAAACAAGATCCAAACTAGGCAGGCATCCGAAAACACTTAATTCCAATGACAGTCTGGTTCCTCAAGGAGACCTGAGAGCTAATGAGGACAGTGGAAACAGGTGAGTAGATGGGTGGGGAAAGTCAGGTGGAGGTTGGGTCTGAAATGACAGGAGACTTAGTGGAACAGGCGGTCATGAATATATGAATGAATACACTGTGGTTGGGTTCACATTTTGAATTTTGAGCAGAAGCAATGGAGCCAGTAACAATGGGAGTTAATGACAGAACATCACTTGAATGGGATGATGAATAAAAACGCAGGTCAGATAAATAATAAGACACACTCTTTGTCTGAATGAAAGCATAATAAATGCTGGGTTTCTTGTTTCTGAAGACAACTGAGCATTAACTGTCTTGCAGTTTGTTGTGGTTGTCTAGAGACTTTGTGTGGAGAAGGAACATCCCGCCAGCCTGCTGGCTCAGGATGATGCTCTGACTGAAAGAACAAGAGCCTGGATCAGTCTGAGCGAGGCATCTTGTGAGCGACACGGAGCAGAACGATGGCATCTGGTGGGTATCATGACGCTGTGTCACATTAAGGATTCTGCAGCTCCTCTGTGACACTCTCAGTCTCCACTCAAACTGGAGTGGAACAAATCCTGGAGGACACAGATCCTCGCTGCTTGACAAGAAACATGAAACTAGACTCCAAGTGTTTTAGATTTTAACAGTTCCTTGGAGGATCAGACTTTAACAGAGCGGAGGGATTTTGCTGAGACAACATACGGGAGAGATTTTTTTTGCTCTTATGTAAAACACAAAAACATCATGATTCACATAGTTTAGCATAAAGACCATAAGCAAGAGGAAACAAGTTGGAACGATTCAGTTATTCATTTATTTTTTGAATAGCATCTTTAGTAATAGTTTAATGAAAGGCATGCCCAATTTAACTTATTGTGGTTTGTCCTGTATTTCTTGATCCTTTAAGCACTTTAACGTTTTCCCCTAAAGAGTTTCCAGACTGCAAAAAACCCAGTGTGCGATTTTAACTTCAAAACTCAGTCGGTGGTTGCTGTGAATTCTCTGTGTAGTAGTGTCATCTGTATCAGACTGTGACTCATCGTGCTGACCTGTTACCTGACCTTGCCAGGTGTGGGAAGAGCTCACTGTAAGCAGATCCATCAGCCTCATGTGGAATCAATGCAATGTCCTGAGAGGACATACACTGCCTGTTTGCCTTACTGAGCAGTTTCAGTGGAGGAGTGTGCAAAAAGCTGTGGTTGAAAGCTTGGTTGAAAGTTATGGATGTGTCCTCTTGTTAGAGGTGTTAATCATTTAGATATGTGGACCACGCCCCAATGGCCAGTGTTTGCCTGCTTTACTATACCAGTTTCAGGGACAACTAACCTAGCCTGACTTTCGTCTACTACACATTTTCTTTTTTGTGGGGAAAAGTTGAATGAGAATGAACTCCTCTGCCTATAGTCCGATGATGACGGTGTGAAAGAGTTGTCCATTATGGAGAGCAGTTTGTCCAGTGCTCCTCCAACAAACCACAGCAATGGGGTGATTGCAACCACAAACTAGTAGAAAGTCTGTGATCCATGTTGACTCCTAGGTAGTGGTCCTTGATAGTGGTCCACTACTCCAGGCCCTGGATGGTGATGGGCTCCACTGGTGACCTCTTCCTCCTGAAGTGAATGACCAGCTCCTTGGTCTTGTCCAAGTTCAGGAGCAGGTGGTTTGCCTGGAACCACTCCACAGTGTCTTCTCCCTCATCAGAAAGGGCTGAATGGTGTTAAAAGCACTGGAGAAATCAAAGAACACAATTCTCACAGTGCCCTTCCCACCATCCAGGTGAGAGTGAGCTTGCTGTAGCAGGTAAATTACAGCATCGTCCACACCAACACGAGGCTGATATGTAATCTGAAGAGGGTCCAAAACAGAGATCACCAGGGGTCTCAGCTTAGCCTCTCTCTCCAGAACCTTCATGAGGTTCTGTGCAACTGGTCTGAAGTCATTTAGGTCAGATGGTCTTCTTGAGCACTTTGTTTTCCATAGCAAAACAAGTAAACAAGTATAATAGTGGTTACTGCACCACCCATACACTGAAGTATAACAATACAACACCATTTACTACCAACAACTGGTCTTGTATTAAACCTGAAATACAGCACTGTTTATACTGTGTGAATTTGTGACCCAAACATCTTGAGTTTTTTTTTCAGCTTCCTGCAGGAGAAAAGAGGAGTTGTCTGTCTAACACCGTGGAATCTGAGATCGCTTTATCCTCTAAATAATTCACACAATAAAATCTTTTCTCTTCCCAAGCATCCTTAAATTAACCTTTTTTTGACTGCGCTCAGTGTGTAGCAGTGGAAGCATTACAAGCACCAAAGACAATTCTTCTTAACTACAGCAAATATTCTGCATTTTAATCAGATCTTCTAAATATGTTCAAATTTTGCTTTTTCATTAACACACTTTAAAAAGGTAATTCTCTCACTTTTCTTGTCTCCGGGTGTCTGCCCTCAGTCAGATATTTCTGCTAAAGGTTTCTTCCTGTCAAAAGGGAGTTTTTCATCACCTTAGTTCTTACTCTGGGGGTTTCAGACTCCGGGTTCTGCAAAGCTTCTTGAGATAATATGAACTGTTATCAGTGCTTTATGAATAAAATTGAATTGAATGAAAATATTAACCTATTGAACCTTAAGTCTTGATCTCATCTGATCTCCAGAACCAGCCCACCTGATCTGACATTGAGCAGACACTAGGATAAAGGGACTTTTTGGAATAAATGTAGGAATATTATAAATGGGAGCAACTCATTTTATGTATTTATTTTCCTAAAAGCCAGATCTTTCCAATAGCATCTACTAAAGGGTAACAATAAGATCACTACAATGCTGAATGTGAATCTACCTGGATGCATGCTCCTGATATTTTTGCAGCGCGCTGCAGTGACGCACGGTCACATCTCAGCATCTGAGATGAATGCAACACAGACAGGATGAGACCGGATCCGTTGCGCAGAGCGGTCATCTACCAATTAATTAGAAGCGGGCCCGAGCATTTCTACTAACACCTTCCCTTTTCTGCTCTCCGCAGCTCTTTTCAATATTTTTGTTTGGACCGAAGCCAAAGGAAAAAACAGGAACCCGAAGACGAAGAACTTTCAAGAGGCTTTGGGAGGATTTAATGGAACAGAATTATAGACAGTTTTCTCTGGGGGAAATAGCTGCACTCCCAGAAGGGGAAATCAAAAGAAGAAAGTGTGAGACAGAGAAGACAGAAAAAGACATATTAGTGTTCCTAAAAATTTCAGTGCCACACACCTCAACTGCGGAGCGAAGCACAATTTGTGAATTTCAAAAGAAATGTGAGGACACGTTTAGTCTTTTTCAGACTGAGACAGAGTCCCGCTTCTGATTTTTCTAGCTCACACGGCGTGGATGTAAAAAACTAAACAAACAACAAAACTCCTGCTGAGTGTTTGGTTACACTTCTCCCAGCTGGAAACCCTTCTACCAGTAAACTCTGCCAGCAAAACTGGGGCGCCCCGAAGTGGAGGCGCTTCAGGGAGGGGGAACGCCATGAGACGATCCAAACACTAATGTTACAGGTAAGATTATCAGTTTATATGGACATGACTGTGGTTCCGGCACTCAATTCTGGAGAGAAGTGGGTGTTGCTGTATAAGGTGTCAGCACAAAAACCATTTAAAGTGCATAAATGTGCCAAAATCCACAGAAAAAGAACTGTAATTTTTCGCTTTTACGCACGTACATCTAGACTTGATTTCAACCTCAGCCCGCAGCCTGCAGTTAAAGGGCTGCGTAAAAGTCAAAGCATCAGCTGTAAGTCCACATTTAAACTTTGCAAACAGGAAATCTATCACCTACAGTTTGTTTTATCATTCTACATAAACGACACAACTTTTATTCTCTTGAGGAAAACGGTGATTATAAGTGACTTCGTCATAAGAATTCATGCTGACTTGTATCCAGCGATTTGACTAGATACAAAACTAAAAGCTATCTATGTTTAAATTAGATTTTTTACAGTGATTGTAGAGTCTAAACTGTCAGGCATGACAAATTAAAACAGAAGCCATGTATGTGACTACTTTTTCAAAAGGTCAGTCAATGTTTACATGAAAAACTAAAAAAAAATAAAAATTCTTGACAGTTTTAATGTGTCAGTTCTCAACATTGTCAGTATCAAAGTCAACAAATAACAGAGAATGTGTTCAAACCTCAACAAAAAATAAATAAACCATCACGTCATCAAATCAATATTTAGTACCATTAGCAGCAGTAGAGCTCTAATCTTGGCTGGCATGTTCCCCACGAGTCTTAACACTGTTGAGGGCTAATCTTGTCCCATTCTTCTTACTAATAATTATATTTAATTCCTCTAAATTATTTGGTTTGTGCTTTGAAACAGACCTTTTGATAATCCACCACAGATTTTCAATGGGGCTCATGCCCGGGGGTTGGTCATTCTAAGACCTGGATACTGTGCTCCTGCTGCAGTGTTCTACTGGCCCTGGATGTGTGTCAAGGAGCATTATGTTGTTGAAACATCTGGTTTGGACCTCGAACAGTGCAGGTGCAGAAGGGAGCATGTGGGTTTGGAGAACGGCACGATACTTGGCAGAGTTCAATGACCAACACCAGCAGCACTCATGCATCCCCAAACCATGATACTGCCTCCACCATGTTTGACAGTAGGTACTGAACATGCTGGAGATAATGCTTCTCCTGGCCTTCTGCCTAGCCTCACATTAACAGGAGGAAGATAAAGCTGGAAACTGGACTCATCTGACCACAGAATCTTCTTCCAGTTCCTGACTGTCCAGTCCTTGTGCGCTTGGACCCAATGATGCCAGGCTAACCTCTGTTTCTCATTGATCAGGGGCTTCTTGACAGCCTTGTAGGACCTTAAGCCATGATCTAAAAGTCGACCATGTACAGTGCGGGGGAACACTGGACACCAGTTTGGTTTGACCACTGCTGTTGGAGCTCCTGTGATTTCATTCAGCAGTTTTCCCTGCACATGTGGATCAGGACGTGGTCATTTCTTGCTGAAGAAACCCTTGGACGCCCACATCTTGGTTTGTCTTCCAAGTTGTTTCGTCTGTATTTTTGCAGAGTGGATCCAACTACCGAAGGACTGCATCTGCACTTCCTGCTTATCTGTTGTTTGAGAATTTGTATCTTTAGACGTGTATCCTGGGTTAGGTTCCATGTCTTAGACATTTTTTTCTGTGAAGAACTTTCAAATGTACTGACTTTATATATACATGTATATTTACATGTATTTTAATGTTTTAGTTTGGCCCAAGTCCCATTCACTAAAGCCGGATTTCCATACACAGCCTACCTCTACACCACCACACTCCTCACCGCCCCACACCTCACCAACTTTATTTTTAACTACCTCTTCCATTGCTTAGAAGTGCTTTTCCATCTCCACAATTTTTCAATTGATTGTTTTGGATCAATAAAGATGGAACACATTAAGGGGAGGTTAACTGCGGAGGTTCAGCAATACAAACATTCATATGACTCATCTTTGGGTAGTAGGTTATATCCCGTAGAGTCATAAACTGTGCTTAAAGGTGTAAATGGGGGTGAAACCATGACACTGGAGTTTAAACTCCATCTCCAATCTCCCTACAGAAACCCTACAAGTCCAGTGTCCCTTGTTGTCCAAGCTTGTTTTTTTGGATGTGCCATGACTCCTCTGCTTTGCTTTCTGATTTGTTTCACACGGCAAGAGGGGGAATTGAATATGAGCAATTCATTATTTAAAGTCACAACACTGATGGGAGGAATGAGTGGTTTCACTCTTCAGGGGGACTTTTGACAGCAGACTCTGACAGTAGAGAAGCCTGCAGGGAACCATGTCAGATTTGTTGAGATAAAATTAAATAATCCTTTAATTCATCCCACAGTGGGGAAGTTTTCTGTGCTGCAGCAGCATATAGTATTAAGCTGGTGTCCCTTCACTCTGTTAATGATTCTCTCATTCACTGATGCACACTTAATGATGGCTTGGGACTAGATTTATTGCATTAACCATGTAGGAAAAGTGAAGAATAAAGTGTCTCTCTTTTTCGGTTAGGTAATTACATTGGATTATAACCTCATCCATGCAGTCATTTTTGTTCTCTTTGTCTTCTACCTTGAACAACATTTCAAGGTAGAAGACAGAGGTGATTTTTTTAAGGCTAATAGAGATCTAATGTGGAGAAGACCAAAATCAGGCCATGATAAATTAGGTAGAGGGAGGTGTGCTTTGGGAGCACTCCGCTGAATGCCTTAAAGTAAAAGACGCAACGTTTTTAATGGAAATCTGTTGGTGTGTTAAAGAGACAACCGTTATCCTGAGGCATGCAAAGATCTATATATTTTAAAATATCTCCTCTGTACCAACCGACTCAGTTTCATCTGAATCCCAGTTTAGTTGGAATCTGTGTGCCTTTGTAAAGATGTTGTCAGCTCTTTACTCCCAGAAAAACATCACTGAATCCAGTAAGATACTACCCATAACTTAAAGTACCACCATTCATAGGCATTCACTAAGCCAACATTCAATTTAGTGCTTTTGTGACCAAAGACAGCCACAAACTGATCAGAATACAACACATGGCCATGCACTAACACTGGCCTGGGTGACATGTAATGTGTTAATTCCTGCGCTTTAGAGGCTGGTGGACTTTGTTACCTTTGGACAAATACAGATCAAGTGGCTGGCATTTTCAGTGAAAGAAATGATTGCTCCAGCCTGTGAAGACCATCAGTGATGTGTTTTCTGATGCTCACTGCTTATATTTGTTCATTTCTGAAAGCATGCCTCATCGTCACATTCAGCTAAGATTTGCAGTCAATTTACAGCCATAAAAGAAACAGATTAGAGATGAAAATCCATCCAGCACTATTTAACTCTAATGGCTGCTGGCAAGATTTCAGACATTTACCCACTGCGCAAAGAGACGTATAAACAACGTCTAATTCAGTTCACCTGAAGGTGCAGACTGTTACTCCAGACGACCTCTTTTTTGACGTCTACTGAACGTTCATTCATGACATCTACAGTACGTCCTTATAGGGGCTACTTGTAGTCCAAATGTGGTCTTGTGGACATCTTTTCTACGTCAAATCGAACTCACGTTAGACGTTTTTTTATACTTGTCACAACCAGACAGGACACAGGACGCAGATGCAGGAATCGATTTCTAGGAATCAGTCTTTAAAAGGAAGGTTCAGGTACAAAAATTCTCAAAATAAAGACGGCTTTGAAAAAAACTGCTTTCACAAAATCAAAACTGAAAATTGCTCCACAAGGGGAGGAAAACACAAAAGACCGAAGTCAAAAACCGAGCCAAAATTAAATATCAAATTTACAAAAGAAGAATTCTCTCTAGAAAGTAAGCGGGGACAATCCAAATAGCGATCTAAAACAAGGCTGTGGTAAGAGTAGGGTGAACACACAATGAAACAAGGGAGGCGCAGACTATTTGAACACATGGAGGTAATGGGGAACAGGTGGAAGCAATCAGGAGTCAGGGAAGACACTCAGACTGGTGACACATGAGGAAGGGCAAGTGACCTGAAACGAGAGTAGAGTTACTTTTCAAAATAAAACAGGAAGTGACAAGACAAAACATGGAGACAGGACAAAAACCCAACATGACTTCACCATGACAATACTGTACTGTACTGCTTTTAGTTTGTTAGACTTAGACAGACTTTAATGATCCACGAGGGAATTACTTTGTCACCGTAGCTTTATTGCATATAAAAGTAAACACAAGAGAGATAAAATGAGATTAGATGAAATTAAAATCAAAATCAAAAATGTTTACAGAATTAGCATTATGAAAAAATCTACAAAAATAATTGGCAAAACAGTGTCCGATATGGTTGTTTGGTCAGTTGCATAGCAACAGCGGCATGGATCGTGTCATCGCACAGTGTTTCTCATCAGTGGTGTTTCCTTGTCGTTGTCCACTGAGGTCAGGATGTAAACGCCAACAGAGTGTGTCCACCCTTAGAGTCTGAAGCCTGGCAGCCATTTAGAGAAACGCCTGGGCCAATCGGAGTGGCTCTTTGGATGTACGTTGTGATGACGCAATGCCTCAGCCAATCACAATGGCGTTTACTTTTTTCTGTCCTTCACTCCCATCTTCTTTCTCCTCTGCCCTCTTTCATTCTTGTTTTCAACTCTCCCCATCTTCCTCTTCACTGCAGGTGGTTGATGGAGAGGATTTCGAATGTCAGCCGGGACAGTGGTCATCGCAGGAGGAATTCTGGCTACAGTCATCTTACTGACCATCGTTGCTGTGCTGTGTTTATGTAGGTTGCAGGTATGACTCTTCTGCTCTTTTGCTACATGTGAAGTGCTTATTGGTTTTGATTCAACAGGATACACAAAGTCAAAAAATATTGTATGTGCATATGCAGTGTAGTCAATGGATATTGCTTCTCCTGCATCTAGTACAAGATGTTCAGAGGAGGCCACATGAGGAGTATCTAACTGCAAGGCTTTGCAGCACCTCTTTATTGGTAGCTCGCTGTCACCGCTTCACATGGAATGCAAGACACAGTTATGGAAGAATTAGTGAAAAACTATTTCAAACTCAATTTAAAGATAATCAAGGAACATAAAAGTACAACAGGTACTGTGGTGACGAATAAGTGAAATCCAAAGACAAGAGACAAGGGGAAAGACAGGGCTGTAAATACAAACGGCTGGGATGACAACAAACAGATGGACCATGAGGGGAGGAGCACAAAGACAAAAGACACAGGCAAGCCAGTGTTACAGGATGATGGTTTCCAGTTGATTTGGAAGAAAAGGCCAAAAATCAATGCAGTCTAAACATAGATGTCATCCAGCAACAAACTACAGCAGCCAACCACACCACCAAAAAAACAACAACAACAAAAAAAAAACACGATCTGCGTAGGGAAATTAAGGTGTTACAATTCAAAAATACAAGACAAGTTAGATAAACCACCAATCACCAAAAATGACAAAAGTATGAGAACAATATGAAAGTACCTGAGATATGGGTATGACACTTGAGAAAAAAAGCACAGAATTACACAGGATGAAGTTATACAGTGATAACTAAACAGATGTATTGTGTTCTTTAGTTTTGGAGAAAACAGAGCTGAGAAATGCTGTTGTTGGAGACAGGGAGTGAAATGAACTAGACAAATGAGGGATCATTTTCAAAATAAAACCAGAAACACAAGGAAGAAAAAAAGGATAAGACACACTGACCAGGGCCTTTCTGATAAAACAGGAAAGCACAGTTCATTACAAAAAACTGAATACAGTAAAGACAACCCATCTGAACCAATATATACAGAAAACTTGCTCGAACAACTGGCTGTTTTGCTACCCCCATGTTTCTGTCCTTTCTGGGGGAAACAGTCTCAGAAAGAATGGATTGAAATAAACCAGTGAGGTCTGAATGACTTTAGGATCTTTTATCCTGGTTATTAATTGGAACATAGCTAAAGACTGTAAACAGGCTGTATCCCCAATAATCTAATTAAGGTCTGAAACATTTGATTAAACATAAAGTAGTCCATCAAAGATACTCCAGAAATCCAATCCAAAACAAAAACCAAAAAGGAAGCCAGAACCCAGACATAAAACCAACAGAAAGACTCATTTCAGAGTAAATCAGGAAGAACGTACATGAAAAGCAGACTTTGAGAAGGTCAAATAAAAAGGCATGCAGGAATTCACAATTGGTATTTAGTCATGAACCAAAGTTGGTCAGGGACGCACAGAAGTTCCCCAGAAGTGTTCATGGTTGGGGTTCTTCCTGCTCTGGTTGACCTCTTGCATTCTGTGACTGACCTGGAGTTCTTTTTCATTGTAGTATTACTGCTGTAAGAGGGAGGAGTCTGAGAAGGGGGAAGAGGAGGATCCAGAGCTTGGCACCATGTCACCATCTCGGCCCCTGGCTCTGTGCGCTCCTCCCACACCCCCAACCCCCGAACGCTACAGCGAAGAGTCCGAGGACTACCCTCCAACCTTCCTCACGGAGGCCAACGGGCCTGCCAGCTACTCCCCGACACCTCCACCACGCAGGTGCCAGCGCTCACATGCCTTCTGCCCATCCTGTGCCCGCTGCTCGTTGCCCTTCTACCTGCAGCACCCGGAGAGGCTGTGCAACGGCGGCCGCAGGATCAGCTACAGGACTGTGCAGCAGGAGGATCTAGAGCTTCCCATGGACCTGGCCAGCTTCTACCAGAAGCTCAACCTCATCCGCTCTGTCACTATGAGGGAGGTGGTCACTCAAAGCGTCAGTACCGACGTCTAGGCTGAGGCAAGATGGAGGCAGCGCTGCTGATTTAAACTCTGACTCTGTACTCTCCCAGCAGACATGTTGGATTTATACAGCAACACCGTTAAACATGTTTCTGGAAGACTTGAACTGAAATATTTTTGACAGTTTTTTCTTAAACCAATCCTTTTTTGACTGTTGTGTCTGAGTTTGTGTTTGCTAATTAGCTAGCCATGTAGCTAATCAATATACAGTAATGTGTATTAACGTATAAACAATTTATGTCAGTGAATTTAACACAGATGTGATTTCTTTGAATGCACCACACAGGAGTCCAGTGCAGACAGGATGTTATTAGCAAGTTTTGTTTTCAGTGAATCCCATGTGAAAAACAAAAAATACCAACTTCTGAGGATGTCCCAATCAAGGTCTTTACCCCCGATCCAATCCTGAATGTTTAATATGGAGTATGGGTCAATCTGAGTCCCGTTCCTTAAAGAAATGTCCTCCCCTGTAGATTCCTAAAATCTTTTCTTCTTCCTTGTATTCTCTTAGATGTGACTGGATTCAGTCCAATAAATAGAGCTGTCAGTGTTAATGTAGTGTAGAGAGGGTGTGTTCTCTACTCCGGAAATGTTCTGGTCATACACATCATAACCTCCCTAACCCTCTAATATTCTTCTCTTTGATGCTGTCGCCAGGGAACTTTTCTCCTCTTTATACTCAGCATTAAGTTTTGGTTGTTGTTGTTGTTGTTGTTGTTGTTGTTGTGGTGGTGCAGACATTGACTGAGTGGACTTCATGGATTCTGTTTAGTGCTTTTTGTAGGTGATTGAATCAAGCTGGTGGTACTGAATGATGGTCTCCTACTACCACCTCACCAAACAACCAGATTGCACACCTTACAAATTTCTGTTTGACTGACTTCATTTTCCAGAGTAAAGTTCTTCCACACAATAGGCATGTTTCACATGATTTTGGTTCTTCTTTTTCTTCTTCTTTCTCCTTCTCAATTTTTGGTAGCTTCGATGCTATCCAACCTCCATGAAAACAGAGGAAGAGGAAGTCAGACCTAAAACAAGTAAAAGATCGTACTTGGCTGAAAATTGATACTGACCTTCCTATAGTGATTGAGATATCCTTGCTTGCTACCAAATGTGGATTGATCCACCAATGAAAATAGTCCAGAATAAATGGAGCAATTTCATGTTTCATGTATATTTGTGAAAACCTGACTGGCTGTTCAAGAGTGAAACCACTAACCATCAAAATGAATAACAGTGATGATCTCATCCTGATGTTGATGTGGATATTACCTTGACACATAACACTGTCTGTACACCCTCATGTTTATGTCAAGTGCATTCAATGACAGGTCTGCGATGATACCCAACTCCATATAAAACCATATAAAGACTCTGAGGCACTGTGTTCCTGACACCTTTATATGGCTGTACCAAGGCCACACAAGTTGATTTACATTGATTAAGCAGACAGGACAAGTGTCGAAACATCAAATGACTGAAAAATCAAGCCAACGCAGAAGTGTCCAACCACATCACCGTATCAACGTGAATGCCTTGTTGCATTTATGTGGATGTTACTTCGATACGTACCACCATACCACATTGTTGCAGACCAAGCACACTCTCATAGAAGCATGGACACCCTAACTGAACTGCACCCCATACAAAACATCCAAACAGTGATCCACTGTGTCTTCTATTAGAACCAGCATTAACTACGTATCTGACCACATGGGCTGGCTTTATCAGTGATCATTGGCCTTGGTCCATGACCCTGTCTCTGGTTCTTCTCCTTCCTTGGACCACCACTGATAGGTGCAAACCTGGAACACCCCACTAGAGCTGCAGTTCTGGAAATGCTCAGATAATAATAATAATAATAATTTTTATTTATAGAGAACCATAGAGAATGCTGTTGCAATAGTCCAATCTAGATGTGATAAATGCATGGATGAGAGTTTCTGCAGCAGAGAAGGTGAGTGAGGGCCAGAAGGTGGAAGAAGGCGGTCCTGGGGATGTCCTGGTGATGTGATTGATGTGGAGGTCAAATCTTAGCTTACTGTTGAAGATGATTCCTAGGTTACGGGTGTGTGATGAGGGAGACAGAGTGCAGTTATCGAAGGTGATGGACCCATCACAGTTTGGTCCTCATCAAAGTCTCCCGAATCCTTCACCTCCCTCACATTATTCCTGCTTTTAACATCAACTTTGAGATAATCAATGTAATTCTCTTGACCAGGCAGACATATTATGACCCTGCTCCCAGTTTAAATTGAAATTCATTTGCAACACTAAGTGTACGGGAAATAAGAAAGGTAAGTTCCCATTACATGTTCAAGGTTTTTAGTGGTGTGACTTGGACATAATTCACATATTCTGTTAGAACATCTTTGGTCTTTGGTCTTTCATAGGATTTGTTAAGAACAGGAAAAACACAGGTCAACAATTACTCAAAGCTTTGAAGCTGAAGGCATCAGCCAGGACTGGGCTCAAATCCCAAAAGCTCCGATTTATTTTTTTTCCCCAGGGACTTCACTGTAGATCAGTTAAGCAATGAAGAAACATGCACAGTCATCTGTACAGTCCAGTCATGTTTCACCTTTATTTCTGTCACAGTGAAATGGTTTCACCCAACACCTCATAAATATTATTTATAACACAGTTTGTTACCTGTAAAGGCTGTAGCGCCAACACACTCACAGGGAACCTGAGCAGGTGTCTTCACTCATTCAGTCTAATCAGCTAGACTGAAAATACTTGTTTGGATGTGCAGAGACTTGGAGGATAAAAGCCACAAACTGTATATAAAGTCAGACAATGTGCTCAGGGTTGTGCATCAAGTTTGGACTTGGCAAGTTTGATCCTGAAGTATGAACTCTGGATAACAGGAGGATGATCAGTCTGGAATCAGAATGGCATCATACTTGAAGACACCCATTACCTGGATTTCCCATGTCTATACAAGTTACCTCCTGATGCATTCTTAGTAATAAGGGTGGTGGAAAAACTCATCCTGGTTTTGAATTAGAACAGTACTTGGGCAACGACTAATGATATTTCACAAGAACCCGAGGACAGAAAACAACAGATATTGAGAAACACCCAGTGGCTGTTAGAGACAAAAAACTGCAGTTCTTCTAATTCCCACTAGGCAAGTCAAGTCAGAAAAGAGCTTGTCAGTTGTAGTCAACCTGGTATCAAGGTCCCGGCTCCAAGTACGCACACACCTGTCACGGAAAACTTAGAAGACAGTCCTGAGCTTCTGTCATTTGACCACTCTTAAAATCAACCAATTCCAAATAAATAAACTAATATTCTTTATTTTATTATGTTATTTTTTTCCTCCACACCGCATTATTTACAATTTTGTAACCTCTGGTATGAAATTTCACAATTTGGATATCAAGTTTTTAGTTAATCAAAACAGTGTTTCTGGTTGGGCACATTTATGTTCACTTGTGCAGACTTGCAAGCGTTTTGTTTTCATGTTTGCAGTAATGCAGGAAACTAATTACATTTCAAGGGGCTTTTCCGTCGCATTTGATTATTAATGGCTATGAATTTCTGAAAGACAATATTTTTGTAGATAGATACTGTAGACCAGACTTGGTGGGGAAGAAGAAAAAACTTCCAACAGTGGCACATTTTGGTACTTCTTGATAATAGTACTCTTTGTAACAAATAAATTGGAATAAAACCTGTCATTTGGTGCAAGAGTATGCTGTAACCTGAGGATGATATTTAAATTAAAATAGCACGCTGCAATGCTCATACGGCCACTAAGAAAATGAATTTGTCCCTCTGTGTTTTCAGTTAAAGATCAGGAACATTGTGATGAACTGACACATACAGGATATTGTATTGTATTGTATAAAAAAGTGCTGTAAACTGCGACACCTGTTAAAAGACTGAGAAAGGTTTACAGGCTCTGTACCTGGAAGAAGCAGCAACCATGGTTTGTGAAGAGTCACATAGTTTTGCCGCATACTGAACAATAATTGTATGCATTTCATTGATCATCAAATAAACCATGTTGGGCATTTCTCACATGACTGATAATCTGAGATCTTACGTCATCTCTCAACATAGAGAGCCTTTTTTAAAGAATTACCCCACTGGATGCTAAATTACTTCATCAGAGTTTGTTTGTATAAAAACTAAACAGCAACTCAACACATGGGAAGGTCAGATCAGCAAACTTTACCCAGGCACTTGAAAAGAATTTATAGAAGAATTTTCTTCTGACAATCCCTTCGTTCACTTTAACTGGAAATGGTGACACCTTTATTTGAGCTTGTATCCCAAGACTACTAATACCATACAGAGACTGTTACACAGTGTGCATCTGCATGTGCATGTTCTCTCCTTTTCTTTTATTACAGTAATGATGTTCTTCCCCAGAAGTCTACGCAGTCTGTATAGGCTATATTGTAAATAGCCACTGTACACAGGACAGATGTGTCGCAGGGAAATGGAACCCAGATGTAACCGTGGGCACATAAAGCCTGCCCTAATAATTTAATTCGCCCTGCAGATTATAATCAGTTACCAACAGAGAGACTCCGGACCAACCTTCTGCCACATTTGTGGGTAAATGAGTAGGTCTGGCTCCCAGGCCAGTCCCCATATGCAAAATAAATCACTTGATCTTTGGCTGCTATGCAAGAAAATGGATTTATCTCCCACACAGTTCTTTCTAAAATGATGTATATGCACTCAAGTTAAAACTGGAACTTGGCACTTAACATATTATCCATATTTCAAACTGAAGCTCAGAGCTTGAAGAGCACAGAGGGTGTGACTGTCAAGATATTCATGGCTTTGACTCAAAATCAATGAGGCATGCATGCATTCACTTGAACAGTTATTTAATTGAAATACAAGTCAGTACCTTAAAGTTTTCAGTTTATTATCAACAGTACACAATCTCCATACGTTTGTTTTGTACAAAGAGGTATCAGTTATATAAAAACACAGTACGCAATAGTTAAACATGAGACATACACGTCTGAATACATTTCAACCATACTTCAAGTGTCAGGAATCTTTCTGTCTGTGTTCGACTCTCTGCACATCTGTCACGCACACAGAGCAGAGCTGGCATCAGCTGACCCGATGAGTAACCGTCGGCTGGCATCACGAGCGTCATGCTAAATGAAAATGTGCTATGACTAATAAATATGCTTCCACTTCCTGCAGGCGTGTAGGCATGGCGCCAAGCAGCAGGAGGTGGAATGGAAATACACTTTAAAAAAAAAATGAAAAAAAAATAAAAATAAAAATAAACTTCCTGTTGGGCCATGCCAGACACTAAAAGTGAAACACAATTAAATAATATTTCATAAACATTAAATATTCTAGTCATGCAGTATAATCAGTAATCAGTTGAGAAATAATTTAATAGATCTTTTCATTTCAGCGTTGAACATGATGGAGACAAGCTGCTAGCTGGTGATGGATAAGACCATCTCACTGTTAACACGGCTCAGTCTCCAACTCTGCACGAAACACTTGACTGATAAATGATCTACAACAGCTGATACAACGCAGTCGAGCTCTAACTATAATGAGGGTTATGATGAGGAGGAAAATGTTTCAGACTTTGTATTAACATCCGGCCAGGGCAATCTGACCGCAAGTGACAAGATTTAAATAACCTGTGGTCACAACTGGCATTAAAATGTGCTGTTTGAAAAAGTAAGAAAGGTAAAAAATTCCTCATTGCTAAGAAAACATGGCAACTTCATTCCACATGGCTGCTTTGTATAAATCAATATGAACACACACAGAATTACACACAGTGAACTCGTATGAAATAATTGAATTTGTTAAATCTGTTTAGATTTATTTATTTTTAGTTAACAGCGATTAGGACTGAATATTTTTAAAGGGTCTAATTATTAATAAACAGACATCACTTTCCACACTATCATATATAATAGTGAATGTATGAGGCAAAACTGTGGATACACAAGATCCATCAAGATGTTGAGTTGGTGGTCTTTAAGGTGACCTAGAATTTAGGATAAAGGAATGAGGAATGAGAATTAGGATAAATGCATCTTCGGTGTGTTCACATGTGACCACTTGTGATCGTATTGCCCAGGATGGATGTCAATGCAAGGTCTAGTGATAGAGGGTGAGGAGGAGCAAGGCTAGGGCTCAAGCTCATGAAATAACATTGAAGGGGTAGAGGGGAAAAAAAAAATGTTTTTTTTTCCCCCCTATTTCTTTGACACAGGTAGTAATTAGTTAAAAGTCTGAGTTACTGAAAAATTCTTTTTAAAAATCCTCAAATCAGCATGTATTGCTTCTTACCCAATTGATTCCAAATAAACCAAAAACACATGTTGTATGTGTGATGACAAACAAGCCCTTATCTGAGGAAGTTGTGCTTCCTAAAACCAGGTCGACCTCAAGCTTTCCATCACCACTAGCAGTTACTCCTGGATAAGTAAACGTACCCATGCATTTCCTCATGCCAGAGTTAGAGTCAGGGTGGAGAGAGGCTGCAGCATCCTGGACTAGGAGGCTGGAGGTCGGACAGCACGGCAGGAGTGGCAGCAGGCCTTGCTGTAGTACCAGTGGCTGCACAGGTTGACCTTAAGAGCCAGCAGGCAGTTGGTGGAGGGCCGATCCTGACAGCTCTCATCTGGGACAATAGAATTTGAAGAACTGTTAAGTTAAAACATTTAAATCTAAAAGAAAAAAAGTACATAGAACATAGATTATCTCGGTGTTGCTTCACATTGACAACTGCATGCAAGATGAATGGACTCAAGTCAGTTAAAAGTTGATAAACCATGTTATCCAAGCAATAGAGCTTCTCAGTGTTAAAACATTGTGTGCACTTGGTTCAAGCCAGGCATCACAGAATGCATTCTGTGGGTGTCATCAAATACAATGCTGTTTCAGTTCCAGATTGACTGTCCTTTATCCTTCAGAATCTGTTTACTTGAATTACTTTATATTTTAACTTGTATGTTGTCAAGTTCATAACAGCCCTTGTTTCACTCCCAAGAAGTAGTTCAGAGACACAACTTGTCCTATATATAGATATTGTACTAGACAGACTTCTTTTGAGAAGACAGCATCTGACGGGAGTCTGTCAGTGAACAAACTACATGTATGGATCATCTGATTTGGATCCAACTGGTCCAGTCTTAGAGCACTGCTGCCTTAGAAATCTCCATGATCCAATGCTGTGAAAGCCCCTCTTTGCTTAGACTATCTTCAACTACTCTCCAACCTACGTTGGTGATTATGCTGCATAGTCACCAACGTTGGGCTGGAAGCGCGAGGCACAGTCATATTTGTAACAGGCAATCAATGAGCCTCTTATGAGTCGATGAAATCCACCTGAATATCATCTGAATGCTTCTTCAGCGAAAAGAGGAAATCAAAGGAGTTAACATGATCAGTAAAACAAGTCTGATCGGTTGGAATGATGACCTAGAATTAGCGCACAATCTGAAAAATTTCTTCTCCGTTTTACATCTGAGATCCAGAACTCAGGTACACTGTTGTTTCTTATTTGTGAGCAGGGGGATAACAAGTCTGAAAGTAAACAGCAGGAGATGTTACCTGGTGGCTCAGTGGGGCAGGGCTGCAGAGTGCAGGTCTGTTTGGCCACAGGTTTGGTGAGAGGATCACAGCCTCGGACCAGCTCCCGGCCCTGGTAACACTTCACGTCCCTCATCCTGACACCCACACCGCACGTCTTAGTGCACTAAGGACACGCAAAGAAACACATTTTATTTGTTTCATTTATCTACTGAGATAACGTGTTAGTGATATATATTTTACCTCAATAAAAAGATGATGTTTACTGTAGTGACAGGAGTGAAAAGCTAGACTGACTGAACACTGATCGTTGTGTTGTTCTCACCTCAGACCAGGGGGTGGTGTACCATTTGAAGCACGGCCTCTCAAAGCAGGTGGTTTCATCTTCGGGCTTCTCGCTGCCTCCGCACACATCTTCATCAAAGACCTGAAACTTCCCCCCGCTGATGCCCACACACTGTACGATCCTCCGCTTCACTCCACGGCCGCAGGTCGTGTTGCACTGGAAACAGAAAAGTTCCCTTCAGAACATCTGAAGTGGGTTTCTACATTTCAGGACTCAATGCGGGGGCCTCACCCTCTCCCAGTCTTGGTTCAGCCAGTGTGGAGCACAGTCTCTTTCCCCACAGGGGTGGATGGCCAGTGGCTTGTTCTCTGCTGAGCACTGGTTTTCAGGAACCACGCGGCCCTCCGGAGCCTTACAGTACACGTGACGCACCATCTTCCCCTGGCCGCATGACCCTGAGCACTGCAACACACAGAAGTCATACCTGATGATTTATAACCCAGAGGAGGCTTTTATTGCAACCAAGTCACCTCATATTCATTTAAAAATAGAAAAAAGAAATAACAAAATAGCATCATTTAAGTCAGACAAAGCTGCCCCCATATTAACTTCTGACGGAGTGTGGCAACGCATTAAACCGTTGAGAACATGGACTTGTTGGGTTAGGGTTTCCTCCAAGTAGCTTCCTCAGTTCCTCAGACTGGTGAAGTGTCTGAAATCTGAAACTCACATGACTATTAACCATCAGATACTAATCTGTAGGTCGAGGAATCTGTTTTGAGACTAAACATCTTCAAGAACTTCAAGAAGTCTAATTGCTCTTGTTCAACTTGCTTAGTGTTACCATGACTTGGATGACCTTCAAAGACTATATGAAAGCAGTTGTATCCCTACACATTCTGTATGTTGTATTACTGTCACTCATGTTACTTAGGATCACAGGTTAGAGAAGCCTCTTAGAACTGCATGCTCCTCAAGGGCAGAGAAAGAATTTCCCCATGAGGGATCAATAAAGAAAATGAAAACATGTGGTACAGGTTAGTTTAGTGTAAAGGCACTCACAGGCCCCCACTCAGACACAGTCCAGTGGCGTTCACAGGGTGGGCCGGTGCAGTTTTTGACGCTGGCTGGTTTAGTCGTTGGATCACATGGTCTGGTCTCATCGGAGCAGCGGACATCGCGGGTCACCTGAGCTTTGCGGCCACATTTGGCTGGACACTGGATTGAGGAGAGACACGTTCACCCTCATTATTCAGCACATGTCCAGCTCTGAGGAGCAAATAAAACATTAGAAAGAAACCATCCAGGCTATAAACTGTTGTTTCTCTTCTTCTCTGCCAGAAGATAAAGGAGCTTAAACTCATCACAAACTTGATGCCCCACGGACTCTACGGTGCACTATTTAAATAAAATTCACTTTTATGTATATAGCATTAATAGCAATAAAAATTGCCTTAAGATGTTTTATAGTCTGTAACCTGGCCTGAAACCTCCAGAGCAAGCCTAAAGGCGATGGTAGGAAGGAAAAACTCCCCTTTAACAGGAAGAAACCTTGAGTAGAACCCAGCTCATAGGGAGGGACCCATCTGCCTAAGGCCAGCCAGACAGAGACAGAAAAGAGAGAGAAGAAAACAGCAGGAGAAACGAGAGAGCGAGCAAGCTCCGTTTCCTACTGACCAGGGGTTGATATTTTTGCTGCTGCAGGCATTAAACAAAAAGTTAATTTGATGGTTACTTTTCTCCTTCACCCTCAGTAAACAGAGTTTTTCTGGGATGAAAAAAAGATTTACAACATTTTATTTGTTATTTTATCATGAATTTTTTATGTTATTCTGCCATTATTTTCACTTCGGGATTTCACTTATTAATTTATTTTCTCGCTTTTCAATGACCATTTTTACTGCTTAACCACCAGATCTGTTTGCATTAGGTCCTTTTCACTGCAGTGCTTTAACAGTACATTATATTAAAATTTACTTCTTATTTTGTCCCACCCCTTCTGTGAAATTTTATTTGCAGAAAAAAATGATTGGGGCATTTCAATCATTGTTCTG
Source organism: Mugil cephalus (assembly GCF_022458985.1). Classification (NCBI taxonomy): domain Eukaryota; kingdom Metazoa; phylum Chordata; class Actinopteri; order Mugiliformes; family Mugilidae; genus Mugil; species Mugil cephalus. The sequence continues at coordinate 26,062,986 of NC_061777.1, read as the reverse complement.
TCTTGTCCAAAAGCTAATGGTACTAAATCAGTTGTTTTTGTTTTTGGTGTTTCTGGAGAATCCATTAGCAACCACAATTGGACCACTCAGCTGCTAAACCAGAAAGACGCAAGAGAGAGAATAGCCAGCAGTGCAAGAAAAAAATCCCAAACAATGTTTGCTAAAACATGTAATACAAAGAAAAACATCCAAAGTTAAAAATGAGCTGAAACCCACACCTCTTCTCTTTGTTAACCTGCTGCTTTTTTTTTTTTTTTTTTAAATATTCTGGGTTCATCCTCAGCAGGATGAATATACCTCTGTCCACTCTGCCACCTCCCACTGTGGGCCACAGGCAGGGCTCTTGCAGGCCCGTCTCTCCACAGGTCTCTCCAGGTCAGCCATGGTGCAGAGGTCACTGTAGACCGAGCTGTCCAGACCCGGCGAGAGCATCTTCCAGCAGCGAACTTGACGAAACTGGAAACCCTCCCCGCATGTCCGGGAGCACTCGCTCCAGCTGCTCGCCTCCCACCTGAAAGAACACAGATCCATTCACAGAAAAGTTCAGTTAAGGTGCACTCATATCAGAATGTGATTACAACGTTTGCTTTACTAAAGTGTATCAGTGGATTTTACCTGGGCTGACATTCTCTCCCAATGCAGAAGTCATGGACCGGCTCAGGCCTCGTCAGAGCATCACAGTACATGTCATGTACCTCAATGCCGTCATAACGAACACACGAGACAAAGGACTTTGACACTCCTGCATTATGAGCAAGAAAATCAATCCTTTATAAAAACACATTTAACACACAGTGCGTTTGAGTCACATGCAATGCTTTTAGGATTATTTTTTTTTATATCTGTACTATATTCACCCTTCATTTTCATTTTTCCAATGCTATTTTGTCTGAGTACCATGGAGGCCTGGGCTCCTCCAGACCCCTGAAGGTCTGCTGTGGTATCTGACACTAAGAAGCCAGCAGCAGATCCTTTAAGTCCTGCAATTTGAGAGTTGGAGGCCTCCATGGATCAAACTAGTTCATCCCAAACATCCCACAAGATGCTGGATTGGACTGAGATCTAAGCAACTTGGAGACCAAGTCAACACCTTCAACTGCTTGTTGTGCTTCTCTAACCATTCCTGAACCATTGTTGCTTTGTTGAAAGGAGCCTTTTCCTGGTCAAAGGATAGGCCTCTGCTGTTAGTGAATATGAAAGGGTGAATGTGATCTGCAGCATTGCTAAGGTAGCTAAAATCTGTCAAAGTAACATCCACATGGATGGCACACCCGAGGAGTCCCATCACACCAGACCACCTTCTTTCATTGCTCTGTGGTCCAGTTCCTACACACGTCCATTAGAGGAGTTTTCATCAGTGGACAGGGGTCAGCATGGACAACCTGACTGATCTGCAGCTACACAGCCCCCAAAAAACAAACTGTGTGCTCTGACCAAGTTGTTTCGCCATCGACATTTGGTCTTTGTCAAAATCGCTCAAGACGTTGAAGATTTTTCCTGCTTTTAACCTTGAGGACCAATGTTCACTGATATATCCCACACACTGATAGCAACTACATAATCAGAGTTATTCTCTTCCCTCGTCAGAGGTCAAAAGATCATGAGAGCGTGCAAATACGTGAGTGTTTATAAGTACCTACGGAGCAGGTCATGCTGCAGGGCTCTTGAGATGAAAGCTTCCAGCGGTACATGTCAGCAGCGCTCAGCTTCAGGTTCTTCTGGTAAAACCTTTGATTCCCTCTGTCACGATAAGAACAAACAGGAAAGCAGAAGCATAGCAAGGTACACCACTGTGAATCCAAAATATCTGGGCTTTAAAGAATTCAGTTAGATCTTCAAAAGGAAAAACATTTAAGTATACACAGAAGTAAAATCTGAAACACACGCAGACCGTTTCCCAGTCCTGAGATGACTTCAGTGCGACAGCTGATTCGCAGCATCCAAGCAGACGCACTTTTGTTTTTTCATCTCACACTTAAACGTCATGTGCACATTCTTGTCATAACATCACTTGTTCCCTCTGCCAGATGCTTATTTGAAAATCTCAGTCTCAGTTGAGTTATACCTCACCGGCTTCCCTCCATGAAAGCCAGACTGATTCCCGCACATCATTTTCTCCCCAGAGGTGACTGCAGTCAGACACCACACTTTCCCCCTTTCTCACCATATTTCTCACTTTTCTTGCAAATCCCCTTGAATTATCTGTTTCTAACTGTGGCTGTATTTTCCCCCCACCGATCCCCTCTGCGCTCCTCTGCTCTGCTCGTTTCCTCTCCTTTCTCCGTCTCGCAGAGGAAAGGGCGTGTCGTTGTGTGTTTTATGGCTCCTGGCTGCAGAACGGGTGAAGTTGTGTTTAGACATGGAGCAAAGAAGCCAACATGAATTATAAATATGATGAATGCTGCACTGGCTGTATATCTACCTGTCTGTCTGCGTCACTGCCTGTACAATATATCTACAGGATCTGTCCACCTGCTTTTCTGCCTGTCACTCCACCTGTCTGACTGCTTTACTGCTCGTCTGTCTCCCTGTAGCTTCCTCTGGCTGCGTCTCTTCCAGGACATCTTTAGGGGAAAATGAGCATCCATGCATCCCAGCCTGCAGCAGCCAGCAGCAGGCCCAGAGGCTTGACAGTGTCTGAATATTGAGGCCCAGCATGACCCAAAGCTGAAAATATTCAGTCCAGACCCAATCCAGCTTGAGGGGAAATTACTTTTGTTGAGCCCAAAGCTGCCTGAAGCTGTGAACACCGGACCTCTGCTGTACATCATCTTAAAACTAATATTCGACTTGATTTCTTGGTTTTCCAGTTGGATTACCTGGTTCTGTTGGAGCGGCCGGACGTCCTCCCGCTGCTCTGCACAGTCTTGTTCAGGTTGACACCGTCTCCGCTGTCGTTGCGTCTTTGGCCCAGAGTGAACTCTAGAGTCTCGTTCACATCCCGCAGGCCGTCTTGCTCCAGGCTGCTCAGATCCATCTCGGCAGGTCCCAACTCGGACGAGAACAAACCGTCTCCCCCCGTCAGCAGCTGGTTGGTCGAGATGTTGATGAGCAGCTCGTCTGGGCTAATCCTGCCATCCAGCAGGACCCTCCAGATGAGGTTTGGGGAGTCAGGCCCTGCGTCCAGGGGTCCGACATCAGGGTCAGGTTTCACAGTACTGCCTGAATGGCTGCTGTTTCCTTCAGAGAGAAACAAAGACAGAAAATGAACGTACCACTTTTTTACAATGCAAACCAACACGTTCATGTGTTTGTGAATGTTACTGTTTTATGAGGGGTTTAAACAACATCAGGAACTGATCTTTGAGCCCTTCAGAATGTTCAACATCTCCTGGATAAAAACGACTCAAATGTCTCCTGAAAATAGACATAGTACATAACATATTTGTGAGATGAGTGAACCCCTTGTTTTCAGTACCTGGTGTGACCTCCTTGTGCAGCGTCATAACAGCATCTAAACATTTCATTCGTCTAAAATGGCTTGGAGGAATTTTAGCCTATTCATGAACATTAACATTAGTCAATGTGAGAGAGACCTTTAGTTTGAAGTAAGTAGTAAAAATGGTTCCTTTTGGAGTGATCTTTGTTGGTTGAACATTCCCATGGAGAATAACAGTCGTCTTAAATCTCCTCCATTGGTTCACAATCTGTCTGACCGTGGATTTGTGGACTCTAAACTCTTTAGAGAAGGTTTTGCAACATTTTCCAGCCTGATGAGCAACAACAAGCCTTCGTCCTTAAAAAGCTCCTTTGTCCCTGCCATCATACACTTCCACAGAGATTGTGTTGTGAACATCAGAATGAGGCAAATCCTTGATTTATTTAAACGAAACAGGGCACTGAATGCCACCTGAGTCTCATTACAGTGATTGGAAACAATAAGATGTAATCCGAGAGGTGCGCTGACTTTTGCTCATTCTCCTGAATAAACAGGCACACAAGTAAATAATATTTCCATTTATTTGATTTGCTTCTCTTTGTCTATTTTCAGCAAACTGCTCATGTTTGAATCATTTTTATGCAGAAATCTAGAAAAATGTTAAAGCATTAGTATAGTGAAATAACCGGCATAACTGAATGAAAGACATAACAGAGAAACACAGAAAAGCAGGGCAGGACCATCGTCACAGCATTTCAGCTAACTCTCGGTATCTTGTCTGTGTGGAAAGCCTGTGCTGAGCCTTTCAACCGCCTCTCCCTCTCAGCTCACCCCACTGAGGCGGTGTAATGGCCTCAGCAGTCCGCTGAGCGAGCCAAGTGCCCGCAGGAAGGCCATTACCACACATGTTTGTGATGCAGCCATTTTTAAAAGGAGAAAACACCACCAAACTCTGAATTTTTCATCTGCCGCTGATCCTCTTTACGTATCAGTACCATGAATAATGCAGAGCTGCAGAAGGCCATCACACACACATACAGAAAAAGAAAAGCAGATTTAAAATATGACCTATTTCATCTTGTCTACCAACGACCAGGGAAACAGATTCGCTTTTATTTTTCTCTTCTTTACACTTTCCAGCGTCAATGCTATTTTCTATCTACACAATAGAATATATTTGCATTACCCTATTCAGTATGTCAAATAAAAGAGAAAATTAAGAACAAAATGCCAAAGATAAGTTCTATAGAAATAGTGTCACTGGCGGTTTTAGCAGATGAGTATAAATACTGATATACGTTGCTTTGGTTTACCTGTTATTTCTATTTTGTGTTTGTATGACTATATATTAATTTTAAAAACTATTGTTATTGTGCACTTTATATAGGAGTGTCACAAAATAAATAAATTCTGGAGGGAGGTGATCAATAAATTGGTGTACAATGAACCTCACTCTGAAACCCTAAGAACATACATTTGTGAACTCTGCAAAACGGCAGACTAAAAGAAGTACTGATCTGTAGTGGAAGAGAATAGATCCGCCGCCTGGTGCACAGTCAAGAATATGGCACAATGTATGTCAGTGGATTTTTTTTTTTTTTTTACAGTTCTGCATAAAAATGACTCAAAACATTTTTCTGTAAGTTCTGAAAGTAGACAAAGATACTAATCAAACAAATGAATGAAACTGAAATCACTCAAGAAAATGAATCATTTGTTGTTATCTGAGAGTTGGAAAGTAAGCGAAAACCTATTATCAGTATCTACTGTGACCCTGTTATGCAGCAATAACAGCTACTTAACATTTACAGCTGCTGAACAGTGGTCTACAGCAGTTTGGCAGGAACAGGAACTGCTTATTTCAGGTCTTTCCACAACATTTGGCCCACAACTAGTGGATAAAGGTGAGGCCGTTCAAAAACATTAATGTTCTTCTTCTTTAACCACTGTGTTGTAGAATGACTTGTGTGCTTGGGGTTGTTGTCTCGTTGCATTACCCAGTTTCTCCTAAGGTTCAGCTCACAGACAGATGTCCTGACATTTTATTTTAGAATTTGCCTGTATAATTCAGAATTGAGTTCTCTTTGTCTACGTTCAGGACTTGTGTGAAAAACTGCTGATGTTTTGACTAGTTTTTTGTCAGAAATGTAGAAACTTTTGACGGCATAAATACTCATATGCACTGCCCTATATGTACTGTATATTAAAAAACAAACTGGGGGAACACGAGGAAATCTGGAAACCATTTAAAGATAAAGGCATATATAGTGGAGCTCAAAAGGAAAAAGCAGACCAGGTCACATGAAATGAACTAAAATGTCAAGGTGTGGATATCTGTGATCGTAGTGGCATCATTTTTTTCATTTATACATTTATATCTTATTTCTATTTGCCAATGGTACCAATAAACTTAACCTTAACTGTTGTTGTATGTTTTATTTTTATAGATTTTACTTAATTTCTACATTGATTTCACCTGATTTCAGTAAGAGAGAAGTAAATACTGTAATCATTAGTAGAAAGAAATTCTTTTTAGTGTCTTTTTAATACAGCTTTGGGTCAAATGTATGGCCTTAGTTTATTTTGTTCTATTTGATTTTGTTCAATTAGATTCCCTAGTATATAAATTGTGAACCATGTTACAAGGAGTGTACCTGTGAATTTTGGTGCAGCTGCTCCATCTTGGTCACATTCAATGGCTGCTGTCTCCTCGTACACCTCGTTGGTCTCCTGGCCCTTCTGCCCATCTGCACCTCCTGTCTCCAACTGGCCCCCGGGGGCCGCCTGGTCATAAATACTGCTATTAGGGGCCAGCAGACCTCCCACTTCCACGGACACCTCACCGGCTGAGGTGTCTGACCCGGTGTACACAGGGGGAGGTGGGACAGGTGGCAGGGAATCTCGGAGAACGGTGTACTCATAGGTGATGTAAGGCGTGCGGCCGTTCTGGTTCCACACCTGGGAATAAAACCACTTATTAAGAATTATACTAGCTACTGCAAAGCACACTAAACTAAGCTAAACATAACAGTGTGTACAATCAGAGAATCAAAGGGTGATGTGCGCCTCCCCTGGGGGGCGCCAGAGGACTCCAGGGGAGGCGCGGCGGCGTGAGAAAAAATAAACCTGAAAAAAATGAGTGAACATCTGGTTAGCGGGACAAAATGGAACGGTTTGTATTAGGCTACCTCAGGTGATAGTGAGAGAGGACACAGAGTCTGGGGCGAGCAGTAAATATGACCTGGATTATTTAAAGTTTGGCTTTTCATGTATTGGTCCTGACGATGCATGCACAGCTTTATCAAGCTATGCTCAAAATTCAACTTTCTGAATGCAGTACTTGTCCCAGTTTACATGCAGCAGAGAATATCGAATAACTGATGGGAACATGTCCTCCTCCTCCACACTAGGTGGCGATATGTGTCTTTTCAGCGGGTTAATACGGCCCCCTTTCCGGGTGACCTAAACTTCATATAATAAAACGTTGAATGGGGCAGACTGGCATTTCAAACAACAACATGGATACAGCTTTTTAATCTCGGACATAATATACGCGCTAGTTCTGTTAAACTTGTACACATGCTGGGGAAAACCAATTTTCCCATATTAGTCGAAGTAACCCGTTTGCGTGCACTTAGATTGTTCAATTAAGAGTCAGATTAAAGCAATAACACAACAATGCAATAGCGTGGATGCCTTTGAGTTCTCTTCGGGGAGGCTCACTATCTGACACTTTGAAAACCCCTGCTCAGTATCAACCTGCAGCTCTAACCACTACTGTACCGCTCCCCATTGCTAAACTAAAGTACACAATACACTACACAATTAAATATTTTAATCAATATAACAAAACATGTCATAGACAGAGAATTTTATTTTTAGTTTTTGAAATCTCTTTTCCTTTCTCCATGATCTTTTTTGCATGATTTTCCATTTGCATGCAGATTGTTTTATTTCTTTGTATTTGTTAAAAAAAAAGCCCCATAATGAAATCCAAATTACATGCTATTGATATTTTGTTAAGAAATTAGTCTATTCCAGAATAACAGGGATCGGAAGATCTGTTATCACACATGATAATATAAGTTGTACTCCCTCTGTCTAATAGTCAAATGATGAGGAACCAATAATTGAGAAGTGAGGCAGAAGAATTCAAGGCCATGTGTACCAGAATATTGATGGCTTGATCAATGGGGCCTTTGGAGACAATGTACTCAATCCCGGTCTCGTACACATCCATTGGCCGGCGGTACTTGAAGACAGTGCCTGCCGCGTGGAAGTTCTGAGGACTGTCGACCTTGTAGGCGCCATTAAAGAAGAAGTTTCCTGCCTGGTCGGTCACAGCTGAGGAACAAGATGAATGGAGAGCACACCAGAAAGAGGGATTTCTACTCCTTTATTTTCTCAGCCAAGCAAACATTTGAATTTTCTTTCATTTTAAAAGAGATCAAGGAAGTACATACCTAGAACATCGGCCGATTTTTTCCTCTCAATGATCTGAATGTCCCAGGATCCTTCAGGGATTTGAGTGATGAAAGAGTAACCTTGGTGAGAGGAAACAGGAAATCCATTTAGCTTTTCTTTTGCATTTGATTTGATTTATTTCATCAAGAGGATTGCTCCAAACAATGCTAATAAATTCAATCGTTGAGCATTTGTGGAGGGTCAGGCTGGGATAACTGAACCCGGGGGTTTACCCAGAGTGGAGGTCCCGCGGCGGAAGTTTCCCGTGACTCTGCTGCAGCTGCTGCCATCGCCCTGACAGACACCACACTTATCCAGCGTGTTGGAAGAGAACAGAACCCCGTCGCATCCAATTGGCTGAGCAGTAAAGCAGGAAGTCAAAAATGGAAAACAAATTCTACGAATAATAAAAACCTAGTAATGTTGATGATAGCAAAGCATTTTGGAAGAGATTTACTGCAGTGGAAAATGAATCATGTGAGTATGTTTATACTTTATTTCTGTTTGTGACACTTTAATTTTATTGTTGTGATTCCTGTTTAATATCCAGGACTTTTGGCCAGAGTTTCATTGGCCAGAGAACTTCATGCATTAATCTTAACAAGTACAGCAGGAGCTCCTGGTTTTATACCAAAGGTGTCCACATCCTCTGTGGCCTAAGAAATGAAAAATATCCATAAACAAATAGGAAAATCACTCAACACAAGAAGTTACTGTGCTGTTTCATGTCGAAATAGTCTTCCTTTGAACTGAGTTTTTTTGATTGATTGATCTGGATTGTTCTTAATATCGGATAATTTTTTCAATTTTGATTAAGTTTGATTGACAAAATGATTTTAATGTGCCTGAAGAAATATTGTCCATGCTAAGCTTTGTCGGTGGTGGTGAGAGCTTATTGGAAAGGAAAGGGAAAGTAACTATAGCCTGGTACAAAACAAATAAAGAGCTGGACTCACCTCACACTTACCGTCCACGCAAACGCCGCGGTAGCTGCTGTACTTGCAGGATGTGCCGTCGCGTGCCATCACCATCAGCTGCCTCTGACCATCAGTCGTAGTGCAGTGAAGGTCGCAGGGGTTGCTGGAGATGTGGACGTAGTCATCTGAACAAGATGGAGGATACAGGTCTAAGGTTATACCCACTAACATCCCAAGAAACATCGCAATTTCTACTTTGATCTGTACCCGATTCCTACAAGCACAACTTCCTATTTGTGTTCTAGCTGTAGTATACAGTTGTTAAACGTGCTACCTGAGGCCCTACTTTGTTCACCAGACATTTTTTGATAGTTTTTTTATTTATATCTTAATTCTATTTGTCCTTTTTTTTTTTTAATTTAGTCTCGCACAATTCTGAAAAAGATGTGATATTTAACTGTGAGATAGTCTTCTGTTACCACACTCAATTCTTATTAGAATATGATTCTAGTAACACACCATCTGGAGTATGTTTCAGCGACACAGAGAAAATTACCCACCCAGACAATTTGATTCAAATGATCAGTTCCCAACAGAGTGACTCCAGACCAACTTTTGTTTAAAGTCAGCTCATGTTAGTCTGGCTTTCAGGATAGCAGTGAGATGTTTTGCTGTCTTCATCAGTCACCTCACTTACCTCTGTTTCACTGGATAAAATGAGGCTGTCAAGGCATTTTGTGGGTGTTATTACCAGGATAGAGAGGCTTCCACTGGTAGTTCCTCCCACTGTAAAGCTGGGAGTTGAAGGACCAGCACTGCTCCTCTCTGAAGCTCTTCCCAGTGGCAGGACATTCCTGCCAAACAGAGACAGCACAGGCTCCGTGTCACACTATGTTATACAAAAGAATGCTCTTTAGGCATTTATTTGTGCACTGATCTGGTTTTCTGAGAATGCACGGTCGTTGGGAGTCCCAGCTACATACAGGCGCAACAGGGAGCTGCAGTCAGTCTTCGGCCATCAGCCAGTCACAGGGTCTGTGTTTGTTTTTATAAAGATGAGAAATAAAGGGATGGAAAATTAACTGGAAGACTGGAAGACTCACTTTAGTGTTGCAGAGATGATATTTCTTAGCGGTTCCTGTACAGGTCATGTTGTCCTTCCCAGCAGCGACTTTCTTTCTTTGGACAGAAAACAAACATTTGGAGAAAAAGAGAAACATATTACAAATTAATCCTGGATAGAAATTACAGGGAGATATAATAATTGCAGAGAGTCTAGGACTGTAATTTACAAAATGAATACTGTCCAACAACTGAAGAGTCCTCCAACCAATCAGAGCAACAAAGTACATGACAATAAGCGACTGAGACATTCTCAACCAGTATGCTCACAGCTGTTTTTTGTCTACTGAAGTGATTTCGTTGTCAATATCTAAACAACTTTTTTGATTTAGATGTTAAGTCTATCATAGGGTGCTGTTCCTGTTCTGTCCATCACTACATAAATGATTGGATTGCTTGGCCAAGCAGATCTTTGCCAGATAATTGGTTCCCAACCCAGACCAACTTTCTGCCTTAAATAGTTGTTAATTAAGTAGAAGTTAGTTTGGCTTCGATGCAACTTTTAGGCAATTGACATTCATATATATGAAAAGATATGATGCGATGCAAAATCATAACATACAGTAAGATAAGACTATTGACCCCCGAATGGTAGGAAAAACAGATTGTACCAAATTTAAGTAACTAACTGCTAACTAACTAACTTGGTGAGGAACCATCCAAAGTTGAGAGTTGTGTAAAGCAAAGGAGTCACTGGAGGCTAAATATACATATTGACTTTCATGTATAATGAAAATTATCGCTCTTTAAAAAAAGTTTTGAGTATTGCACTTGAGAAAATTACACAGGACAAATTAATAAAAGGATGAATAGGTAATACATCTGTCCTGAGATATTACTCCAGAGATATTTCCAAGAGAGTATCTGCTTCCTTTCCATGCAGTCTGACTGACCTCTGTTTGAGGCAGTGTCTTTCCTGAGACATCACTCCCCCTCCACAGGTTCGAGTGCAGGCAGTCCACTTGGCCCACTCCCCCCACCAGTAAGTGGTCACCTCCAGTTCTTCCTCCAGACTGTTGGAGGCCACGCCCTCCTCCTGCACCCAAACACATACATGTACATAATGACAAGTGTAATAGTTCAGAAGTTAGAACATTAGTCACATATTAAGAGCTATAGAGAAGCATCTACGCTTACTGTGTCTGTGTCTGAATCTGCTAACAATTTCACGCAAACTTAAATTTTTTAAGATTATTTGCACACACACAAACCGATTATGTTGCTTTTACAAAGAACACACACATTGCCAAGCTCATCTGGCTCACACAGGCGCTTGTCCTGAACAGCAGATTATATTTGATTTGTTGCATTTTGGGATGATATCTATCTCAAAATCACAACTATGTCATAGTTTCAAAGGACGCAAACATTCACTGAAACTATGGTTTTATCATACTGCTGTTTTGGACCCAAAGCATTGTTGTTACTGTTAATGAGCAGGCAGCAGAAACAGCATCTTCACCTGCAGTGGAGTCAGCACGAGCCACTGGAGGTTGTCATTTCAGCTGTGGCAGTTTTAACAACAACAGCAGCGGTAAAATACTGTGTAAACCTGCTGGGTCGTCAGAGTAGCGTGCGTCACAACCAAGCAGAATCACAGCAAATGAGCGTCACAGTGTTTTGTGCTGGGGCTGCGGTGTGTGAAGATGTTCAGTGCTTCACACATTCCTGATGTGCATGAGCAGCCTTAACTCTGCGTCCCTTTATTCAGACAGATTCATCAGAGTGACCGCTGGAATGTGTGCACTGAGCTCCTTGTAAAGGTGTGAGA